>NC_080441.1:15314869-15939869 GCF_028018845.1 Melospiza georgiana | reverse complement strand
TAATTAACGGCCAATCACAGCCAGCTGTGTCAGACTCTCTGAGTCTGTTATGGGTTTTTATTATTTATTCTCATCTAGCCTTCTGATGTCTTCTTTCTCTTTCTGCAGCATAGTTTTGGGATAGGATATGATATGATATAATATGATATGATATGATACGATACGATACGATACGATACGATACGATACGATACGATACAATACAATACAATACAATACAATATAATATAATATAATATAATATAATATAATATAATATAATATAATATAATATAATATAATATAATATAATATAATATAATATAATATAATATAATATAATATAATATAATATAATATATCAGCCTTCTTAGAACTTGTAGTCAATTCTCCTCTCTCTCCCCATCCTGGGGACCCTCACAACACCATAACAATTGGTGACCACAGCCATGCTGCTGGCTGAAGAAGAGTAAGAAGAGTTTAAGAAGACAAGGCTGAATGAGGGCAGCTGCCAGGCAGGACAGCACCGGCTGGAGATGGAGGGAGCAAGGCTCACCAGAGCCTTCCTCGCAGCAGATCTGAGGCAAGCCCGGCTCAGCACCGCCGGCTGTTCCCATGGCTACCCGGGAAGATAAATTGAGTTCAAGGAACCTCGTGTCGCTACATTATTTACTAAACAGACTGTCACGCTCCAAGGAAAACACAGGCGGGACCCAGTTTAGCAGCTGCGTGGGCTGGACAGACGGATGGATGCCCTCATGGCATGGAAAGGCCAAAATCCAGCTCAGCCTGAGCCTGGCAGCGTGTTAGCCACAAGCAGAGTCCAGTGTGGCCACAGCAGAGCCATGCTGGTCCTGCAAGCCACAGCTGCTTGTCCAGAAACACAGCCAGACCCTGCACCTTACACAGCCCTGGGTGCCTGAGCTGTTTATGAAAGAATCCAAAGCCTGACTGCAGGAAAGGGAAGGCCTCCCCACCTGCCAGGCTGTGCTCTGGCCAGGCCTCAAAGGCAGCAAAGAGGAAAGGGATGTGGGCACAAAGGAAAGCACAGGAGGGGAAAAGAGCATGGAGGAGTATTGCAGTGCTGTGATGAGGGGAAAAAGAATGATGCATCTGACTCCATGGATATCGAAGGCTAATTAATTATTTTATTATACTGTATTATTCTATACATCTAAAACTGGATGTGCCAAGCACCCAACCCTGCACACACTGCCCAGAATCTTGTGACTGTCCCCCAACAGTCCCAACACACACACACACCTGGCCCTGACAGGCCAAGGAAACAAAACTCCATCACTTTGGGTAAACAATCTCCATATTGCATTCTACTTTGGCACAACACAGGCACAGCAAATAAGGTAAGAATTGTGTTTTCTTTCTCTGAGGTTCAGAGAAATATTCTTGGGAAGAATTGTGCCTTGCAAATCCCAGAAATATTCTTGGGAAGAATTGTGCCTTGCTTTTCTCTGTGAAGAGAAATATGGGGCTACAGAGGAGTTGTAGGGGCGCTGGGAGAGATGAGCAGGCTTTGAGGGAAAAGGCATTGATGGAGCTTATGTTGGAAAAGTGGCTCAGCATGGCAGCACTGAGGAGAAACAAGAGGGGTCTGGGGGAAGCTGAGGCAGGGAAAGCAGGAGCAGCAGGAGGGGTTTGGCCCCATGAATGCCCCGAGGCAGCGAGGGATGAGCAGGATGAGCAGGACTGTTCTCACCACACCATGTGTTCAGTGCCGCTGTAACCCAGCCTTTCCCCTTCCCCAAAATGCTGCAGGGAGGAGCAGAAGGTGACCCAGATCGCTCTGTGGTTCACCAGCCAGCTGCACAGGGCCGCGATGCTGGGGTTCTGTGAGATGCCAGCGTCCACAGGGCCATTCTGAGGACCCTTGCAGGGGACACGTGCGGGACACAGGCAGGCCAGCAGTGCCACCGTGTGGGAGCAGGTCACCTCCCTCTGCAGGACGGGCAGCGCGCTCTGCACCGTGACAGAGAGAAATTTGAAACACAAACACACATACATCTATAAATAAACGCAGCTCTCACCCTCCCCCTGTCCCAAAACTTGAAAAGAAGGAGAGATTTATCCAGAGAAATTTTCTCAGCCAGAAACCTGCTCCTTGCTGGAAGCCAAAAGACTGTGTTGTCTCTCAAGTGATTTTCAATAATGCCCAGGAAAATAACTCTCTTTTACCAGGCACTGGAGTGAGACTGACAGGACTGTAAATACCAGGGCCTTCCTTCTTGCTCATCTTGAAAACCAGGACTTTGGCCAGCTTCCAGTGCGCAGGGACCTCTCCAGGCTCCCAAGACTTGAAAAACAATGGAGAGAGATCCTGTGATGACGGCCCAAGCATTTTCATTTCACTCTGGGATGAACCCCATAGATTTATGGGGTTAAGAATCGTGCCCCATAGATTTGTGTGCATCCAGTTGGAGCAGCAAGCCTCAAACACGTCCACTTTGGGCTGGGAGTTTATCCTGCCCCTAGTCACAGCTCCAGGGCTCATCTGATGTTAATGACAGAGGGGAAGAAGGCATTAAACATCTCTGCTTTGTCCATGTCCCTGTTTGTGAGGTGTCTGACCTCATCAAGTGCAGACTGATGTGATCTCTGAACCTCTTTTTGCTGTTAATATGTTTTAATAAGTCCTTTTTGCTGTCTTTCACAGCACTGGCAAGCTTGAACACTGATCAAGCTCTGGCCACATGAACTGTTGAACAGCATCTCCCTCATTTTCCTGTGTAACCTGTCCTTGCTTCCAAAGTCCATACACTGGGCCTTTTGTTCCCCCAGAAATGAGTCTCTATGGCAATAACCTGCATTTTCTCTCCACAGGAGTGATTCTGATATGGAATGCAGGTCAGCTTAACCTTGTTGATGCCTCCAACCTCAATGGAGCACAGTCCTCAGCACTGGTTCCACTTGCAGAGCCTGGTATCTCTGACCCAAGGGCACCTGAGAAAGTGGGGTGATCCCAGAGGAGCACACAGAGAAATGCAATTTAACCTTTCTGTGCAGCACAGAGCACTGGGAACAGCTGATTCCAGGGGAAGGCACCAGCACAGTCAGGAGTGACAAGGAAACAGTGTGAGGAGAATTCTCTCTGGGCACCACTGTCCATTTGTGACAGTATCCTGAAGCACAAGGTAAAAATCTGGCATGTAGGGGTTTAGAACAGAAATGTAATTATCATTTTTCTGGCAGCCACAAGTACTACAAAGGTGTTTTCACTGAACTTTCCAACACATTCATAGGTCCCCATCTCAGACAGTGCTGCTAACTTTGACATTGCTTCCTTCTGTTGAAAAGTGCCTTTATTATTTGGTTTCTAAGTTATAAAAATTTACTTCTTGGCCTCCAGAGCCAGCTGGTTTCCTTTCTAGTTAATGATAAAGGCTATCTTATCTGGCTTTATGGAATGCTAAACTTCAACAGCTAACAGCCATGAAGCCATATGAACTGGTTGCACCCTGGAATTTGTTGATCAGAGAAATAATTTTCCTTCAGTAATATCCAGATAATTGTCCAAACTCTAGCAGTTCTTTCCACATAGCATTTGAGCTGAAATTTTGGTAAGGAAGTAAAACTTCTTGTACTACAACAAGTCAGGAGTTCTCAACAGGAAATTAATTTTTCTATTGATGTTTTGCCATTGGAATGTAACTCCATCAGCACATTAAACTAAAACCCACCCAATTCTCTAGAAATGATCTCAGTGAAATGGATGGATTCCTCTGGAATGAAAGGCTGTTATTCTAAACAGGAAAAAAGAGGTCAAGCAGTGATCAAAGAAAGCAGGCAGTGGAAAAAGTTCCTGATTTAATGTCGCCTTTTAAATGAGAGGCAGGTATTGGCAGGTACGTGTTCCTGTCCCGCAATTCCAGCCTGGTGTCCCCTGTCCCGCACCCCTGTTCCGCTGTCGCCTGTCCATCACTCCGCTCTCTCTCTCCCCTGTCCCTCAGTCCCTCACTCCGGTCTCTCTCCCCTGTCCCTCACTCCGGTCTCTCCCCCGTCCCTCACTCCGGTCTCTCTCCCCTGTCCCTCACTCCGGTCTCACTCCGGTCTCACTCCGGTCTCTCTCCCCTGTCCCTCACTCCGGTCTCTCTCCCCTGTCCCTCACTCCGGTCTCTCCCCCGTCCCTCTCTCCGGTCTCTCTCCCTGTCCCTCTCTCCGGTCTCTCCCATGTCCCTCACTCCGGTCTCTCCCCTGTCCCTCTCTCCGGTCTCTCTCCGGTCTCTCCCCCGTCCCTCACTCCGGTCTCTCCCCCGTCCCTCACTCCGGTCTCTCTCCCCCGTCCCTCACTCCGGTCTCTCCCCCGTCCCTCACTCCGGTCTCTCCCCCGTCCCTCACTCCGCTACCGCAGCCGCGTCCCTCATCCCCACAGCAACCCCGACACGCCCCCCCCACGCGCCCTCACAGCCAATCGGAGCTGCCATCCCGCGAGTGACGGCCGCGCCACCCAATGGGCGCGGAGGCGGGAAGGCGCGGGGGCGGGCGGGGCGGGGCGCGGTGACGCCATCCCCAAGCGCGGTCCCGGTGCCGCGGCGCTGCCGGAGCTCGGCCCCGCCGCCGCCGCCGCCGCCCGGCCATGAGCCAGTTCAGCTTCGGGGCGGCCGCGCCCGGCGGCGCCTTCGGCCTGGGCGCGCCCCGAGCCGCCGCCGCCGCCACCACCACGGCCACCAGCGGCTTCTCCTTCTCCGCGCCGGCGCCCGCCCCCGCCTCCACCGGCTTCAGCTTCGGCAGCGCGGCGCCGGCGGCGGGCGGCAGCCAGCCCGCCGGGCTCTTCTCCTTCAGCAGGCCGGGCACGGCCGCGCAGCCCTCCAGCTTCAGCTTCGGCTCGGCCAGCGCGGCCCCCGCCGCCACGACAGCCGCCGCCTTCTCAATGGGGTGAGAGCCGGGCCCGGGCGGGACGGACAGGGGGACGGACAGGGGGACGGAGGGAGCGGGGTCCCGTGGGTGCCGGGCGAGGGCTCTCCGGGCAAAGCTGCTCGGAGCGAGCCCTGCCCCTTGTTGCCGGCTCCTGCCAGCGCCCTGCAGGGCTCGGCGAGCCCCGGCCCCGGCCCCGCTCCGTTCGCACGGGAGCCCCGCACGTGGGGAAGGGGATGTGCCGCGATCCCGGCCGGAACGGGGCTGCAGACGCGAGCTCGCAGAAATGCCGAAGCTCTGCTGCCCAATATCAAACGTCTCGTTCTCTCTGACCCGCATCCGGAGCGCTCTGAATGCTTTCCCCGCACTTTGGGAGGGATTTGCCGATCAGGAGAGGCGGCGAGCTCTGGAGCGGTTCTGCAGAGCTGCTGCTGGCAAAGCTCGCCAGATGGGAGCTGTGGGAAGGGAGCTCAAATGGGGACGAGCAGGAAAAAACAGCCTTGGGTAGAGGGAATGGAAATGGTGAGCTGGGAGAAGAAGGAGCAGCTGCACGTGTACTCCATAAGATGCCCTGTGGTACCTGGGTGGGTGGAGGCCATGAAGGGACAGGCAGTGGAATGAGCCCTGAGGGGGATGGCAGTGACAGCAGCTGGATGGAGTCTGTTGGCAGAACTGGGACACAGCCTGGCCAGCTGTGCATTCTCTGAAAGGAGCTTTCTGCTGTCAGCAAATGCTCAGGGAGGAAGCCAGCTGTGCACTTGGGTGGATGTGTGTCTCAATCAGAATGGCTTCATTTCTTTTCTTCTCTTCCCCAGGGCAAACACCCCAAAAGTGACCTTTGGAGCCAGCACTGCCACTCCAGCTCCTGCAATCACGGGGAGCTTTTCCTTTGGTGCCCCTGCTGCAACCAGCACCCCCTCGAGCCAGGCAGCAGCCCAGTCTGGCTTTGCCTTTGGCTCTGCTGCCAGCAGCAGCAGCAGCACGGCTGTCTCTGGGACCCCAGGAGGCTTCACCTTCTCCAGTGGCAGCACGAGCCAGGCGGGCACGGCCGGGTTCAGCATCGGCACCGCGGCTGCGCCGGCCACGGCGGCCGGGCTGAGCTTTGGCACGGCCCCTGCGGCTGCTGCCAGCACCAGCACAGCCACCCTGGCAGCTGCCACCCCCACAGCAGCGCCCTTCAGCCTCGGGGGGCAGCCCTCAGGTGGGTGAGCAGCCTGGGGGGCGTGGGGTGTCACACTGGGACACGGGGACACAGTTTGGGGTCACTGGGGTGGGGCTGTGCTGTGGGCACAGTTTGGGGTCACTGGGATGGGGCTGCAGGCACAGTTTGGGGTCACTGGGGTGGGGCTGTGCTGTGGGCACAGTTTAGGGTCACTGGGATGGGGCTGTGCTGTGGGCACAGTTTGGGGTCACTGGGATGGGGCTGCAGGCACAGTTTGGGGTCACTGGGATGGGGCTGCAGGCACAGTTTGGGGTCACTGGGATGGGGCTGTGCTGTGGGCACAGTTTGGGGTCACTGGGATGGGGCTGCAGGCACAGTTTGGGGTCACTGGGATGGGGCTGCAGACACAGTTTGGGGTCACTGGGATGGGGCTGTGCTGTGGGCACAGTTTGGGGTCACTGGGATGGGGCTGCAGGCACAGTTTGGGGTCACTGGGATGGGATGGCCCAGCCCCATCCCCAGTGGGCACAGCTGTGAGCAGCACTGACAGCAGTGAGCCATGGGGTGCCCAGGTGTGCTGAGCAACCACCAAAGGGAGCAGAGGGCACACAGGGGCAGGGCATCAACATGAGGAGGGTAAAAGATTGGGCTAAAGAACAAGCAGGGCAGATGCTTGCAGCCTTCTGCAGTGGTTTGGTCTTACTGTGTGTGGGTTGAGGCTTTCTGAAATTGTATGGTGACACTGTGCGTGTCCTGGCTATCACAGCTGTGCCCTGTGCTGTGACTCAGCCTCGGGGGGCAGCTGGGGGCTGGAGCCTTTGGCATGGGTGTATCTGGGGATGCAGTGGGGGTTTGGCTCTGCAGCCCCTGGCTTGTGCTGGGGCCAGAGGTGTTTCTGACAGGCTGTCCAGGGGCTGCAGTGCTGGGCAGCACTTGCTCTTTAGCCTGGAGGAAGGAATGCCATCTTTTCTTTTTGCTCTTGGTTCCAGGCCTGACCTTTGGGGCTCAGCCTTCATCAGCAGCCACCAGTACAAGCACAGCAACACTGACCACAAGCACCAGCCAGGCACCAACCCTGAGCTTTGGAGCCAAGCTGGGAGGTAGGGAGCTGTTCTAGAAAACAATTCCTCAAGGCTTTGGGGACTCTGCTCTCCTCCTGGCTGTAGCTGTCTGTTGGAAGCAGACAAATCTCTTAGACTGGGGTGTGGGAAGGGGCCACAAGTGTTTGTTCCTGTGGGTTTGCCCTGGCAGTGGGGATCTGTGACAGTTCCCAGAGCCTTTGGACACTGTGTCCTGTGGTTCTGATTGTGTCCCTCATGCCAGATTCTGTTCTGTGCTTGTTTGGGGAGCACAGGGGAAGGGAGGCACAATCTTAAAGGGGCAGATGGTGCAAGACAAGGAGTGGAGGGAGAATAAGAGGGTAAGGGGGTTGAAATGCTGCCATGGCCCAGAACCAGGTGTGGCTGGGCAGTTGGTGTCACCCTCCCAGCAGGGCTGTTGTGCAGGGGGTGGGAGCTCAGTGTGCTCTGCTTGTTCACCTGGAGCTGTTTGTCCCTGCAGTGACATCCACAGCTGCCAGCACGGCCTCCACCACCAGCACCACCTCAGTGCTGGGCTCCACGGGGCCCTCCTTGTTTGCATCTGTGGCAACTTCTTCAGCCCCAGCCTCCTCCAGCACCACGGGCCTCTCACGTGAGTCTCTGCAGGCAGGTTTGGCCCTGGGGCCATGCAGGGGCAGCCAGGGGGCTGGGGCTGCTCCCCTGGGGCTGGGGGTGCTGCTGCTGCTTCCTTAGGGCTGCTGCTGCTCTCCTGGGGCTGGGGCTGGTGCAGGGAGAGAGGAGCAGGCTGGGCACAGCTTCTCCAAGGGCCCTGCATGCCATGGCTCATGCCACCTGTCAATGGTGTCTTCTCTTCACAGTGGGTGCCACCTCCACTGGTTCCACTGGGACAGCCACTCTGGGGACACTTGGCTTTGGATTGAAGGTTCCTGGAACCACAGCTGCCACCACAAGCACTGCCACTGGTAGGAGCAGGGTGCTGAAAGGCACTGAAGGGAAGGGACACTGAATTCAGTGCTCTGTACAGGTGTAAAGGGCCATGGTAGAGTAGGAGCAGAGCAGCTGTGATTTCCAAAGCCCTCAAGTAACTGAAAACAGCACCGTCTGTCTTTCTCTGATCCTTTTCCATCTCCTTGTGAAAACACAGAAGTTCTCTCATGCACTCAGAGGTGCAGGGGAGGAGCTGGGTGTGCTGGCAGTTCTTGGTTCCAGCAGTAAAACACGGGGATATTGACAAGGGGCTGGGCATGTTTGCATTCCCTCCTTGACTGATGTAGGATTTGCTGCTGTTCCCTTCAGAGGGATCTGCTGCAGCTCCTGTAGCCATGGGCACCCTGGAGCTGCTCTGGTTTGAGAGGTGCCAGCTGTGTCCCCTTCTGCTGCCTGACTTGGATCTCTTCCTGCAGGGACAACTTCTGCTTCTGGCTTCCCTTTGAACCTGAAGCCATTGACCACCACAGGTGCCATTGGAGCTGTGACCTCCACAGCTGCCACAACCACAGCCACCACAGCCAGGTGGGAGTTTGCTGCCATTGACCCTTTCCTGCCTGGGCTGGAGCAGCTGCAGGGCTCAGGCTGGGCTCTGGAGGAGGGAGGGGAGATCAGTGAGAGCTGTGCTGTTTGTCTGTGCTGACCTCGTGTCCTGTGCTGCCCTCCCTCCCCTCAGTGCCCCCCCAGTGATGACTTATGCCCAGCTGGAGAGTTTGATCAACAAGTGGAGCCTGGAGCTGGAGGACCAAGAGAAGCACTTCCTGCACCAGGCCACACAAGTCAATGCCTGGGACCGCATGCTGATCGAGAACGGGGAGAAGGTGAGGAGGCCTCCAGAGCAACCCCCTTCTGCTGGCTTGGCTCCTGCATGGCCCTGTCACAGGGGCAACAGGCATCTAGAACATGGTACAAATAGCTGGGAGCTCCCCTGGGTGCTTCTCACAGTCTCTGTGTGTGTGTGTCTGCTCTGGGCTTTAGGCCTTGGAGCTGGCAATTGTTCTGTGCCATTGCTCTGTGATACCAGCTTCTCTTAGGGGAGATTATTCCAAGCTTATTCCATTATTGGAGTGGAATAGGGAGGAGAAATAAGGCATAAGGGAGGATCGTTCCTCCCTTATTCCTTATTTTGGTCTGTAAATCTTTGTGGCCATCTCTCATTTCTACCAGAACTTCCATGGTGCTGTCTTCTCCCTCCCACCTCTCTTTGCAGAGCTGACTTTGTGGTTTTCAAGGTGTAATGAAATGTCTTCTGTTTCCAGATTACTTCACTACACAGAGAAGTAGAGAAGGTGAAGGTTGACCAGAAGAGGTAGGAGACCATGAGAACTTGCAATGATTTGATTTCTTCTCTGCCTTGTCCTGCCTGGCTGTGGGACAGCTCTGCCATGTCTGCAACATGAAAGGGAAGCAGTTGGCATTTCTCTTTGCAGACTGGATCAGGAACTGGACTTCATTCTGTCCCAGCAGAAGGAGCTGGAGGACTTGCTGACCCCTCTGGAGGAGTCTGTGAAGGAGCAGAGCGGGACCATCTACCTGCAGCACGCGGATGAGGAGCGGGAGAGGACGTGAGGCACCGACCTGCTGGGGCTGGCATGGGCACTGGGCTGGCTCACAGCAGCCAGTGGGACATGGAGCTGGGATGGGGACAGGACTGAACAAGCAGTGGCTGCTGTCAGATATTTAATCCTGTTCTATGCATTGCAAGTTAGAGTTTACTCTTTAGAAACCAGAACAGTGAGTGGAAGCCCTTGAATCAGCTTGAAAAGCACTTTGGATGTTGGTGTAATCAGCTCTCTGGGAAGAGGTTACTAATATTGGCATAATCTTGGGAAGTTAATGGGTTCTTCAGTGCCAGCAGTGGTGAGAGCAGAGAACTCTGTGTGGCACGAGCCCCCTCGTAAGGCTTTAGGGATGCATCATGGCAGGGTAATTAAAGGCAGTGTTTGTCTGGTTCGAGGGATAAGGCATCTTGAATCCAGGCTTGCTCCTTCTTTCAGTCCCCACAAAGCCTTGCAGGAAGTCCTCCACTCTCCTGCTTGTTTGTAGATCAAGGGAGAGAGGGGCTACGAGTCTCTTCGTGTGGGTGTGGAGCCTCTCTGGCTGCTGTTCCCAAGTCTCTGCCAGCCTTGGCTGCAGACATGGAAGCTCATTCTGATTGCCCACAGTTGCTGTGACTGCAAGCAGCTCTTCAGAGTTTTCTTTACCCATTCTGATCTTGGTTCCTGTGTGTTCTGCAGCTACAAACTGGCTGAAAACATCGATGCTCAGCTGAAGCGCATGGCACAGGATCTGAAGGACATCACTGAGCACCTGAACACATCCAGGGGCCCAGCAGACACAAGTGATCCTGTAAGTGCAAGCTTCTTTCTTTATGATTTATATTAATTTGATCTTAATGCTCCTTATGGCTGTACTCAGCAGATTTTTTTTCAGTATAAGTTTCACTTCAGTATTGCAGATTGAGTTTTTCCACATTCATTTTGAATTTTGCCACTCAAGCCTGAGGTGATCAATGTTCTCCTGGTTCCTAGGGCTAAATTAAAATATGCAAAGCCACAGGCATATCATCTAAACTGTGCAGTTTTCTTGCTGGTAAGGAGCAGCAAAATAGCAGCATTGCTGCACACACTTCCCTGGCCAAGTGGCTGCTGCCTTAGTGAAGCTGGGCAAGGAGAAACTTGCCTTTGACTCCTCTTGCTGTTTATGCTGTCTCACAGCTGACTTGCACTTTCTCTTTCTACTCAGCTTCAGCAGATCTGTAAAATTCTGAATGCACACATGGATTCCCTGCAGTGGATTGACCAGAATTCAGGTGAGCTTTGTCCTGCAGCCTTCTGGGAATGTGAATGGGAAGCAGGACCCTGTGTGTGGGTGTTTGCCCATCCCTGAATTCCTGAGGATGCCTGAGGAGTGTTCCTCCTCACCTTCAGTGGCACTGTCCCTTCTGGGCTTGAAGTCTCCTGCTGTGCCTGATTAGAGGCCTCTGCTCAGAAGTTACTGCTGCCAACTGCTGCTGTTTTACCAAAAAAGCCTTCCCAAAATGTTTTTCTTTTTCCTGCAAGCAAAACTGTGCAGGGTTGTGTTCTGGGGTGACTGTGACATTATTCCCTTGTTTCTGCCACAGCTGTGCTGCAGAGGAAGGTGGAAGAGGTGACCAAGGTTTGTGAGAGTCGCCGCAAGGAGCAGGAGCGCAGCTTTAGGATCACCTTTGATTGAAACATTACCAAGTTCAAAGGATGGACATAAACACATCTGTTTTCTGTGCAGGTTTTGAGATCCAAAATGATGACCTGGCTTTTGTTTCCTTTTCTTGCAATAAAATGTGTTGTTTGTTCCCAAAGGTGATCTTTGTTGTGTGGGACAGGAGTAGCTGCCTGACGTTTGTGGCAAAGTCTGGTCTCTGTGCTTTAGCTCTGCATGCAGACTGGTGAGATACAGAAATGCTGCTTTGGAGGGCTTGGAGTCCAGAGGAGCCAGCAGAGCTGGGAGGCTCCCAGGACTGAGGTGTGGACACAGTTCTGCAGCAGCAGAGTGCAGCACACTTGGCTCTAGAGGACTTAGGACTATGAACAGCAATAAGCACACACTAAGGAAATATCACAATAAGTGCATTTATTTACCTGGCCTCTTCCCTCCCTCTTTGCCACAGTGTGTGGGCACTGCCCAGCTCTCAAGAAGAGCCCAGCTCCTCCCAGTCTGGTCCTGCATGTGGGCTCCCAGCAGTCCTGCATTGTCCCAGGTTCATCCACAGCTCACTGAACTCCACAAGGCTGCTGGTTCTCCATCCCTCACGTGGCAGGAGCGTTCTCTGCAGCAGAGGAGCTGGGGATGGCAGAGTCAGCCTCTGACAAGTGCTTCCTGCTTTTCCCAAAGGCAATGACCAAGGGCTTCCCCTGCAGCTTGTACCCGTTCAGCAGCTGCAGGGCTCTCTGGGCTGACTCTGTGTCTGCAAGGAGAGGGGGACACAGGGTCATCCTATGGGTGTTCCCATCTCCTGGCCCCTCAGCCTGGTCTGACATGTGGGATGAACACTGAATATGACAGACTGCATCACTTCTGCCCTGGTAAATCCCCTTCCAACCCAGAGAAAGGACCGTGGCACAACAGGAAAACAAAAGGAGTAAATTCCCCTGCTTCCTCTTGGAAAGCAGTGCTCTGTAGGAGGATGTGGCACCTTTGGGAGTCAGGAAGAACAGAGAGGCACAAGGCAGGAACTCACCAGGGAAGGTGATGAAGGCCTGGTCCCTCATGCGGCCGCTCAGGAGGCGGAACTGGATCAGGGGACTGTCCTCCCTCTGGAACCGGGCAAACAGGGACACCAGGTCCCTCACTGTCACTCGGGGGCCCAGGTTCTTCAAATACAGCACCTGGAACACACACAGGGTCAGCCAGCCTTTGCCATGCAGACACACCTTCCAACCTGCACAGCTCAAGGTGTGAATTAGCTCAACCCTCACACCCACGTGCTAATGATGGCATTTAGAGGACATGTGGGTGTACAGAGAAAGGCAGCTCTGAAATCAAGGCACCACCCTGCTTGCCTGCATCAAGAACTGACAGTTTCAGTTTATTATAAAACAGTTCAATTTATTTATAAAACAGTTTATTCAGTTCACTCTGTTTATTTCTAAAATGCAATAATCTCCAGCTACCAGACAGAAGAGTCTGAATAAAGTGACAGCAGGACTCAGCCAGGCCCAAACAGACAGAGCACATAAACAGGTGAGCTGCTGGAGCCAGGGAGGGCTGGGCTCACAGGTACAGCTCTTTGCCAGGCTGGTGCCTTCCCATCAGAGCCCAAAGTCCCTCTTCCCCCCACATTGGAGGCTCCTCTCCCCCTTGGCCTGCAGGATCAGCCCAGCAACTCCAAGGCAACAGCAAAGAGGAGCCTTTGCCTCCTGACACAGCTTCAGGGCATCCTGCTGAGCAGGGATAAACCCTGGATCATGTCAGCTTACCCTGCTGGGCTCCCCTGGATGGTAGGATGAGAACCTGGGGATTTTCCGCAGTTCCTCCTCTGAGAGGCGGTTCCTGAGGATCTCCTCTTCTGGGACAAACTCAACTGGCTCTTTGATAACCACAGGCCTGGGAGGGGACTGCTGGGGCTCTGCTGCAGAAACACTGGGACTTGCTGCCTGTTCTGCTTGCTCCTCCTGCTCTGGAGGTGGTGACTCCTTAGTCCTAGACCCCTGTGGGGTGGGGGACGAGCAGGGGTCATTTGTAGCAGACTGGACTTTTTCAGGGCACTTCTTGCTCAGCAGCTCTTGGTAAACACTCTCCAGATGAACCATGGGGTCCTTTTCATCTGTTCCCCTCTTTTGAGTGTCATCTAATTCAGAACAGAGATACATGGTAACTATCACCAATAGCCTGGAAAACACACAGAGGGCAAGCAGAGACACAGAAAGGAGAAACCCCATTTCACCCCAGCCTCCGTGCCCAGGCCCTGCAGGCTGTTGAAAACAGCCCCAGCAAGTGCTGGTCCCCAGCTCAGGATGAACCTGCAGAGAGCAGCAGCTCCACCTGTGCTACATCAGAGCTCTTTTCAGAGATGCCCTCGCTTATCTGCAGCCACATTTCAGCACTTTCTAGTGACTCCTTCAACACACCTTCCTCCTCCTGCATGTGCAGCAAGGATGGGCCATGCTGCCCTCCTGTACCACTGCCTGGAATAGGAACACTTGGATTTCAAGGACATCAGATTAAGTTCCTGGGTTTAAAAAGGTCCATGACATGGACTGATCAATGATCTCTTCTAATTCTCTTTAGTGGAAATGAGGACAAATGTGAGAGTAGCATCTCCCAGCCTTCAACTGGACCCAGTTCCCCTTCAGGGATGAGGCTTTAACAAGTCATTCCTCCTCTTACCTGCTCTGTGCCTTTGCTCCCTTCTCCCTCCACAGATAAGGAACAATCCCCAGTCCCACCCAGGCACTTTGCTTAACTCAGACCTCGAGGCTCTACCAAAGCATCACCCAGCTCCTCTCCCACACCCCAAGCTGCTCTGCACTACATGCAACACCTCAAGGAGACCCAGAAATTCACTTTTGTGATGGTGGTCACAGGGGTCTTATGTCGAAGGAAGAGATGAGGATCTGACTCCATATTTCAGAAGGCTTGATTTATAATTTTAAGATATATATTTCATTAACACTATACTAAAAGATTAGAAGGAAAAGTTCTCAGAAGGCTGGCTAAGCTAAGAATAGAAAGGAATGAATAACAAAGGTCTGTGGCTCAGACAGAGACCTGAGCTATCTGGGCTGTGACTGGCCATTAATTATAAACATTTAAGATGGGCCAATCACAGATGCACCTGTTGCATTCCACAGCAGCAGATAACCATTGTTTACATTTTCTTCCTGAAGCTTCTTAGCTTCTCAGCAGGAAAAAAATCTTAATGAAAGGATTTTCATGAAAAGATGCCTGTGACCCACTTTAAAAGCAGGCACTTTCCTTAACCAGGCACTTTGCTTAACTCAGACCTCTAGGCTCCACCAAAGCATGACCCAGCTTCCCTCCCACACCCTGAGCTGCTCTGCACTACATGCAACACCTCGAGGAGACCTAGAAATACACTTTAAAACCCTCTAACTTCTCTTAAAAGAGAACCAACACTGCCTGCTCCTGTAAGGGATGAAAATATCTCCTCCCACACAGCACCAAAGCAGAACCACATCCTCAGAGACAGGCGGCCAGACAGAACCGTGTGGGGCTGGCTGTGTGTGCAGGAGGAGCCCTGGCTGGGGGCGGCACCTTGGTGGTAGAGGGCCCTGAGGAAGGAGTGGCGGTCTGTGCCCTGGAACAGCGCCTGCTCGATCTCCATCTCCCGCCGGCTCAGCTGCTTGCTGCCCGCGAAGCGCTGCGGCAGCGCCAGGATGCGGCGCCGCTCCTCCAGCTTCTCCCGGATGGCATCCAGCCGCTCCTGCGTGGCCTCGGGGGCTGCCCCCAGCCCCGAGCCCTGCAAAACAGCACAGCAACATCAGCGACAGCACGGGCTGCTCCCCAGAGCCAGCCAAATGCCCCAACCCTGCAAAACAGCACAGCAACATCAGCGACAGCCCGGGCTGCTCCCCAGAGCCAGCCAAATGCCCCAACCCTGCAAAACAGCACAGCAACATCAGCGACAGCACGGGCTGCTCCCCAGAGCCAGCCAAATGCCCCAACCCTGCAAAACAGCACAGCAACATCAGCGACAGCCCGGGCTGCTCCCCAGAGCCAGCCAAATGCCCCAACCCTGCAAAACAGCACAGCAACATCAGCGACAGCACGGGCTGCTCCCCAGAGCCGGCCAAACGGCACAGCCCCGATCCCAAGCACAGCTGGGAGCAGCAACTCCGGTATTTTCTTAGATGCCCACTGCTGGAAGGAATGAATGAATCTGACTCCATGTTCTTTGAAGGCTAATTCAGTCACTGCACCACCATCCTCTGGCAGTTCTTCCCCACACCTACAGCATCTCCAAGCTCTTATTCAGTAACCCTGAGAACCTTATTTGCTGAAAAGTGGACCCCCAGCTGCTGCTTGGCACCTGAGAGGAGATTTATGATGAACACTAAACCCCAACCAGCACCACTGAGCCAGCTTCCAGAAACCACCGAGGAATTGCTGCACAGCTGAGAGTAGGGAGCATCCCTGGGCAAACAAACCTCACTGCAGAGGCCACTTCATGCTGCCAAAGCACACTGCAGCTGCTGGAAGGGCACTTTGCTCCATCAGAACACACTTTCATGGGGCTGGGGGTGCGTTTTCTGCTCTCAAGCTCACTTTGAGAATTACTGTGGCAGATCCTTCTGCCTCAGGCAACAAACCAGGCTTTCTCTGTGCACTGAGCACAGCCCAACAGAGCTCCCCATGGTAGCTCTGCCCCACATCTGCACAGCTTCTGCCATTCACCATTGCACAGCTTCCCCCAGGCACAAAAGCTGTTTATAGGAAAAGCAATTCCCGGAAATCATTTGTTGTACTTTGTTTTCAAAAAAGCTGCCACTTAGCAGCTGAAAATAACAGAAATCTGCACTCAGTACTCTGCCAAGAGCTCCCCAGGCAATCTGAAGTTCTGTCTCAGCTGACATTATTCATCACTCATGGTGGAATATTTCACTCAGGGCCTCCACCTCCAAAGCTGCACATCACTACCTGACTTAGGCTTTATCCATAAATATTCTCCTCTCAGAACCTGTAGAAGACATACCCTGATGTCACCCTCTTTTTTTCTGTCAGAGGAGTGTTTTCCATACAAATGTTTTTTTCTGAACGTCCCAGAATACATTTCATACTAAATATAACAGCTGGTACTGACGACATTGATTTTCATTGCTAAATTAACACCACTCCTCTCTGCACCAAGCTTTAATCAGGCCACACTAGGGCTGGATTTGCATTTAAACACCAAAGCAAGTCATGACTTCAGCTGAAAAGAGGCAAGGCCCTGCATACCACAGACAACTCTCTCCTGCACACAGCTATCACTCAGGGAGAGGAGACAAAGGGAAGCCAAGGATCAGCCCAAGTCCTGGTTTGCATTTTCTAGTTTGGTAAATTAAGAGCAGGATGCTCCAGTGCACCTGACATAGGACAACCACAAAAGCCTCTTGTGTCTGGAATGTGAAAAAATAAAGGTGAAGGTGGGAAAAGGGGAAAAACCTGCTGGAAGAGCACCCAGGGAGGAGCCCAGGCAGTGCCACCACACTCTTGGTCTGAGAGCTCTGCACCATTTTCATGTGGCTGTCCCAGGGCCCCTGAAGGACCTGCAAGCCCCTAAGGAGAGCACTCCCTACAAAGAGCCATCCCAAATCACCAATGGGAGCCAGGGATCTGTCAGGATACTCAAAGCAGGATGTTGAGGTGTTTTGAAATATTTTCTCCTTCCCTTCTAGCATTTAAATCCTTCATACATAGATATAAACAGGTGAAATTATTTGTTTCAGATCAAGGCAGAGGCAGTAATATCCTCACATCCTGCTGTGTTCCAAAGGACCCAGTCCTGCCTCCACCACAGCTTTTAACACCAACCATTCCACCAAAGAAAAGAGGCCAGAGGAAATGTAGGACAGTGCTGGGATACAGGAGTGGCCATTCTTTACCAATGGCTTACAAAGGACTGGAATTTTCTACCAGAGTGCCACAGGGTCAGAGGAAGCTGACCACCCTCAGGTGAGAGCAGACCATGCCCACCTGTCACTGCCACATTTTCTGGAAAAATCCTTTTGCCAGGATTTCTTCTCCTGGAAAGCTGAGAAGCCTCAGAGAGAAATGAAAACAATAATTATCTGATTGCTTCTCCTGTGCTTTGCTGCTTTGGAATGTGGTCTGGAGATTGTTTATCAACTGGTCATTGTTTGATTGGTTTCATGTGAATTGTTTTAACTTAATCACCAATCACCATCAACTGTGCTGGACTCTGAGGAGTCAGTCAGGAGTTTTTCATTATCATTCTTGTTAAGCCTTCTGTCTGTATTCTTTCTCTTTCTTTAGTATAGATAATATAATATAATATAATATAATATAATATAATATAATATAATATAATATAATATAATATAACATAATATAATATAATATAATATAATATAATATAATATAATATAATATAATATAATATAATAGTGACAGTGTTCACAGGGGTCCAAGGATGAGGGAAGAGACGAGGATCTGACTCCATGTTTCAGAAGGCTTGATTTATTATTTTATGATATGTATTATATTAAAGCTATACTAAAACAATAGAAGAAAGGATTTCATCAGAAGGCTAGCTAAGAATAGGAAAAAAAAATGATAACAAAAGCTTGTGGCTTGGACAGAGTCCAAGCTAGCTGACTGTGATTGGCCATTAATTAGAAACAACTCTATGAGACCAATCACAGATCCACTTGTTACATTCCACAGCAGCAGATAACCATTGTTTACATTTTGTTCTTGAAGCCTCTCAGCTTCTCAGGAAGAAAAATTCTAAAGAAAAAAAAAATTCATAAAAGATGTCTGTAAATATCATACAATATATCATATCAATCATATCATATCATATCATATCCTTCTGAGAACATGGAGTCAGATTCTCCATTCCTCCTTCTTTGGGACCCCAGAAAGCAGCACACCCACCTTCCTTGCTGAATCCTGGTTCTTCCAGAGCAGGATCTCTGAGTCAGAGAGCCCCAGCTCCCGGAGAGAGGAGGTTTCCTTGTCACTCTCCTGCAGGGCCTGGAACTGGGACAGGCTCAAAGCCCCCGCAGCCTCTTCCCCAAAGGGTTTGTAAAAAGCTGCAGGGCCAAAGCATCTCCGCTTGGACTTGCACCTGTGAGCCAAAGGAACAGCACAATCAGCTCAGCTCTGAGGCACAGGGGGCAGCAAGGGGCTGCTGTCGCCCAAAGCACACCAGATCAGGACTCACTGCTCGATGGAGACACTGGTGTCCAGCTGGTGGTGGAGGAGGCTCTTGAGCTGCCTCTCCCCTTCTGTCTCCAGGTCCTCCAGGAGGAGCTCATCGCTGGACAGGCTGCTGTTCACCCTGGGCGCACAAACACAGCACAGGCATGAGAAATCGGGCAACAGGAGAAACACTGCTCAACACACACCCCTGCTACAGCTCCTCCACCTCCTGGGCTGTTTTTACGGGATTTAAAAACACAAGGAACCAAAAGTACTTGACCAAAACTCCCTTTAACATTACTAGAAAAGTCAACAGATTTGGGATTCCTTTGAGAACATTAAAGTACCCCAAGGAATCTTCGGGTGTTTTTGTGTTGGTGGGGTGGTTGTTTGTTCACTTTAAAATGGGATGCCATCATTTTTAGAGACCAAAATCATATGCATCTAGATGCAAGATGATGCATAACTTCCATTCAAACACAGCATCTAGCAGTGTCTGGCTAGTTTCACGTGAGTCAGGCAAGAAAGAAGCGAAACCGCGACGCCGAAACGAAACTGAGACTTTCAGCAGCGCTTTTCCCTTTCCGGGGTCACCAGCTCCGGAGCAGAGAGCCCGCAAACCCCAAACCCAGCCCAGAGACAGATCCACCCCAGAGCCAGACTCGGCCCCAGCCCCGCCCGGGCCGTGCCGCGCTCCCGTTCCCCCCGCTCCGGCCGCAGCACCGGGGCTGGCACCGGGCCCAGGCCGTGCCCGGTAGCCCGTGTGGGCTCTCTGGGCACCCGGGAGCTGCGGCTGCCCCGCTCACCGCCGCATGGCCCCGCCGCTCCGCACCGCCAGCGCCTGAGGGGAGCGCCGGGAGCCGCCCCGGAAGGAGCGGCCGGGCCGGGGCCGCGGGGCTGGCACCGAGCGGGGCCCCGGGGCTGCTGCACCGAGCGGTGCCCGCTGTGGGGTGAGCGGGGACAGGGGACAGGCACACCCCAGAAACAGCTGCACCCCTCTGCAGCTGAACGGAGAGGGAATATTGAATGCGGGGCTGAGAGAGGCACCGGAAGAGATCGCTCGTCAGATGGCGTCACGGGCACAACAGGCTGAGCGGAGAGGGGAAAAACGCCAAGCGCTTGGGTTTGAAATTTTAACAGTTTAATGGTAATAAAGTGGTTATAAAAATAGCAATGTAATTAGCAATATAAATAAAAAATAAATAATAATAATTTTGGACAATAAGAGACAATAGAAACAAAGAGTTATGGACAGTCCGGCTACCTCTTTCTGGGCAAAATAAGCCCGAAAAAGGACCTACGTTAACAGAGGATTAACCCTTAAAAACAATAACCTGTTGCATATTCATACACGATGCATAAATTCAATTCAAACAAAGGATTCTGTCTCGTCAGTGTCAACTTCTTCCTCTGAATCCTAAGAGCATCGTTAAACCAGAGGAGGTGGGAAGAAGTTCGTTTCTTCTGATAATGGAGCAATAAATTCTTTTTCTCTAAAAGATTTAGGTGTCCTGTGGCTGCTATCTCGCTGCAAGTCCTTACTTAAAGTATCTTACACAGCAGTTTCTATTTTAACATTTTGTTATAACTTAAAACTATATTTAACACACTACTTAAGAAAATTAATACAGCATAACTTTCTAACATCACACATATAATACTCATTTTAATATTTGTGAAACGCCAGTCATACAATACACATTTTTCACAGTAGAGATATTAAATAAAATATTGCTAACCAAAGCAGAGAAGGATAATGGGAAGTAAATCAGCCCTTAGAAACACCTTTCCCCCACCCATCCCTCCTACCCCAGCAACACAGGGAGTTGGGAATGGGGATCATGGTCAAGGAGACAGGAATTGGGGGTCACGGTCAGTTCAGCACCCCAGGTTTGGGGTCCCTCCCATAGGAGACAGTTCTCTCTGAACTTCTGACATGAGTCCATCCCACAGGCAACAGCCCCCCTCAAACTGCTGCAGTGTGGGTCACTCTGCCTTCCAGGACAGCTGCTCCAGCCTGGGAGCAGAGCACCTCAGCCAGATGCTCACAGCCTCCTCTCAGGCATGCCTCTGCTCTGCCCTGGGGCTCCTCTGTGGGCTGCAGGTGGATCTCTGCATCCCCATGGGCTTCACCATGGTCCTCTGCCACAGGCTGCAGAGCAATCTCAGCCCTAGGGCCTGGAACACCTCTTCCCCTCCTTCCCTTGGTGGCTGCAGACTTGTTCCCCTCACAGGTTTTCACCCCACTCTTCTCTGGCCACAATTACAACTAAGTCACAAATTTGGTTTTCTTTCTTCTTAAATTTCACAGAGGAATTACCACCCTAACTGGCCCAGCCCTGGCCAGCAATTTGTCCATCTTTTGGAGCCACCGGGGACTGGCTCTGCTGGACATGGTGGAAGCTTCTGGCAACTTCTCACAGAAGGCACCCCTGCAGCCTCCTCCCAAAACCAGGCCATGCAAAACCACACAGAGCCCTCCAAGGCAACATTTGTTACCTCACCAGTCTGCAGGCACAGCTAAAGCACAAAGAGTACAAACTTCATCCAGTTTCTGATGAGAGCAGGTGAAATCCTGTCCAACACCACAGACTGGCTCTGAACAAACCACATATTTTATTGTAAAAAAGGAAACAAAAGCCAGGTCATCATTTCAGTCCTCAGCTCCAAAACACCTCTATTTTCTGTGGAGGTTTTATATCCATCCTTTGAACTTGGTAATGTTTCAATCAAAGGTGATCCTAAAGCTGCGCTCCTGCTCCTTGCGGCGACTCTCACAAACCTTGGTCACCTCTTCCACCTTCCTCTGCAGCACAGCTGTGGCAGAAACAAGGGAATAATGTCACAGTCACCCCAGAACACAACCCTGCACAGTTTTGCCTGCAGAATGGAAAATATTTTCTTGATGACAGTCACTCAGATTTGACAAATCAGGAGGAAAATACAACCCAAAGCACTGCAAGTAAGAAAACTTCATTATTGAGTGGCAGAGGAAAAAATGGCTCTCCTCTCTAGGAAAATTTAAAGGAAACAGATAGCTATTTTCACACACATTCTGAAAAGAATTCAGGTGGCACAGGAGCTGTACCAAATTTCCTAAAAAAGGCATGTTTGGAATGTGGAGCTTAGCAGAAGTGTTTTGAAAGAAAGCACCCAATTAGACCCTGCCCTAAGCCAATAATCCTGTGTGAACACGGAGAACGGCAGGTTTGCTTTCACACCGGCAGCTACCCCAGGTGTGAGCATTTCCCAGCACTGCAGCCAGGCAGTGCACTCGGGCTGCTGAGAGGAGAGCTGCTTTATTCTGCCGTGCCCCCGTGTGGCTGCTCAAAGTTAAAATCCAAACGGCACGGAATTCCAGAATCCCTCACCAGGAGGCACTCTCAGGGAGAAAAACTCCCTTTTTCTGCTTTTAGTATGACTCCACTGTCAAATGTTCACTACCGAGTGCATCTCTCTGTGCACTGGATCTCAGGATATTGAAACTGTGAAATTCCCAGATTATTCCTCCAGTTACCCCACCTGCAGATCAAGGCAGGCTGCTCCATCTTACCTGGATGTGGCTTCCCATTTTCAGATTCAAGGGATGATAACACTCAAGACACACACTTCCCCTCACCAATTTTCCTGCATCACAGGCAAACCCCACACTCTGAACTATTTAACATTAGTTTCCCAGCCTGAATAAGGTTTTCAAGTTGTCTGTTTTGCACTGACACATTTCAAGGAGGGCTTTTTGGGTAAAAAATACCAGTGGCCAGGAGTAACTTTGGAGCAGAGGCCTCTAATCAGGCACAGCAGGAGACTTCAAGCCCAGAAGGGACAGTGCCACTGAAGGTGAGGAGGAACACTCCTCAGGCATCCTCAGGAATTCAGGGATGGGCAAACACTCACACACAGGCTCCTGCTTCCCATTCACATTCCCAGAAGGCTGCAGGACAAAGCTCACCTGAATTCTGGTCAATCCACTGCAGGGAATCCATGTGTGCATTCAGAATTTTACAGATCTGCTGAAGCTGAGTAGAAAGAGAAAGTGCAAGTCAGCTGTGAGACTGCATAAACAGTAAGAGGAGTCAAAGGCAAGTTTCTCCTTGCCCAGCTTCCCTAAGGCAGCAGCCACTTGGCCAGGGAAGTGCATGCAGCAATGCTGCTACATTGCTACTCCTTACCAGCAAGAAATCTGCACAGTTTAGATGATATGCCTGTGGCTTTGGCATATTTTAATTTAGACCTAGGAACCATTGATCACCTTAGGCTGGAGAAGGCAAAATTCAAAATGAATGTGGAAAAACTCAGTCTGCAATACTGAAAGGAAATTTTTCCTGAAAAAAAAAGCTTCTCAGTAAAGCCATAAGGAGCATCAAAATCAATTTAATAGATATCAGAAGGAGCTGGTTATTCAGATCTTGTTTTATGAGGATATTAAAAACAGCATAAAGTACGAGTGGAGTATCCACATGGGGACAAATGAAGAGTGAGAGCGATTTCAATATCCTTTGCCTCTTCAGCAATATAAAATAAAAGCTTGCACTTACAGGGTCACTTGTGTCTGCTGGGCCTCCTGATGTGTTCAAGTGATCAATGATGTCCTTCAGATCCTGTGCCATGCGCTTCAGCTGAGCATCGATGTTTTCAGCCAGTTTGTAGCTGTAGAGAACACAGGAACCAAGATCAGAATGGGTAAAGAAAACTCTGAAGAGCTGCTTGCAGTCACAGCGGCTGTGGGCAATCAGAACGAGCTTCCACATCTGCAGACACCTGGGAACAGCAGCCAGAGAGGCTCCAAACCCATATGAAGGGATTCCCAAACCCTGTACCCCTTGATCTACAGACAATCAGGAGAGGTGAGGAGTACGAGTAAAATTAAAGTTGCCATGGATAAAATATCTGACAGCAGCCACTGCTTGCTCACTCCTGTCCCCATCCCAGCTCCATGTCCCACTGGCTGCTGTGAGCCAGCCCAGTGCCCATGCCAGCCCCAGCAGGTCGGTGCCTCACGTCCTCTCCCGCTCCTCATCCGCGTGCTGCAGGTAGATGGTCCCGCTCTGCTCCTTCACAGACTCCTCCAGAGGGGTCAGCAAGTCCTCCAGCTCCTTCTGCTGGGACAGAATGAAGTCCAGTTCCTGATCCAGTCTGCAAAGAGAAATGCCAACTGCTTCCCTTTCACGTTGCAGACATGGCAGCGCTGTCCCACAGCCAGGCAGGACAAGGCAGAGAAGAAATCAAATCATTGCAAGTTCTCATGGTCTCCTACCTCTTCTGGTCAACCTTCACCTTCTCTACTTCTCTGTGTAGTGAAGTAATCTGGAAACAGAAGACATTTCATTACACCTTGAAAACCACAAAGTCAGCTCTGCAAAGAAGAGAGGTGGGAGGGAGAAAACAGTGCTGTGCAAGTTCTGCTGGAAACGAGAGATGGCCACAAAAATTCATAGACCCAAGAGAGAAAAAGGGAATGGTTCTCCCTTATGCCTTATTTCTCCTCCCTATTCCACTCCAATAATGGAATAAGCTTGGAATAATCTCCCCTAAGAGAAGCTGGTATGACAGAGCAAAGGCACAGAACAATTGCCAGCTCCAAGGCCTAAAGCCCAGAGCAGACACACACACACAGAGACTGTGAGAAGCACCCAGGGGAGCTCCCAGCTATTTGTACCATGTTCTAGATGCCTGTTGCCCCTGTGACAGGGCCATGCAGGAGCCAAGCCAGCAGAAGGGGGTTGCTCTGGAGGCCTCCTCACCTTCTCCCCGTTCTCGATCAGCATGCGGTCCCAGGCATTGACTTGTGTGGCCTGGTGCAGGAAGTGCTTCTCTTGGTCCTCCAGCTCCAGGCTCCACTTGTTGATCAAACTCTCCAGCTGGGCATAAGTCATCACTGGGGGGGCACTGAGGGGAGGGAGGGCAGCACAGGACACGAGGTCAGCACAGACAAACAGCACAGCTCTCACTGATCTCCCCTCCCTCCCCCAGAGCCCAGCCTGAGCCCTGCAGCTGCTCCAGCCCAGGCAGGAAAGGGTCAATGGCAGCAAACTCCCACCTGGCTGTGGTGGCTGTGGTTGTGGCAGCTGTGGAGGTCACAGCTCCAATGGCACCTGTGGTGCTCAATGGCTTCAGGTTCAAAGGGAAGCCAGAAGCAGAAGTTGTCCCTGCAGGAAGAGATCCAAGTCAGGCAGCAGAAGGGGACACAGCTGGCACCTCTCAAACCAGAGCAGCTCCAGGGTGCCCATGGCTACAGGAGCTGCAGCAGATCCCTCTGAAGGGAACAGCAGCAAATCCTACATCAGTCAAGGAGGGAATGCAAACATGCCCAGCCCCTTGTCAATATCCCCGTGTTTTACTGCTGGAACCAAGAACTGCCAGCACACCCAGCTCCTCCCCTGCACCTCTGAGTGCATGAGAGAACTTGTGTGTTTTCACAAGGAGATGGAAAAGGATCAGAGAAAGACAGACTGTGCTGTTTTCAGTTACTTGAGGGCTTTGGAAATCACAGCTGCTCTGCTCCTACTCTAACATGGCCCTTTACACCTGTACAGAGCACTGAATTCAGTGTCCCTTCCCTTCAGTGCCTTTCAGCACCCTGCTCCTACCAGTGGCAGTGCTTGTGGTGGCAGCTGTGGTTCCAGGAACCTTCAATCCAAAGCCAAGTGTCCCCAGAGTGGCTGTCCCAGTGGAACCAGTGGAGGTGGCACCCACTGTGAAGAGAAGACACCATTGACAGGTGGCATGAGCCATGGCATGCAGGGCCCTTGGAGAAGCTGTGCCCAGCCTGCTCCTCTCTCCCTGCACCAGCCCCAGCCCCAGGAGAGCAGCAGCAGCCCTAAGGAAGCAGCAGCAGCACCCCCAGCCCCAGGGGAGCACCCCCAGCCCCCTGGCTGCCCCTGCATGGCCCCAGGGCCAAACCTGCCTGCAGAGACTCACGTGAGAGGCCCGTGGTGCTGGAGGAGGCTGGGGCTGAAGAAGTTGCCACAGATGCAAACAAGGAGGGCCCCGTGGAGCCCAGCACTGAGGTGGTGCTGGTGGTGGAGGCCGTGCTGGCAGCTGTGGATGTCACTGCAGGGACAAACAGCTCCAGGTGAACAAGCAGAGCACACTGAGCTCCCACCCCCTGCACAACAGCCCTGCTGGGAGGGTGACACCAACTGCCCAGCCACACCTGGTTCTGGGCCATGGCAGCATTTCAACCCCCTTACCCTCTTATTCTCCCTCCACTCCTTGTCTTGCACCATCTGCCCCTTTAAGATTGTGCCTCCCTTCCCCTGTGCTCCCCAAACAAGCACAGAACAGAATCTGGCATGAGGGACACAATCAGAACCACAGGACACAGTGTCCAAAGGCTCTGGCAACTGTCACAGATCCCCACTGCCAGGGCAAACCCACAGGAACAAACACTTGTGGCCCCTTCCCACACCCCAGTCTAAGAGATTTGTCTGCTTCCAACAGACAGCTACAGCCAGGAGGAGAGCAGAGTCCCCAAAGCCTTGAGGAATTGTTTTCTAGAACAGCTCCCTACCTCCCAGCTTGGCTCCAAAGCTCAGGGTGGGTGCCTGGCTGGTGCTTGTGGTCAGTGTTGCTGTGCTTGTACTGGTGGCTGCTGATGAAGGCTGAGCCCCAAAGGTCAGGCCTGGAACCAGGAGCAAAAGGAAAAGATGGCATTCCTTCCTCCAGGCTAAAGAGCAAGTGCTGCCCAGCACTGCAGCCCCTGGACAGCCTGTCAGAAACACCTCTGGCCCCAGCACAAGCCAGGGGCTGCAGAGCCAAACCCCCACTGCATCCCCAGATCCACCCATGCCAAAGGCTCCAGCCCCCAGCTGCCCCCCGAGGCTGAGTCACAGCACAGGGCACAGCTGTGACAGCCAGGACACGCACAGTGTCACCATACAATTTCAGAAAGCCTCAACCCACACACAGTAAGACCAAACCACTGCAGAAGGCTGCAAGCATCTGCCCTGCTTGTTCTTTAGCCCAATCTTTTACCCTCCTCATGTTGATGCCCTGCCCCTGTGTGCCCTCTGCTCCCTTTGGTGGTTGCTCAGCACACCTGGGCACCCCATGGCTCATTGCTGTCAGTGCTGCTCACAGCTGTGCCCACTGGGGATGGGGCTGGGCCATCCCATCCCAGTGACCCCAAACTGTGCCTGCAGCCCCATCCCAGTGACCCCAAACTGTGCCTGCAGCCCCACCCCAGTGACCCCAAACTGTGTCCACAGCACAGCCCATCCCAGTGACCCCAAACTGTGCCCACAGCACAGCCCCACCCCAGTGACCCCAAACTGTGCCCACAGCCCCATCCCAGTGACCCCAAACTGTGCCTACAGCACAGCCCCATCCCAGTGACCCCAAACTGTGCCCACAGCACAGCCCATCCCAGTGACCCCAAACTGTGCCCACAGCCCCATCCCAGTGACCCCAAACTGTGCCTGCAGCCCCATCCCAGTGACCCCAAACTGTGCCCACAGCACAGCCCCATCCCAGTGACCCCAAACTGTGCCCACAGCACAGCCCCACCCCAGTGACCCCAAACTGTGCCTGCAGCCCCACCCCAGTGACCCCAAACTGTGCCCACAGTCCCATCCCAGTGACCCCAAACTGTGCCTGCAGCCCCATCCCAGTGACCCCAAACTGTGCCCACAGCCCCATCCCAGTGACCCCAAACTGTGCCTGCAGCCCCATTCCAGTGACCCCAAACTGTGCCTGCAGCCCCATCCCAGTGACCCCAAACTGTGCCTGCAGCCCCATCCCAGTGACCCCAAACTGTGTCCCCGTGTCCCAGTGTGACACCCCACGCCCCCCAGGCTGCTCACCCACCTGAGGGCTGCCCCCCGAGGCTGAAGGGCGCTGCTGTGGGGGTGGCAGCTGCCAGGGTGGCCGTGCTGGTGCTGGCAGCAGCCGCAGGGGCCGTGCCAAAGCTCAGCCCGGCCGCCGTGGCCGGCGCAGCCGCGGTGCCGATGCTGAACCCGGCCGTGCCCGCCTGGCTCGTGCTGCCACTGGAGAAGGTGAAGCCTCCTGGGGTCCCAGAGACAGCCGTGCTGCTGCTGCTGCTGGCAGCAGAGCCAAAGGCAAAGCCAGACTGGGCTGCTGCCTGGCTCGAGGGGGTGCTGGTTGCAGCAGGGGCACCAAAGGAAAAGCTCCCCGTGATTGCAGGAGCTGGAGTGGCAGTGCTGGCTCCAAAGGTCACTTTTGGGGTGTTTGCCCTGGGGAAGAGAAGAAAAGAAATGAAGCCATTCTGATTGAGACACACATCCACCCAAGTGCACAGCTGGCTTCCTCCCTGAGCATTTGCTGACAGCAGAAAGCTCCTTTCAGAGAATGCACAGCTGGCCAGGCTGTGTCCCAGTTCTGCCAACAGACTCCATCCAGCTGCTGTCACTGCCATCCCCCTCAGGGCTCATTCCACTGCCTGTCCCTTCATGGCCTCCACCCACCCAGGTACCACAGGGCATCTTATGGAGTACACGTGCAGCTGCTCCTTCTTCTCCCAGCTCACCATCTCCATTCCCTCTACCAAGGCTGTTTTTTCCTGCTCGTCCCCATTTGAGCTCCCTTCCCACAGCTCCCATCTGGCGAGCTTTGCCAGCAGCAGCTCTGCAGAACCGCTCCAGAGCTCGCCGCCTCTCCTGGTCGGCAAATCCCTCCCAACGTGCCGGGAAAGCATTCAGAGCGCTCCGGATGCGGGTCAGAGAGAACGAGACGTTTGATATTGGGCAGCAGAGCTTCGGCATTTCTGCGAGCTCGCGTCTGCAGCCCCGTTCCGGCCGGGATCGCGGCACATCCCCTTCCCCACGTGCGGGGCTCCCGTGCGAACGGAGCGGGGCCGGGGCCGGGGCTCGCCGAGCCCTGCAGGGCGCTGGCAGGAGCCAGCACAAGGGGCAGGGCTCGCTCCGAGCAGCTTTGCCCGGAGAGCCCTCGCCCGGCACCCACGGCACCCCGCTCCCTCCGTCCCCCTGTCCGTCCCGCCCGGGCCCGGCTCTCACCCCATTGAGAAGGCGGCGGCTGTCGTGGCGGCGGGGGCCGCGCTGGCCGAGCCGAAGCTGAAGCTGGAGGGCTGCGCGGCCGTGCCCGGCCTGCTGAAGGAGAAGAGCCCGGCGGGCTGGCTGCCGCCCGCCGCCGGCGCCGCGCTGCCGAAGCTGAAGCCGGTGGAGGCGGGGGCGGGCGCCGGCGCGGAGAAGGAGAAGCCGCTGGTGGCCGTGGTGGCGGCGGCGGCGGCTCGGGGCGCGCCCAGGCCGAAGGCGCCGCCGGGCGCGGCCGCCCCGAAGCTGAACTGGCTCATGGCCGGGCGGCGGCGGCGGCGGGGGCCGAGCTCCGGCAGCGCCGCGGCACCGGGACCGCGCTTGGGGATGGCGTCACCGCGCCCCGCCCCGCCCGCCCCCGCGCCTTCCCGCCTCCGCACCCATTGGGTGGCGCGGCCGTCACTCGCGGGATGGCAGCTTCGATTGGCTGTGAGGGAGTGAGGGGCGGGGCGTGTCGGGGTTGCTGTGGGGATGAGGGACGCGGCTGCGGTAGCGGAGTGAGGGACGGGGGAGAGACTGAGCGGAGTGAGAGACAAGGGACACCCGGCCGGGTTGCGGGACACGGGGTGCCGGATAGGGGACACCGGGAGCCGAGGGAGCCGCTGGAGCTCCCTCGGGAGGTTTAGGTTGGTATCTGGAATGATTCTTCCCCCAGAGGTGGTCGTGCACGGGAACAGGATCCCAGATAGTGGTCACATTTCCGAGGCTGGCGGAGTGTAAAGAGCATTTGGACGGCACTCCCAGGTATTGTATTATTATTATTTTCTGCCCCTGATGAGGGGAAAGAATGATGCATCTGATTCCATCTTATCAGAAGGGTAATTAATTACTTTATTATACTATATTATTCTATATTATATTACACTATGTTACATTACATCTAAACTGAATCTGCCAAGCACTCAACCCTGCACACACTGCCCAGAATCTCGTGACTGTCCCCCAACGGTCCCGACACACACACACACACACACCTGGCACTGACAGGCCAAGGAAACAAAACACCATCACTCTGGGTAAACAATCTCCATGTTGCATTCTGCTTTGGCACAAACACAGGCACAGCAAATAAGAATTGTGTTTTCCCTTTCTCTGAGGTTCAGAGAATGTGAATCCCAGAAATATTCTTGGGAAGAATCGTGCCTTGCTTTTCTCTGTGAACAAAAATGTGGTGACACCCAGGCACGTGCTGGGGTCGGCCTGTCCTGCACAGGGCCAGGAAATCCTGATGGGTCCCATCCCACTCAGCATATTCTTTGATTTTATGTTCCATATTCTTTGATTTCATGTTCCATTTTACATGATTTGTCATCACACACACAGGAACTTGGCTAAACTTTTCCTTCCCAAACACACAGCAGGAAAATTGTGCTTTGCAGGCTGTTCCAAGCACAATTAGTTCCTGCTTCATCTGCCACTTGTTTTCCCTGCACAGGTGAGCAGTGACTATGGATTTGGACAGCGTGTTCTCAGGCTCTTCCCTGCAGAGCCTTGCCAAACTGCTACGTGATGCTCCAGAGGAGGATGATGATGATGATGATGTGGTGAGCTTTTCATGAGAATTGCTGCTTCTTTTACATATTGTGCCATAGCCTTATGTTGTTAATCAAGGAGAAGCAAATCTCTTTTTCTTCAGAGTGAGTAAAAGCACAATGAAAACTGTGGTGGTGTTCACAGGGGTCCCAGGATGAGGGAAGAGATGAGAATATTGACTCCATGTTTCAGAAGGCTGATTTATAATTTTATTACATATATTATATTAAAAGAAAATTATATACTAAAACTATACAAACGAATAGAAAAAAGGATTTCATCAGAAGGCTTGAAAAGAATGGAAAAGAATTATAATAAAATCTTGTGACTGACCAGAGAGTCTGAGATAGCCAGACTGTGATTGGCCATTAATTAAAAACAACCACATGAGACCAATCCCAGATGCACCTGTTGCATTCCACAGCAGCAGATAATCATTGTTTACATTTTGTTGGCCTCACAGCTTCTCAGGAGGAAAAATCCTAAGGAAAGGATTTTCCATAAAAGATGTCTGTGACAGAAAACCTTAGAAGGTTTTGGTCTGAGTGAAACAGCTCAAGGATCCTTTCAGAGTAACAAGCTCTTGAGAATGAGCAAAATGCCCCAGGAAAACAAGGAGGCATTGTGACCACCACATGTGGGTGAAGTTTAGTTTTTCAGCCTGAAGGAAAAGAGAACATGGACTTGAAAAAGCTTTAGATACTTCAGATTTCCCCTGCTTTTCCCTGAACTCTGCTGGAGATAAAGGCAATTACAACCAGATATGAGGGGAAAAATTTGCTGCTCAGCTTCTGAGTAAGGACCAGAATATCCAGAGGCAACTGAGTGTATTAATTGTGTATGTCAGGCATTGAAGAGCTGCAGAGATAATTGATCACTGAAGTACAACTGGTGTTTGGTGGTTGTAAAATAGGGAAAGGGGAACAATCATTCTAAGGTGCATAATCTGAATGAATAATTGGAGAAATATTTGATTGTGTTCTTCTGTATCAATTCCTCTCAGGAGCAGATGAAAATCTCATTGTTGGGAGAACATGCATTATTCCTGCAACATGCAACACCTGATTTTATCCAGGCCTGCCTGTGTGCTGGGAAGAAATATTCCCAGGAGCCCCAAAGGTGCCAACAATGTAGAAGGCCTCTGTGAAGGCTCAAAACTTGGCCAAGTCCCTCAGAATTTTTAACAGATCATATTATGACATGGATAACAACAGCCAAAAAAAAACCCCAAAAAAAACCAAAAAATCCCTAAAACAAACAGAACCCCCCCCCCCCAAAAAAAAAAAAAAAAACAAAAAAAAACCAAAAAAAAAACAGATAACAAAAAAAAAACCCCAAAAACCAGATATCAAAAATGGAAATGCCTGAGTGTTCCTCCAAGTCATTCCTCAACAAAGACCTGACCAGCCCCAGTAATGGCAATCCAAGTGATAATTGGGATAAAAGGGGTGGAAATCCCTTGAAGTTTTATTTCAGTGGTTTCAGATGTGATCCTTCACACCCCAACTATCCTCCAGCTGTTTAATGCCTGCATTTTAAACCCTGCATTATTGCTGTACATCTCTGCAGTAAACATCCTGATTTTAAAAGGAATTTGTTTACATCTTATTAATAAAATGAATGACACTTCAGAGACAGAAATGGAAAGTTGCCACAAGAGATGTCAATTAAGTCTGAGTCAATCTGGGTAAATTGAAATCTTTATTTTGATTTAATTTAATGCTCTGTGCATGTGAGGCACTTTTATTGAACCAAGGAATCTTCATATATAGAGAAATGCCTCACTTTAGCCTATTAGCACTAAATTGATTCATAATTAGAAGAAAATGTTCTTGCCTCATGATCTCTACAGTAAAAAGCAATCCAAATGCTGTGATGGGGCTTTCATGTAGCACCCTTGGTTTCCTGTAATATTTTCATGGCAGGCAAAGCATGGAAATTTTGCCAAAATGCCATGGAAACCAAAACTCACAAAGCATATCTGTCTGTGTGACTGGGCTTCTCTGAGTCCTTCTTCAGCCCAGTGTGTCAAGGTCACTTTCTGCTGTGTCAGAGTGAAGGAAAGAGAATTTCCAGTGGTTCACTCATGAAACTGTGGGATAATGTGTTTTCAGTTCTATCAGGGGTTTGTTTGACCTTAGATGATGTGTTGTATTTACTGACATCATGGTTGTAACCAAGCTTGGCTCTATAAAAATTGATTTAAGATGTGCTCTTGCCTTTCTTTGCAGCCACGCTGTTCTGTTGGTGCCATGACTCCTGGGAGTGTTGGACCAGTCAAAAGAGAGACCACCAGTAAGGAGGAGCATTTGTGTGGTTTGGCATTCAGTCTCATCTACAGTTCAGCCTTTTTTTAATTTTAATTTGAAATTTAAATTTTAAATTCTGCTGAATTTACAATTCAGTTACAGCAAGCTGTAACAGCTATAAAAGAAGGGTCAGTGATGTTTGAGATGGGCATAGCATGACATTCCTTACAATTGCACTATAAAATTATTCCTTTCCTGAAAGTTTAACTCTAAAACATGCAAAGAGGAGCAGAAAGGGCAATGCCAGAGCAGCCTCCAGTGGAAATGATAACAGTTCAGAGCACAGCCTGGTCAGGGGCTGCAGGGATCATAACTGAGCAGCAAAAGCTCCATATAAGAACTCAGGAAAGACAGGAAGGCAGTTTTGGTGGAGACTTGGCAAAGTTAGTGTTAAGTTTTTTTAGAGCTGAGGTTGTCATATTATTGAGCCCTAAGAAAGGCCAAGAAGGGCCAGGGTGAGTTTTGCAGGAAAGGAACTGTGGCAAATAAAATAGATTATTTTTGCTTTTATTGCTATCCAACAATAACTAGAGATTCTACTTTAAAATTTTCAAGTTTCACATTTACCAGCTTACTAAAAGAATGTTTTTCTATGCAGGACAGACATAAATCATCCTGTTCTGCCCAAAAACTTTCATGTGTATCCAGCACCTTGTCTGGGCTGTGCCCAATAATTAATGGGAAGAGCTGGATTTCTGTGTGAGGAGGTGATCCTCTAGTGAATGACTCTGCTCACTGAAAATCTCCTGTCAGGGGGCTTGTGGAAGATTAGTATTTCATCCCTCTACACTTTACTGATTTTGAAGTGCTAGATATTATATGCCAGAAAGGAGGATTTCCAGGAAATAAAGGTTGGGTAAAGAAGATTTAAGTGAAAGGAAAACATCCTCCCTCTGCAAATCCTCATTCATAAGAGAGTAAGGTGAAGAAGACTGTAATCATTACCTAGAATGCTTTTAATGCAAAGATTTTTCTAAAGCCTAGAAATACTTTTCCAGGCTTTAGAAAAGGCTTTTCTTTCTTTTTTTTTTTTTTTAATTCTTGAAAAATATTCTAAGCTTTCAGCAGCACCTGAGGAACAGAGACATTTCAAAATGTGTCACTGAGATTTTTCTCCTCACTCACAGGTACTTTTCAAGTGAAATCTGAAAACAAGAAAACCATTTGGAATACAGAGGAGGTCCCAGAAGGATCTGAATTTGATGACACATGGGACCCTAGAGAAAAACCAGAGTAAGAAAGCTGAGACTGCCTGTGTGGGCTTCACATGGCATTAATGGAAATGAGACTTAAACAGCATCTGCAGCCAGCTGAAAAGATTGTGTTGTGCAAGAAGAAAGATATCAGAGTTGCATCTAAAGCAATATGTGAAGAATGGGTTTAACCCCTCTCTTGAAATCTTCTGATCTCAGAACAGAAACTTAGTGTTGGTTTTTCCAGCATAAGTTTATGTGCAGTGTCAGTTACTTGTATAAAGTGGGATTAGGAGGGGAAGTAGGTCAGAAAAATGATTTATTAACTTTAAAATATGCCATTTGTGTGAAATACCTGCTTTTTCCTGCTGCAACTGAGCTGCATCCATTTTTCCATACTCATAAATTCATAAAGTACTCCAATGTATATTTGCATTTCAAAGATTTAAGCTCTTTAGAGACAAATAGCACTGCAGAAGGAAAGCTGTGTGCAGGCAATTTTGAGCTCTTAAATCTTGTCACTCAATCTTAGCCTGTCAAAGCACAACTTGAAACCAGAGGCTTTTCCCTTGCTCACAGAAAAACAGTAGCAAAATATTCTTGAAATTAGGCATGTGAGTTGGAGTTTGTAGAGGTCAGAAAGCCCTGAGGGTCAGTCCATAAAGCAGATTTTGCATTTCCAATCACTGTTTCAATGTCCTGAAGTGTTAAATGCTGGAGCACATGGCCAGTAGCCCATGAAGCTGCACATTGTGCACCAGAATCTTCATTTTTTTCTGCATGTAAGTCAGGACATGAGGAGTCCAATTTCCCAGTTAAACACAGGACCTGAGACCCACCTGAGCAGAGACTCAGCCTTTCTGAAAATGGGGTTTTCAATTTCCCAATTAAACACAGGACTTAAGACCCACCTGAGCAGGGACTCAGCCTTTCTGAAAATAATTTGGAATTCACCCTCATGCACAGTTGTCCCTGAAATGGTCACTGTCAGGTACAGAACACGCTGTCTGTATTGTGGACACAGAGATTTTCTTGTGCTGTTCTTTGACCCTTACCCTCTGCAGTGCTTCTCCAGCCTCAAGCACTTCTGACCCTTGTTGCACAGATGAAGAGAGAGAATATAAGTCTTTACAATAATTCATCAAATGAAGCAAAGAAAAAGTGCTAAAAGGAAAACAGATGGCCACAGAGGTGCATCCAGAGCTATTAGACACATTTGTCACTGACTTAGGAATTATTACATATGCAGATGCACACTGGAGATGTGAAAGATTTTCAACAGCTTAGACAAGTGATCCACCCCAGTAATTTTGCTGAACTTAGTAGGAGTAGCATATGTTATAAATACAAATTCAGTTTTCCTTTCCTCATTCATTAATTACCAAGAGCAAGGGAATACGTGATTCCACATTTTGTAGATGTGAAGAAAAAGAAAATAAATGCTAGCTGAATGCAAAGCTACAGTCTGGCTTAAGAGTGCTATGCTCAGGCTGCAAGAATATGCTAAAGGACAGAACAGAACACATGTAATTATGGCATCTCCCTTTTCAAATCCATTCCCAGGAGTTTGTGCTGTTTGACTTGCTGATAAGCATTAGGAAGCATTTCCTGATCCTGCCAAGGCTGGTTGGGGAAGCAGAGGCAGCACAGTGAGAGCTTTGGGAGGTGGAGTGAGTGATTTTCACCTGTCTTCCAGCTGTCCCAGTTATGGCTCTGAACAGAAACCCAGTGCAGATGGATTGGAGCCTTGAAGGGAGACTGCAAAGGAGGAGAGGCAGTGTGAGGAGGATTTAGAGTCCTCTGAGAATCACAGTCTCCTTCAGCCTCCTGCTCCAGAATTCCTAGGCAATGGCTTCTCTTTGGCAGGTATGAGATTTCCTTCAAGCAGCACGTGGGAACAGAGGATGTCTTCTTTGGGATGACTGGGAAAGATCCCTCCACTGCCTGCTGTGAAGATATAGTGGTGAGCTGAGCCTGGAGCTCTGGTCCCTTCTCTGTGCTCTCTCTCTGCCTTTCCCACCTCCCCATCTTTCTGAGGGACGGAATGTAAACACCAAGTTCCACTGCTGCCTTTGACTGACCTCCTGTAGCACTATCTCGTGGTTCTCCAAGCATTTTGAGATGGCATTTGCACTTGCTAACCTGAGGAACTTGTGTACCTCCTCAAGGACCAAGTGTGCTCAAGGCAATCTCTGCAAATGCATATGCCCCATATAAACTTAAAGGAAATAAAATGTAGCTCTAAGATGAAGTTTCATCTTGGACACACTTTTGGAGAGGAGAGGGGCTGGGAAGGAGATTTTTTTTTTCATCTTCCTGCATTTTTTACAAGCTGTGTGGGCTAGCAAAATGCTACAATACTGACAGCCTTTAAAGTTCCAGCTATCAGATCCTGCCTCATCATTATATAATCAAAGACCTCCCTGGTTTCTGAGCTCCAGGACAGGTAGAAGTGCTGTGTTATCTTTCTAGCAGAAGCAAACTGTCCCTGCAATGCACAAAGCCCGAGGCTTTGCTGAGTGTTGAACACCTGTCAAGCACATTAGCAGCTCAGGAACTGGAAGACAATAGGATATCAATACACATCACTAAGCTATTGAAAGCAGTCATTATCACTGTCGGATTTGCTCTGATACAAATTACCTACTCAAAACGTTGCTCTTTGATACTAGCATTGAAATATTCATGAAAATGAGCTCTTTTATGGCTTTTAGGGCAACATATGTAATCACAGCTTTACCTCTGCCCATCGTTTCAGATTAAAATCAAGCTGCCAGAGACCAAGTACTCAGACATCACATTAGACATCCAGGACAAGGTTCTTGACCTTCGAACTCCCAAAAAGTAAGTGCAGCACAACTGATAAAAGTACAATTAATATCCTGTTTGAAATGGGGCTTAGCCAAGCTTTTAACTGCAGTCTGTGTGGAAAGCAAAGCTAAAGATTGTACTATTAATAATTGCTTGTGAAAAATAAATACAGAAAAACCGCTCATAGTCCATCCATAGGTGCACAATCTGCTGGCTTTGAATCTGTGATGCTGTCCAGTAAAAAGCTTTGGGACAGATTTTGGCTACTTAAACAACAAGTATCAGGGGCTCAAAACACCTGGCAAAAAGCTGCCCAAGATCTTGAAAGACTTAGTCTAGTATTCCAAAGCACTAATTTGTACAAATGCATATGACTGAAGGTGGTAAAAAAAGTGCAGATTAATTTTCAGTAGCTGAAAGCCAAATTATGGACATACCCAAGCAAAAATGCAGAGCTGGAAATGTTACAAGGTTTTCTAAAGAGTTTTCCTTTGATTTTTTTAATAGGGCTATTTCAAGCCTACAGAGATAACTGATAATACACTCTTGGATTTCTCAGTCTTCTTCCATCTCTCCCTCAGTGTGCAATTCTTCTGCCTGAGATTTCCTGATAATTCCCATGTCTGTTTTCTCAAAGTCCTTCTTCACAAAGGCTGTTTTTATAAGAAACCTTAATCCTCTCTGGGCTGACTTGCTGCACTGAATGGGGTGTGGGAAGATCTATATGAGAATAGCTTTCTGCAGATAAATTCCAGGAGCAGGCCATGGATTAAGGCCTAAAGAAGTCCCCAGTAGAGTAACTATAGAAAAGCCATTTTTCTCTGCCAAAACCAGGCAAAATCAGTTACCCCGTGCTTGGTTTTAACCCAAGGATGCAACAGGAGTGGAAGAAGGTTTGGGAATGTTTGTTTTGAAACTGGAAAATTGGGAGAAATAATTGTTCAGCTAATGACTTGCTGAACCTATGGGCAGTAAAAGAAGGAGCTTAATGCAATGCTGCAGATGTAGGAAAACCTCAGCATCCTTTTCCTTTTGCAATTCTATTTTTTTGGTGACTCAGATCTGCCATTATCTTCTCAGTACCCAGCTGTCTCTAGTCACAAGCCTAGCAAATAAAAAGTTCACCATAAATCTGATGGTTGCTTGGGTACAGCCTGAACCAGTGCTGCTTTCACAAATATAAGTGCAAGTCTCAGTATGAGGGAAACAATCAAGATGTCAAGTTCTACATACTGAAAAACTTTATTCTCCCACAAATGGGTAAAAAGACTCCAAGCAACTGCTTCCAGCTCTGTAGTTCTGGGGCTGCTCCTAAGCCAGGCTGCTTTTAAGTGATAAAAATATTTCAATATTTCTATCAATATCCACTTTGCTGTGCATGAAGTGTTGCAGGAACCCCATCACAACAAGGAGATTTATTGGGATAAGATTCCCTGCCATACTGACTGAGGAATTGCAGGAGTAAATTGCAATGATTTCTCAACTGCTCACCTGGTCTGAGACACTGACATCCCCTGTGTCCTGTTTTACAGCAAGCTGCTGCTGCACCTCCCCTACCCTGTGAACAGCAAGGAGGGCAGAGCTCGTTTTCTCTCTGAAGAGGAGATCTTGGAAGTCACCTTGAGAGTGTCAAGGAAGTTGGATTTCATAAATTTTTCTGATGGGTAGAAAGATAGAGAAAGTTTGCAAAAAGTAATGTTCTAGTTTGAAGGCTTTTGGAAACTCAACTTGTTCTGAAATAGTAGATGGCTTCCCTTGAGCAGTCCAGGGAATGTCTCTGGAGAAATGAGTCAGGAGGAGCACAGCACCACAGCTTCTAACAGCTGATGCTGTCTGACCCTCACACTGCTCTGGTTAACTTTCTGCTTCCTGCAGTCTGGAACAGCCCCTGTGAGTCAGAAAGTGGGAGATTTCAGTTCAAAAGCCACAGGAAGCCTTTGTGTGGTCATGGCTGAGGTAGCACAGTGAGGCTCAGGACAATGTCTGCTGCTTTGGTTCCATTCCAAGCCTTGCAAATGCTACTGTCCTTGCTTGGTGTCCAGTGCTGGGACTGGGGCCAGTTCAGAATCTTCTCTTGCCTATTTCTTGGTGAGGAGATCATTCTGCAGGCATCCATACCCACACCTGAGGCTCCTTTACACTGGCAGAACAAGTTAACCAGCTATAGTTGAGTTGCTGAACATCTCAGCTCTTTTGAACAGATTTTTGACAATTTATGGTTCAGTGTTGTCTAGTCATCTGCTGTCCCTGCACCTATTTCTCTGATCTTTCTTGATTAATAAAATAATAGGTTCTAAGGAACAGTTCCAGTTATCTTTGAGTCTGCCTTCTCTATATTATGCTCTGAGAGACCTCATAAAAGTTGAGATAAGAGGAATTTTGCATAACAAAGGTTTTCTCACAGGGCTGAAATGCTGCAAAATCTGTTCTTTGGCCTTCAGGTCCAATCTGGAGATACAGAGTTGGGTAACCAGGCTGTTTCTCTCAGTAGCTGCTGGGCAAATATATAAATTTAACATTGTTAGTCCTGCAGGAAGCAAAGGTACTTGCTCAATGATCAAAGTGGAGGGGAGAAGCAGGTCCATGTTAATGGCACACTTAACCAAAAGCCTGTGAGTACTTTCAGAGCAAAATGGCTTTGAGTCCTGCATTCTTCTGGGGTGAAGTAGAGGAAAATAATTGGCCAGCTAGGCTGCAGAACTTGTGGCAGGCTGTAGTGAGAAGATGGAAACTCCATGATGGACTGCAGACACTGAGTTTAAAGGTGCAGTCACTGTATGTTTGTAATCCACTGCATTATAACTCCAGGATAAATTGGGCTGATTTCTGGACATTTCAACCCCTTCCCTGAAAAGTGAACAATTGCTTGGGTCAGAATACTCCTAATCAACTTCTGCTGTAGCCTTAATGCACTGGAAAGCAGATACTTCATTTATGATTCATCACAAGCTATGAAATATGCTGATAACACTCAGGGGCTACTCCAATTGGTATCTGCTTAAGTTTCCATAAATTAGATCTGAATGTCCCTTATTCCAAAGCTGTGGTTGAGCAGGACAATGTGGATGCATGAGAAAAGGCTGACATCATTCCTCCTGACTCAGTTTTTCCCTCCTGTGCTTGCCAAACAAGCTGTTTCTTGGAAAAAGGTTGTCTTTGTGGTCCCTAGACAATATGCTGCTTCATTTTTGCATTTCTTATACACATTACAAGAAAAGTGGAAGATTGACCAGTATTGATATGCATGTGAAGGTAAGATTTGTCCAAATTAATTCAGAATATCCATGGCAGGGTACAACTCTTCTGAGCCCTACTCCAGTGCTCTGTCCACAAGGTTATATCGCCTTTATAATTGGCAGTAATAATTTACTAAGCCTTAAATCATCAAGCTCTGCTTAATTTAATGTCAGTGTTCGATACTGAAAACAGTGATGAGTCTGGCTCATTGTGCCTCCCTCCAGTGTTAGTTTCTTATGGAAATGAGCATATGCCACACTGGTATCCATATCATCATTTATCTCCAAATATTTTTTAACCTGAGGGCATTTTATCAGCATTCAGGAGACAAAAACCTGAGGTAAGTATGTTCTGTAAGAAATAGAAAAGGGAAATACAAATTTGTACTGCTTAGGAGGGAGGTTGTAATGTGATTTCTTGTACCTGTTGGCCACTCTCTCTGTGCATCCCCCTCCAGGCTCCTGTAGGTCACCCATGATGGGGAACTGGCAGGTTGGTGACAGTGGATAGGAAAGGGTGATATCCTGGCAGGGGGAGGCTAAAATCACAGAGTGAGGATAGAGGAACACACGGCACAAACTCCTGAGCAGCCAGGCCTTGTGTGTTCCACTCAGGACAAGTTCTGCTGCCCTTTTCACTGGAGCAGGGACACTGCTCTGGGGGTGGGCAGATTGCTGGGCTGGTTGGATCCTCTGCCTGAAAGCACCACCATCACCTGAAGTGCCTCTCACATCCTCACTTCCTTCCTGTCAAGGACACAGAGGCTGCCCTGGGCAAAAGTTTGAGTTTTGGAGTTTGGATTTTTCCATATATCCTCCCAAAACGACTCACAGATTGTCAGAATTCCCAGAAATCTGGAGGCTACTGCCAGCTAAAAGAGTTGACATTTTTGCACGGGTTTGGGGGCAGCTTTGCTTTGCTGAAGTAGCACTGGCAGAAATCCTCCAGGAGGGGAACCCCCTTTGCCTCTGAACATCAACACTGATGTGGAAGTGCCTCTCCAACACCTGCAAGCATCTTAATTAATCAAAATTATGAGCCCAGTTAAACAACCCAGCCATTAAGCCCCAGCCATTAAGCATCATCAAGCTTTATTTGGTTCCCATAAGAAGCAGCTTGATTAAATGTATTGCAGTTAAGTGGAGGGCACTGCAGATGTGGAACTGGGATAGAGGCTTGTTTGCAGCAGCATCCCAATAAACTGCAGGTTCTCATCTCACCTTGTCCACACATTCTGCCCTCCAGTTGTGGTTGCAGAGCCACCATCCCAATTTTGACTTGTGCCACAGACATCTTTTATGAAAAATCCTTTCCTTAGGATTTTTTCTCCTGAGGAGCTGAGAGGCCTCAGGAACAAAATGTAAACAATGGTTATCTGCTGCTGTGGAATGCAGCAGGTGGATCTGGGATTGGCCCATGTTGGTTATTTCTAATTAATGGCCAATCACAGTCAGCTGGCTCAGACAGAGAGTCCGAGCCACAAGCTTTTGTTATTCATTCTTTCTTTTTCTATTCTTAGCTAGCCTTCTGATGAAATCCTTTCTTCTATTCTTTTAGTATAATTTTAATACAATATATATCATAATATACTAAATCAAGCCTTCTGAAACATGGAGTCAGATCCTCATCTCTTCCCTCAAACTGAGACCCCTGTGAACACCGTCACAGACTTGTTCCTGCCTTCTCTCAGAATGATGGTGGTGTGCTAAAATACATGGCCCAACTCACTCTCTGAATTTCACCTCTTTTCATATTTCCCTTTGTCCACTTGCTGCCCTGGGGCCAAGACACTTGCCTCATTCTATAGCTGCAGGAAGAGAAAACCCAGATGAGTTGCTCCATGTTAAAGCCTGAGATAGTGCAAGAACGTAAATTTAGATTCTTCCCTTAAACCTGCAGGCTCTCATTCTCATCTTCCTCCAGGTCTGCTGTTGATACCATCACATACCCCTTCTGTTTGTCTTAAAAGACTACTTCATTTTTCTGCTGTTCAGTTTGAAGTTTGCATCCAAACTCTGTGTACTTCTTGCCCTGTGTGAAACACTGCTTTATCAGTTTATCCTTCCCTCCAGACCGAGTTTATCTAAAATGACTGAGCTGTGCCTACGTGTACAGACACATCTGTCTCCCTCCTGCTGCAGCAGCTCCTTTTCAACCTGCTGCTGTTGCTGTGGACTCTCACCCTCTGTTCTGCAGCACCTGCAGCCTGGATTCCTCCTTGTTCCCTGGGATCCCCTTCAGGAGCTGTTGCTACAGATAGGCTGTGGTCCTGGCTCCAGGGAGGGTGTCTAGAATATGCTGGGGGCTGGTTTGTTTTTTTCCTGTGATCTTCACAAACAGGAGATGATTTTTCTCTTGGTATCTGTCTTTGCTGTCTTGGTGTTTCTCTTCATTCTGTTTTCTCCTTCGGGCAAAATTCACTTTCAGGTTGTGATGAATTCATCAGAGGATGGTGAGCAGCATCTCTCTTTTTCCCTTCCCATCACAGATTGTTTGTTCTGTGCTCTTTTCAGGAGACTCTGATCTCTTCTCTCCTTTCCTGAGTGCTTTATCTCCCCTGATTGTTCTGCCATTAGGACATTTCTCAGCAGAGCCTCCTGGCAGGTTGCAGTTGGCATATCTGACCCTTGCTGGATGTGGGTGAAGGGTGTGATTCATTTCCCCTCACTCAGATCAGAGCTGGTGAAGAGCTCTGTCCTCCCTTGATGTGTCACCTGTCTGAAGGGGACACAAGCAGGAGCACCACAGCAGAACCTGGAGGGTGTTAAGGCACTTCTAGTGAAGGACCATGGTACAAAAGCAGCAGATGCTGCAGGCTGTCAGGAGTGTTGACAGAATTGAGAGGCCCCTTGAGCCCTTGCTTCAAAGGTAGCCACACGTCCCCAGTGGGATCTGGTCATAAAGAAATGAACCAATTCAGAAAAAGTCAGAGTCATTCAGAATTTCAGCCTTCCCCAAGGCCTGAAAAGTTTCTCTCTGCTTCCTGATGTGTGTCCCCACATCCCAGGTGAATGCTTAAAGAAGGTTTTGAAATCCACTCCAGGGCAACAGTGACACAGGCAACAGAGGAATGCCTTTGGTTCTGGAGTACTTCTCTCAATCCATGGGAATCTTTGATCATTTGGGGCTTTCTCATCTCAAGGCCTCCCTTTCATCTTTTTTCTCTGCCTCCACACACTCATTTCTGAAGAGAAGATCATAGAAAGCTGCCAGAATGATAGCAGCTACTGTCCACCTCCAGTCCTTAGAGACCATCTCTCTTTAATTGGGTGTCTCCTTTGTGCAGCTCAGCAGCCTGCAAACTCACTTCTGATGCTGATCAATATTTTTTTTTAACCATGCCATTTTAACTTGATGGTATCACAACCCAGCAAACACTTCCAAGAGTGCTATGTTGTATTTACTGAAACAATTCTCTGATTCTATTTGGCAGACTGTCTCCTGCAGCTGCTGAGCAGAGAGAAAAAGAGCCACACACCTCTTCTGGAAAACTCTTGTCATGTCAGAAAGCTGTGTGAAAAGGAACAGGATGGGAATGGAGATGGACACAGCTGATTTTGTTAACTCAAGCGACGTGGGCAAGGCAGACATTTGCCAAACAGATTAGGAAATGTACAAATGCAAGCACCAATACTTGAGTTGAATACTGTGAGCTCTGGGTGGGTTCCACCCCTGACAGGGGCCCAGGTAATGAGAGTTTAACACCCCTGGGAATTTCTGTGACTGGGAACCTGACCCAGATTTCTCTACTTATGTCCCCAAAACTGCCCTTGGGGGGCACTGGTGACAAATATAGAGGGGGATGAGGTATTGACTTCACCTGGGATAGTCAGCCATACCTTTTCTCACCTGAGCTGAGCCCAAGGATTACATCCAGGATGAGGTAAATGGTGAGGAGCAGCACTGTGAGAAACTAGATGAGCCTTAAACTGTGTTTAGGGCAAACTAAATGGTGGGTGTGGATTGAGAAGCTGAAAGTGAGGGAATGATGTGAACTGGGCAAAAGCACAAGTGGGAGAAGAAAGACATGATCAAAGTTTCTTTAAAGCCACTGTGTTGAAAGGGAAGTTCAGAGCAGCCAGCCACCCTGAGCTCAGGGCTGATGAGACACCTTTGTTAGAATGTCACCAGCACTGAAAATCCTGTGCCAAAGGAAGCTGTGGGAAGGGGACTGTGCCTGGAATAGCTATGAGGTCTCCAAGAGGGCCTGGGCACTTGAGTCATGGAGATTTATTGGGCTGGGAGCCTTGTCTCACTCTGGGGGTCAGACTAAGGTGGCCCATTGCAATTACTTTTATCAACAGCAGATGAAAGGGGAATTGGTGTTGGGAGTTCATGAACCCTCTCAAATGCTCCCAACAGCCTGAGTCTCTGTGCTGTCCTTGCAGCACCTATTTCTGGGTAAGCAGGGCTGTGTGTGCAGTGCCTGGGTGACAGATTGCTGTGCCCTGACCTGGAACAGGGGATGTCACATCTCGTTTTAGGCCTACATGCATATGCATGCTTGCCTCCATCCTTTTCCCTATTTAGAGCATCCCATGCTTTTCAAAAAATAAATAAAAATAAAAACAAACAAAAACCCCACCCACAGAAATAAACCCAAATAAATACCACAAGGTTCTGCTCTAAGATCAGGAGGTAAATAGATAAATGAGGGCATTAGAATTGTTCTTATTCTGGAGCTACCTTCAGGCCAGGGGCAGGGCATCCCTCAGATGAAGGGAAAAGTTTCACAAAGATTCTGCAAGGTTGTCTTGAGCCAGTGCTTGGATAAGAGGGCTGAAGGTGATTAACTGCTTGCTGTGATACAGATGCTGAATGAAGAGAATGGCTGCAGTAATAGAAAACCCCATTTCTGTTCTCTTGCATCATGAGTTCCCAAGTTTATGCTCAGTGAGTTTATTTAAATTGGACCACTGCTTCTATTTGGAACTAATATTCTTGTTTTCTTGAATAAAATGTGTTTTCCAATGTTGTTTCCGTTCCAAACCACAGCCAAGCAACATCTCAGCCTACTTTCTTAAATCAAGAGAATTGTTTATGTCCTTGGGAGCTGGCATAATAACATCTGAAGGAAGCCATGAGACACAACAGGAATTAATTCATAAGTTAATGAAAGCTGTGCAGTGCAGCATAAGGATGATCAGGGCAGGTCTTGGGCAGCATTTGTCAAGCTAAATTCCTTTCTGTTGAAATTGTTTTCCTTGGAAGGATCATGGACCAGCTTAAATACATGTTTGTTATATAGTATTTTTTGGTATAAAAATGGGTAATAGAAGAGAGTGCAGCACAGAAACAGGAGAAAGTTGGTATGGATCAAAAAAGAAAGAGAAAATTGCTCAAATGCCCTACCAAAGAGGGGGAAAAACCCATATGGGTAGTGTGGCATATTCTCCATGGAATTTGTCACCTGGAAGCAGAATGTTTTGGTACCCACTGGAGGGAACTGGAGATGGGGCTGATGCCAAACACCTGATAAAACCAAAGCACACAGAGCCTGAAGCCATCTGAAGAAACTCCAAAAGAGCTGGAAATGAGTTTGTGTGCAGGATCTTAACCAGAAGACAAGCTGCTATGGTGAGCAAGGTCAACTCTCCCCCTTGATTTGGGATTGCTCTTGTGGTGGGAAAATGAGATCCTAGAGTAAATATGGCCTTGAATGCTAAAGCTGTGCCTCAGTGCTCAGAGCAGGTGGACAGAGCAGACCAGTGGTGCAATATCACAGCATCTCCTGGGCTGTGAGTCACAGCAGACTCGTCACCATCATGCAGCTCTCCCGTCACAAGCACGTGTTTGTCCCCTTGCATTGCCCTGGGCCTTCCAGGAAAAGGAGCCCCTGCTCAGCTCTGTGCCCTACTCTGCCCCAGGTCTGCAGCAGGACTCTGTGCCCAAAGGAGCTGACCTGCTTCTGCCTCCTCTTGCTGCAAATCCAAGTGGGAGTGTGGGAATGGAGATGCCCATGGCTGTCCCTGGCACTGTGAGGGCACACCCCGAGTGCTGTGCCCAGCTCTGGCCCCTCAGCTTGGGAAGGACCTTGGGACACTGAGCACATCCAGAGAGAGGGGCTGGGAACACAAACCCTGAGAGGAGCCCCTGAGGGAGCTGGGGGTGCTCAGCCTGCAGAAAAGGAGACTCAGGGGTGCCCCCATGGCTCTGCACAGCTCCTGAAAGGTGCCTGTGCTCAGCTGGGGCTGGGCTCTGTCTGCAGGAACTGACACAACCAGAGCACACAGCCTCGAGCTGTGCCAAGGGAAATGCAGGCTGGATATGAGGAAAAAGCTTTTACAGAAAGGTGATAAAGTTGTGGAATGGCTGCCTGGGGAGGTGGTGCAGTCCCCATCCCTGGGTGTGTTTAACAAAGCCTGGATGTGGCACTGGGTGCCAGGGTTTAGCTGAGTTGTTTGGGCTGGGGTGGACTCAATGATCTTAGAGGTCTCTTCCAACCTCATTATTCTGTGATTCTGTGAGGGTTTTTTCCAACCCAGTCACTCTGTGAATCCTGTGAAAATGCCCTCCTGAGGCACGGGCTGGCAGAGAAACTGGGAGTGTTAGCCCTCTCCCACACAGAGCTGGTCCTGTACTTTTTCTGCCTGGGAAAAGTTCAACAGAGTCAATTTTGCATGTGTGAACAACCTCTGTGAAATGAGAGCAAGGAGCCGAGTTACCAAAGCCTGTTTTCCATGGCTGTGTCCCTCAGTGCACACAGGAGGATCCAACAGGGCCCTCAGTGATCAGAGCAGGATGTGCCTGCCATCCACGTGGATGGAGATGCCTGAATCAGCACACTCGTTTCCCCAACAGTGGGAGCATCAGTAGGTTTATTTTCCATCTAGATGCTTGTTGACATGCATGGTGTAAACCCATCATTCCAGCTAATGCTGACAGAGGCAGAGAGGTCTCACAGTCATTAACCACCAAGCTCAGATGTTGCTGAGAGTGGGAGGGGAGATGAGCTGCAAACAGCATACTGGCATCAGCTGCCTCTTTCTTAAAAAAAAAAAAAAAAAAAAAAAAAAATCTGCCAAACAAGTTTAAATTGCTTAGAAAGCTTTGGGAGTTGGAAATAAAAAAAAAATGTAATTACTCTGGGGAAGGAAGAGAGAGGCAGATTTGTGGTACTCTAACAAAGCTGCCAAGAGCCTAGCTCAGAATAGCTAGAGAAGATAGACATCATGCTTGCAGTGACTTCTCAGACTGGAAGGGGTTAACCAAGCTGTTAACTTTTCCATTCCCAGCACTTCAGGCTACCAGATAAAGCTGAGTTCCCAGGAAAGACCCCATCCTCAAATATTGGCAGGCTGTGAGCTTCAGCTGGGGTTTAGCTGAGACTAATCCTTGAAAGCCCAACTGCCTGTGTTCCCCAAGGCCTGAGCCTCAAAGGAATGCCCAGCAGGAGCAGAGAGGCAGGGAGCTCATCCTGCCCCTGGCACTGTGAGGGCACACCCCGAGTGCTGTGCCCAGCTCTGGCCCCTCAGCTTGGGAAGGACCTTGGGACACTGAGCACATCCAGAGAGAGGGGCTGGAACACAAACCCTGAGAGGAGCCCCTGAGGGAGCTGGGGGTGCTCAGCCTGCAGAAAAGGAGACTCAGGGGTGCCCCCATGGCTCTGCACAGCTCCTGAAAGGTGCCTGTGCTCAGCTGGGGCTGGGCTCTGTCTGCAGGAACTGACACAACCAGAGCACACAGCCTCAAGCTGTGCCAAGGGAAATACAGGCTGGATATGAGAACAAAGCTTTTACAGAAAGGTGATAAAGTTGTGGAATGGCTGCCTGGGGAGGTGGTGGAGTCCCCATCCCTGGGTGTGTTTAACAAGGCCTGGATGTGGCACTGGGTGCTAGGGTTTAGCTGAGGTGTTGTGTGCGATTCACATTCTCTGAACCTGAGAGAAGCAGTGAGAGAAGCAGAGAAAAGAATGATCAAACCCATTCTTATCTCATTTGCTGCTCCTGTGTTGTGCCAAAGTAGAATGCAATATGGAGATTGTTTACCCAGAGTGGTGGGGTTTTGTTTCCTTGGCCTGTCAGGGTCAAACACGTGTGCAGAATGTCGGTCAGCAGACAGACACAAGATTTTGTTCAGTTGAGTGCTTGTGCAGTTTCAGTTTAGATGTCGTGTAATACAGTATAGTATGTATCTCTTTTATATGATATAGTATAATAAAGTAATTAATTAGCCTTCTGATTTCAATGGAGTCAGATGCATCATTCTTCCCAGACGTTTTGGTCATCTGCTTTTACAATAGTGTTGGGGCTGGGCTGGACTCAATGATCTTGGAGGTCTCTTCCAACATGGTGATTCTGTGAATTCTGTGTGAGATCCACATGCAGCACCTGCAGCCCCTGTACTCACAGGTAAATGGGGGCAGTGGCTTTTTCATCTGCTGGAATACTGCGGCTGCTTTGTAGGGAAAGAAGAGTTAGTGGGCAGTGGAGCAGTTTCTCTGGACACTCCTCAAACTGGGCTGCAGTGCAGGTGGGGCTGTCAGGGGTGGAATTTACCTGCCCCAGAGCCGCTCCCTGCCCTGAGCAATCTCAGCATGCAGCCACACCAGCACAAGGGAGGCAGCCCCAAATCTCTGGTTTATTTTCCTGTCCCTGCTTTATCTCACTGAGCTCTGTCTGCTGCCTCCTGGCCCAGGCTCTGCAGGCTGGCTCAGTTGCCAAGGGAAGCAGACATTCCTCCCCAGGTCCCAGCTCCTGCTGCTGCTGTCTGAGCTCGATGAAGATCAGGCTCTGTGGGCAGGGACACGGCTGCCCTCTTGCTGATGCAATGCCAGGCAGGCTGGGAGCTTTCAATAAAAAGTAATTAATGGTAAAGCAGACTCCTGCAATCCTGCAGTCTCTTCTATTTCTGTTACTTAGGCTTTTAAAGGCAACGGGAGCACAGTGGTTTGACTTCTTTCTCTGGCCAAAAAAAGGATGCACACTTAATCTGGTGACCTCACATCCATCTCCTGCCCTTTATTAGCACCATCTGTCTCCTTCTGCCTGCTGAAAGGAGACTCTGCCCATCCTCATGGCTGGGACAATACAAATATTGCTCAATTACAGCCATGCTCCAAATGCAATTACTCAATTGCAGTGTTAATTGAATTATTTGAGTTTAATTATTCCATTAGGACTTTTGTCAGTACAGTCTAAGCTGCTTGCTTTGTCTCTGGGCTAGCATCACAATGCAGCATCTGGCTGCACAGGGAAGGACTGATTTCACTCACTCAGACCCAGTTAGGCTGAGGGAAGCCTGGCACTGTCAGAAATGGTGCTCTCAGGTTCAAGGAGAGGTGTCCAGGCTGCAGGGACCTTCTTTTCTCCAGTCCAAGCGCAATGCTTGCAGCAGAGAGCAGGGACTGTTTAGGCAGAAATAATTTTGTCTGAAGAGTCAGTGATAAAAATACCTGTGAAGGTTTTGCAAATGAAGGGATCAGTCCTAAAAGACGCTTGGCAGAAATCAAAAGGAGCAGTTGCACAACATGAGCCTGTGATAGGGCAATATACAGTCAGTGAGGCAGCTGCTAAGGGCTCCTTACAGCCCTCAGAGAGGGGCTGGGGTGGGGCTGCAGTGGGAACTCCTCCAGTTCTTGTGGGGAGTTCACCTGGGCAAGCAGAAAAACTGCTTGGAATTTATTTCTGATTCCTATCCTGCCATAATCACCAAATCACAGAGTTCTTAGGGTGGGAAGGGACCTCTGGAGATTAGATAATCCAACCCATCCTTGGGATTTCCTCACTATTACTGTCATGCAGGGGCCCATCCCCTGGCAGCCCTGGTGCCCCTGCTTGTGCCTTTGCCATAAATCCATCCCTGGTTACGTCACAGGCAGCCCCAGCCAAGCCCAGGGGCATTGGAAAGCAGCCTCTGGATTTGTAATTTTGTTCTTTTTTGACTCCAACACCTCATTTAATATTTCCCAGCCCTAGCAATGCATTCCTGCGCCAGAGACAAAGGCTGGCTGGAGGTTCAGCCACTGACATTCACATTATGAGGCTGGGGCTGCAGATCCTGTGCTCAGCGAGGTGAGCAGGGTTCTTCCTGTGCTCCTAGCTGCAAATACAGGGTTGGCAAAAACTTCTGGCACTTGACTTTTAGTGCTGATCCAGCTGATGGTTATGGATGGTGGAGAATAATCGAGATAACATTGCTTTTGGAAACTTTGCCCCAAGTTTGCTTTAAATATGAATTCTGGACTAGGGTGAAGCCATCAAGAAGAATGTTGGGCCCACACAATCCCAAGTCAGAAGCTATTTCCAGTGCTCCTGCTCTGAACAGCTTCCAGACCCTCTAAACACACAGGTTTAAAGAATTGCCCTTCAGTCTGGAAATATTGGCTCTTCTCTTGTATCAAATAACACCTAATGTCATTGTTGCTGAAGGCAACCAGGATGAAATTGCCTGCCTTATTTTTCCCAGTGTGTTGGCTTTATGCACTTGGCAGCATTTGGAGTCAAATCAATCTTGCTTTCCTCTCCTGGACAGGTGCTTAGTTCTGCTGATGTCAGGGTCCAGCTTTAGCGCAGAGGAGGGAGAGGAGGCAGGCATGGCTGAGAGCACAGGGACCGGGCTGCAAAGCCCCACAGCCTCAAGGAGGCTTAAATTATTAAATCATAGAATGGTTGGGTTGGAAGGGACCTCAAAGAAGACCTCACTCCATCCCCTGCCATGGCAGGGACACCTTCCCCTGTCCCAGACTGCCCCAAGCCCCATCCAGCCTGGCCTGGGACATTTCCATGGATGGGGCAGCCACAGCTGCTCTGGGCACCCTGTGCCAGGGCCTCACCCTCCCTGTAAACCATTTTTCCCTAACCTAAAACTGCCTTCTGTCAGTTTAAAGCCATTCCCCCTTTCCTATCCCTCAATGCACTTGTTCAAAGTCCCTCTCCAGCTCTCTTGGAGCTCCTTTAGATACTGGAAGGGTATTCCAGATAGAAGAGGCTCTCCAGGGTTCTCCAGGATGAGCAATCCAAATTTTCTCAGCCTGCCTCCACAGGAGAGGTGCTACAACCTGAGTTTCCCTTCTACCTTGTGCAGAAAAGGGCTGGCAGAGGTTTGGAGAGCTCAGTTTTGTGAGTGCTAATGTCCCACATGCTTGGGGATTTGTACCTGCCAAAACCCAGGAGGTGTTCCTTGGCCTGCTCCCCCTGTGGCAAAGCTGCCTTTCAGATAAAGGGCATTGGATGCTCTGAAGAGCAGCTTCAAGGGACAGTGAAGTAACCCAGGACCTGTGGGGACTCCTCACCAGTGGATGGGTGAAAAATCAGCTTTGGGAGGAGCTCAGGGGATGTGCTCTGCTGTACACTGAACATGTACAGCATCCCCTGAGCTGTGAGTGCCCAACTGGCTCACAGAGCCAGATCTCCCTTCCCTTCCCTTCCCTTCCCTTCCCTTCCCTTCCCTTCCCTTCCCTTCCCTTCCCTTCCCTTCCCTTCCCTTCCCTTCCCTTCCCTTCCCTTCCCTTCCCTTCCCTTCCCTTCCCTTCCCTTCCCTTCCCTTCCCTTCCCTTCCCTTCCCTTCCCTTCCCTTCCCTTCTCTCCATTTCTGTCGGTTATTGTCACAGACATCTTTTATGGAAAATCCTTTCCTTAGGATTTTTCCTCCAGAGAATCTGAGAGGCCTCAGGAACAAAATGTAAACAATGGTTATCTGCTGCTGTGGAATGCAACAGGTGCATCTGGGATTGGTCTCATGTGGTTGTTTCTAATTAATGGCCAATCACAGTCAGCTGGCTCAGACTCTGTCTCAGACACAAGCTTTTGTTATTCATTCTATCTTTTTCTATTCTTAGCCAGCCTTCTGATGAAATCCTTTCTTCCATTCTTTTAGTATAGTTTTAATATAATATATATCATAAAATAATAAATCAAGCCTTCTGAAACATGGAGTCAGATCATCATCTCTTCCCTCATCCTAAAACTCCTGTGAACACCGTCACAGATTATTCCTTTCATCCTCTTCAAGAGGCCTCCTGCTGCCTCTTAAATCTCTTTTTTCACCTTGTTTAAACACTGCAGGCCAGTCCAGGACCTGGAAAGGCTGAGCATGACTAAGATTATGGATCCCCCTCCCTTGGGGTGCCCATGGGCAGGGTGGTGCCAGCTGCACAGAGCCCTGCCATGGGTGCTTGAGATGGCCAGGGGTGACCTCCCTGGGCACACGGATCTTTAGGAGGTTTGATCTTTAAGATCTTTGCTGGTTTTAGCCTTTCACTTTGTTTCACTGCCTTCATCTTGACCCATGAGTGGTTTTTCCACCTGATTTTCTCCTCCCACCCTATTCCATTCCCTCTCCTGCTGAGGAGGGGAGGGATAGAGCAGCTTGGTGGGCACCTGGCATCCAACCAAGGTCAGCTCACCACAGGAGTGCAATCTTCCTTCCTTACTTTATTTGTGCTGTGACTGCTTTGGGCTAGTTACCTTTAATTACTGGCTCTGCTGAGGCTGGCTGAGTCTTTTCCAGCGCATGGTTTGGAGGTCCTTGCTCCCAAACAATGAAACCACTTACCATCACTTATCTTTTAAATCAGAGTTTATATTTAGCTGGTGCCTTCCATCCAGGCTGCCTCTCCACACCTGCACAGAGAAAAGCCCTGCTGTTCATAGGGGGATTGCAATGCTCTCCCCATTCCTGCAGTCCACAGGAGGATTGCAATGCTCTCCCCATTCCTGCTGCCCACAGGAGGATGGCAATGCTCTCTCCATTCCTGCAGCTCACAGGAGGATTGCAATGCTCTCCCCATTCCTGCAGCCCACAGGAGGATTGCAATGCTCTCCCCATTCCTGCAGCTCACAGGAGGATTGCAATGCTCTCCCCATTCCTGCAGCCCACAGGAGGATTGCAATGCTCTCCCCATTTCTGCAGCCCACAGGAGGATTGCAATGCTCTCCCCTGTCCTGCTGTTCTCAGGAGGATTGCAATGCTCTGCTGCCCAGCTGGGATGTGATCTCCAGGAGGACATCAGGGCCCACACTGCTTGCCTTGATGTTGAGCTCAGTTTTGGCAATTCCTTCACTTGGATCATCCTTATAGAGTGAAAAACTCATTCTAAGTGTGTACAAAGACATTAAAGCTCTCACAGCCACCACAGAGAGCAGAGAGCAGCTGAGAGTCCCCTGACTGTGTGAGAGCAGCTCTGCTTCTCTTTCCTGGGGGTGGGAGCAGAGCTCAGTGAGGGGACCAAGCATCTGCTCTGGATCCCAAAGGGCTTGAGACACCTGTATGTGAGTGTTGTAAACCAGGAGATGGGATGGTTTGTCCTGAAATGACTTGTGTTTAATGCAGGCTGAAGGGAGCTGGGAGCAGCCTCAGCATTCCCCAGCCTGTTGTTTCCCTTTACACGCAGACCTAGGAGCAGAAAATGCTGCAAGGATTTCCTTCAGCGAGCTCTGGCTGCACCAGCAAGAGCTGTGCTCCCACCAGCCCTGCAGAAATGGGGCAGTGGGCAGGGAAACTGTCCTTCCACTCATCCCACCTCACTGATCATGGCTCTGGGATAATTATCTGGGGAGACTTTGGAGGACATGGTGCTTTTAACACCATGGTGCAGTGACCCACACGCAGCAGCCAAACCCAGCTGTGTGGTGTCCCCTTGGAGCTTGAGGTGTCTGGATGAAGAAACCCCCTCTAGGGTGCCCTGATGTGGAGACCCCTAATTAGTTCTGTGCCAGGATTGAGAGATGAACGGCACTTTTGGTTTTTTCAGTCTTCAGGTTGTTGTTTATTTTTTCTCTTAACAGTTCAGCACGCTACCTGCACACCAGACTTGGCACACAAAGAGAAAGGCACCAAAAGTCACAAGATGCACAGGTTCAAGGTCTTTTAAAACTATTTTGTCCCATTAACCCTTAGAATGAATTTTATTTCTGCCTTTCTACCAATAACTAATTATTTGTCTGTTAACACAACATCTGCATTGGGGCTCTTTCTAACCAATCGCCCTGTGCCACCAACACTGCAGAAAATGGAGCAGATGAAGAACAAGAAGGAGATCAGAAAACACCCAAAATCCTCCATATTGTCTCCTATCTACCTCCATACTAAAAACCCAAAACTCAAAGTTTTTCACCCTGTGATAAACAATATGTTCTGGTTCGAAAGCAAAACCAGTGAGAGACTCCAAGTCAGAAATACAATTTATTAGGAAAAGGAAAACCAAAATACATACAATAATACAAAAGAAAAAACACTGACAGAGTCAGAACCCAGCCTGACACCCTGTGGGTCAGGGTGTTGGGAGCAGTCCCATTGGAATTGTGGCTCAGCCCTCCTGCAGTGTCAGGGGTGGCTCTGCTGGAGCAGGGATCCTGTAGAGAAGGATGGATTCTTCCTCTGAAGATCCAGTGGAAAAGGCAGCTGCTGTTCCTCTGGGGAATCCAGTGGAAAGATTGACTGTTGTGTCCCAAACCCCAGATTGTATCCAGGTGGGAATGCTGAGCTCCTCCTACTGGGCGGAGCATCTCACAATGGGCTGGTATCATTCTCTGAGCCATGGGGTGGGTTCATTAAACAGAAATGGCTTCTGGAAGAAGTTATCTCTGAGTCATGGAAAGGCCCATTAACAGGAGACAAGGAAAAAACCAATGCCCCTCCTGGTTTCAGCAGCTCTTGAGGATGGGAATAGAATACATCTTTATATTCTAACCCAGGACACTACCACTGTCTGTTTCACACACTCGTGGATTCCAGTTCATCCCAAAGCCTTGGGAGCTTTCTCCATGGGTGAAGGCTGGGAGCTTTCTCCATGGGTGAAGGCTGAAAGCAGCGTTCACCTGGGGGTCAGGACATCTCAGGACAGGCAGAGAAACAATCCCCATGCCCTGGGTTCCAAGACCTGGGGAATATCCCCCCAATTTCCCAGGAGGGAGGGGTGTTTGGGGTGTTTGGGGTGAGGCTGTGTGCTCAGAGGATGCTGTGCCCAGCCCCACACACCCTGCTAGCTGCCTGACCCTGCTCCACGCAGGACAAGATGCCAACGAGAGGGCAAAGAGCCCTCATCTAATTATTGTGCTATATTTGTACATGAGAGAAGGGAAGTGAGCAAGAGCCACGCTGCTGCTGGGAACTTGATGGCTTTAGGTGAATTGAGAGATGGGGCACTCCAATTAAGGCTTTTTCTCCTTTTTGCACACAATTCCTCCCTTTTCCTCTGCCTGCCTGGGAGGCTGGAGTACCTGCAATGCTTCTCATGGCTGCAGGTTGTGATCTCTGGGAGGATGCAGAGGGTGCAGAGATGGTCAGGAGCATCAGGGGACAGCCTGTCCCACCAAGGGGTTTGTGACAGCACCCTCCTGGCACTGGCCATGCACGGAGGGAAATGAAATGCACCACTCTCTTGACGGTGTTTCAAAACGCCATTAAGGGATCAGAGCATGCTCCAGCCCTGGGTGCTGGCAGCAGGCAGGGGAGTGAAATAATTGATTGGCTTCTCCCTGTGATCCAAAAGGGTTCCAGTGTCAGGCCATTCGTTGTGGTGGCTGGAATGCTAACACCATCCAGGGGAGCCAATGGGTGACTGTGCTAATGGCTAATCCAGGGTGATGGATGGCCTGGGGGAGATGCTGCTGCTGCTGAGTAAGGGGGAGGCAGCAAGGGGAGAGGGAGGCAGCAACACGCTGGGACCCAGCAGGCACTTTCCCCGTGTGAAAAATGCCAGTCACTTGTTTTTAAAATTTTAAAAGTTTAATAGTAAAAAAATGGTTATAAAAATAGTAATATAATTAGACAATTATATTTTGGATAACTTGGATTAGGACAATATGAGATAATAGAAACAAAGAGTTATGGACAGTCCAGGTACCTCTTTCTGGGCAAAATAAACCCAAAAAAGGACCCACGTTAACAGAGGATTAACCCTTAAAAGCAACAGCCTGTTGTATGTTCTTACATCTCATACATGATGTATAAATTCTATTCAAATACAGGATTCTGTCTGGTCAGTGTCAGCTTCTTCCTGTGAATCCTAGCAGGGTCTTCAGGACTGAGCAAGGCAGGAAGAAGTTCATTTCTCCTAATAATGGGGCAATAAATTCTCTTTCTCTGAAAGATTTAGCTGTCCTGTGGCTGCTGTCTCAGTATGAGCACCTCATTCCTTTCTTTAAAAAAATATCCCACATACATAGTTTCTATTTTAACATTTTGTTATAACCTCAAACTATATTTAACACACTACTTAAGAAAATTAATACAGCATAACTTTCCAACATAACACATATTCATTTTAATATTTGCAAAAAGCCAATCATAAACCATGCATTTTTCACACCAGGCAGTGTGGGAGCTGGAAGGGGGAGGCTGTGGGCAGGCAGTTTGGGCAAGTACCCATGTCCTGGCCCCTCTGCTCAGGGCACACACACAAGAGGTAACATCTGAATTTTGGCACTTGGTTCTTACCAGGTCTGGACTACAGAGTAAAACAAGAGATGGCAAAAGCCCTCTCTCTGTCCTCCCTTCAGCCCTTTTTAAAACTCAGATATATTTATTAATTTTGAATTAGAAGTGCACTGGGGTTGCCAGCATCTTGATACAAAGCTGAATGCAAGAGAGAGGGCAGTAGGAAGTAACAAAATTAGTGATCCCAGGGGGGGCAGTTGTGCTAATTAGCAGCAGACAGGGGTTGATGTGTTCCCCAGCACACCAGCCCAAACTTCCTGTGGCTCTAGGGACAGGTCCTGCCTCCCCAGGCACATCTCTGTGCTGAGGGATCACCGATCCTGGTTTGCACTGGGGTCAGGACAAGCAGAGCTGCTGCCTGTGGTGCCCCTGCCCTGAAGGGGATGGCCACTGGGGAGGGTTTGAGTGCATCCCACCCTGTGGGGGGATAGAATGTAAGGAAATAAAGATAACAGTGCAGGAGGCAATCTCACCCCTGAGGAGGTGCAGCTGTGCTAATCACCAAAGGTTAGGAACAGGCCTGCCCTAACAGGCCGCAGCTGTGTGCAGGGAGGATGAGTGCTATAAAAGTGTGTTAGCTGGGTGAGGAGAGAGCTGGAGTTTGTTGGTTGTGCTGTGAGGAACTGTCCGTGAGAAATCACCAAGGAGGTATGGAACTTTTGCAATGAGATGACAACATCACCCCAAACCATGGCCCGTGCTGAGCTTTCAGTTCATGGCTAGGCTGGTGGCTCACAGAACTAGGGCTTGCCAGGCCCCTGGTTCAATCTGCAAAAATGGGACCATGCTGAGATCTCCCAAGAGCATCTTTCCCCCCCAAAACACAGTTTCCATACCTGTGTGCAAGGGAACAGATTGGCTTTCAATGATTGCAGCTCAAGGAGCCCCTCTTGGTGTTATTGATCAGCTACTGATTACTCCAGCACTTGGTATTCAGCTTGTAAATAAGATTACAGGGTAAATCTAAAATGGGAGCAGAGGGATGATAAAATTCTGATCATTTACAATAAATTCAAAGAACTTTCCCCCTTCTGCCCCTCCCCTCCAGCTTTATTATGAAGTCCAGTAAAATGCCCTGGGGACAAGGGGGAAGAGAGAGTAGCAATTCAAAGGCAACATCAAAAGGCATCTCTATTTATTTCAGCGTGTCAACAGGCACAGAGAGATGCTCCCAGCCAAATGTGGCAGCTGCTCCAAGTGCAGCAGCCCAGCCCAGCTCTGCTCAGCCCAGGGCTGTGCTGGAAAGACAGGCCCAATCCCATCCATTTCCCTCAGATCCCAGATAAATTCCTACTTTGATGGCAAGACTTCGGGTGTTAGATGGGGAGTTCAGTACCATGGACGGTTCTCACTGCTTCCCGCCCATCTCTGCCAAATAGAAAAAAAACAAATGCTCTGTGGCTAAAATAGTTATTCCTCTTCTCTCTCTGTGCTCTGCAGAGCTGTTCTCTGGGCTCCCAGCAGTGCCAGGTGCCCTGCACCTGCCACAACCAGCTGAAGGCGACTGTGATTTGATGGCAGGATGTATGTCCATCTTTGCCAGCCTTAGAAACATCAGTTTGTGATATCCTGTGGCTGAAGTAAGCCCCAGCTGCAGGAGTCATGGGGATTCATGAGGATTTTAAAACCTGGAAGAAGCCCAGTCTCTCACAGACAGCCATGGGAGGTTTCTCCCATCCTCTGAGGGCAGGGGAAGCATCTCCCTGCCCTGACACCCTCACAGGGACCTGTGCAGGCACTGCCCAAAATTCAAGGCTTCTCTGCACCTCCTTTATGGAAAAAGCAGCCTTGTGCCCACCACTGAAGCCTATCCATAAGCATTAATATTTAATGTGTGGTTTTTGTCATTGTTCTTACATTAATAATGGTGTCATTTGACCAGACAGTATTTGGTAAATCAGCTGTTTTCTGCTCAGTTTAGCTGAGTAATGTTAATCTAGTCTTTCTTTGATTAAAAGACTCACTAGAATTGGTCAGAAAATATCAGAAAAGCAAGTCTAAAACTAAAAAAAAATGTTTCCATACAGGAGAAAGTAAGACAGTATTGGGTAAAAGGATATGACAAGTTGTATTCCTTTGGAAAGTGCATCTATGCTAAGTAAGAAAAATGCTACTTTTTGTCATTAGCAAAAAAAATTAGCATTATAGTTCTAGTGCTTTCTTACACTAGGTAGAAGGATTTTGGACATTGGCTAAACCATGATCAAGAGAGGTTTGTTTTCTTTCTACTGCCTCAATCAAGGGAAAAAATCTGGATTTAATCGAGGATCTGACACACTCCAGATGCTCCAAGGCTTAGGAGGATGGGTTGTCCTGCCTTCCCCTCTGGGGTCTTTATGAGACTTGGGAACGTTTTGTATAAATTGTGCTTTTCCCCAGGATATTTTGAGGTGATTGGCCCTCAGCAGGAGCTGTGCCAAGCTGTTATCCCTCAGTGCCATGCCAGGGAAAGCTGCAGCCCCCATCCCTGAGCAGATTTGGGCTCCTGGTGCTTGGGGCAGGTTGCAGAACAGGTATGGGGCACCAGCCCTGCTCTCCACCAAGGGTGTCACACTTAGTGCCAACACTGAGGACAGAGTGATTTTGTGGCAGTGTTCCCTCCAGAATGAGGCTTTTAAATATAGCAGGATTGACTCAAAATCCCAGATTAATTCACTTTTAAATACCAGCTCTTGGATTCTCATCCTCTGCTTCTAGGTGCATATCCCCAAGCCTCAGTGGGTGTTTATGAGATCTTGAAATTTAATCCTTGAAGAATACATTAAAACTTCAATTCCTTGTGCAGTCCAGTGATTTTGGAGGCTGAGGCCTGGAGGAACAAATAAACATTCTGAGACAATCAGAACCAGCAGTGTTTTGTGCTGGTCACCTTGGGGCAGTGACAGCCCTGCACAGCCTGAGGCATTTATCTGGTGGATTGAGTGAGGGTTTTCACAGCCTTTGGGCAGCCACTGAGTTCCCCCTTTTCCTGTGTTAGGAGAAGAAAATCCTTCCCTTAACTTCCTTCAGGGCAAGGGCTCCTTGTGATCCACATAGCCTGAGTGTCCATGGATTATTTCTTGGGGTAAGGAAAAGATGAAGTGTTTGAAGCCTCTAAGTGCAAGGGTAAATTTCCAGAGGGGGTTGTGCCTCCTGGAGAAATCTCAGTGGCATCTGCAAAGCCTTTCACATGCAGATTCTGGCTGCCAAGGGATGGGGCAGCCCCTGAGCTGTGGAATCATTGGCATGAAGCTTCCAGGTATTTGCAAGCCCAGTTGAAAGTCTTCTTAATTTATGTTTTCAAGCCCACAGCCTCACCAAGATGCTGGGGGAATATTCAGGTTTTCAGCAGAATAAAAACCACCCCAGTACCAAAAGAACACCTATCCCACCCCACAGCCTCTGCAGCTGGGCTGGAATGGCTGGGGAGCAAAGCCTGCAGCCTCATTTCCCCAGCAAGAAGAGACCTTTCCACCTTTCAGTGCACCCACAAGAATTCGCAGCCACGCTGAGAAAAAAAAGAAAATAAAAAAAGAAAGCCTTCTCCTATCCAAAAAGGTGAAAAGACAGGACAAAAAATGACTGCTGAGAATAGAAATACCCTGTGTAACCATGGCTTCCTCACCACCTGCATGACTGAAATGCAGGTGCCTGATGCTGGCCCTGCTGTGCTGCAGCCACAGCCTGGGAAATGCCCAGGAAGGTGTTCCCCTGCTGGCTGTGGGTGATGCTGGGGACAGTGATGTCCTCAGCCCAGGGTGGGGGTCCCTGAAAGTGCCTGGGCAGGGGGCACAGAATGAAAACGCCAATGACTCCTTGTCTCAGAGGCGCCTGAGGGAGCTCAGGCCTCTCCTGCCAGAGCCAGCCCTAGTGGAGGGGCTTTCCTGGCTGGTGTTACAGCTGAAATCCTCCTGGGACAGGCAAAGGCCTCTCTGCCCCAGCACAGCCTTTCTTTCAGCCTGTTGGGTGCCTTTTGATCCTCACTGGCAGAGAGCACCCAACACTTGTGGTGTCATCTTATCACAGGGGTTCCACACTGTTATCTCCTATCACAAAGGTTTCACACCTTCTTGGTGTTTCTCATGGACAGCTCCTCAGAGCACTGACTCCTTCTTCCTCACAGAGCAACCACCTGACTCCAGTTCCCCTCTCAACCACCCATCCAACTCTTTAAGCGCATCTTCTTCTCACTGGGTACAGCTCTGGCCTGTTAAAGTCAGGCCTGTTCATAATCTTTGATAATTGTCCCAGATGCCGCTCCTTAGGTGTAAGATTACTTTCCACACTATCTTTATTCTCTTATATTCTATCCCCCTACACACATGAGGCTCCCTGCACACCCCAGAGCCCCAATCCTGCTGCCACCAGCTCTTCCAGGCCCTGCACCTTGGAGGGATTTATCATGCAGGCAGGCAACAGGGGAATAAACACGTGCCAAGACTGGGAATGGCAATGTCTGAATGCCTCCAGTTCATTCCTCCAAATAAATCACTGTGACTCTAATTACCACACTTGCCCTGGCTACACACCAGCTTAATATGGAAAATGAGTGTGGAGCATTTATTGCTGCTGATCCTGGAGCCTTCATTTTTGATATTAAACCATGTTTAATTCATTGCAATGCAGATTAAAGCAAGGCAGGCCATGGGCAGGTTTGCTTGGGGAGGGTTTTGTTGCTCCCTGCCCCAGGATGGTGCTGGCCATGCTCCCCTCTGTGCTGACTCTGCGTCAAGCCCTGCCTGAATCCTGTCTGCTTTCACCACCACACCTCCTTTGCATGTGGATTTATGGTTGTTTAGACACCAGGACTAGGGAGACTGCTGTAAATGTGTTCTTTTCACTGAAGGGACAGGTTGCAGCAGAGCTTATAACCCTGCTAGATGCAGCAGAAGTGGTGGTTTGTGAGGTTTTAAGCTTTCCTAAATAGATGGCCATGCCTGTCAGTATGAATCAGCTCTTGCTTTCAGAAAAGCTTTCTTTCTTTATTCTGTTACAAGAGCCCTTGACCTTCAGTGACTAGTTTGCATTGAATCTTCAACAATTGTGAAATCATTTCTCACACAATCTGGGAGCGTGCTGCAGAGCCCAAACCTTTTTTGCCCTGTTTTGCAGTACAGCTTCTGCAGGGTGATGGACATTGGCCACTTACACAGGGGTTTAGTCGTGGGTGTAGGCACAGTTTGGGGTCACTGGGATGGGGCTGTGGGCACAGTTTGGGGTCACATGGATGGGGCTGCAGGCACAGTTTGGGGTCACTGGGATGGGGCTGTGCTGTAGGCACAGTTTGGGGTCACTGGGATGGGGCTGCGGGCACAGTTTGGGGTCACTGGGATGGGGCTGTAGGCACAGTTTGGGGTCACTGGGGTGGGGCTGCGGGCACAGTTTGGGGTCACTGGGATGGGGCTGTGGGCACAGTTTGGGGTCACTGGGATGGGGCTGTGCTGTAGGCACAGTTTGGGGTCACTGGGATGGGGCTGCAGGCACAGTTTGGGGTCACTGGGATGGGGCTGTGGGCACAGTTTGGGGTCACTGGGATGGGGCTGTGCTGTGGGCACAGTTTGGGGTCACTGGGATGGGGCTGCAGGCACAGTTTGGGGTCACTGGGATGGACTGGCCCAGCCCCAGCCCCAGTGGGCACAGCTGTGAGCAGCACTGACAGCAATGAGCCATGGGGTGCCCAGGTGTGCTGAGCAACCACCAAAGGGAGCAGAGGGCACACAGGGGCAGGGCATCAACATGAGGAGGGTAAAAGATTGGGCTAAAGAACAAGCAGGGCTGATGCTTGAAACCCTCTGAGGTGAGCTGATGCCACTCTGTGTGGGCAGGCACCTGAAGCCTTCTGATGAGGTTTGGTGTCACATTGTATGGGTTGAAGCCTTCTGAAGTTGTATGGTGGCACTCTGTATTGTGGCTGTCTTGACTGTGGCATATGCTGGGACACATGGGGTCTCAAAGTGATTTTCAGAGCAGGGGAGGGAGCAAAGAGGGTCCAGGGATGAGAAGACATGGAGCAGATGCAGGTCCACTGAGCTTATGGTTCACCCTGAGCAGGGCAGCACAGGCCAGGTGGGCAAAGGGAAAAGCAATGCAAGGCCAGCCTGAGCAGGAGGGCTCCCTGGTGGCACTGGTGACATCCCAGATGGCCCAGCTTCTTGCACACACACCTGGTGACACCAGGCTGGGCACCAGCATCTGCTGCTCTGTCCTTACCTGCACCGGCTCCACCCATCCAATGCTTCCCCATTTCCCATCACATCCCTGGCGGCGGCTCAGGTGCGTGTGAAATGTGATTCATGCAGAGCACGGCAGAGGGAGGAGTGACCGCTGCTGAATAATTCATCCCTGCCGGAGCAGAGTGTCCCCTCCCGGGGCAGGAGGATGTCACCTCGGGCTGGGTGCTGTCCCTGTCCCTGGAGGGGGAATGAGGATCTGCACTCCCTGCTGGCCAGGGCGTCTCCAGCCCTGGGGCATCAGGACAGCCCTCCCGGGGCAGCTGTACATCTCAGACTCCCTCTAGAGCACCCATGGAGTGCCAAGGCGGGGATCCATTCCTCTGAGCACACCTGGGCAGAACGTGTCTGTGATTTGGGGCACACGAGGAGGGGAGTCCTGGAGGAATTAGCTGGCTGGAGGGAGGAATCATTCTCTGGGGCATCAGTGTTTTATCTTCCCCAGCTCTGCAAACCCCACTCTCCTCCTGCCACCACTGATGCACATCTGGTGGGAGAGGAGCTGCTCCAGCCACAGGCCTGGGCAGGGCAAGAAAGGAGATGAGAAAAGCACAGAAGGGAAATGGAGGGAACCCACATGGCTCACCCTGGCATCTCCTTCCCTCTCCAGGCCAGCCCTGAGCCCTGGTTTGTGTCTGATGGTGGGACAGAGGGTGGGCAGCGCACCCCAGAGCTGTCCCAGCAGGCACGCCGAGCCCAAAGGTGCCCCGAGGAGGGAGATGCGCTGCTGGCAGGGCCCTGTCCCAGCGCAGGGACAGAGCAGGGAGGTGGCAGTGCTGCACATCGCCATGGCAACCCGCGGAGACGGCTCCTCGTTGAATCCCGGATCGCGGGATGAGCCCTGGCAAACCACGGACCCCAGCAGGGACAGACAGACAGACAGACAGACAGGCTTGGGCTGGGGCTCCCTGCTGGGGATTGGCCACAGGGTGTGTCTGCCCTCTGAACACCGATTTGCTAATCCTCTCTGGGGCAGTTTTGTGCCACAACAGCTGAGCCAGAGGTGCTGCCTCTGACAGGGCATTAGTGTTTCTCTGCACGGATGTTTCCGCCCTGACTCCTGTTGGGAAGGTTCTCTGCTGGTGAAACTCTCAGTGGAGCCTTGGTTGGTGCATGGCAAGGGAGAGGCTGGTGTCCCCTGTGCTGGCAGAGCTGCTGGTTAGGGACATGTTCCTGCATTTCTGACACTCTGGAGATTTGGTCCAAGGAGATCCTCAGAGGAGTTCAGCAGCAGATGCTCTTGCAAGGCGCAGTGTTTCTGCTCCAGTGGGGTGTGTCCCCATCCCCTGCTGTGGTGACGCACAGGTGCCTGGGTACCCCCACTCTTCCATCTCATCAGCGTGGCCCCACATAGGACCAGAGCATGGATGGGAGAGTGGGACTTCCCAGCTTTGCCCCTGCTGCAGTTCCATCCACATCTCCTGGTGTGGGAACCCAGAACATCCCTCTGGCTGTCCAGGACAGCTTGGACCCCTGCCAGGGGGCTCAGAGACCCTGGCACAGAGCCCAGAACACCTGTGGGTTTGATTATGACCCGTGGAGCAAATTACCAACCTTAGATGAAGGTCAGCAAGCCACAACAGTTTAGGTAGAATAACAGTGAAGTTATCACGGAGTGGAAAAGTAGATTTTGGGGTTTTTGGTATGGGGGCTCAGGAGGCAAGATGGACGGATCTGGGCATGTCCAGCCTTTCTCCTTCTTCTTCTTGGCCTCCATCTTCTGGGTGATGTTGGCACTTTTAGATTGGTTTAGAGCAGAAGCTCACTGTCTAACACAGGTGATGGGTATTGGAAGGTAATTGTAAACATTGTACAGGTAGTTTTTAGTATAAAGACATAACACTGCCCTGGGGCAGGCAGAGTGCCTGGACTGTCCTGCTGGATGGACCTCAGCAGGGCAGGAAAAAAATTTTTATAGATAAGACACAATAAAAAACCTTGAGACCGAGAAACGGCTGGGAAAAGAGACTTTTAACAATCTCGGGGTCACAGCAACCCGCAAAAGATTCTGAGATCCTGGGAGAAGAGGCTTTGAGGAGTCCCATTTTAGGAGAAGTCCTGGGTGCAGGCAGTGCTGCCTGTCACGTTTCCCACCCTCCTGATCTGCCTGGTGCTGAGCTCCTGCCCAGGGAGCATCCCCAGCCACAGAGAGCCCCTGTGTCCCAGCACGTCCTTGAGACACAGAGCACATCCCAAGGCTTCCCAAGAGCCTGGCGTGGGCACAGTGCTGTGCCAAGCCTTCCCCAGAGCAATGGCCAGTGATGGCCATTGTGTGTGATGAGTCTGTGCCTGGTCAGTGTGATCTTCCCATCTCTGCTGGTGTCTGCCCTTCATTCCCAGCTGAGCCATTTAACACATGGCTGCATGTGCCATCACATCAACCCTGTGCCACCCTGCCCAGCTCCCTGTCCCCTGCTCAGTGCTGGACCCCTCAGCACTCCTGCCTTCCCTTTCCCCAGCTCTGCTCCCCCTTCCAGCCTTCCCCAAGAGCTCACATTTATTTGGGGCTGATTTGTGCTGTGGCAGAGGAGCCATTAGGGCTCTTGTTAGCAGAGAGGGAAAGGGTGCCTGCTGTGTGCCCACAGTGGGTGGGTGAGGGCAGTAAATAAGGTTTCATTCCATTACAATGATTGGGAAGTGTTGAAGGAGAGCAGCAGGCTGGCAGAGCTGCAGAGGAGGTGTCCTCCAAGGGACAATTGTCACACAGCATCCTGCCAGCTGTCCCCATTTGTCTTCCTGTCTTGCCAGAGATGATATCGAGCTCCTTGTGCTGCTCGAGGTGCTGAGGTGGCCACAGGTGTCCCTGGGGCTGTCCTGTGGGACAGGACAAGGGGAAGGACTCCTTCAGCAGCAGGAGTTCTGGCACTGTGCTGGGTTATGGGCAGAAAATCTGCTTCCAGGAGATCATGAAGGAATGTAAAACATGGGAAGGGTCTGAGCTGCCCCAGTGTCATGGAGCCAGAGCTGCAGCTGCCCCTGGCTGGGAGGGATGCAGAGGGTGCTGGAGATCCCCATTCCTGCCATCTCCTTCCCTCCCTTGAGCATCTCTGTGTGCAGGTTTCACCCCCAGCCCAGCAGCAGCTCTGCTTTCCTCTACCGGCTGGGTGTTGGACACTTAATTCATTAGCATTAACGAGGTGTGCCTGGCTGTGCTGCAGCAGCTCCGTGGCACAGCTCAGCTGGAGGAGTCTCAGCCCTGGGAGATGCTCACGGAGCGAATGTGCTGTGCTTACAGCCCTCTCTTCCCCCTGCTGCTGAGTCACAGCCAGGCTCAGCTGCAAAGCAGGCTGTGGAGTCCTTGTGGAGGGTTTGTGGGGTCCCTGGTCCATTGCAGGGTGTCTGAGCAGCTCCAGGGGCCCTGCAATGGGCCAGGCTGGCAGCAGGGCTGAGCTCAGAGGCTCTGAGGTGCCCCAGACACACAGCAGCACCAGGAGAGGGGCAGTGCTCTCTGAAGGACTCACAGTCCTTAACTCATCGCTCTGAAGGGCAGCACCAGGTGCCTAAAATTAGACTCCCACCTCCTAATTTAGGTAGTTCAGAAAATAGGCTGGTTTGTGTATTCTTCTCTCCCTACCCTGCTGGCACAGCTCAGCATCCAGAGACTTCCAGGGAGCTGCTCTGTTCTCAGGCAGCTTGGAGCACTCCAGCAGCACCCTGTGAAGGAATCCCAAATGTTCCTGTATCCCTGGTTAACCCTGAGCAGGAAAAGAGGAGCTGCTGCTCCATCTCTGGAGGGGAGAGCCCTCCTGGGGCTGCAGGAGCCGGATTTTAACCAGAATTATCAAAGAGCAGCCTGGTCCTGGTCCTGAGCTTACCCATGGTGGGCTGGGGTTGTATCTCAGTGTGAGGGGTTTGTGATACCCCAAATCAGCCCCTGCAGCACCTCCCTGCTGCCCCTGCACAGCTGGACCCTGGGGTGCCAGGGGTGTGCCAGGGTGCAGCAGGCAGGGACAGAGCAGGCACCATGTGTAGCCATGAGATTTTCTGAAAAATCCTTTCCTTAGGATTTTTTCTCCTGAGAAGCTGTGAGGCCTCAGGAACAAAGTGTAAACAATGGTTATCTGCTGCTGTGGAATGCAACAGGTGCATCTGGGATTGGTCTCATGTGGTTGTTTCTAATTAATGGCCAATCACAGTCAGCTGGCTCAGACTCTCTGTCCAAGACACAAGCCTTTGTTATCATTCTTTCTTTTTCTATCCTTAGCTAGCCTTCTGATGAAATCTTTTCTTCTATTCTTTTAGTATAGTTTTAATATAATATATATCATAAAATAATAAATCAAGCCTTCTGAAACATGGAGTCAGATCCTCGTCTCTTCCCTCATCCTGGGACCCCTGTGAACACCGTCACAACCATGCTCCCGAGGGGCAGCTGTGTGGAGATGCTGGGGCAGCAGCACCCTGGGGATGGCTGTGAGCTGGAGGGCCCTGAGATGCTGCAGTGACAGCGCTGCTCTCCATATGGCAACCTCTGGAACCACCAGAGCGGTCCCACCCCTCTGGATCCCAGGACAGGGAACTGACACAGTAGGGAAATGTTGGACGTGGCCAGTGGCGTGAAGGGAGCCACGGGGACATAGCAATGCCATCCTGGTCCCTGTCCCCATGCCTGGGGAGGTGGTGACAGCCTGGCAGCTCCTCACACGAGCCTGCAGCTGCAGGGATCTGCACGTTTCATAGTACACGTGTCCCATTAAGAAAAAGATCAGAGTTCCCAGGAGCTAAAAATAACAGCAGGCAGTGGAGTTTGTCCAGGAGACAGAGAGGGATGCGGGGGTGAGGAGCAGAAGGTGTAATTTCACTGCTGGCTCCAGCAGTGACAGGGTGCAGGAGAAGGGAGTGAATCAATCCTGCCCTGGTGCAGGAGATCACTGCTGAGGGAGCAGCCTGGGGCTGTGGTTACTGAGCTCCAGACCCACTCCTGTCACACCTGAGGTACTGCAGGGTGTAGGGGGTGCCCTGGGGCTGTGCCAGGGTGCAGCAGGCAAGGACAGAGCTGGCACCATGCTCCCGAGGGGCAGCTGTGGGTTGATGCTGGGGCAGCAGCTCCCTGGGGATGGCTGTGAGCTGGGGGGCCCTGAGATGCTGCAGTGACAGGGCTGCTCTCCATATGGCAACCTCTGGTGCTGAGTGAAGGAGTGAGTGCAAACACAGATCCTAATTGCCACAGCTCCTCCACAGCCAGCTCTGCCTGCTCTCCCCAAGCTGTCAGATGCTCTCTGGCAAATGCCTCCATCTCTCTTCCATGGATGAATTGAAGCTATTTATTCTCTCTTCAAGATCCAGCAGCTTCTGGTTTACCACCAGTTGAGCAGCTGGGAGAGAGCAGGAGGAGTGAGGAGGGGAGAAACCCCTGGAGCTCCTTTTGGCACAATCCTAAATCCCAATTCCTTTAGGACCAGAAAATCCAAGCCCTGTGAGAGAGAGAGAGCAGAGGCCAATGCCTGTCCTGGGCCAAGGAAGCCCCTGGCCTGAAGCAAGCTTTGCTGGAGAAATGACCCTCATTCCCTGAATGCTGTCAGTGGCAGGAGGAACAGGATGGGCAAAAGAATTTGCTCTTCAAGGTTATTTAACTCCTTACCCTCCAGGTCCTGCATCCCAGCATGGGTTAGAGCACCTGGCAGGGCCCAGATCACCCTGTGAGGACAGGCTGAGGGAGATGGGGTATCCAGCCTGGAGAAGCAAAGGCTCCAAGGGGACCCTAGAGCCCCTTCCAGTGCCTGAAGGGGCTCCTAGAGAGCCAGGGAAGGACTTTGGGCAAGGACCTGAAGTGACTGCACAAGGGGTAAAGGCCCTAAGCTGAAAGAAGGCAAGGTTAAGTTAGACATTAGGAATAAACTCTTTACTGTGAGTGTGGTGAAGCCCTGGCACAGGTTGGAACACGAGGATTTTTAAGGTCCCTTCCAACCCAAACCATTTTGTGATTCTAACCCCAGGCTCCCACCACAGCCTTGAAGGCGAACCACAATTAAAAAAAAACCCCAACCTAAGCAAGCAAACATGGTAACAGGTCCAATTAGCAGAGGCATTTGGCTTCCCAGCACCACTCCCATGGCTGCTGGCTTTTGGAAGGGGCTGGGTGAGATGAGTGGCAGCTCCAGCAGCTCTGTGCAGATGGACACATCCACTCTCTATCTGGAGAGCTCTTGCTCCCCCAGCCAGCCCTGGCACTCCTCAGCTGCTGCAGCCAGAACAGATCCAGCATCCATCACCTCTCCTGCTCCCAGCCCCATCCTGCTGGGACCCTGGGGTGGGTCAGCACCCACAGCAGCTCCAGGGTGGCTGTTCCTGGTGCTGCATCCCTGCAGGAGCTGGGCTTGGAGCCCCAGGTGTGCAGTTACTCTGCCCCAGGGCTTTGGGGTTCCTGCATTTGGGGGCTCATACTCTCAGCAACACTTCCCTGGGTGCCTGGGCATGTTTGCCCCCCTGGCTGCCCTCATCTTTGGGGTGAAACCCAATATCTGTTTAAATCTGAGATTCCCAAAGATTATATCCAACAGGTTTCTTGAAAATCAGCAACTGAGTGGAATATGGAAACTTTTTCTTGCCCTCCATAGTGGGGGAAAAAATCTGGAAGTAGGAGGCAAATCACAGGGAAATGGCTTTCCTTGGTACCTGCCAAGGGGAACTTCCATGGTGCTCATGGGTCCCTTCCAGCTCAGGATATTCTGTGATGTCCACTGAAATAATTGCAGGTGCCAGCCTGTCCCTTTGGAAAAGGCAGTGGTTCCCCATTGCTCCCAGCCCTGCTCCCTCATGCTGCTGCTCTCCTCCCAGCTGGTGAGCCTGTTGATTTTATAAACTGCTCATTCTCAACATTGACAGAGCTGTTTGCCTCCCACCCCACTGGGCTTTGCAAGCTCTTTTTGGTTTTTTTTCTTGACTTAATGGGATGTTTACTCCACAACAGCCTTCCCTCCACAGCCAGCAGGAGGAACTCTGAGCCACCACCCCAACAACCTGCCGGCTTTCACTCTGAGCTGGGAGTAGATGTGAATTTCCTCCCTGCTGCAGCTCCTGCAGGGTTGGGGTTGAATTTTGGTCCCCAAATCCAACTGAGAGGTCTTGCAGCTCATTTCTACCCTGGGGAAGAAGGAGGGAGCTCACAGGTTTGGAGAAAGGCACTCTGAGGTTTGGAGGCTGAGGGCTCTTCAGCCTTGGGCTGGGTCAGAGGTGTGTCCTGCCCTGTGGTGACAGTGCAGCTCTAAGCAGGTGACAGGGAGGTGGCTTGGCAGCTGCCAGCCTTGCCTCATGACAGCTGCCAGGCAGGCATCAGGTAGTCGTGATTTCTCCTACTCCCTCTGCCTCGGAGCCAGGGACAGAGTGGGAGGGGTCTGCTCAGCTCCTCCTGGGGAAGAAAGCAAACACGGATATGCACAGAGCCCTTTCTCCTCTGTCCACCTTAGATTGTGACACCCGTGCTCCCAGCTTCTCCCTTCAGGTGCTGCTCCTGGGGCAGGGAGGGTTGTGCCAGGGCAGGAGTTCTCACAGCATCCCTGCTTTGATCAGTGTCTGTGTGAATTGATGGGCTCCATGACACCTCTGCCACATGCTGGTGCCATCCTCCCTTACCGTGACGCCTCTGCCACATGCTGGTGTCACCTTCCCTTACCGTGACACCTCTGCCACATGCTGGTGCCATCCTCCCTTGTGACGGTGTTCGCAGGGGTTCTTGGATGAGGGAAGAGATGAGGACCTGACTCCATATTTCAGAAGGCTTGATTTATTATTTGATGATATATATTACATTAAAACTATACCAAAAGAATAGAAGAAAGGATTTCATCACAAGGCTGGCTAAGAATAGAAAAAGAAAGAACGATAAAGCTTCTGTCTCAGACAAAGAGTCCGAGCCAGCTGACTGTGATTGGCCATTAATTACAAATAAACCAACATGGGCCAATCCCAGATGCACCTGTTGCATTCCACAGCAGCAGATAACCATTGTTTACATTTTGTTCCTGAGGCCTCTCAGCTTCTCAGGAGGAAAATCCTAAGGAAAGGATTTTTCATGAAAGATGTCTGCAACACTCCCTTACCATGACACCACTGCCACATGCTGGTGTCATCCTCCCTTACCTGAGCCTCCAGCACTGGCGTGGCCATCACTGCTCATTCCTTCAGAGAATAGGGGCCCTGTGGAAGCTTGTTTCTTGCTTTCCATGAGCTCTGTGGTGTACTTGGGTGTATTGGTCTCACCTCCATCCTGCTGCTCTTGCTGACTGCCAGAAGCCCCAGCAGGCTCTCACCTGAGCTTCTCCCAGTGCTGCTGCACTGAAGCTCTCACCTTGTCATCGCAGGACAGCAGGAGTCCCTGGGGGAAAGCAGCAAACAGCTGATTGCCAAGGGGCTAATCCAGCAGGGAGCAGCAGCGTGGAGAGTGGCAAGTGTGCAGTGCAAAGCCAGCAGCCTTTGTCCCATCCTGCAGCACAGAGCTGGGGACATGAGTGTGGTGGTGTTCACAGGGGTCCCAGGATGAGGAAGCGATGAGAATCTTGACTCTATGTTTCAGAAGGCTGATTTATTATTTTGTGATATATATAAAAATAAAATTATATATTAAAACTATACTAAAATAATAGAAAAAAAGATTTCATCAGAAGGCTTGAAAGGAATAGAAAAGTGATAACAAAATCTCATGACTCTGAGAAAGTCCGACCCAGCTGACTGTGAATGGCCATTAATTAGAAACAACCAAAGATGTACCTGTTGCATTCCACAGCAGCAGATAATTATTGTTTTTCTTTTCTTCTGAGGCTTCTCAGCTTTTCAGGAGAAAAATCCTGGCAAAAGGATTTTTCATAAAATATGTCTGTGACACATGAGCAAGGGGCAGGGCAAGCCCACGGCACCCACGGGAGGGAGGGAGGCCTGTGGCAATGGCAGTGTGAGATCAGGAGATGCCAGAGAACTGTCTCTGAATTAACTGCAGCAGGTAGGGAGCCTTAAAACATTTGAAGAGGGCAACACATAACCACAAAGGTGCCCAGGGAAGAGAAATAAATTTGTGTTTCCCTCACAGGAAGCACACAGGATAGGGAGCAAGTTGTTCATGTTACAGTTTCCCACTGCTTCCCAACTCTCACCCAACACCAACTGCAGAACAGTTGTCTGGCAAATAAGCTATGAAAAAATAAGGAAGCTTTGCCAAAATCGCAGCTGAAAGAGTAAAACTCTCGCAGATGATACTGCTGCTCAGAGACACTTGCCTCCTGCCTTTAAGCAGGCTTTATACCAGCATCCAAACATAAAGAAAGAAAATCTGACAGGTGTATATAAGCAATTGGGCACAAACAAACAAATCCTCAAACTCTGCAAGGAATAGGTTATGTTTTGAGGGGGCTGTCTTCATGTACAGACATGCAGGGAGAAGGGCGTTTTATTTTGGGGAAAAATTTCTGATATTGAAATCTAGAAAAGCATTTGAGCTTTGCTATATCTTCTCAATCTTCATTCTGGAAACATTCTTTTAAAATCCATAGCTGTATCTGTAAAGGGCCAGCAAATGCAAACAGGTTTAAAATAGATATGTGAATGAGTCAAATAGATGTCAACAGCCAATCTTAAAAGGTGCATGCTGTATCAAACAGGGAAAACAGGAGAGGATATAAATTTGGGTTGAGACAAGTTTTAAGGTGTGACATGCTAAAAGCATAAGAACATATAATGAAGACTATTCCAGGTCATTAGAAGAAAGGCAGCCAGTGCTCTGCTGGATTCTTGTGTTTCTGTGGCTGCTAAGAGCTCTGACATTAGGGCATCACATAAACCAGAATTAATCCCTTTACATCAGGATCTGCCATGAGCAATGTTAGAAAATTCACATACTCTGCCCTTTCCAGTAGCAGATAAATGTAAAGAACATTTCCTAAACTGAAATGTCAGAAAATGCTTTTGGAAAATACTGATGAGATAGAGAGCAAGGGATTGCCAGGGCCAGGCAGGATTTCCCTACAGGCTGTGGAGAAGGAGCAGGTGGAGTTACTGAGCCTGGGGTTGGGTGCCCTGCTCCTGGGATAGCTCTGAGATCATGGAGATGGGAGGCAGCAATTGTGACTGCAATTCCTGTCAAAGCTTAGAGCAGGAAACTACATCCAAGTCCAACTTCTGTACAGAGCAAATGAGTTGCTTGAAGCTCTGATAAAGAATAGAATGGGAAGATGCAGAAAGTCATATGATGGAAGTCAGTCATATTTTCAAAGGAGGAATTCGTGGCTTGCAAATTATTCTTTCTTGAGTATGTTAGCCAGCTAATAGTGCACTTGAATTCCTCAATTCCATGGTAACCTACCTCCCAGCCCTTGCTTCTCAATCTATTTGGAAGAAATGCACACAAGCCTCCTTTCATGCATTGATAATGTAGTTTCCTTAAGAGGTTTTGTTGATTTTTTCCCCGCCAAGACTGGGAGAGTGGTTACCATGGAGTTACCTATGGACAGGCAGGCAGACAATCCCATGCCTTTGGAACAGGGGGACGAAGAGTAAGGTGACAATGTTTGCACACCACACATAATGTCTAAAGGTAATTAACAAGAAACCTAACGAGGCACTGCAGGAGGGTTTCATGATGTTTAGCGATCCGATGGCAACATGGCAAGCGGCATCCGAAGAGCAGTGCCCCATGCAGCGGGGCTCGCAGGGCAGGCCGGTGGCCGCCCCAGACCGGAGCTGCCCGGGGAAGGAGCCGCGGCCGGGCAGGCTGAGGAAGGCACCGGGCTGCGGGAAGGGGCGCGGGATGTGCGGGCTTTGCGGTGCCGGAGCGGGGACTCCCGGCGGGGGACACCGGCGCGATGCCGCGGCTGGGCCGGGGCGTGAGGCGGTGGGCGAGGGGCTCCTGCGGTGTCCGGCCCCCCGGTACCCACCGAGCGTGCCCGTCCGTGCGCAGCCGGCGGGGCCCGGGGGGCGATGCCCGTGGTGGGCCCCGGGGGCGATGCCCGCCGCTCCCGGAGGGGGCGTGAGGGCTCCGCAGCCCCCGGCCCGGGGGGGCCCGCCCGCCTCCGCCCGCCCCGCGCCCCGCCCCGCCCCGCCGAGCCGCCGCCCGCCCTCGCCCCGCAGAGCCGCGCACCGCGCTCGCCGCCGCCGCGGGCACGGAGCAGCGGGCCGGGCCGGGCCGGGCCGGCATGGCGGGGGCGGGCCCCGCGGGGCGGCGGCAGCAGCAGCAGAGGCGGCGGGCCCCGTCCGAGCGCTGAGCGCGGCGGGCCATGGGGGCGGCGGCGGCGGGGGGCTGCGGGAGCCCTGCCCTGCCCTGCCCGCCCGCCCGCCGAGCCCGCGGCGCTTCCTGAGGGAGCGGCGGCGGCGGAGCCCAGGTGAGCCCTTGCCGGCCGTGCCCGGGGACGGCCGTCGGTCCTGCGCGCCGCCGGGGGAGTTCGCCGGCTGGCCCGGGATGCTCCGGCGGCACCGAGGGGACCGCGAGCGGCGGGAGCTGCCGCCCCCTCCCCGGCACCTGCTCGGTGCCGGTGCTCCCGCAAGGGATGCCCGCTCCCGGGCGCGGGGTGCCCGGAGCCATCGCCGGCGCGGAGCTCTGTCTCGTCCTCCGCGGGGTCCGCTGGGGATGTGCCTGTGGCCTTCTGCCGGGGCCGGGGTGCTGGTGATGGGGTCCCCCCGTTCCTGCCCCGTGTCCCTGCCGCCGCCTCGGCGGCCCTGGCTCGGTGCAGCCGCCGGGATGCGCGGCAGGAGGAATGTGGCCGCAGGGGCTGGAGCGGATCGGTGCAGCCGGGCATACCTGAGATTGCTTTTCCCCCATAGCCGGGAAGGCTGAGCACAGAAAGTGGGCTCGGGGCAGGGAGCTCCACCAGTTCCCCCTCGGGTCACCTTGGCGTGCTCCTGGGTGACAGTGTTCCCGCTATTAGTCTGGTATCATGGCAGTTGCCATCGTGAAGTGCGGCTGATTGAGCTGAAAGAACAGAGACAAACGCACTTGGCTTCTGGCTTGAGGCTTGTTTGGGTTTGGTTGTTTTTCCTCGTTTTCCTATTTTAGAGCAATTTGGATGGGATGAGTTTTCCTCCTTGTCGGCAGCAGAACTGGTAGAGAGACGTGGCTTGCTTTTGAGGAAGTGCAGTTTGAAAGCATTCTCACCTTTCTCTTCTCTGATGACAACCAGAGGGCTGTGTGCCACCTTCAGCCTTCCCGTGCCTCAGTTTCCCCGTGCCCACAAAGGAAAGGTGGAGGAGAAAAAAGCTGGGATGTGTGTTCTTGTGTGTGAGAACCTCTGCTGCCATGAGACTGCCTCGAGGGCAGAGTGGCTCTGGGTGAAGCCCAAGGCAAGCTGAGCCTGTGGCCCACCTTTGTGAGGAGGGAGGTGCTGAGTGCAGGGAGGGCTGGCACGGCCCCTGCTCTGGGCACAGACCCTGGCAGGATGCTCCCCGGGTTTAGCAGCCCTCCATGCCCATCCACGAGCTGCTGGCATCCATGTTGTCCTGCAGTCAGGAGTTCCTGCTGTACCTGAGCAGCAAACAAAACAGCATCCTGGCTTTTTTCATAATAAATTGGGGTGTTTTTGGCTTTGACATCTCCTGTGGCCATTTCCTGTGCCTTGGAGCTCCAGCCTGTGCTGAGCCTGCAGCCTCCCACTCTGGCTGCTGGCTGAGACCCCCGTGATGCTGAACTTCCTCTTGCCTTTGCTGCCATCTCCTTGCACTGTGGCTGTTCCCTCTCAGCCACCAGGGCAGCCTTTGCTCCTGTGTGTCCACAGCTCCTGGCCAGAGCTGGGCTTTGGGGTGCTGGGACTGGCTCTGGGTGCTCTGCCTGCATGGAGGAGTGCCTGGTGCTGGAGCAGGCTGAGCTCCTCGGGCTCTGTGATGCTGCTGCAGGAGCCTGTGGGGGAAATCAGCCCCCTGGGACACCCTGGCATGGGTGGGGAGCGTGGCTGCTCTCCTGGATTGACAGTTCAACCTGCCAGCTGCCCACTTGATTGGCATGGCAACAGCCACGGTGCTGCAGCTCTGCTTGGGAGGCACAACTTCAGCCTTGCTGCAGGACCAGCCGTGAGGGGGCTCAGGGTGCTGCTGGTGGGGTGCTCTACCATGGACAGCGCTGGGCCAGCGGTGTCCCACAGCTGGAGCGTGCCTGCCCCTTCCCGGGGCTTCAGCACTGCTGCCACCAAGGGCTGTCCCTGCTGCAGCCCCAGCTGATGGGGCTGGTCCTGCTGTGAGGTCCCAGGGGGCCAGTGCTGCTGCCAGCAGCTCACTCGGCTGCCCAGGGAGCTCTGGCAGCTCAAGGGAATCGGGATCACTTCTCAAGGATGGAGCCATGGAGCAGATATAAACCCACATCCCCTTGGCACAGGGGCAGGTGTGGGGAGCACAGAAGTCGACTCAGGCCTGGTTCCTTCTGCAAACCAAGGGGTGCAGGGCTGGAGACAAGGCTGGGCAAGGGAAGAGGTGCCACATGTATTAGGGTGGGCAGGAACCTCAATCTTCCTAAGGCAGGAGGGCAGGCACAGGTTTGCAGTTAACAGCAGTGAGGTTGCAGAGAGCCTTGGAGCTCATTTCTGCCTCAGACCAAGGCAGTCTGAGCTTTGGACTGGAACTGAAGCCCTGTCTAGCACAGGAAAGGTCCCTGAGAGAGAGAAGATGCTGTTTGCAGCAGCCACCTTCATGTTCACCACCCGAGCTCCTGGGAGCTGACCTGCAGTGCTGGGGCTGAGCAGAGCTCTGGGACCTGCCCATGGATCTGCAGAGCTGGGATTTTACCCCCAATGCCAGCCCCAGGATAGCAAGAAGATGCTTTTGTCATTTTCTTGGTGGCTGCACCCTGACACGGAAGGACAAAGCCTCCAGTCCTCAGCTTTGCCTTTGCACTGGTCCTCCCTCCCTCCCTCCCACGATGTCAGGAGCAAGCCTCTCTCCTGATCCATGCCCATGAGTTCTGTGCCCTTTGCCAGGGCAGCTCCAGCACTCAGGCTCCATGGTTTGGTGGTGAAAAAAGTGTTTAGATAAAGGTAAAGTTGGGTGCTGCCTTGAGGAGTCTCTAGCCTGGAGCAAGGCTCGGATCATCTGAGGGTCTTCCACAGAATGAACCCCCATCACCACTGGGGCAGCAAGGCTGCTCCCATCTCTCCTACCATGGGGCAGGAAACAGCACAAACCTGCCAGGGTTGAGATGCTTTTTGATGCCACCTTCCCCTGCCAGGACAGAGGAGATGCTTTTTGATGCCACCTTCCTGTGCCAGGACATCCCTGGGTGATGTCTCAGAGGCTGCAATGGCAGGAGGAGGAGGAGATGAAATAAGGGGGCCTTTTTCTCCATCACCAGGGCTTGTTTGGGTGTGCCCTCCCCAGGCTGCTGGGCTGCTCCAGCTGTGAAAGCAGGGGACAGAGACATGGACCCACACCAGGGAGAAGCACCTGGGAGAGTGGAAGGAAAAACGGCACCATCAAGTCATGCTGCTCATCCAAGCAGTGGCCTTGGGCACTGGCTTGTTGAAGGACACACCTTTTCCCACTTGATCCACCTAAAACAGAGTCTTTCTTCTTCTGTGGCTCCTTCTGGGGGTGTGTGCAGCTCCCTGCTTCTTGGAGGGCTGGAAATCTCTGATCTGGCTGGATATTAATCCTTGTGGCTGGCTGTCCTCCACAGGGAAGAGAGGGATGGCTGCTGCACAGCCTTCTGTGAGGCTGAGTGAGCTCTGCCCATCCTCTGCTCTCACCTGTTATGATGGGAACTGTCTTCCCTGAAAATGGAGAGCCAGGAGAGAGCTGGGGGAGGCCCTGCATGTGCCAGAGCAGATTTCTACAGCCAGGACAGACATAATGGCCAGGAGCCACCTTGGAGGACCTGACAGTCAATATCTTCCATGCCACTTGAAGAGATGATCAGAGCACCATGGCTGGCTGTGGGGTGGTAGAGGAGCCTCAAATGTGGTGGAACCACAGCTGCACTGAGGGAACAGCCTGCCCAGATTTGATTTTTGCTCGGTACTGCGAGTGCTCACACACATTCACAGATGGGCCTTTTCTCCCTGAGAGTGCACAGATCCTCCACCGTGGAAAAACCACTGTGCTTCTGCCTGGCCATACCTCCATCCCTGTCCCCTACATCCCTGACCCTTCCATCCCTGACCCTTCCATCCCTGCCTGCCCAGCCTGAGCATGCACATGGATGCCTGGTGACGTTGGGAACACTTCAGAGCTCCCTCGTCATCCTCCCTCTCTTTCAAATTAAGCAAGAGCTGGGCTCAACAGCCAGTCAATAGCAAAACTTATCTCTTAAATAGCATTATTGATTGCCCAGGAAGCCTGGGTTTGTATCAATAGATGCATGCACACACAGGCAGGTCCTTGCCAGCTCCTGGTGGTGAATGGCACAGAGGAACGTGCAGAGAGGGTTTGCTGCAGGTGGGGACACACGTGTGAGTCCATGTGAGGAAGATGCAGCTCTCCATTGCAGAGGCACCCCAGGGTCTTTGGTTATGGGCCTTTCACACTTGCCCAGCATTATTGTGCTGCCTTGACCACTCTTGAACGTGTGTCCCTTTCTTCCTGACACATTGTGATGCAGGTTCTGCCAGCTTGCTTTGCCTCTGGTTGCAGGGAGTCTTCTGGACTCTGCCTTTGGAGAAGATGTGCAGGTGTCTGCCCACAAATTGAGTGGTCTCCTCAAAGGTCACTGACCCTGCAGGGATTCTTCATGTGGAGTCTTGGGAAAGATGTGCAAAATTCACTCTGCTGTAGAGGAACTAGAGGAGAGGAGGAACTGGCTGGAGAGGAGGATGGATGAGACCCATCCTGCCAGGGAGGGCATTGCCTTGTGTCCAGCTCTGGGCTGGCAGTGCAGGCTGTGAGCTGGCATGTGTGGGGAGTGTGGTGGCACCTGGCTGAGCTCCGTGTCCCAGGTGGGGCCATGGGAGTGTGGCAGGAAAGGCAAGGTGTGCAGCTGCTCTGGAGCTGTCTCCCTCCAGGTAATGGGCAGTGGAGGGTGGAGGAGGGCTCCCATGGGCTGTGGGGCTTTGTCCCCTCAGGGCTCAGAGTGGCCCTTGTCCCTCAGAGGTGGCAGAGTGCTTGCAGCAGCCAGGTCATGCATGGTTCACTGCTCAAGTCCCTGTTTGCCAAGGCTCCTGCACTGCCCGTGCCTTCCTAGCATGGAGCCAGGAGAGAGCAGGGTGTGAGCAGAGCTGTGTCCTTCCTCCTGTGCAGCACCACTGCTCTCCCTGGAGCAGCTCAGCCCTGGCTGCTCTGTCCTCCAGGCTCGTGGAGCACGGCCAAGCTACAGTGATGCTCGTGAGAAGAATTGCAAAGCCTCCTGCTGGCTTTGCTGTGGCAAAGTTCAGGCTGGGGCAGTTTTGCCCTGGTGCTGCAGAGCCCTATTGCCCAGCCTGGGGCTGGGAGCCCTGTGGCTGCCACAGAGCCAGCCTGGCTCACCTCACCTCATGTTCTAACTCCCACTCTGAGACAGAGCCCCATGTCCCATACCTGGCGTCCAGCCTTGCTTTGGACCATGCTGCCTGATGTTCTGCTCCCTCCTGGGATTACCTAAAGCTGAGAGAGGTGTCAGCAGTGTCATCAGAGGCAGTGAAACAGCACAGATGATCTGTAGGGTCAGCTCACCAAAGCCTGGCGAGCCCCTACAGCAGGGGCTTGTAAGACCTCTGGCTGTGTCCTTTTAACTGATCAGTGGGCATGAGAAGTTCTTGGCTGTCATGCCCGTGTTTCCATGTGTGTAAATGTGTGTGGATATGCAGCACTGTAAGATCCTGCTCCTGTTTGGAGCCTCTCAGCGTTTTTCTAGGCAGTGCCTGCCCGCGGCGAGCGCCGCTTGCTTGATCTTAGCCAGCCAATCTATGCAGGATCTCAGGAAAGAACAGTTGGGGTTTTATGAAGCTGGCATAATTTACAGCTAAAATAGCACACCAGATATATGTCCAATCCAATCTCCTTTGTAATCTTGTTTTCATTAATGCCTCCAGGGTGGTGATGGGGGGAGTAAGGCAAGCGAACTGCCAGGGGAGTTTATTACCCGTGCCAGGGAGATTTGCATGATGCTCTGCACCAAGTGACCTCAATTTGCAGAGGTTAAAGCTGCCTCTGGTGGTCCCTGGCTTGGAGGGGTGTCTGCTGCCTGTGCTGGGGGCACTGAGCACAAATCCTTGTGCAGATGGCTGTGGGTGTGTGTCCAGGACCATGCACACTGGAGCCATCCCAGGCAGGAAGAGCCATGGATGCATCCCTGTCACCCTGGCCAGCTCCAGGGGAAAAGGAAGGAAATGATCTCGCTGCCTTTGCAGGCTGCATTTCTCTTTAGTGTTCAAACCACATATTGTCCCAGATCTCCTGCCAATAGCAGGGAGCAAACTGATAATGCAGCTGCTATTAATAAAGCAGCGTCGTTACATATTCATATCAATCAGACTTGTAATTCCACAACATTTTTTCTCCAGAAGAAAAGGCAGTGCTTCACTGGGGCGATGGAGGAAGCTGTCAGGTGGGATGATGGTGTTGGAGATGGCTTCCACCAGCACTGGCAGAACCTGCTCCCCTCACGTTCTTCTCGTGGGGATTCCTGCACTGGGGTCCTCATCCTCCTCCCCTTCAGCTTTCCTTCTCCCAGGGAATGCTGAGCTAAAGGGGGGATCCCCAAGGCAGCTCCAGGATCCCCAGGGTGCTGTCACTGTGGGGAAACACGAGCAGTGTGAGGCAGAGAAGTGCTGAATTCCAATGGCTGGTTTGGCAGGAGCTGCTCCATGCTCTTCTCCATTTTATACAGGAATTTTCGCATATTATGCAAATTTCAAAGCAAAGTATGGAAAATCTGGGTATAAATCTGGGATGTATGTATGTTTGTGCAGCCATTAGATAGGAAAGTGTACCACAGAATTCTGGCCAGTGGATAAATATACTTACACTGCCATTCCTAGAGTAAAATATGCTTTTTGTCATTGCTATAGTATAACAAAAAGTACTGTCTCCAAAACTGTAGCAGCACTTTATGGTACACTATAAATTGGAAGAGATACCTGATTATTCATAGAGTATTATGGGGGTCTCAGTGACTTCACCATTAAGCCCACGCCAATACTTTGTCCATAAAGCAAAACCCTCTCTCTGACTTCTTTATGATCGAATTCAACGTCCAGATCTGGCCAAATAAATCTTGTGAGGCTGAGCACGTTTTTTCCATGAATGTTTTTCTGGAAACTCTCCCTTACCCTCGGGCTGGGAACATTTTGAAGCCTTAGCTGTGGGATCTCCAAGTCCTAAACCGAAGCCTCGCAGCCCTCGAGCCTTTCCCAGGCTCTCTCGTCCCTGGCGCGTGGCAGAGCTGCTCCCAGCTCATCCCTGGATCCCCCTGGCTGCTGGCACGTGCCAGGGAACGGGGCAGGGCTGTTCCACCAGCACCTGTGGTGGCAGCCCTGGGGAGTGGGCTGGCATTGAGCCCTCCTGGCAGCAGCTGTCAGTCGCTGCAGCAAGCAGTTTCCAAGCAGCTCAGACTCCTGATAGAGGTTTGTGGTGTTAATTGGAGTTATGGAAAGGAGCAGCCTCGAAGGGCAGCTGGTGTGGTGTCACCAATGTCCTTCTGCCATCAGTAGTGCCACAAGTGCTAGAAAGGCTGGCCCAGCCACAGCTCTGGTTCCCCTCTGCTGCCATGGCATGCAGGGTGTTGCTGTCCTGCCAGATCTTCAGCTGGGGAAGATGGAGAGGGGGAAAAAGGTGTAGTCCCTGCCCCAAAGGGTTTGTGTCTGGGGCCTCCATCCAGCTTTGGCACCTTCTGTGAGCATTGCTCAGCTGTGTCACAGCCTGCACCAGTGCTCTGCTCACCTGGGACAGACACTGGGTGCATCAGGTGGGTCTGGCTGCCTGTGCAGATATCCAGCCTCAATCTGTGCCGTGTATTTCCTCTCTAGAAGCTTAACTGCTTCTTTCAGGTCATATTTCCTTGCTCTGCCTCTCTTTATTTCCAATATTTCAGAGCTCCCTTGAATCCAGTGCCCACTTCCACCATGGTCAGCAGCACCTTGGAGCATCCATGCCCTTCTCTTCACTTGGCCGTTGCTTGCACCCTCTGGGCTGTAATGGGGGCATTCCCAGAGGGACTGCTCAGTGCTGGGAGTTACCAGCCAGTGCTGCCTTCAGGTGGGGAGAGCAGTGGGAAATCAGTGTCCACAGGCACGTGGAGCAATGTGTCCCTACCCATGGAGCACTTTGGACTTTGTTTCCTCCATTCCTTCACAAGGACAAGCTGGAAATGCTGCTGCTGCTGCTGCTCAGAGCCCTGGAGGCTGGTGTGGTGCTGGTGGGACGTGGACCAATGTCACAGAATCCATTAAAAAAGGATTTTTTATGAAAAATCCTTTCCTTAGGATTTTTCCTCCTGAGAAGCTGTGAGGCCTCAGGAACGAAATGCAAACAATGATTATCTGCTGCTGTGGAATGCAACAGGTGCATCTGGGATTGGCCCATGTTGGATGTTTCTAATTAATGGCCAATCACAGTCTGCTGGCTCAGACTCTCTGAGACAGAAGCTTTGTTATTCATTCTTTCTTTTTCTATTCTTAGCTAGCCTTCTGATGAAATCCTTTCTTCTATTCTTTTAGTATAGTTTCAATGTAATATATATCATAAAATAATAAATCAGCCTTCTGAAACATGGAGTCAGATCCTCGTCTCTTCCCTCATCCTAAGACCCCAGCAAACACCACCACAGACCAGGAGCTGCCATCAGTGTCACATCTGCCTTGGCTGTCACATCCCTCCCCCCAGCTGCTGGCTTGGACCCAGGTCTCTCTGGGGAAGGCCTGGAGTGGTGTCTGGGAGGTTCCTACCATGGCTGGTTGCTCTCCAGCCCCATGCAAGCATCCTCCATCCCAGGAGCAAGCACAGATACCAGCCCTACACTCTGGTTGGGCTCTGGGAGGGATCTAGTGGCTTCTTGTCATGTAAGTGGTGAGTGTCCCTAAGTGCACTGGCAGCAAAAATCCCTAAACATCTCCAGAGAACCATGATGGTGCCTGGAAAAGTTCCAGTACAACAGTGGGGGATTTTACTGCCTGGATGCCTGAGCTGAGGGTAGTGAAAACACAGGCTGGGGAGATGGGTGGTGTGTGGGCAGCTCGGGGGTTCATGTGCACAAAACTCTGTGGTCACAGGAGCAGGCAAGCAGGGTCTCTGCCTTCATCCCCATCACCAAAAGCATGGCAAGGAGTGCTGGCACATGTCCCTGTGGCCAGCTGATGCTGTGGGAGAGGCCAGCAGTGCTTCTGACCTCTCAGAAAGCTGAGCCCAAGGGAGGAGAGATGCCATGGCAGTGCTCACCAGGATTTGAGCTCTGATGCCCAAAGCTAAGCCCTTCCTTTGGCAGTGAGCATGTCTGGGGTGTGACAGACAGCTGGGAACAAGTCCAGTTTGCCCACGTTGGAGGCTGGACCTCCAGTGCCTCCTGAGAGATGTGCCCAGTCTCCATGAGCAGTCTCTGGTGTGCAGCCATGCAGAGGTTCCATGCATGTTGTGCTGCCTCTGTTAAGGTTCCACGTTCAGGTTCCACATCAGCTCCTTGGGCTGAAGCAGGGGTTGGAATTCTGGGGAGAAGGAAGGAGGAGGAGCAGCCCGTGGGGTGTTGGATGGGAAGGAGGAGAGGGCAGGCACTGCCAGCTGTCCCTTGGTCCCCAGCAGGGCAGAGCAGTGGAGCCCAGCCTTGTTCCACGTGCAGTGGGTACAAACTGAGGTTAGTCCTGAACTGGCACCTCCAGCAAGCCCCTTGCCCCCAGCAGAGTTCAGGTTGCTTGATTTTGGGAAGGAGTAAGAGAGTCAGAGCTAACAGAGAGAAGTCAGGAGCTGAGCTCGCTGCAGGTGGATTACTGGTGTCACAGGGGAGCTCTGGGGTGCCTGTGCTGTTTGCTGTGGCTCTGCAAGCAGGAGACATCTGGCTTCTCTTACCTTGTCTGTGAATTCAACTTTGTGTCTCTTCTCAGGCAGTGTCAGCTCAGGATGGCAAGGGAGATAAGGAGGAATTGGGATTTTTGGTGATCAAAAACAAATCTGACAGACACATGGTTGTGAGCAATTACTGACCTTGCAGGAGTGCAGAGGCCACAAAGAGCTTTCTGTGGAAGAGAAGACCTGCCTGGGGAGACTGGGGGCGAGCTCCATCTCTCCCTGTGCATGGGAATAAACTGCTGGGTGTGTCATTGGGACACTCAAATCCAGAGATGGATTTCAAGAGGCAATGGCTGTCATGGTCCAAAAGAGCAAAGTCCTGATCCTCAGGCAGATATTTCACCCTGGAAGTGGAGAATGGGTGACTTGGCAGCTCCTCTGTGTTGTGGTGTGGGCTGGGCTCCTCCCTGCTGCAGGGTGGGCACCCAGCCCAGGGCAGCACACGGCACCTGGGCAGGGGACACCAGGTTACCTGTGACACTCCTGATGTGTGCCAGAGCTGCACGAGGCTGTCTGCAGACAGGCTGAGCTGGAAGGTGCCCAGAGAGGGGCTGTGACAGCAGGAGGAGGGAGGACAGGGCCATCCTGCAGGGCTGGGGCTGCCCTGCAGCTCAGGATCCCAGGTGCAGGGACAGCCAGGCTGTCAGGAGCAGATGGGCTGTCTGTCTGTCTGTCTGTCTGCTCAATCCAGCATCCCCTCTGCTGCTCCAGCAGGGCAGAACACGGGTCCCCAGCTGCCTGGAAGCCTGGATGAGGTGCTGGGTGTCCCCTGCAGTGCTGGGTGAGCAGTGGCATGGTGCTGCCCAGGGACACACTGGCACTGGGCACTGCTCCTGGCACAGCTGTGGCAGGGGATGCTGGCACCAGCACAGCAGTGCCTGTGCTGCCATAAATCTGCCTGGCATCAGTGCAAGGAGCATTCCTGCTGACTTATGGCTTCTGTGCTCCTCCAGGACAGGAAACAGCGTCTCATGGCTGGCTCTGCTGGCATCCACTGCGTCATGAGCTGTCCTTCCTCCCCGTGTGACATCAGTGGGACACGGAGCGTGGCTGCTGCTGAGGGCAGGGGTGCTGGGTGCTGTGCTGGCTGCTCACACCCATGGCAGGCTCTGCTGGCTCCAGCAGCACAGTGAGAGGAGCTGCCCTCACCCAGGGAAGCTGTATGGTTGTGGCAGAGCAGTGCCATGTCAGCTGTCACTCAGTCCCACCTTGCTCTGAGGACAGGGTGGTGGCCAGGTGTGAATGGTGCCACCCCTGCTGTGCTGCCTGAGGGCCCTTGTCTGTGTCTGTGTGTGTGTGTGTTACCCTCCATCCTTGCAGGTCAGTGCTGGATCCTCCCAAAGCTGCCTTGCTTGCAGAGCAGGAATGGCTGCCAGGGTCCTGTGCCACCACCGAGGGTGGCAGCACCCCTGTGGCACCAGAACAGACCCAGGGTGGCAGTGGATAATGCTGGGGCAAGGCCAGGGCAGCAGAGCACAGCCAGGGCTGTGCAGGGTGTGTGATGGTGCTCACAGGGGTCTGAGGATGAGGGAAGAGACGAGGATCTGACTCCGTGTTTCAGAAGGCTGATTTATTATTTTATGATATATATTACATTAAAACTATACTAAAAGAATAGAAGAAAGGATTTCACCAGAAGGCTGGCTAAGAATAGAATAGCAAAGAATGATAACAAAGGCCTGGGGCTCGGACAGAGAGTCTGACAGCTGACTGTGGTTGGCCATTAATTAGAAACATCCAACATGAGACCAATCCCAGATGCACCTGTTGCATTCCACAGCAGCAGATAATCATTGTTTACATTTTGTTCCTGAGGCCTCACAGCTTCTCAGGAGGGAAAATCCTAAGGAAAGTATTTTCCATAAAAGATGCCTGTGACAGGGTGGCACCCTGAGCCCTGCTCCTCTCAAGCCAGCGGTGCCAGGCCTGGGAATGCCACTGTCCCCATCTCACTGTCCCCCTGTGCTGTGGCAGGACAGTCCCTGCCTGGTGCATTGAGACTCACAGGTTCCCCTTGAGCCTTACTCTCACCAGCATTGTGGCTGCTGCTCTCCCAGCCCACTCTGGGTGTCCTACAGAGGTATTTTCCCCCAGTGCCATTCTCTGTTGTTGCCTCTCTCCACACTCTGCTCCAGCTCTGGGAGCTCTGCCCTGTCCCACCCAGGGCACTGGGCAGCACTGGGGTGCCCTGCTCTGCTCCTGGCAGCACCTCAGCCTCTCCTCTGCACTCTGGGTCTCATTAGCCAAGTGCCTTCTGCTTCTGTGCCTCAGTTTCCTTGTTCTTGCAAGGAGAGTGTGTCTTGAAGTGTTTTGGGAGGAAAGGGAAAAGCCACCCTCCATCTCTGTCCCTGATGTGATGGTCACCAGGCTGCGGTGGCCTCCTAAAGCCTCTTTGCCCAGGGAGGTCCCTCTCCACCTCTCAGCACTATAAATAGATGTGATGCAGCTCTTGGCTAAACAAATTTTCTCCACGGCTCTTTTCTTCCCTACTCAGAATTCAGGGAACATCGTTTTGGTAACCAAGGTATTTGCATAATCAGTGTTTTGTGGTAATTGCTCCCTTTCAGAAGAGGTGCTTATCATCCCATCGGGTTTTGAGGAGCCCGTGCTATCTTTGAGGCCAGGCAGGGAGGTGCTTTCCAAAGGGGAGTGCCTGGGCTGCTGCCCTGTGCTTTGGGGGATGCCTCCCCCGGGATGAGCAGGAGCAGAAGAGCCTCTGTGCTTCAGTGATCTGCTGCAAGTCCTTTCCTCCCCCCGTGCCTCAGTTTCCCCTTAGTCCCAAATAAGCTGGGAGGGAGGAGATGCCCCAGTGCAGTGGGACTCAGGGTGTCTCTGTCTGCAGGAGCTGCCTTCCCAGGGCTGCTCCTTCTCTCCCTGATGTGGTGGCACAGCACAGCAGCCCTTGGGACTGGCTCTGCAGTGCTTTTATAACCACCAGCCCAGTGGAGCAGGGTGGCAGGGATGGGGCTGTCCCCCAGCTGCAGTCTCGGAATCTCTGCTGCTCACAGTGACCCCCAGATGTGTCAGAGTCTCTTTTCCCAGCCTGGCAGTCAAAGATGGAATCAGGACTCTTCCATTCTCATTCTCAAGGTTGTTTATTGTTTCTTATCTATGAAATTCTTTCTCTGGCCTGCCGAGGTCTGTCCAGCAGGTCAGACAGAGGCACTGCCTGCTCCCGGGACGGTGTTATCTTTTTATACTAAAAACTACCTGTACATTATTTACCATAACTTCCCAATACCCATCACCTATGTTAGACAGGGAGCTTCTACCCTAAACCAATCCAAAAGTGCCAGCATCACCCAGAACATGGAGGCTAGGAAGAAGGAAGAAGAAAGAAGGACAGGGCACACCCAAATTCCTCCATCTTGGGACCTCGAGCCCCCATTCTGAAAACCCCAAAAATCTGTTTTTCACCCCGTGACAAACTATCGTTCTACTTAAACTTTCGTGGCATGTAAATCCTTACATAAGGTTGGTAATTTTTTCCATGGGTCAAGATCAAAGGCACAGGGGTCTTGGGCTCTGTGCCAGGGTCTCTGAGCCCCCTGGCAGGGGTTTGGGCAATCCAGGACTGTCACAGACATATTTTGTGAAAAATCCTTTTGCCAGGACTTTTTCTCCTGAGAAGCTGAGAGGCCTCAGAAACGAAATGTAAACAATGGTTATCTGGTGCTGTGGAATGCAACAGGTGCATCTGGGATTGGTCTCACGTTTGTTTTTAATTAATGGCCAATCACAGTCAGCTGGCTTGGGCTCTCTGGTCAGTCACAAGATTTTATTATCATTCCATTCCCTTCCTTGCTAGCCTTCTGATGAAATCCTTTCTTCTATTCTTTTAGTATAGTTTTAATATAATACATATCATAACATAATAAATCAGCCTTCTGAAACACAGAGTCAAGATTCTCATCTCTTCCCTTGTCCTGGGACCCCTGTGAACACCACCACACAGGCCAGCCAGAGAGATGTCCTGGGTTCTGACACTGCAGGAGATGTCATGCCATGGGCACAGCCTGGCTCTGTGCCCCGTGTCACTGTCAATGCAGCCCTGGGCGGGCGAGTGGCAGCCAGAGCCCGGTGCCACCCTCACCCAGCACCGTGAGTCATTCCCTGACTGAGCAGCAGCTCCCACTGGCAGCGTTTCCAAGGAGCCCAGGGGATGTCTCCCCGTGGCAGAGGCTGGGATGGGGAGCCTGGCACCCTGACCTGGGGATGGGCAGGCTGGGAGCTCCCCTGTGCCAAGGGGGCAAAGCAGGCAGCCTGCTCCGGAGCAAAAAGCAGCAAAGCCTGGTGTTCCTTGTCATTGTAGGACATGCACACACTGCTCTTCTCAAGGTAAAAAAAGGAGATTTATTTTCTGACTCCCAACATTTATAGATTTTCAAAAGTGACAGTGGATTGGAGTGTGAAAGTGCTGTGACCGTGTTCACAGGGGTCTGAGGATGAGGGAAGAGACGAGGATCTGACTCCATGTTTCAGAAGGCTGATTTATTATTTTATGATATATATTATATTAAAACTATACTAAAAGAATAGAAGAAAGGATTTCATCAGAAGGCTAGCTAAGGATAGAAAAAGAAGGGATGATAACAAAGGTTTGTGGCTCAGACTCTCTGTCCAAGGCAGCTGACTGTGACTGGCCATTAATTAGAAACAACCACATGAGACCAATCCCAGATGCACCTGTTGCATTCCACAGCAGCAGATAACCATTGTTTGCATTTTGTTCCTGAGGCCTCTCAGCTTCTCAGGAGGAAAAATCCTAAGGAAAGGATTTTTCATAAAAGATGTCTGTGACAAAGTGCCGCCTCTCCAATGATAATGGGCAAACCAACAGTCTATCAAATTTCTCCTCTTTTACAAAAGAATGCAAAACAATAAGTTATTTATAGAAAGTGTATAAAAAATTCGTTGCAAGAATGTAAACATTAGAAAGCTTAAAAAATCTTAAAAATCAAAACAACAGTTTCCCAGCACTGGCAAAGAGTGGAAAAGCTGTGAGGAGGGAGCTACTGGCTGGGATGTGGCAGAGAGTGAGGGAAATGCCCAGCTCTGATGTGGTATTTTTGGGGTCCCTCAATGAAGGGAGGAATTGATGAATCTGACTCCATGTTCTTAGAAGGCTAATTTATTATTATATTATGTTATATTATATTATATTATATTATATTATATTATATTATATTATATTATATTATATTATATTATATTATATTATATTATATTATATTATATTATATTATATTATATTATATTATATTATATTATATTATATTATATTATGTTATACTATACTAAAGAATAGAGAAAGGATACAGACAGAAGGCTAAAAGATAATAATGAAAAACTCGTGACTCTTTCTTCCAAGTCCGACATAGCCTGACCGTGATTGGCCATTAAGTCAAAAACAATTCACATGTTGGATAAACAATCTCCAGATCACATTCCAAAGCAGCAAAACACAGGAGAAGCAAATGAGATAATATTGTTTTCATTTTTCTCTGAGGCTTCTCAGCTTCCCAGGGGAAGAATCTTGGGCAAAGAGGATTTTTCAGAAAATGTGACGGTGACATTCTGAGGCACCCCCAGTCCTGGAGGAGAGGCAGGATGGCAGATCTCTGCAGGCTGCTCTCAGGTTTGCTGCATTCAGCCTCTTCTGCCTTGCTCTCGCCAAGCCCAGGTGTGCTGTGCACAGCTCCTGGCGTGCCTGTGGCTCAGGACAGGCAGTGATTCAGGGCCCAGCCCGGCAGTGGTGCAGAGGTTAAAGCATCCCTGTGCTCCCTGGCTGCAGGAGGGAAAACAGCCTGTCCTGTTCCTGCCTGGTGCTGCCTGAGCTGCCTGCTAAGCAGGGCTGGGGCTCCTTGCAGCGCTGATCAGTGCTCACCGAGCCATCCCTGCCTCCTCCTCTGCCTCTGTCCCACTCCCTGCACTGCCATCATCCCAAAGATGGCTCTGCCCTGCCAACCCAGCTCCTCTCCTGCCCAACCCATCCTCTGTGCCCTGTTCCTGCCCCATCCTCTGTGCCCTGTTCCTGTGCTGCATCAGTCAGAGAGCACAGGCTGCTCCTGCCCCAGTACCGGCTGTTCCCCAGCTGTACTGTCTCTATTTATCTATATAAAATTTCATGTCATTCATTGTCCTAAAAGGCTGGCAGGTAATTCTGTAATTACCGTCCCTCCTGTGGTGCTGGCCTCTCCTCTCTCTGTGCTAGTTGGATATCCTCTTCAAGTTTAATCCCCTGGGAATTTACATTGTGTTTGCCATCCCCAAGGGAACAGCGCTGTTAAACCCAGGTGCCAGTGCTGGCCTCTGGGAAGCCCTTAATTACCTTTCCCATTAGCAGAATGCCCAATTAACAGCCCCTTGTGACTCCTCTGCTGGTCCTTCTCCTGACAGAATTGTTCTAGGGCTGGCTGTGTGGGCTTGGATGTGATGGAGTCTGTGCCCTCATCCCAGACAATCCAGCCTGGGGTGCTGGGATGTGCCAGCACTGTTTGTCCCACACCCTGCAGACCCCTTTGATTCCTTCCAGGGCTAGGGAAAGCTTCAAACTGCTTTGCACCCACCACTTTGCCTCAGAGACCCCAAACCCCATGGAGGTTTCTCATTGCAGCCCCCCAGACCATGTCATGGGCAGGATGGGAAGGGGGGAGGCTGCCCTGGAGCATCCCCCAGGCTTGGGGTCTCCGTGGCAGAGAGCATTTGCAAGGGCCCTTTCTTCTGGTGAGGCAGAGGATTCTGTGAAACACTTCAGTGCTTCGTTGGTTTTTGTGCTTTGCTTTTTTGTTCCCTTTAATGGGAATTGTATTCTGGGCATGGAGCAGCTGGTGATGCTCCTGGCTGCTGCTGCTGCATCACCTTTGAGCAGCGCTCATGAGACCCCTCTTTTCACTGCCTGTGCAGAGACCTGGAGCTGAGGAGCCCTGGGTGTGTTCCTGCTGTGACCCTGCTGATGAGAGAGACATTTCTGAGAAGGCAGGAGACACCTGGTCCTGCCTGGGGTGGGGACACAGGGACAGACCTTGGGAGCTGTGGGGGTTCACACAGGGTCTGTGTAATCACAGCCAGCCCCACTGATGGGTAACACCAGCAAAAGGCTGGTTTTTGATTGTTATTTCTTCTTTTAAAAGGTGCTTTCCTCAGTCAGAATCCTCAGGTTGCAGAGGGGAGCCAGGCCTGAGCCAGGGGAGGGATGAGAGCATTCCCAGGGCGTGGGGGCCTTTCCAGAGCTGTGGGTTCCTCCTGGGAGGAAGGAAGGCTGTGGGAGAAAAGCTGGATGCTCCAGTCTCAGCTGCCATCCCTTGGCTCTGTGAGAGGGAGATGTGGGGTTTGCTTTGTTTCAGCTCTTCAGAGGAGATCCCTTGATAAAAAGGGAACATCTTCCCTTGCTGCCTGCTCAGGCAGGGTGAGACCCCAGTTAGGCTCTCTCTGCTGATGTGATACTGATGACTTGCCTGTGTTTACCTGCCCCTGGCAGGATTGCTGCAAATGAGGGGTCAGCAGGGATGCAGGCAGTGTGGGTTTTGCACTGGAGCAGGCTGAGGCTGTGGTCAGGGATGCTCTGGCTCCCAGGGATGCAGGCTGTGGCTCCCAGGGATGCAGACTGTGTGGGTTTTGCACTGGAGCAGGCTGGGGCTGTGGTCAGGGATGCTCTGGCTCCCAGCCATCAGCACGTGGGGAGCTTGGAGCTGACACTGCCTCATCACTCGTTCATCCACCTGGCACCCCTCCAGCTCAGGGACCTTTGGGAATGGCTGGAGCACCAGGGGTGCTGAGCACAGCTCCTGCAGCCCCTCTGGGGAGGAGGTGGCATTTGTTACCCCAGCTCCAGCGCAGGAATCTCCTGCTTGTCATCAAGAGCAAAGGCCACATACAGCACCTGTGGGTCTCCCAGTCTCTCTGTGACTTGGCTGCAGAGCCCTGCTCTGTGGCTGCGTTTCTCTCCACAGAGAAAAGCAAGGCACAGCTTCCCAAGGATATTTCTGGGATTCACATTCTCTGAAGAGAAAGAAAAAAACAATTCTTATCTCATTTACTGCTCCCGTGTTTTGGAACAAGTGGAATGCATTGAGGAAGATTATTTACCTGAAGGACTTTGCTTGATTTGATTCTGGTGTGAGTGTTTTGATTCACTGACCAGTTAAATCCACGTGTGTGTGTCAGGACTGTTGGCTGACAGTCACGAGATTCTGGGCAGTTCAGTGCAGTTGGGTGCTTATGCAGGTTCAGTGTAATAGAGTATAGAATAATATAGTATAATAAAGTAATTAATTAGCTTTTTGATATCCATGGAGTCCAGCTTGTTTTCTCTCCCTGCCTTTACAATGCTGCGCCTGCCTGCCCATGAAGGAGCAGAGGAGTCTCTGATCTCCCCATGACAGGGTGTCAGGTGTCTCTGAGGGGAGTGGGAAGCACATCTCCATCCCCAGCACGGTGTCTGTCTCAGATTGCTTTGCTCCAGTGTCTGTTGGTGAAGGCAGAGCAGTGGTGCTGTGGGCAGATCTGGCTGCTTCACTCTCCAGCAGCTCCAGGGCACAGGCCAGGGCTGGTGGCCCAGGGCAAGGGAGGGGATGCAGGGCTGTGTCCCACAGGACTCAGAACCCCCCCAGCCCTGGCATGAGGAAATGTATTGCCCCATGCCAGCTTCTCTAAGCCACCACTAGCCATTATTTGGAAACTGCCCCTAGACCCTGAGCTTTGCATTGCCTGTAGCCTCCAACATGTCCTGACCCCTCTGTCTGCAGCAGCAGGACTGGTGGGGCTGTAAAAATGTGACCAGAAACCTGGGAGCATCTCATCTCTGCCCTGCAGATGTGTGGCACCAAAATGCTGCTGGGTGATCCATGCCCAGTGTGTGCCCAGGCTGGCACAGAGCCGTGGCTCCAGGGATCTGCTCCTCCTCCCTCCAGCACTGGCACTGGTGTGAGGATTTGCAGATGCTCTTGGCCACAGGGCTTTGTCTCTCCTCCCCTTTAATTGCCACAAGGATAATTGGTTTGTGTTGAGCAGGGGGAGTCCGTGAGCTCTCGTTCCTCTGCAGCACCCGTGCAGCTCCCTGGCAGCAAGCTGAGTGCTGAGAGGGTGCCAGAGCATCCCGAGGTGGGTGCTGAAATCCTCCCAGCTCCTTGCCCAGCTCTCCCAGGTGGATGTCCCCAGGATGGAGCTCACAGCTCCTGTCCACCCATGACAACGAGCTGCTGGCAGCCAGCAGGAGGGAAGGACCAACTGGCTCATCTGTGAGAGCGTTTGATTGATGCTGTTATCGTTTTGATTACCTTTTTTATAGGCTAGCAGAAGGATTTTAATCTGAACAGTGAAGCAGGAAATGGGAGAAGCTGTGCCTGGAACATGACAAGGAGGCAGCGAGGGCTGGTGGCTCCTTGTGCACGCTCCTGGGAGGTGATTTTGGAGCTGTTGGCCAAACTGAGAGTGTCAGGTAGAGGCATTCCTGATCTCACAGGAGCTGTAGCTGCCTCTTGTGTTATTTACAGCACAGCTGGAGCCCAAGCAGCTTAACCCCACCCCAGAGCTGCCCAGAGCCAGGCACTGCCTCAAAGCATCAATCTGAGCCAGCAGAGGAAGGGACAGCGAGCTCTGGGGCCAAGCTCAGCTCTCTCTGCTGCTTCTTGTGACTCAGGACAAAGTCATCTGATGTCATGGCACCAGTGGCTAGGAATTGTCATTCTCCAGCAGTGCCAAGGTGACAGCTGTGGGGACCACGGGCGGTGCTGGTCCTGGCTCTGCGGTGCTCCGTGGATGTGAATGCTGCATCAGAGAGCTGCTGCTGCTCTGCTAACTGGGCCACCTCTCCTCTGAGGCTTCTCTGAGCCTCTACCAGTGCCCTGCAGAGGGTCCAACCTGCCCCAGAATTGCTTTGCTCCAGTGTCGGTTGGTGAAGGCAGAGCAGTGGTGCTGTGGGCAGATCTGGCTGCTTCACTCTCCAGCAGCTCCAGGGCACAGGGCAAGGGTGGTGGCCCAGGGCAGGGGAGGGGATGCAGGGCTGTGTCCCACAGGACTCAGAACCCCCCCAGCACTGGCATGAGGAGATGTTTTGCCCCATGCCAGGCTCTCTGTGCCACCACAGATGGTTCCTGGAGGGTGTTGCAGGGTGGGTGTGAGATGGGCATGGTGCCTCCATCTCCATCCTTCCCCCCCCTCACCAAAGGGGTGTCAGGGACAGACAGAGGTGATACAGAGACTCCATCCTCAAAAGGCATGAAAAGGCACTTTATTATTAGAAATCCACTGTTCTTATTAAAACATTGATGGACCTAAGTCCTGATTGGGCTTTAGGAATCTTCTCTCACCTATTGATCAAGAAGGGACAACTCCTTCTTATAAACATCTTTGACAAACAGAGATTGCCTGCCAGGTGCAGAGATTGAGATAATAATTGTTCTCTGAGCTTTCTCACAGTTTCCCAGGAAAATCCTGGGAGAGCTGTGTCTCTCTCTGTCCAGAGCATTTGTGATTTCCGCACCCCTGTACCTGCCCCAGCTCCTGGTGCTTCAGTGTGGGGGAATAGAATGTAAGGAAATAAAGATGGTGCAGAAGGCAATCTCACCCCTGAGGAGTTGCAGCTGTGCCAATCCCCAAAGATTAGGGATGGCCTGCCCTTAACAGGCCACAGCTGTGTCCAGTGAGGATGAGTGCTATAAAGGAGTGGGTTAGGTGGTTGAGGAGAGAGCTGGAGTTTGTTAGTTGTGCTGTGAAGAAGGAGGAGTCAGTGCTGTGAGGAGAAATCACCAAGAAGGTATGGAACTTTTGCAACAAGATGACAACAATTCAGTGACAGCCAGGTGGTTGTTTCAGCCTGATCCCATCAGTTTGCCATGGTCTGCAAAGCCACGAGTGTCCTGCTGCAGAAGACATACAAGGAGCCAGGTGCCAAAAGCAGTGGCTGGCACCCCTTGGGCACTGCCCAGGGAGCTGGTGGGGCTCCCACAGGCAGGCTTTGCGTGCTGTGGCATGGCAGGGGTGCCAGAGCCCCGTGGCAGGGTGGCTGCAGGGTGGTGTGCAGGAGTGTGTCGCAGCTAATGCAGTGTGACACTTTGACACGTCCTGCTGGGACAGCCAGAGCTGCCATGTCACCTCCAGAGCTGTCACAGCTGACACAGCACAGTGCTGGCTGTACACAGGCACTGAGGGGAATGCTCTCCCTGCGTGGGGAGGGAGAAGGGCTCTGGGCTTATTTGCATGTCCTCAGATGATCAGGAACATGTCACTTGGCACAGGGATGGATCCTTCAGAGACATGGAGCCAGCTGGGCTGAGGGCAGAGAGAAGGGGGGGCTGACATGCCCCTAAGCCAGGGAGGTGATGCTGAGCATCTCCCTTAGAAGATTCTGGCATGAGCAGAGCATTGCCTGCCAGCCCAGTGAGGGGTTTCACACCCACCCAGGCAAGCTGGGGCTGCCACAGTGCCCAAGGCCATGGCACAGGCTCTTTGGGGCTGGGGTGGTCACTGAGCCCTGGGGGATGCTCAGTGGGGCCCAGAGAAGGCTCTTGAGGCACCTCCTGCCCAGCCCCACAGTTAAACCTGGAGCTGGATGTGGCACTTCATAAGTGAAATGCAGGAGCTGAGGGACACAGTGCTGCCTTTCCCAGCCCACTGCACTTCACCCAGGATGTGACCAGCGTCCTGAATGGACCACTGTCCCCTGGCAGGAATTCTGGGGCACAAGGTGCCCTCATGGAGCAGCCCTGGGGGATGCTTGTGATCCTGCACCTCCCATTTCTCTGCTCTGCCCGCTGCTTTTGATGCTTTCCAACAGCACTGAGGCTCACAGTGCTGAAACCCTTTTTCTCAGAGAGAGAAACAAACGTAGCACAGGCCCAGGGGAGCAGAATTCCCGTGTGTCTGGGGAGGCAGGCACTGGAACCAGACAGGCTCTGACAGCTGCTCCCAGGTCTGCAGCGCCCCAGCAGCGTGTCAGCCACGCTCAGCTCGTCCTGCACAGCATCAGCCCCTCTGTTCCTGGCTGCTTTGGCCGTGATCAGCCTGTCCAGCCCCCAGGAGCTGCCTGGTTTCACCTGTCCTGGCTGGGAATGCATTTGGGGTGAGAGCTGGGGTGACAGCCTTGGGCTGCATCCTTGTGGGGCTGTGCCAGTCCTGGCAGTGGGACTGGGAGGCAGAATGTGTTTCCAGGCTGAGTCATGCTGAGGATTGTGTCTTGTGCCTTGTTACGGGTCCACTTGCAATATTCACTTGGCAGAATCAGCCCATCCTCCCTCCCTCCCTCCTTCCCCATTTGTGTGTCTGTCTGTCCCTCCCACCTCCTTCACGTAGCAGCAGAGTAGCACTTGTGGGGGGGGGAAATTAATAAAATCTCTACCTGGAAGCTCTGCAGGCTGTAAGGTCAGGACAGCAAGCACTGCTCGCTATGCAAGGCACGGAGCTGGTGTGCTGGGCAGGCAGGTACTCACCCAGCTGCAGCTGCAGGGCTGGATTTGGGGGGAATTGCATCCATGGGAGGGGGAGATGGAGACACACAGCTCCTGTCCCCTATGCCAGCCAGGCAGCGGGAGCTGCAGAGAGGGACAGGGCACCTGCACTGCTCTGTCCCCCTCCCTGAGCTGTCTCTGCTCAGCTGCTCTGTGTCTAGGTTATTTTAGCTTTGATTCAGCTCTGAAATTGCCTTGGCTGAAACTCTGTCTCTATTGTTTTTGGTCTGCAGAAGCATCATTGAACGTGTCAAAAAGATAAATTGGAAAAAAAGAGAGGAAGGGGGGGAAAAAAGAGAGGAGTGCAGTGCAGTTGGTGAGGAGAGCCGTGCTGGTTGTGGTTTCCTGGCTGCCCCAAGCCCACACTCCCTGTCCAGAGGCAGCTCCTCACAGCCCTGTCCCCTCCTCTGCAGGACTGAGATGCCCCTCCAGTGTCTCACCATCCTCCTTTACCTTCTGCCACAGGGCTTTTCCCCCTTGGCAGAGCTCATTTAGGCTGAGCATCTATCCTGCCTGAGCCTTGTCTGGAGCATGGTGAGCAGTCTGAGACCTCTCTCTGTCTCTGCCCTGCCTGGTGGGTCAGCCAGAGCACCACAGCAGGGCTCTGGAGATCAGAAGTAGATAGGATGGGCAGCAGGAGGGGTCCTGGGTGGGGCAGGGGCTCAGAGCAGACCTGTGTGTGTCCCCAGGGGTTTCACTCACTGGTGGCCCCTTGGGTTTTGTGTGCTAGAAAAGGCTCCTGAGGTATTAAAAGTCTTTTTTCCCAACCTTGTGACCAAAGAAAAAGTCAAGATTCCTTGGTTCTGGTTTTCAAGGTTGTTTATTTTCCCTTATCTATAAAATTCTTTCCCTGGCTGAAGTCTGTCCTGCAGATTGGGTTGAGGCACACTGACCACCCTTGAGGTGGTGGTTGGCTTTTTACACTGAGAACTACGTGTACTTTATTTACAATAATTTTCCAATACCTATCACCTATGTTTGATAGTCTGTCTCTACTCTAAACCAATCCAAAAGTGCCACCATCACAGCAGAAGATGGAGGACAAAAAGGAGAAGGACAGGACACGCTCAAATTCCTCCATCTTGCCTCTGGAACCCCCATTCTAAAACCCCAACATTCTACTTTTTCACTCTGTGATAAATTCACTGTCATTCTACTCAAACTCTTGTGGCTTGTAAATCCTCACACAAAGTTGGGAATTGTTTCCATGGGTTAAAATCAAAGGCTCAGGTGTTTGTGACTCCATGCCAAGGTGTCTGAGCCCCCTGGCAGGGTCTGGAGTCCTCCAGGGCAGCCAGAGGAGTGTCCTGGTTCCAACAGTGGGCTTGTGCACACCTTGGGGTCCAGCCCCACAGCACCTGGTCCAGGGTGCACAGAGCTGGGGAGGGTCTGTGCAGGTCTGATGGGTCAGTCTGGGCTCCAGCCCAGGAGTTCAGGGCACCACTGTCCCAAAGCTTTGAACAGGGCTCAGGATTCTGCATGCCTGGCAGGATCAAGCCTGAGGGATGAGGTTTGGGGTGTAATTTGGTTCTGGAGGACATGGTGCTGCCCATGAGCCAGCACTGGGGCTGTGGCACTGAACAGCATTGCTGTAACACCTTCATAATTGCTAATTACCTCTGGGGAGGAGGGGGAGGCACCTGGGAAAGGAGCTGGCAGTGAGTTATGGGACGTGGCAGGAGTGGTTGTTGCTGCTGCTGAGGATGCTGGGGCAAATGAATAACCTGTTAAATAAAATGTCAGCCAGGAGTGGATGGGAGCTGGCATTGCCTTTTCCGCTTGCACTTTGCGAAATGAATCTCCCTGTGCGTGGTTGATTTGCTTATTCAAAATAGGCCGTGGTGGAGGGGCTCTCCTGCTGAACCTGCTGGCACCAAGGGCTGAATTGTGTCAATTCCCTTACCCAAATGCTCCTCTGAATGGCTGCAGTAATCTAAGGACAGAATCCATTACCAGAGGAGAGAGGTTTTCAGAGCCTAATTCCCTTTGTTTCTGGGAACAATGAGAATGTGAGAAATGAAGCTGAGAATTTGCCGTGGAGCTCCAAGCTGCAGCCCAGTGCTGGGAAAGGTGAAACCATTCCCTGCCCCAGTTGCCTTTCACACCTGCAACGGGGAAGATCGATCTGTGTGAAAACTCCAGGAGGCAAATACTGAGTGGGTTCCATTAGATAAGGCTGGTTTCAAATGGAAACTGGTTTGCATGGGCTGATTAAGCTCATTACTACAGCAGGAACTCAGAAAATCATCAGATCCCTCTGCAGCAGGAGTGCTGAGCTCTGCTGCCACGGTGCTTGGTGTGCAGCACTGCTGTGCCTTCAGCAGCATCTCCTGGGGCTGCACACAGCACCTGGCCAGCACCAGCCTGAGCTGGCCAGCTTGTCACACCAATGTTTATAAATGATTTCGGCTTGTTTAGAATCCTGTTGGGGTGGTTTTGTCATCACGGGTGCTTTCAAAGCGCTCTGGTGAGTGCAGGTCTGTGGGCAAAGCAAAGCTGTGGGCACCCACAGCATGTGGGGAAGGAGCTCCTGCCTCTGTCTCTGTCTGGTACCCAGGGCCCAGAGGGCTGTGCTGGCAGCCCCTTCTCTGCCACAGCCAGGTGAGTGTGACCCTGGGGGCTGTGTGCCAGTAGGGACCAGCATGGAGCTGTCCTTTGGGGACAATGTGTGCGTGCAGACCACAGGGAGCCGGGTGTCCTGTGGGGGACAATGTGTGTGTGCATCCCACAGGGACCTTGGGGCATGCCAGGAGCAGCTCTGTGTCCCCATGTCTCTTTCAAACTGAGAGCAGATTGATTATCAGGAAATAATTCTTCCCTGTGACAATGGGGAGGTCGTGGTAAGGGCTGCTCAGAGCAGCTGTGGCTGCCCCATCCGTGGAGGTGTCCAAGGCCAGTTTTGATGGAGCTCTGAGCAGCCTGGTCTGGTGGAAGGTGCTGCTGCCCATGGCAGGGGGCTGGAACTGGATGAGCTCTGAGATCCCTCCCAACCCAGGCCATTCTGTGGTGCTGTTCCTGCAGCATTTCCCCAGGTGAGCAGCTTGTGGAGCCTTGAGGGTGAGGAGTCACAGGGCTGTACACAAACAGGTGCTGCTGCTTCTTCAGTGCAGCATTTGTACACCCACGTGTTGAAAACAGAGTCCACGTGGGCAGGTGTGCCTCTAAATATATATATATATATATTTATATGTATATATACACCTGGCAAGTGCACTGCACTGATGAGCACACACAGACTCTGCAGTTTGCAAAGTCCTCTCCTCTCCCTGCACCCCCAGGGCCACCCTGGCACAGGCAGCAGGGCTGGGAGCTGATTGTGAGGAGATTATAAAGAGGAATAAACTAAGCCTCTCTGCTAGAAAGGCCAGGAGCCCCAGGCTGGAAGCATCACACACAAAGGCTCCTCTGCTCTGGTGCATTTTCTCTTTTTAATGTCTTTGCCTTTATCTTGCATCAGCTCAAGAGCTTTGCTGAGCCCTGGAGCATGGATAGGGATCCTGGGGAAGGCAGGGGTGGAGAGGACTCTGTGTTTGTCACCTCCATGGGCAGGGTCCTGTGCAGCTCCTGCCAAGGCTGGTGGCAGTACTGGGGCTTGTTGGGACAGTCCCTGCTGCCATGCAGGTGAGCTTGTTGGGCCACTTGTGTCACAGCTCAGGGGACCATCTCACCAATGCTGTAGCCCCAGAAATGCTCCAGTGTTTGCCACCTCTGGATGGGCTGGCAGGGCAGGGCTGTGGGTTGCTGGGTGAGCTTTGGGTCCAGCTCAGGCTCCCTGTGCAGCCAGGGGCTGTCCCCAGCAGTCTGGGCTGGGGATGCTGTTATCTGTCCTGCTGTTACCTGTCCTGCTGTCCTCCCTCCTTCCCCCAGGTCCCTTCCATGCTCTGTGCCAGGTAGAGATAGCACTCCAAGTCATCCACTGAGGAAATTGCTCACTGTAAATCCACACTGAAAGTCCTGGGATTCCTGAAGGCCCAGAGGAAAGTGCTTGATTGGATTTTCAAGCCTCCCTGCCAGCAGTGGGAGAGGAGGGCTGACAGCCTCCCTGAATCTTCCTCCCTGGTGCCTGGGAGGGGATGCGGGCTGTGCCTGCTCGCTAATGGAATGTAAAGGATGTGTAAATCTCCTGCCTTATTTAACTCCCCCCCTGAACTTTAGATGCAGCCATAAATTTCTCCTCCTGCAAATCTGCTGGAGCAAGGTGGGCCCTGGGTGCCCACGCAGGTGTGGGGGGAGCCATTCTGCTGGCTGTGCCACGCAGCACAGACCCTGTCCCTGAGGGGCACGAGGCTCTGGGGACACACTGGGTGCACCTGGGGGCTCCTGCAGGAAAGGCTCAGTTTGGGTTCAAGCTGCCCAGGCCAGCAGAAGAAGTGCAGGAGCACCTGGGGTTGGTGTCATCCCTCTCCTCCCCACGGGGCCAGGGGTGTTTGCCTCCAGTCCCGCCAGGAAGCAAATAAAACACAGAGATCTCCCGAGTTACAGCTGCAGCAGTGACAGGCAGAGAGTGGCCAGGCTGTGGTGGGGATCTGGTATCACTCCAAGCCCCCATCATGCAGCTGAGCGTCACACAAAGAATGGAGAAAAATGCTGCAAATTTTATTCTATTGCTCCTTATCTCTGATTAATCCTCTTATGTGTTCATCTCATTTTATCCCAGTGTTGACTGTCTGTTTATTGTATTTCTGTAGTCCTCACAAAGACAAAAATCCCTCTGAGTCTTGCCTGGCTGGGCGAGGGGGGGCTGGCACCAGTGGAGCACCACAGAGGGGAGGACCAAGGCACCGTGCCCATGGTCACCACAGCAGATGGTGGCAGAGGAGGGGCTGGAAACCAGTTTCTCCCAGGCCCTAGATTAGTGCCCAGCTGCTTGGGCATCCCCAAATGCAAAGATAGATACCATAAAATCAGTTGCTTTATGGTGTGGCTGTGCAGCCTGTGCTCAGGGCATGTTCCCAGTGCACTAGAAGAGGAGACAGGCTTTCCTCTTCACACCCCCCTCTCACTGCAGGCAGATTTGTCAGAGCCCTGCCTGTCTCAAGTCCCTCTTCTCCATCCCAGGCTCTCTCAGTTTTGCCAGCAGCCCCCTGGTTCTCCACCTGCTGCTGGCTGAGTCAGGAGCCTGAGCCTTCTGGGCCTGACCCTACTGCTAAAGGATTTTGCTTTCATTCTCTTCTCCAGCTGGGGAGAACAAAAATCCCTTAAACAGCCAAAAATCGTAGGGAAGGTTGGAGGAGAATTTTTTTACCTGAGTGGGAGCCCCTGGTTGGAACAATTTGGTGGAGGAGGATGGTGACTGTAATAGCATTAAACAGTTTGGAGGAGAATGGTGTTTGTAACGTGGTGGAGACTTGCACAGATGAGGGAACCCACTGTCTTCAGGGGGCATTTAGACAGGTTCCAGCACCCCAGCCTGTCCCAAACTTGTGCAGGCATGGCCAGGCTGTGTGAGTGAGCAGTCTGGGGGTTGTCACCATCTCACACTCAGCATCCTTCTCTCCTGCAGGTGCTGAGTGCTGCCCTGGGACCTGAGGGCATCCAGTGGCACACTCAGCTCAGTCCCATCTCTGCCACACCCACGTGCACCTCGGGCAGCCCATGCAGGTGCACTGTGCCAGCCAGGTAGGCTCAGGTTCTCTCTCCTGCTGCACACTGATGAGACAACTCTGGTGCAAATTCTCCCAGGATCTGGCAAGATACAGCAAGGAAAATGTGGAAGCTTCTGGCTTTAGTAGCTAGAAATTGCTTTTCAAACCCAGTAGAATTTCCAGCTTCCCCAGCATCCTGTGGCAGGGAGCTCCTGGGATTAATTGGTTTCTGTGTGGCAAAGTGCTGCCTTTTCCATGTGCCAAACCTCCTTCCACAGGTGCCTTCCAGTTCTCACCAGTGCCAGCTCCCTGCCCAGTGTCAGGCTGCTCTCAGGGACCACCATGGTCCCTCTGCTCCTTTCCAGCCTGGAATGCCAGGTCTCAGCTGGGGAAGGCAATGTCTGTGTGTGTTTGCCTCTGGAAAGTGCAATACAGGCTGAGCTGCACATTCTCATCTGGCCGTGTCTCCCAGGGCTTGTTTCAGGACAGCCTCTCCCTCTGCAGAAGCTGCTTTTTCTGGTGACCTGAGCGTGGCTGGAGGTTGTGGTGACACACAGGGTCTTTGCTAGCCATGCTTATATTCCATTTTTTTGTAATTGGCATCATCACTTTGAGAATTTTTGAGCCCCTCTTGCCCCCAGCGTCTTGTTGAGCTGGCTCCACTCCTTGCCAGGGGGATTTAATTCCATCTCTGCCACCTCCAGGATATAACAGGTCCTGGGATTTCCAGCTAGCCCCCAACTCACCTGGCCCTTCAGCCTGTGTTTATCTCGAGGTGAGATGTCAGAAACATTTAAAAAGCTGCAGGCTGAGCAGCAGAAGGCTGCAGCTGCTGCCCAGAGCCAGGCTGCGGCTGCTGCCTCGTTATTTACAGCTGCCTTTGGCTGCTCATCAGCTTCTCCAGCAGCCCTGCTGGACACTGCTCACTGTCTGCTTGTCCCTGCTCCGAGAGCCAGGGGGATTTGTGCCCTCCAGTGGTGCCATCTGGCACCCACCTTTGTACCAGCAGCGTTGCCAGCTCGGGACAGCCAGCTCCCTCTGAGGAGTTTCAAACTGCTGCCCAATCCTGACAGCAAATCCAGGCTGGAGCACAGGGGGAAAGTCGTGGGCCATATGGCAGAGCTGCGTGCAGGCTGCATTCTCCTGGCTGGGTCCAGGGAGGGTTTCACCCATGAAGGCCAGGGTTATTGTGCTGCCCTGGTGTTGGTCTCAGCCAGGCTGGCACCCCTCACCCAGCTCTCCTCGCTGCAGTCAGCTGTTGAACACTGCCAGAGCAGGGGCAGCATTACCAGCCTGTCTGGGTCTGTGTGGCCAAGCACCTCCTCAGGCAGGACAGCATCTGTTTGCCCGTGCTGGGGGTGTCTGACACCTAAACGTGGCCAAATGGCACTGCCAAGGTGCCCAGCTGCCTGCTGGGTGCAGCTGCAGGGCTGATGGAGCAGGCACACTGTGGTGGATCCCGTGCCAGCCTGCCCTGCCTTTGTCCCTGCTGTTGGTCCCCATGTGCCCTGGCAGCCCCACGGCTCCATCTGAGATGCAGACTGGGCTGTGAGGCTGGAGCTGCCATATGTTCCCCATAAAAAACCCTTCCTGGCCCGTTCCCTGGTGCTGCCACACGTGCCCAGGATCCCACATGCCTCACCAGCCACTCTCCAACTGCAGCCTGGCAGATGGAGGAGCAGCCATGGGCTCGCAGTAGGAGAGGCAGGACTCTGATTGTTCTTGGGTTCTTCACAGCAGCACAGGAAGGGGGAGGAGAGCTGGCACACCTGCAAACTGCCCCTCTGCAGAAGGGACAAGACCTTCCCATCCCCATTCCCCATCCTAGAGCTGAGCTCTGAGCTCTTCCTGGGCTGCACAAAGTGCTTTCACCTGGTGCACTTGTTTAAAGGCAGGTGGAAATGGTGTGAGTATCCTGGCTGGAGGGAGACCACGGTTCCTCCCAGGCAGGTGGTGCTGGTTTGTTCTGGTGCCAGATGGCCAGTCAGCATTGAGAGCAAAGGCAGAAAATCAGTCCTCAGAGGGAGCAGAGATTTATTGCGGTAGGAAATTAAAAACGGATGCGTCAGCTTTTGGAGTAATTCCTGTTGTGCCTTATCTGCTTGGGGGGGATGAGGGCTCTGTGTTAGCCCTGTTCATGGCAGGGAGGGCTGAAGGTGCTCAGGAGGCTGAAGGCACATCCCTTGGTGGTGGGTGAACCATGATGAGCAGTGACTGCACCGAGCTGATGTCTCTCTCTCCTTGGGTGGCAGAGTGTGACCAGATCCGTGTCAGCTCTGAGCACATGAGTGTCCCAGCCTCAGGAGTGGGACATCTTCATGCCACATCAGTCAAGACACCGTGAAGAGCCAGGTGCTCCCACAGGGCTACATCCACGGTGGGCTCCTGCTGCTGCTGGGCACAGAGAGGTTTCTCCTGATAATTCACTTTGAGCTGAGCTGTTTTCCAATGTGCCATGGTGGTCACTGAGGACACAGGGGGATGCAGAGCAGGCTCTTGGGCTGAGGGTGGGCAGCAGGCAGGTAGTGATACAGGCAGGGTGGGGACAGGGACACAAACAGCCACTGGCTCCCTGCAGGGGGATGGGGTCAGTGCTGGTCCCTGCCCTCCAAGGTGGTGGCAGTGTGGCCCCGGGGTGAGGCTGGGTTTGGGTGCTGCTGAGCTCCAGGGATTGTTTCATATCCTCACTCCCTGCTGCGAGCCCAGCCCATGAGCTTTGCAGCCCAGCACAGCTCTCTGCCCAGAAATCAAAAGAAGAAACACACAAAAAAAATGAGGCTCCAAGGAAGTGATAGCTCCTGGGGTGCAGCCAATTACCAGTGTTAGGGAGAGAGCTGCCCTAGCCCCTGCTGCTGCTGGTTTCTCTGACCTCTCCCTCTGGTCCGGGGTGAGCACACGTTAATCCCTGAGCCTGGCGAGGGAGAGCTGCTGCGGGAAGGACAGAGCTCCAGCCTGGAGAAGGCATCTTGTACCTGCTGCCGAGCATATTACTGCTTCTCCAGGAGTGGATAAGTCCTGCTTAGGAGGACGCTCGTCCTCTTTTATTTAATTTCCTGGTAATGCTTCTGCAGTGTCCAAGTCTTATCAGGAGAGGAGCAGCTTAAGAGGCCGGTAAAGGAGTTTTTATTGTCAGTATCCATCCCTTTATTCCCCTTTTCCCTTTGACGCTGGATGGCAGGCTGGTTGTGGCTGAAGTGAGGTGTGCTTTCTTTTCCTTTTGTCTGTTAAAGCTGCAAAGGTTTCCCGGCTATCCAATTCTGATCCTAATTTGGGCTGCGGGAGCCGCCGCTGTCCCTGGTGCTGGGCTGTGCCTCAGCCGCGGGGGCGCCGAGGGTGACACCGACACCCCCATTGCACACATCTGGGGACACAGCTGGGCAGCTCTGCTCTGGGACTCGCCACCCACTTTGCTGTGACTCGGTGAGCAAAGCCCTGCCTCTGTTTCCCCGGAGCCACGCACTGAGCTCAGCCCCATCTCCGAGCATCCCAGCGCTCCAAGCCCTGCTGCTCATCCTCATCTTCATCTGCTGGGGGGCTGCAGTGGCTGTGGGCAGCAGGGGTGGGATGAAAGGAGTGTCCCCTGGGAGCCAGCAGCTCGGTGCCCGCTGTGTTGTGGCAGCCAGCTCTGGCATCCTCCCTGGCCGAGACGCACTGCTGCATTCAGCCTTTTCAGCCGCACACAATGGCCTTGGAGAGCATTTGTTTGAGAAAATTGGCTGGATGGCGTGATTCTTTTTGTTGTGCTTGTTACTGTTGTTCTTTTGAATGCTCATGGGAGTAGCAGAGCAGCTAATGAGGTGGTGCAGAGACGGTGGCTGGGGAGATGCTCTCGGCGGTGCTTCCCTGCAGCTGCACCGTGCTGGGGCTGGCTCTGCTCCTGCTGGGAGCTCTGATGGGTGCAGCACTTCCCGAGCTCAGGGGTGCCCAAAGCCTGCTGCTCCTCACCATTCCCTGCCCCAGGCATCGCTGTTTCCTTCTCCAGCCATGTGCTGCTGCAGGCGGGAGGGGAAATGGCACTGGGAATGGTCACCTGGCTGTGGTGACATCTCATTGTCACAGAGCACAGCTCACCCATAGACAGCGCTGGATCCCTGACCCTGGGCAGACTCACCTGTGCTCAGAGCCCTCCTGGCTCCCGTGGCAGACATGGCATTCTCCCTTGGAGGGTTTTGGGTGGTTACCTGGGGATCAGGCTCGGCACAGGGCTGTCTTTGCTGACTGTGATGTCCTCGAGGCCCAAGCTGTGTGTGCTGGTGTGGGGCTCCTGTCCCCTCCAGCCCCTCGTGCTGTCCCCCTTGGCTGTGCAGCAGGTGCCAAACACAGTGCTGGGAGCAGCTAGAGGTGTCAGAAATGCAGACAGATAGCATTAGATGGATGATGCATCAAAGCCTAAACTGATAAGAGATGGAACAATGGGTGTGTTGTCAAAAGGCCGGGAAGGATCTCTGTTAAATAGACTAAATAGTCTGGACAGGAACAAGCAATGAGCAGCACAGGAACAACAGCACGTTCACCACTTTGTTTTTCTGGCTGGGCTGTGCGTGTTGCCATCTGTGCTGTGCTCTGTGGCCATCCCGTGGTGCTGGGATTGCTCCCCCGTGGCAGGCTCACAGCCTGGAGCCATGGCTGGCATTGCTCCAGGATGCCAAGGGCAGCTTTGACACGACCTTGCCCTGGGCTGGACCTTCCCATCTTCTGCTTGTCTCTATTCCAAGAGTCCCTGGACTGATAGTGGAGATTTGGTTGTAGCAGCACAGCTGAGCCTGCCTTAATCCCAGTTTTTAGACTGGCTAAACTTGTTTTCACTTATCTCTGATACTGTTGAGCTGTGTTACACAGCATGAATAAGCCAACCCTGGGGTTTGCTCTGAAAGCTCTGCAGAACGGCAGAGAGAGCTCTCAGTCTGCTGCTGTCTGCCCTGACCCTCAGGGAATGGCCAGAGCCACACCAGCAGTGGTTTACCCCACAGAGATGTCCCCTCTCCTGAGGGCAGGGGTGGCACAGTGGGGTGCTGGGAGAGGACAGTGTGATTCACCCTTCAGTGGCACCTTCATCAGTGTCCCCTGCCCGAGCTGCCGGTGCAGTGGCACGGTCAGGCGTGGAGCAGCACGGCTCCTTGCAGGGACAGGCAGTGAACAGCACGGCTCTGCAGGGAGAACGGAGATGTGGCCGGACCAGGAAGGGGCTGGGAGCGCTGCAGGGACAGTGAGGTGCTGGGAGAGATGTTGTGATTTACCCTCGTGTGGCACCTCCATCAATGTCCCCTACCTGAGCTGCCAGTGCAGGGACAGGGACAGGCACGGATCAGCTCGGCTCTGCAGGGGGATCGGGGCTGTGGCTGTCCCGGGAATGGGCTGGGAGCTCAGCAGGGACAGTGAGATGTGATTTACTCTTGAGTGGCACCTCCATCGGTGTCCCCTGCCGGTGCTGTGGCACGGATCAGCACGGCTCTGCAGGGGGGTCGGGGCTGTCTGTGGCTGCCCCGGGAAGGGCCTGGGGGCTCTGCAAGGGGATCGGGGCTGTGGCTGTCCCGGGAATGGGCTGGGGGCTCTGCAGGGGGATCGGGGCTGTGGCTGCCCCGGGAATGGGCTGGGGGCTCTGCAGGGGGATCGGGGCTGTCTGTGGCTGCCCCAGGAAGGGGCTGGGGGCTCTGCAAGGGGATCGGGGCTGTGGCTGCCCCGGGAATGGGCTGGGAGCTCTGCAGGGGGATCGGGGCTGTGGCTGTCCCGGGAATGGGCTGGGGGCTCTGCAGGGGGATCGGGGCTGTGGCTGTCCCGGGAATGGGCTGGGGGCTCTGCAGGGGGATCGGGGCTGTGGCTGCCCCAGTAAGGGGCTGGGGGCTCTGCAGGGGGATCGGGGCTGTGGCTGTCCCGGGAATGGGCTGGGAGCTCTCTGTCCCGCAGCCCCGGAGGGCTCGGAGCGGCGGGCAGGGCTCTCGGAGGGTTCTGACACGCAGCCTGTCCCTGTGCCTGCAGCGCAGCCATGTGATGCCGGAGGAGCGCGGTGGCGATGATATGGAATGTGGGCAGCTGCCTCCGGCCACGCTCCGACAGGTGACGGTCCAGCGCCACCCCCTCCTCGGATTCGGCTTCGTGGCTGGCAGCGAGAGGCCCGTGGTGGTGCGCTCGGTGGCTGCAGGTAGGGTGTGGGGCTGCTCCTGGACACGGCGGCAGCGTGCCGGGACACACAGCCCCGCTTCCCTCCCTGGGCTCCTGTCCTCTCCTGTCCCCTCTGCTGGGCCTGCTGCAGGGCGTCCTCCACGGCCACATAGGTGGGCAAATGCTTTGGGGATGCTTGGGACCCCCGTGCTTCCCCTCCGCCCCGCAGCTCCGGGATGCCCGGGTTGGCCCTGACCCTCTCTCCTGGCAGGCGGCCCCTCTGAGGATAAACTCCTGCCAGGAGACCAGATCTTGGCCATCAACGATGAGGATGTGAGTGAAGCCCCCAGGGAGAGATTCATCGAGCTTGTCAGGTGAGGACGACGCCCCTGGGGAGGGGCTCATGCCAGGCTGCTGTGCCCATAGTGCCCAAAGCCTCGCAGCGCCAGAGCGCGCCCACGGCACCAGTGCTCACTGTTGGGTGGGGAACTCCCAGCCTGAGCAGGGGGAGACCTTGGAGCCAGTGCCACAGCCATCCCCAGCTGGCCAAGAAGTGGGAAGGAATCCACAGCCACGTTGTCAAGCACCCCAAGGAGCCCACAAAGGTCCCAGCCAGCACTGGGCTGGAAGGGTGGGATGTGCTCTCAGTAGCCAGCTGCACATGTTGAGGTCCATCACCATGAGGACCCGTCCATTTTCATTTCTCCTTTCTGTCACAGGAACGCCAAGGACTTCATCATCCTCACAGTCCTGCACACCCACCAGGTGAGACTGGCAGGGCCATGGCCAGCTCCAGGGGAGCCAGGACAGGGGTCAGAAGCACTTTTGGACACCAAGGCAGGGTCCCTGGAGACCACTCAGGCAGCTCAGCTGATTTGTTGGGGCCATGTCCCAGCAGCCCAAGGCTCTTCCAGGCCGTGGGGTCTGAGAGCTGCCACAGCCCCTTGGGGTCATTGGTGTGCAGCATCTCCCTGTCCTTGTCACCAGGAGGGAGGGAGGGAAAATATCCCCATCCTGTGTGTGTGATGGAGTAACCCACCGTGCCAGGGGTGGCAGGGAGGGGTCACTGCTGGCCCAGGAGTCCCTGGGGAGCTGGAAGGGCTGGGGATGCTGATGGTGCCCTGGGGCACCCTGAGCTGTCACACCAGAGGCACGGTCTGTGCTTCACGGAGTCTTTAATGTTGGGAGAGAGGTGTGAGAGCTCCCCTGTGCTCCCCTCCTCTCCAGAAAGGAGATGCCCCACCCAGCACTGCCCTCTCAGGAGCAGGGGCGTGTGCCACACTCCAAAAAAGCTTTTTTCCTCCTGGCCCGGGTGGCTGCCAGCCAGGACAGGCAGCTCAGCTGGGGCTGGCACCATCAGACACACACAGACTGTCTCTGTCCTGCAGTGTGTGCAGCACTGCCACCAGAACATCCTGCAGGGGTGCCCGGGGTGCTGCCATCTCCCTGGGGCTGCAAACCACAACCAAGGGGTTCATCTGTCCCATCCAGCTGGTGCCAGTGCCTCCAGGCAAGCCCTGGCTGACATCTGCTGGAGCTCAGCCTGCACAAGGGCTGCTAGGCACTGGGGTGCAGCCTCCCTGCCACACTGATGCTGCTGGTGTGACTTCAGGGGCTGCTGCTCATCCTTCTGGCCCTGCCTGTGGCACCCTGGAACCACAGCCAAGGGGCTTTGCTTTCCACCCTCCCCATCTCATGGTTTGCAGTGTAACCACAGCCAAGGGGCTTTGCTTTCCACCCTCCCCATCTCATGGTTTGCTGTGTAACCACAGCCAAGGGGCTTTGCTTTCCACCCTCCCCATCTCATGGTTTGCTGCCCACTCCCCATCACCAGGCCGGCTCCAGAGGGGTTTCCTCTGTGTGTCTGCCTTTCCCCACACCATGGCTCCCAGGGCAGGCAGGTGATTTACCCAGTGCTCTCTTTGCAGTCCCCCAAATCTGCTTTCATCAGTGCAGCCAAGAAGGCGAAGCTCAGGTCCAACCCGGCCAAGGTCCGATTCTCTGAGCAGGTGACGGTCGGCGAGACAGACCCAGTAAGTCCTGCCTAGTCCTGCCCTGCCTTCCCCTGTGCTTCACCCCCTGAGGGGTCCCCAGGGCCTGTGGGGTAGTTGGGGGCCACAGGGCTCCTCTTGCCTGCTTTGGGCTCTGCAGGTGAGAGCAGCTGTCTCTGGAGAGCCCCGCAGGACTGATGCCCTTGGGCACAGTCAGTGTGTTGGGTCACTGCTGAGGGGATTTTCTGTGGTTATCTCCTGTCCCTCTGAAGGAGCTCCAAAGACTGGCTCAGAAACCTGGTCTCAACTGAGCCCCCCTGAACACCCAGGCAATGCCAGTGCCTGCTCTAAGAAAGATCTGTGGCTTCCAGCCTGATGCCAAAAGCTTTGGGATGCCTCTATGTGGGGCAGGGTGACCAGGGCACTGCTGAATGAATGGCTGTGGAAGCTGGAGAGCTACAGCCCAGTGCCTTTATCTCTTAATTGCAGAAAGGTTTTGTTAACAACAAAACAAATGTGGAAAAAAACCCCTGTAAAGCGCTTCTAGCACGTTCTATTTTTAAGCAAAATCAATTAGGTAATTATCTGATTGAAAAGCTTCTCACCAAATAAAATCAGCCTTCTCCCAACTTCCTGCAGAGGGGATGGGCAGGGCTGAGGGGGGATAGGCTTGGGGTGAGGGTCAGGAAGGGGGGGATCAGCTCTGAGCCCCCCCAGCCATGCCTCCTGTCTGGGACAGCAGCTGGGGAGCGGGACAGGCTGCCAGGCACGGGCACCGGGGTGTGCTGGGCAGAGCCAGGTGCTCTGTTCCTGCAGCTGCTGGGAGCTGAGCAGGTGAATCTGTCAGGCAGCTCTGAATTGCCTCAGCTCTGCGCTTCAGAACGCCGGCTTTCCAGGGGAAATGTGCCTCTCAGCACAAAGCCCAGAGCAGCAGAGGATGCCACGAGTGAGTGCTCCATCACTGACACTCTCTGTCCCCGCCCTCCCTCCTCTCTCCGTGCCCCCCACCCTCCTCGCCTCCCCCTTTGCTGGCCCCACATGCCAGGACATGTTGAAGAAAGAAGCTCTCCTCCTCATTCCCAACGTGCTGAAGGTTTTCCTGGAGAACGGGCAGATCAAATCCTTCACGTTCGATGGCCGAACCACTGTGAAGGTGAGCCCCTCCTCTCCCCCGGGGCTCCGTGCACTCCTCTCCTCCCACCTGCCCGATCCATTTCTGCTTCCCGAGCACGATCAGCAGCGCTGGGCTGGCTGTGAGCCGCTCTGGCATGATGGATGGCCCGTCTGCCTCCCCCGGCTGCACGCTCTGCAGCTGGCAGGGATGGGGCTTTGCTGCCTCTGCCTCTCCTGACTTCTCTCCCTGCTGTGAGCCTGCCCTCCAGCCAGGCTGGATCTCCTGTGAGTGCCCCTGCCAGGGGCAGTTCCCTCAGCACACCCAGGGTTAGCCCAGGCTGCTGTCACCTCCCACTGCACGGTCACTGGTGCCACCCTGGGCACCCTCTCAGCCTCATCCTGGCACTGCCCCGGCTGCCAGGGACTCTCAGGGGGCTCAGAGTGGGCTCTCAGCGAGGTCCCAGCTCCCCCTTGGGAAGCACCAGTGCCTGGCACCCAGGGCTGTCCGTGGTGTTTGCAGGACGTGATGGTGACACTGCAGGACCGCCTGTCACTGAGGCACATCGAGCACTTTGCCCTGGTCCTGGAGTACTCCAGCCCCGAGCAGAGCCACCGCTTCCTGCTGCTCCAGGACAAGCAGCCCCTGGCCCACGTAAGCTGCTGGGGTGGGAGGGTGGTGGGATGGCCCCAGTGAGGGGCTGGGCACAGAGAGCCTCCCCTTCCCCCAGTGAGGGCTTGGATGGTGTAGGGGCACAGTTTGGGGTCACTGGGATGGGGCTGTGCTGTGGGCACAGTTTGGGGTCACTGGGATGGGGCTGTGGGCACAGTTTGGGGTCACTGGGATGGGCTGCAGGCACAGTTTGGGGTCACTGGGATGGGGCTGCAGGCACAGTTTGGGGTCACTGGGATGGGGCTGTGGGCACAGTTTGGGGTCACTGGGGTGGGGCTGTGCTGCAGGCACAGTTTGGGGTCACTGGGGTGGGGCTGTGCTGTGGGCACAGTTTGGGGTCACTGGGATGGGGCTGCAGGCACAGTTTGGGGTCACTGGGATGGGGCTGTGGGCACAGTTTGGGGTCACTGGGATGGGCTGTGCTGTGGGCACAGTTTGGGGTCACTGGGGTGGGGCTGCAGGCACAGTTTGGGGTCACTGGAATGGGGCTGTGGGCACAGTTTGGGGTCACTGGGGTGGGCTGTGCTGCAGGCACAGTTTGGGGTCACTGGGATGGGGCTGCAGGCACAGTTTGGGGTCACTGGGGTGGGGCTGTGGGCACAGTTTGGGGTCACTGGGATGGGCTGCAGGCACAGTTTGGGGTCACTGGGATGGGGCTGCAGGCACAGTTTGGGGTCACTGGGATGGGGCTGTGCTGTGGGCACAGTTTGGGGTCACTGGGGTGGGGCTGCAGGCACAGTTTGGGGTCACTGGGATGGGCTGTGCTGTGGGCACAGTTTGGGGTCACTGGGATGGGGCTGTAGGCACAGTTTGGGGTCACTGGGATGGGGCTGCAGGCACAGTTTGGGGTCACTGGGATGGGCTGTGCTGCAGGCACAGTTTGGGGTCACTGGGGTGGGGCTGCAGGCACAGTTTGGGGTCACTGGGATGGGGCTGTGCTGTGGGCACAGTTTGGGGTCACTGGGATGGGGCTGCAGGCACAGTTTGGGGTCACTGGGATGGGATGGCCCAGCCCCAGCCCCAGTGGGCACAGCTGTGAGCAGCACTTACAGCAATGAGCCATGGGGTGCCCAGGTGTGCTGAGCAACCACCAAAGGGAGCAGAGGGCACACAGGGGCAGGGCATCAACATGAGGGGTGTAAAGGGCAGGGCTAAAGAACAAGAAAGAAGAGATGCTTACAGCCTTCTGAAGTGACCTGATGTTACTCTGTCTGGGTTGAAGCCTTCTGAAACTGTATTGTGATACTCTGTGTATTGTGGCCATCTCAGCTGTGACATGTGCTGTGACAGGCTGGGATTGTGCTGTGGGGTGTTCCGGCCTCTCCTTGCCTCTGGCATGGTCCTGCAGGCTCAGGGGTGAAAAGGGTTGCCAAAGAGGGAGACAGTCAGGCTTTTATCTACCCTACCCTGACAACACCATGGAGCTGCTCTGTGCTCCAGCCTGGGCAGCTGCAGGCAGCACTCATGAGCGTCCTTGGCTGGGAGAGCCAATAAGACCAGGGATAAAATGGGGATCATGGAGCAAACATTAGCCTGAGTGGCATAAACCCCACAGCACCAGGCAAAGCTGTGCCACCAAGCAAGGCTGGGATGTTGTTGGGATGAAAGGTGGTGCATGGAGGAGAGAAATCAAATATAACACCAGAAGAGAGGAGAGGGCATCTCATGCTCCGCAGCCAATGGTTCCTGGGCTCACTGCTCCCTCTGCTCCTGCCACAGGTGGTGCAAAGAACACACTACCACGGCATGAGATGCCTCTTCCGTGTGAGCTTCTTCCCCAAGGACCCGGTGGAGCTGCTGCGCCGGGACCCTGCAGCTTTCGAGTACCTGTACATCCAGGTGGGCTCTGGGGGCTGCTGCTGCACGTCTGCCCAGGCTGGGCCCTGTGGTGGTGCCCCTCGGGTGGCAGTGGCTGTCCCTGGGGCTGTCTGGGGACACTCTTCTCCCTCCCACAGAGCCGCAATGATGTGATCAGAGAGCGCTTCGGCACAGAGCCCAAGCCTGAGATGCTGCTGGGGCTGGCTGCCCTCCACATCTACATCACTGTCTCAGCCACCCGCCCCAGCCAGAAGGTGTCCCTCAAGAACGTGGAGTGAGTGCTCCTGCCTGTCCCCAGGCTCCCACAGAGCCCTCCTTTGTTGTTCCTTCCCCGTGTCCCTGTGTCACAGCCATGTTTTGGGGTGTGGAGCATGAGATGCTCTGAGCTGGGTGGTGGCTCAGGGGCTTGGCAGCAGGGACAGCCACCCCTGGTCCCATCACGGGGCTGTGTAAGGCCCCCTCACGCTGACACACAGCAGCCAGGGCTGGGGACACTTGCTGTGAGCCCAGGATCATTTCCATAGGAACCTGGGCTGGTTTTCCACCTGCACCCAAAGCAAGGAGAAGGCTGTGTGGCTGTGTAACCTCAGCCTGTCACCAGAGACTGGCTCAGCCCTCCTATGGCTCCTGGGGGACCTAAACCCAGACCCAGCCCATCTGTGCAGGCTGGCCTTGCCCAGTCGGCACAGGGAGGAAGGAGGGAGGGTCACCCCAGAAGACGTTTGGGAATTCGCCCTGCATCCCTATCTTTACATGAACATGAGTGGGAGCTGGGGTCTGCTGCAGAGCGTGGCACTGCTGTTCCCCAGCCTGCAGCGGTGGCTGTGTCACCAGCCTGAGGTCCCATCCCTTTGGGGACCCGAGCTGGGGGCTGCTGCTGCTCCGGCTGCGGTGCCAAGGAAGTGCTGGTGTGGCTGCAGCTCCCTCTGACGGCAAGAGGGTGCTCTGGGACAGTTTTGTGTCCCTCTGTGCTCTCTGGCAGCGCCTCCGAGCTGGCCGCTCATGCAGGTTTCCCTCCCCACAGGAAGGAGTGGGGGCTGGAGCCCTTCCTGCCCCCCTCGCTCCTGCAGCTCATCAAAGAGAAGAGCCTCCGGAAATCCCTCTCGCAGCAGCTCAAAGCCCACCAGCACCAGCCTGGGGGCACCAAGGTGAGCCCAGCCCACAGAGACCCTGTTCAGGGCTGGGGGGGTGGCAGCCTGATGTCCCCAGCTCCTCAGGGACTCATTAAATCCCCTGGGATGGGAGATAAATCCCACAGCCAGGTAGAGTCTCCCTCTCCTGAATCCGCTCTCAGGAGCTGATGTGGATTGCAGGGAGTGCAGTGAGGATCAGGACTGAGATCAGCTGAGGCTTGGCTGAAGTGGCACACACCAGCTCGCTGTTACCTCTGCTCTGGGCTTGGAAAGCTCTGGAGGCAGCAGCTGAGCCATTGCCTTGGTCCCTGCAGCCTTCACAGCTCCCCAGGGAGGGAGGGTGGGTTGCACATCTCAGGGGGGTGATACACCAAGCACTGGGGCTCCTTCCTGGCTGTGCCCTGCTCTGAGTTACCTCCCAACAGCTGCCCAGGCTGGCAGGGGAGTGCAGACCCCCCTCACCCCCGACTCAGACCCACTACCATGCCCAGAGCTGCCTGACAGCTTGCTGTGCCCCCCTAGCTGGGAGCCCCAGCCCTGCCCCAGCCTCCTGCCTCTCTTGCTGTGCTCACAGTGACCAGCTGTGTGTGTTTTGTCAGGTCTCCACAGCCCAGGCCAAGCTGCAGTACCTGAGGATCCTGAATGAGCTGCCCACCTTCGCTGGGGTTCTCTTCAACACCGTGGGACTGGTACAGTAACCCGGGCTGGGCTGGGGTGTTCCTGCTCCTGCCTGTGCCTGGAGGGTACATGGCTCCCACAGAAATCACTCCCCTCAGTGCCCTGCTCTGCCCTGCTGAGCTCCAAGCCCACCCAGACAGCCTTGGATGCTCTGCTGTCAGCAGGTTGGGTTTTCAGATTTATTGGGTCAGGAGCTGCTCTGTTCCTGTAGCCTGTGGGACAGCAACATGACCTGCTCAGTGAAGCTGGAGGAGTTTCAGGCATGTGTTTGTAGCTCAGTGGTGCCCTGGCACATCCTGCCACCCATCCTGGAGGAGGGCAGCTCCTGGCCAAGGCCACTGTGGTCCCTGCTTGAGCTTGCTGCCCTGTCACGGGTGCTGCAGCCCCATCCCTGCCACAGTGATCCTTCATCTGCACTGCTCACCAAACCACCTCAGCAGGGGGAAAGCCACCAGCACAAACAGCACCTGGCTCACCCCTCATCCCTCTCACTCCACTCCCACCCAGAGGTCCCCATGTGGGTGTTATTGCCAGCTGGGGGCTGTGCACCAATCACAAACAGGACAGCACTGCTGGGAACGTGCCTTGAGCTGTTTGATTTTCCAGCATCAGTCTCATTCCATGGTTATGACAATGGGAAGATGCCAGCAGATCACATCCCAGGCAGCAGACAAAGAACTTAATGTTACAACTCACTTTTTAAGTTTTTTGACCAATCACACAAAGCAAAAGCACATTGTCAGTAGTTCCATCCAACCACTATAAGCACAGGTACCTTCTGTTAAAGCAATGCTTGCTTATTTTGGATACAGTACCTGCTTGTAAGCCTTAAAACACAATGCACAGAGCTCCATTACTAAGCTTCAAAGTTCCTAATATCTTGCTAGATATACTTTTCTGTAGCTTAGGAAGTTATTCTAGACAAGTGTTAATACACAGACCATTGTTCTATTTGTCCTTGCTTTTCTACTTTTTAAATAATTTTTCTGCTGACCTATCTCATGGCTACTGCTTAGCTCTAATCACAGTTTTACTGTCTCTGAGGCCTGCCTTTTGCAGCTTTCCCAAAACACTCTAATTTTGTAGATTCACACAGGTGCCACCTCTCTGCCGTCCCTCCCTTTACCCCCACCCATGGTCTCAGCACTTTCTGTGCTTTGCCTGCTGGGTTCCATCTCTGGCAGCCTTTGCTCTGCTCTGTCCCTCCCCTCACAGCTCAAAGGGCTGCCTGCAGGAAATCAGTGCAGGCACAGCTTCATGGTGTCTGCTTGGTGCCATGGCAGAGCACTCAGAGCCTGCCCTGACACTGCCTGGGTAGACAGCATTTATTTTATCTCTGACACCAAAGCAATGCCTGTGAGCTGAACTGTGTTGAAGTGGTAAAAAGTATTCCCTTATTATCTTCTGCAGGGCTCTGCCCAGCTCCTCTTCCCCTCCACACCTGGCTTGAAGCATCCTTTTAGACCAGAGCAAGAAACATCCCTATTTCCAGTCAAGTTTGGTCTTTCTTCTTTTCTGAAATCCATTCACTCCCTCCCTTGCTTCCTTCTCTCAGAGGCAATGTCAGGTCAGACAGATTTGTAACACACTTGCTTTACTGTAGTGACACCAGTGAGCCTGAATATTTCATGTGGACACTCTGTTCAGAGCTGTACCTTTAAACAGCCCTGGCACCCTGCACACCACTCCCAGCTCTGCCAGGGGGCTCAGGGGAGCAGCTTGGTGGCACCAGCCTGGTGCCAAAGCCATCCTAAGCCTGACCAGGCTGCCAGCACTGAGGCTGGGCTGCATGGAGGGAGCCAGGAGCCGGCTGTGCCATGCTGGGTGTGTCTGTTCACCCGTCTGTCTGTCTGTCTGTCCATGTGCCAGCAGGATGAGAAGCAGCCAGCCACCACCCTGCTGGTGGGACCCCGGCACGGCATCAGCCACGTCATCGACCTGAAAACCAACCTCACCACGGTGCTGTCAGAGTTCAGCAAGGTCAGCAAGATCCAGCTGTTCAGGGAGAACCAGGGCGTGGCCCGGGTGGAGACCAGCATCCTGGATGCCAAGGTAGGCGTGGAGATGAGGCTGGGGCTTTGGGGCCAGCCTTTGAGGGGGTTCACATCACAGCTGTGTGCTGGACAATGTGCTTGGGAGCCCTAGAGACTCCAAAACCCCTTCACAGCAGGGCCTGCAGCATCTCCCCTGCTGCTCTGACTGCTTGTGCCACACAGGAATGGCTGCTGAAGGCCGCAGGGCAGGCATGGTGACATTCTGGCTGTGACCCAGGGTCACAGGAGAGGCATGGTGGCATTCTGGCCATGTCCCAAACACCTCCCTCATGGTTCAAGCAGTGTCCTCAGGGCAGATGGGGTGGCACAGGCCAGGCAGGCAGCAGGACCCTTTGGAGGCAGGACAGCACCTCCCCTGTGCTCAGGGCTGGAGAGGAGCAGTGCATGGCCATAGCTGGGCTGGCTGCAGCTACTGCAGGGGACTGGGAGGTTTCACGCATTAGTAGCCCTTGTGGAACTGGTCAAGGCAGGCAGGATTGTTGAATGAGGTGGAAATGATGGGAAGGAGGTGTCAGGCTCAGGGTGAGCACAGATGGCTCTGTGTCCCTGGCCCAGCAGCCACCCCCTGGGTCCCCTGCCAGCTGCCCCTGTTATCCCCCCTTCAGCCCCCAGGGCACTCCTTGGCACACCCTGAGCCCAGTGTGGTGCCATCCCCCATCTCCTGCTGTGGTTGTGTAGTGCAGTGCTGGTTCTGATGGTCAATCCCTGTGCTCAGCCCCTGCCACCCCTCAAGGTTCCCAAACCCTCCAAGAAAAGTGTCAGCAGCACACTTAAGATCTTTATTTCCTTCTTTGGTGCCTGGTACAGGAGCCACAAGATCCTGAGGAGATCTTCCCTTGGCCTTTGCTGAGGTTTTTAACAAGCTGAGGCATGGCCCTGGCAGACTCAAAGGCACATAACTGTGTGTGTCCCCAGGGCATCCGCGGTGTCACTGCCTCCTTGTCCCCAGGGGAAGGACAGCTGAGAGGCAGAGATCTCACTGATAAATGCCAAATCTTCTCCTCTCCTCCCACCTTGCATTCAAGAGGACAGAGTTAGGATTGGATTTGGGGTTTATCAGTCAGGAGCAGTACTTGGCAGAGTCTGGCCCAGTGGGGCTCTGTGGGGCAGGGAGGTGTTGCTGCACAAACCCTCTGAGCCTTTGGCTGTGGCTCAGCTTCCCTGCCCCTGCATTCACCCCTTTTCCCCCAAGACTGACGAAGCTGAGCTGCTCTGCCAGCTGTCTCTGTGTTTCACCTCCTGCGAGGTGTCCAAGCCTCAGCCCTCTCTGCAGCCCTCCCTTTGCCCTGTTTCAGTGGTAGTCTCACAGCTGTAATAATGGTGGATTTGTTTAGGATTCTCCTGCTGCCTCCTGTCCTGGTGGATTTTAGCACTTTCTCCAGCCCAGCACATTAATTCCTCCAAGTCTGTTTTCCTGCTGCCTCTGTGCCTGCTCCAGCTGCTCTGCTCACCTGCACTAACACCCCAGCAGCCTCTGCCAGAGCTCTGCTAATCCTCATCCCCTCCCCAGCCTCATCCACAAAGCCCTTTCTTGGAATTCCTAATCCAGTGGGTATTTGGTCAACTGTAACATTTTTAACATTCCCTCTTCTGCATCCCACTGAGGTCAGATGTTATGCAGTTCAAGCCTGGCTGTCCTGCTGTGCCTGTCCCAACCCCTCAAAGCCCTCACCCTGCCCTGCTTAAAGCCCTCCAGCTGCCTGGGCTGTGCAGGAATCCATCCATTTTCTCCTTACAGAACAGGAATAACCAGGGGACATTGGCTGCACCACGAGCAGCCCTGCTGGGTCCTCCTGCTGCCCATGGCCCTTGGACTTGTGTGTATAAAACCACCCCATTAATGCATTAATGATGGGGAATTTGTGTGTATAAAACCACCCCATTAATGCATTAATGATGGGGGACTTGTATATAAAATCACCCCATTAATGCATTAATAATGGGGGATTTGTGTGTGTAAAACCACCCCATTAATGCATTAATAAGGGGGATTTTTGTGTATAAAACCACCCCATTAGTGCATTAATAATGGGGGATTTGTGTGTATAAAACCACCCCATCAATGCATTAATAACAGGCTGCTCGTGCCCTGCTGCTGTGGCTCGCTATGAGTGCTCTGAGCGTGGCTGTCCCCACTGTCACCCAGCTCCATGGCCCTCTGTCCCCTCCCTGGTGTGGAGGAGAGCACTGTGCCCCCCAGCACAGGCTGGCCACAGGAGGGACAGATGCTCTGGAGGCTTGGGTGCTGCTGGCATCCATCTGCTCTGAATTAGGTGGCAATTCCCACGCACTTGTCCACGGATCCTGCGGCGCTGCTCCCCACAGCCATTCCCCGCTGCAGAAATCCACCATGTGCCTCCAGCAGCCCTTTCCTGCTGCAGGAGCAGACTTTCCCCTGTGACCCTGCTATCCAGCCCCCCAGAAGCTGGAGGAAAGCCATCTCACTGGAGTAAGCAGCTCACACTTTCCTACGAGCATCCACATGCACAGTGCCTTTATCTCCAGGAGAAATTCCAGGCAGCTGCCTCTGGCCACCAAAAGCCCCTCAGCCTGCCTGGAATGGAGCAAACACCCCATTTATGGATCTCAGCAGGCTCATCAGCACCGTGCCAGGGCAGGGCTGCTGTTGTCTGTCTTCATTTAGCCATTATCCAAAGGGCTGGGCTTTAAGGCAGAATGTTTACTCCAAAACCAGGCATATGCTAATCCCACGCAGGACAGCGATGGATGAGGCAGGCTGAGAAAAGCAGGCAAAAAGATCATTAGCTCACAGTGCTAATCTGCTCTCTGCAATTATTCTGTTGCACTGAACGTGTCACTGGCTAAAGCCCCAGGTTGCAAATCAATCAGTTTCTGCTGTGAGTTGCAAACCATTAGAGGGCTCCAAGTGGTGTCCTGGCTGCTCTGGGGACCTGTCAAATCCCTGTCACCCCTGGGAGCCTGTCAGAGCTCCAGTGTAGGAGGGGATGTCCCCCTGGGCTGTTCACCCTGCTGTCAGGGGATGCTGGTGCTGGGGCAGCTCCCAGCTGAATCTGTGGGAGGTGCTCACTGAGTTACTGTGGAAACACAGGTGGCCAATGATGCTTTAGGGTTTTGTGCAGAAAGACCATCTTGAATTTCTACGTGTAGCTAAAATGGGTTTAAAAAGGGGTCAGGTCAAGGAGCAGCCCTCAGCTGGGGGGTCTGAACACCCTGACCAAACCAGCACAGTCCAGACATCCTTCCCTGCTGCTGAGCTGCACCCACAGCCTAGACTCACCTGCCAGGAAGGAGCTGGGGGAGATTTTCAGGTAACAAACAGGCTTGAGGAGATCATAAACCATTTGCATTTATTTCGGGCAGAAAAGAAATACTGTTTGTCTTATGAATTATTCACTAGGTGTAGTTAATTGGTTTGTTTTGGAGCTTTTCCATCCTGGGCTTCCATTTCTGTTTAGAACAGCCCAGGGATACAAACTCAGGGCTGGGACCTCTGCTTTGCCTTCTTTTGTTTTTTGTCACTGTGGCAAGAGGGGGGCAGATGCTGACAGAACCCCTCAGAGAGGAGCCACACAACCTCAGGACAGAAAAACAAAAACCTCCAGGTTTTTCTGCTGCTGGTTCCAAGGATTTTTGTTCCCTGCCAGGTCTGTGAGAGCTGCAGGGAGGACAGGAGCAGGTTTTGTCTCAACAGTCATGGAAGGAGTGAGCAGCTCTGCTTGGGAATGCTGAGAAAGTTCCCAGCCTGCAGGTGGGGGCAGGACTGCACATCCCCAGCTGCACTGCAGTGGGGCAGGAGGTCCTTTGGCCGGTTCCAGTGGTCCTTTGCCAAGTTCCAGTGGTCATTCTCACCTGGCAAAGCCTCCTTTCTGCTGGGGCTGTTGCTTCTCTGTTCTTCCTCCTCAGAATCCATGTTTGGGCACTGATCCTGGAGCTCAGTGCTGGGGGCAGGGAGGTGGCACAAGGTGTCTCCTCTGATCTTTATGCATTTTACATCATCTTTATTAAGTGCACCTTGCCAGGTTAGGGGGCTCTGCATCTCCCAGGGGTTTCTCCTTCCTGCTGGGACCAGGATTTGAGAGTGGCCAATGCTTCTGAGCCAGCTCAGAATGGAGCTGCAGGCATGCACCTCCCTGGTGCAGCACTGCAAATTCCTCCCGTACCTGCCAGGAAGGGCAGTGCCAGCATCTCCTGCCTGGCACCTGGGCAGGCCTGGCAGCCTGGAGGGGGCACAGGAGGTGGCTGCTCCCCAGTGCAGGCTCCAGGAGCTGTGGGGAGAGCTGTTCCAGGCTCCCCTGGCTGTGCAGCTCCACAGCTCCCACGGGAGCAGAGGGTTTGTTCTTTCTGAAATGGCTTTTCCAATGGAGCATTTCTCCTCTCTGATTTAAACAGCTGCACACTGCTGGGTTTTTTGTTATTAAGAGTCCTGACATTGGGACAAAGGCTGCTGAAGCACTCTGAATGTGAATGACAGAAGGTGCTTGGGGGACAGCTGGATCACCTGAGCCTGGGCAGGCTCTGCAGAGGAGCTGACCCAGGCTGTGCCTGTCCCTTGCTGGCTCTGGGGCACTGGCTGCTGGCCAGGCACAATTCAATCAAAGGCATCGGGGTAATTGACTTTGGTCTCCCAGCAGGGCCTGCAGCCAGCCTGGTGCTTAAGCTGAGGTCAAGACTTCAGAGAGGAAACCAAAGGAAAAATTAATTCAGAAAGGTCCCTGGCTGCTGCTGCTGCTGTGCCTGGAATGTGGGTACTGGTGTTGGTGTCCCAGGGTGTGCTTCCAGCCTGCCATGGAAAACAGCACCATGCACAGCTGGGGCTCAGCCCTCTCCTCTCCTCCTGGAAGGAGCCAAGGAGCCCCTTCCTGTCACAGGTGATGGATGATGAGCCCTTGAGCCAGCCCCAAGCCTGGCTGTGCTCCCTGGGCTGATCACAGCAGGGATGGGATGGGCTGCTGAGGCCAGAGCCCAATGTGCATTTGCCAAACCCCAGTGTGAAAACAGTGGGGAGCCACATCAGAGTCACCAGGGCAGGCCAGGCTCACGTTCCTCCTGCTCCTGCAAGCCCTGACTGAAGCCCCTGGGATTTCTCCTACAGGAAGAGCGAGGCTTTGGAGAGATAATGGACCTGAGCTCTGATTCCTTACACTGAATTAATCTTTATTTGCATGGAACCGTTCTGAAACACCATCATCATCTCGTGGGAGAGAGGGAGGGATTGAGATTTCCTTTGGCTCGGTACCTGGGTGAGAGGGGCAGACACAGATGGCTGCTTGCAGTGGGATGAAAAGCAGAGGAATAGAATATAAAGCAAGGGAATGGGATGAAAAGCAAGGGAATGGGATGTAAAGCAGAGGAGTGGAATATGAAGCAAGGGAATAGGACGTCAAGCAAAGGAATGGGATGAAAAGCAAAGCACTGGGATGCAAATTTAAGCACTTCCCATCTCCAGCAGCACCCAGAGCACTGCCTGCAGGCACCCAGGAGGGGACCCAGCCAAAAACAGGAGTTGCAGACAACATGTGGGGAGGATGAGTTTCCAAGCCTGCAAAGCCAAATTTGATTTGTTCATTAAAAAAACAAACAAAAAAAAGCCCCAAACCCAACCAAAAATGCAGCCCTCTAAGGAAGGAGGGAGCTGCTGGTCTAACCAAGGCAGTGCCCTTATTGATCAACAAGTGGGAAATGGTGGTCCTAGTCACAAGCAGCCTGGTATTGATAGAGCCGAGTTAATAATGCTGCAGGGGAGAGAAGGAAAGGTCAAAGTAGAAGTGAAAAATTGACTGCTGCCTCATTAGGCCCAGGTGCCTGTATTATTAAATAAAAACTTGGCAGTGCACCTCAAGTAAACCAAGGAACATAAATTATGTAAATTCATCTCCCATCTTTCTGCTGCAGTGCATTAAAGGAAGCAGGGTAGGACCCAAAGTAAAGCAGGGAGATTAAAAGGAAATGCATATCATCTTAGAGGTTATAGTATGAATAGATTGGGTCATAAATTAATTTCAGTATGAGGACTGTTAAAATCATCTAGCATAACCCTGGCCAGAAAATTTCCTACAGACCTTTGTTTGAGCAAGAAAATACCCTCCAGAAGGACACTGAGATCTTATTTAAAAGCAGGGCATTATAGAAAAAACACTTTATCAATTATAAACTAATGCAAAAGTAATTTGTTCTATCCAGTATAAACATATTTTGTTTAACTTCACAGAGAGACTGGTTGTCAAACAGGAAACTTTGAATGAAAAGGTGTCCTTTCCTCATGAGGCCTAGAAAATCTGGGAACCATTATGCATGAAAGATCAAACCATCAGTAATTTCAGGCTGGTGTTACACATGTAGATGTAGGAAGAGCATCCTTGTGAAAATTTGCTTTTTTTACATGTTGGCACATTGCAGGTCAGAGATGAACCTTTATCTGGGCATCTGATGTTTGGCCAATTTTTAGAGCAGTAGCATTGTCCCAGAAAGTTTGGTTCTGTGTAAAACTTGGAGATTTCACCCTAAAGGTGCTGCTGTGCTGACAAAACACAGACAGGCACTTCTGCTTTGCAGAGCCCTGGGGGCTGCTGAGGAGCTGGAGCAGCAAGAATGTGCCCGTGAGAATGAGGAAGAGGATGGGCTGGTGGGCATGAGGCAGGCCAGAGGAGCCTGGTGGGAAGACAGCCAGGGGTTATCCAGGTTGATAAGTGTCTTGGTTTGGAAATACAGGTGCCAGCTAAGGGAGGCAGGAGCCTTCCCTGAAATGGAGAAAATGAACCCCCCTCCCTCCCAATTGCTATAAATTTTAAATTAAGGGGCTCTCAGGCAACAAAAATTATGGGAGCAGGAAATAAAAGTTCTTCAATAGGGAAGAAAATAAAAGGATAAAATAATCAATGCAGTAAACTAAACCAACACTGACAGAGTCAGAACCCAGCCTGACACCCTGTGGGTCAGGGTGTTGGCAGCAGTCCCATTGGAATTGTGGCTCAGCCCTCCTGCAGTGTCAGGGGTGGCTCTGCTGGAGCAGGGATCCTGTAGAGAAGGATGGATTCTTCCTCTGAAGATCCAGTGGGAGGAGAGGCAGCTGCTGTTCCTCTGGGGAATCCAGTGGAGAAGCCGTGCTGGTGTCTCAAAACCTCTGGATTATATCTGGGTAGGAATGCTTGGCTCCTCCCTCTGGGCTCACATCTCCCAATGGGATGCTGTAGTTCTTATCAGCCATGCAGTGACATTCAATAGCTGTTATCAGCAGATGTCCCCTGCCAAGGGAGGAGTGATTGTGGTCACTCAGAGAGAGAGATAAGGCAAACTGCCCACCTGACAAAAGACAACTACATACAGTAATAGAATGCATCTTGCCTTGCAGTCTGGAACAATAAGCTGTTCCCCATCAGTTATCAACCTCATCTCCTGATCAGCAGCTGGGACAGAGGGCTCTGCACCGTGTGGCCAAGGTGCTGCTGAGCAGGGCTCAGCGGAACAGCACTGCTCTTGCCCCTGCTGCATCCCTCCCTGCATTCCAGCTGCTCACAAGGCTCTGCCCAACTGCACCCCTGGGTTTGGAAAACTTAGGAAGATTCATGCTCTTTCAGGTCACTGCCTTTTTGTTGGGTTTGGTTGAGATTGAGCAGTGAGTTGAGAAAACTGCAGGGAGGTAGACAGGGATAATAAACACAATAAACCCCAGCCCTCTGCAGCCCTGACCTCAGGCAGGAGCCCCTCTGCCTCTTGCAGGATGTTTCCAAGGGAATGGAGGTGAATCCCCTTTGCCAGAAGCTAAGGAAGCCCAAAGCACAGACTGCGGTTCTTCAGGGCTGCTCTCATTTAGAGCAGCTCCCCACAAAGCTGCCCTGAATTTGCCATCTAAAGCCCCCAGCACCCTGAGCTGGAAGTGCTTGGTGCACCTGCTCACAAAGTCAATATTTGCTCAGCTCACCGTGCCTGGCTGTCTCCACAGGATCTCATTTGCTCTGCCCACATGGAGCAGGGTGGCCAAGGGTGCCAACGCCTAAAAATAACACCTCCATTAGCTGCCTCCTTGTGGAATCATGTCCCAGGGGAACAGGGCTGCTGCAATCATGATGTCTCTTTGCCTCTTGGCCCCATAAATCATTTCCAGATCTGCTGGCCACTCTCAGGGGGATGTGGCAGCAGGGTGGACATCCCAAAGCAGCTGAGCTGTTGCAATCTCAGCAAAACCACTTAATAGAGTGGAGTGGAAGAGAGAGAGTCAGCCTTGTAACCCCGTGTGGGAAGGGCTCAGATCCTGTGCCAGAACTCTGTCAGTGAGCAGCAGAGGAGCCAGCAGGGCCAGGGGAGATGCACAGCCTGACTGCAGCAGCTTTCCTCACCATCAGTTGTTGCTTTGATTTTTTAAGATTTTCTAAGCCTTCTGTTGTTAACATTCTTGTAGCAAACTTTCTCACACACTTTCTGTAAATAACTCATTGTTTTGCATTCCTTTATAGAGAAAGAGAAAGTTGATGGACTGCTGGTTTGTCCAGTGTCATTGGAGAGGTGGCACCATCACCCTCCAATCCACTGTCACTTTTGGAAAACTATAAATGTTGGAGTCAGAAAATAAACTTCCCTTTTTTCACCTTGAGAACAGCAGTGTGAGCTTGTGTTCTTTCATGTAGCAACAATCAGTGTCTTTGTAAAAGCTCATAACCCATGAGCAGAGCACAGACCCAGGTGTTGCTCTAGGACATGAAATAAAATGACACAACACTGGACTCTCCAAGGTAAAAAAGAGGGAAGGTTTAATTCTGACTCCAACATTTATAGATTGCCAAAAGTGACAGTGGATTGGAGGGTGACGGTGCCACCTCTCCAATGACACTGGACAAACCAGCAGTCCATTAAATTTCTCCTCCATGAAAGAATGCAAAACAATGAGTTATTTACAGAAAGTGCATGAGGAGGTTCATTACAAGAATGTGAACATCAGAAGGCTTAGAAGAACTTAAAAAAACAGGATGACACCCAGGCACTGTGGGCTCCCAGGCCATGGGGAGATGACACATCCACAGCATGGGTGGATGGCTCCAAGCTGCGCCTGAAGTGATTTAATCCCCAATAACAATATTTAAATACCTGACTGTTGAAGAACCCTCACACAGCTTCCTTGCCAGTATATCAGAGTAATCTTTTCTAAGCTGTAACATTAACCAGGTTTAAGATTCCTTCTTTTCAGAGCAGAGTGCCACAGTTAACCCCTGCATGCCATGCATTTATAGCTGGAAGCCATTCTGGAGGCTGGACTTGCTTGGAGAGCTGGTAGGGAGCTCACAGCACCCTGGTGCTTCATTTGTAATCAAGGAACACCAGTCAGGGTTGTTGTATCTCAGTCAGTCCTGTCCCCCTTCAGGAGGACTGATCCAGGGGCTTGTCCTGCCAACAAGAACCTGCAGTCCCATCTCTGGATGGGTGGGAGCGTCCCGAGGCAGAGGCAGCTGAGCAAAAATGGAAACGTGGAAAGATGGAAATGGGTCCTGGAGATGCTGGTCACCAGCTGGGAAATATGGAAAGGTGGAAATGGGTCCTGGAGATGCTGGTCACCAGCTAGGAAATACAGAAATGTGGAAATGGGTCGTGGTCACCAGCTGGGGCCCTGGGGCTGCCCTGGGGGCTGCAGGGTGAGCACTGACATGGGGGCAGTGAAGGTTCACAGCCCTGTGGGATTCACACATGGTGGAAATTACCCCCTGCTTCTCCTTTAGGATTGGGACTCTCAGCCCACCTTGGCCTCTTGGTTTAGTCTCCCAGCAGTGGGTGTTCATCACCCACTGCCTCCCTCCCACTGGGATTTGCTCCCTCCCTTGCTGCTGGCACTCCAAACCCTGCAGAGCAGAGCAGGGAAAATGCACAAAGACGTCCTCATTCAACAGATGGCTTGAAAAAATCCAGGAGGGCTTAGCCCTGTGGAGAAGCCACTTGTTTTAAGGATGCTTCATACACAGAACACATGGTTTCCTTTCATCACTTATGTCAGGACTGGAGCTGGGCTAAGAGGTGTCACCCCCCACCACTGCATGCTGCCTCCTCTGAGCTATCTTGAGAACCTCTTCACTTCTCTCTCTCTGCTTTGGTACTTCCCCTTTGATCTGTGTCATCTCAGGTTTATTTTCCAAGACTCAGAGAGAGCCTTGTCAAGCAGGCAGGGGCAGAGCCTCTCAGCAGAGCATGTTCACTTGTCAGGCTGCTTCTCCTCCACATCAAGTTATTTCTTTCCCTTTATCTTCCTGCACAGCAGCCAAAAAGGGAACTTCTTCACCCTGGCCCTGGGAGAAATGTGCCAGGGGCTGGCATGGCTTGGGGATCTCATGTTGATGGCTTCACACCCAAGTTTGTTGCACTTTATGGTCCAGAGCATGACACTGGCCTAAGGTGGGCCTTGCTGTGCCAGAATGGGCTTGGTGGCTCACAGCAGCAAAACTGGCCAGTGGGTACCAGGAACCTCTTGTGGTTATAAAACAAGAAAACCAAAATAGCTTTAATGCTTTTCACACTGTGTAGGCTCAAGTGTTTTGTAAAACAGCCTTGGTGTTCTCTGAGTGTGGTAAATGAGTTCTTCTGAGTCCTGGAGGGCTCTCAGTGTGCAAGAGGCTGAGTGTGGCAGGACAGGCAGCCTGAGAGAGCAGCAGTTCAGCATCCCCAGTTGGCTCAGATATCCCCTGTACCTGGGGATGCTTTGTGCAAGGGGTAGGCAAGGGCAGGAGCTGCTTTTGCCATAACTGTTGAAGGCACCTGTCAATTTTTCCCATCTCATGGGTCTGTCCTGAGCAGTGCTGGGGGCTCAGATGGAGCAGGGAGCTCCCAGGTGAGCTGTGCTGACAGAGGCTGCTCTGCCCAGCCTGCTCCCAGCAGTGCCCAGGACCTCACTGGGTGGGTAACAGTGGATCCCACCCCAACAGCTTCCCTGGCACGCTGATCCTCTCCTTGGGACAGTCTGGGAGCTGGGAGTCACACTGTCTGCTGCTAGATTGTGCTGTGAGGTTATATGTGTCACACAGATCACGTCTGAGTTTTATTTCTCTTTAAAGCAAAGCTCTTTTTTAGCATGCAAATAAACACTCTCCTAAAAGGGAAGGCACCATCTGCTCCTAAGCACAAATTTAATTTTCCAAAGGGTTAGGTTTAAATAAGATCCACAGTCTCAGAGTGGTAGCTGGGGGAACCTGTAATGGGGTTTGGCCCTTTTGGCATCTTGCTGGAAGCAGATATTTTAATTTATGGTAGGGAAACACAGTGCCTGCAATGAGAGAGGGGTTCTGGCAGCTCTGGAGACTCCCAAACTCGCTGTGCTCCTCCCAAGCCCTGATGGTTGAACAGGTGGGCTCAGAGCACTGATATGCACACAAAGGATCAGGAGGAATTGTTGTGGGTCCCTCAGCAATCAGGAACCACAGCTGCAGCCAGGCACCCTCCTGTGCTCAGCTGGGTGAGCTGCAGCCAGGCTGGTCTCACCTGGCAGTGCTGGGAGCACCAGCAGCTCACCAGTTCCACCAGTGCAGGGCCCAGCAGAGCCCTGTGCAGCTCTGGTGCCCATGAGCTGAGCCAGGGGCCCTCACTCTCTCTGTCCCTCCTGCCTTGCAGCCCCTGGTGTTGCTGATGGAGTGGCCTGAAGCCACCAACTTCGCCTGCCTCATTGCGGGCTACTGCCGGCTCCTGGTGGACTCCAAGAAGATGATCCTGTCCAGGGCCCCCAGCCAGCCACCCCCTCCTCAGATTATCAAGGCAGGTACGTTTCAGCCTCTGCTTTCTGTGCCAGCCCCTGTGCAGCCTCCTGCCCTCCCCTGCAGCACCAGGGAGGGAAAGGCTTTCCCTGACAGCTCCCATTCACCCGGAGAAGCAGCAGGCTCCCTCTTTAACCAGAAAGCGAGGAGCAGGGAGACAGGTGCTCATTTTGGGTCAGCCAAAATGACTTGTGGTGTCAGCTCAGCCCCTAAACACTCCCCATGAGCCGTGCTGGCAGCTCCTGGAGCAGCTCCAGGAGGGGCTGATTGAGGAGGAGCCCTGTGAGGCTGCCAGCCACAAGCTGGGGCTCACAGAGCAGCCTGTGCATTCCCTGGCTGGCATCCTGCTCCACCTGAGTGTGTGAGCTCACGGGCTGCATTCCTGCTGCCTCTGACACCCTCACAGAGCTGCAGGGGTGCAGCACACAATCCCTGGCTGCATCCTGCTCCACCTGAGTGTGTGAGCTCAGGGGCTGCATTCCTGCTGCCTCTGACACTGCTGCCCCCCAGCCTGGGGCTCTGAGCCTCAGGGGCAGCCTGTGACAGTGTTCACAGGGGTTTTCAGGTGAAGGGAGAGACCAGAATGTTGACTCTATGTTCAGAAGGCTTGATTTATTATTTTATGATATATACATATATTACATTATAACTATACTAAAAAGAAATAGAAGGAAAGGTTTCTTCAGAAGCTAGCTAAGTTAAGAATAGAAAAGAAAAGAATGACAACAAAAGGGCAGCTCTCTCGGACTCTATCCAAGATAGCTGTCTTGATTGGCCATTAATTATAAACATTCAAGATGGCTCAATCAAAAATCTACCTGTTGCATTCTACAGCAGCAGATAACCATTGTTTACATTTTTTTCTGAGGCCTCAGCTTCTCAGAAGGGAAAATCCTAAAGAAAGGATTTTTCATAAAAGATGTCTGTGACAGCAGCCCTGTGAGCATGGCTGCTCTGCTGATTTCCTAAATCAGAAATAAAACTTGGCTGTCCCAGCTTTTCAGGGAGCAGAAGGCTGGTCTGGACACAGCAGGAGCTTCTGTCCCAGCAGGCACCAATGCTGTCCCTTAAGGATGGATTGCAGGTGTAAGTCACCCTCCAGAAAGAGCAATGATTCTCAAGAGTGATTTCAAACAAGAGCCAACCAGGAACCACATGCTGTGGCTCACATCCAATATATTTTGTATAGGAACTATAAAATATGGGTTTAGTGACTGGAGATGGACAAAATACCAACCCAAGGTCACTCCCAGACCCCCCAAGTGACACTGTAGCTCCAGAGGGCTGTGACAATTGCTTAGTTTAGGTCCAGTGTCAGAACTCCCTTCTCAAGATGGGCCTGGCCTGGGGAGGAGTGCAGAGGGTCCTTGGGAAAGCCCTTGGTGCCTTCGAGGAAGGCACCCAAGCATGGATTTGGCACCTGTGGGAGGACACACTCACAAGAGGGATCAGGAAAGCATCTGCAGCAACCTCAGTGAATCCAGAACAGGCCTGGCAGGTGATTTTGGTGTAAGTACAAGCAGTTTCCTCTCCTTTCTTCCTCTGTGCCCTGACTGACAGCTGTCACTGTGCTCTGCCCAGTTGCCCTATGGAAATGTATTTAATCACATGTTGCTGTGAGCAGAGGGTGTTTGCAACTGAGCTGGTTTAGCTGCCATCAGAGTGCTCCTTCCCTGGCTTGTGGGACACAGGGGCACAGGGGACACGTGGCTGTGGGGAGTCAGAGAGGGGCAGAGCACCCCACACCCAAGGGCTTGGCAGGAGGCTGGCAGCACCACAATTCCTGGCATCTGGGGTTGTCTCAGCACGTGCAAGAGGTGTTTTCCCACATTCTGTGGCAATAGCCAGAATTTTTTTCCTGAGGTTTTGCTTCAGGGCCTTCATCCAAACCTCTACCAAAGAGTTGTAGATCTTGCCCTACTCTTGTCAGTCTCAAATAACCAATGTCAGTAACCCTGCAGGGTGGGAGTGATGTGAGAGGGAGTCACAGAGTGGGCAGGACAGCAGTGGGTCTGTGCCAGCCCTCTCTGGGTGCCCTGCTCCATCCTCCTGGGTGCAGTGAGAACTCTGTGACCCGTGGGGTGGAGCAGGTCCCTTGCAGACCCAGGGCACTCAGCCCAGCCGCCCTTCAGCAGGAGTGGGTTTAGGGTGTGCTGGGCAAACAGTCTGCTCACATCCTGCTCTCCCCAGGGCTGCAGGCTGAGCTGTCAGAGCTGGCTGGATCACAGGGAGCAGGGATGCTGATCATTAGCACATCCTTGCAGGAGAGAGCCCCACTGGGATGAATTAAGTTAGCCCAGACTTCCCAGGCTGCAGGCAGACTGTGCCAGAATCTTAAATGTAAAAATCAAGCCTTGGCCCATGCTTTTACCTAGAAGAGGAGCACATCCATCTTCCCTGAGGCCCATTAGAGCCTCCTGCTGAACAGCAGACATTTTTAGAAATGCACACGCTGTCTGAACGTTGTCAGCGAGATCCATCTCTGCATCTCCCTGTGGAGCCATATGCCACAGCCTTGCCCTCCAGTGTGCCCTGCTGGAGCTACCCGGGTGATTCAGCTCCCTGTCCCTTCTTCTCCCCACTCTCACCCTCAGCCACCATCAGCTCTGTGCCCTTAGCTGCTCTCTCAGCTCCTTGGCAGGCAGTTTTCTCCCTCCTGAGCATGCAGCAGCTGGATTTGGATTTTTGGGGTTTGGCCCCATTCAGCAGCAGGCCTTGCCTTGGCATGGGCAGCCAGCAAGCCTCTGCCTCAGCCTTTGCCACCCTCCCAGAGCCCACACATGCCCAGCTCCGGCAGCCTAGTGCTCCCTCACCCAGCTGTCATTCTGAGCACTGCCATGGCCAGGCATCAAAGAGATTTTGTTTATATTGGGATTTTAGCATTGCAGGTGATGAACAGTATAATACAAACATGTGTTTGGGGAGACAAATTGTCCAATTTGTCGAGCTAATGAATTTAATTAGGATTTATTTGATTTAATTTTCCCTTGGTCAGACAGAACCTGCATCCCCTGGCTCTCAGCACAGCTGCACAATCCAACCTGCAATGCAGACAGATTCCCCTCCTGAGGGATGGACCTCTGGCCAGAAATTCAAGTAGTATTTCAGCCACTTTCCCTGCACAAGGGAACAAGGGGAGGCTGTCACTGGGAGATGCTTAACAGCAAGAGCTGTTATAGCTCTGTTATAGCCAGCCTGATCCAGTAGCTGTCAGCCAGATAGAAATAGCACATGGATCACAGGCGGTGAGGGACAAGGGGCTGCTCCTGCCACTGGAACACAGCTAAACTGCAGTGGATGTCTCCCCAAAAGGCAATATTACTCCACTTTTAGTGGTATCCTGATGAACACTGCTTGGTGTAGCCAACATTACCCAAAAACGGCAACAATTCCTTCTTGCCATATTACATGTGAGCTGGCAGGGTGAGGCTGGAGGTCCTTGTTGGAACAGGAGCTGGTCCTGCTGCCCTCTGGACACACTGGTGGGTCAGTGATGAGCACCCACATCCCTGTCAGTGATGAGCACCCACATCCCTGTGTGCAGTGCCTGCTGTGCTGGCCAGCCCTCCTCTGCCTCTGTCTACCCAGCAGAGGGATTGAGCTCAGGGACCTGTCCTGGCACCAGGACTGTTTCATGTCCTCATCAAGGACACTGTGGAGTGAGAGCACCCTCAGCAGGTCTGTAGATGACACAAGTGAGTGGTTTGGTTGATAGTCCTGAAGAATGGATGACATCCACAGGGACCCGGAGAAGCTCCAGCAGTGGCCCATGGGAATCTCATGGGGTTCAACAAGGCCAAGTACAAAGGCTGTACCTGGGGCAGGGCAACCCCAGTACTGATCCAGGATGGGGGATGGACAGATGGAAAGCAGCCCTGCAGAGGAGGACTCAGGGATGCTGGGGGATGAGAGGCTGGACAGGACCCAGCCATGTGCACTCTCAGCCCAGAAAGCCAAGAGTGTCCTGGGCTGCCCAAAAAGCAGCAGGACCAGCAGGTCAAGGGAGGGGATTCTGCCCCTCTGCTCCACTCTGGTCAGAGCCCACCTGCAGTGCTGCCTCCAGCTCTGGGCTCCCCAGCACAGCAAGGACATGGAGCTGCTGGAGGAGCGAGTCCAGAGGAGGTCATGAAGATGATCAGAGTGCAGGAGCACCTCTGCTAGGTGAGGGACTTGGAGCTTTTAGTCTTGAGAAGAGAACGCTCCAGGGAGGCTTTTTAATAGGACTTGTAGCTATAGGACAAGGGGAAGAGGTTTTAAATTGAGAGTAGATCCAGCTTAGATCAAAGAGGAAGGGTTTTATGATGAGGGTGATGAGGTGTAGGCACAGGAGCATTCAAGGTTTCCTTGAATGTTGGACATGGCTCTGAGCAACCTGATCTAGTTGGTGTCCCTGCCATTGGACCAGATGGCCTTGAAATGTCCCTTCCAACTCCTTCTGTGGTGCAGGACATTTCTCCTACCCTCATTCCTGGCAGCCGGGCCCAGCAGGTTTTCCAAGGGACAGCCAGGTTGGCTGGCTGTGCTGCAGGGAGTGTGGGTGTCCCAGTGGAGGGCAGAGAGCACAGGGATGTTTCTCCAGGGTGGGCAGGAGCTTCCCCAGCTGTTTCCCCTCACTGGGTGCTGCTGCTAACGCTCCCGTTGTGCTTTTGGTTTAGATTACATCAACGCACACAACTTCCAGCGGCCTGCCGCGGCAGGGCACGTGGGAAAGAAGGAGAATGGGCTGGTGGGTGGCTCTGCCACTGTCCCCGGAGCAGCCGGGGCTGCTGCCAGCCGGGACTCGGAGCTCATCCGCTTCTGCTACCTGCACATGCGAGAGCAGAGGAAGGAGAGGGAGAGCGCCACGGATATCAATGAAAACCTGATCTTTTTTGAGGAAACTCGTCCCAGGACCAAATCTGACCCCACTTCCAAAAGCTCTGGCCAAGGCTACAACGGGGCAGCCAAGGAGTGCGACCCGGCTGGCGTCGAGCAGGAGAGGCAGGGCAGCAGGGCCAGGGCTCACACCATAGACACGCACCTGCGCGGCGACGGCGCCCACCTGTACTGCGAGTCCTGCCAGGCCAAGATCCGCAGCCGGCTGGCCTCGGGCACGGCGGGCAAGCCCGGCAGCACCCGCGACACCACCGTGGACCTGATGTCGCTTCCCCCTCCCGGCAACGACGAGGAAGAAGACGAGACAACGTCCCTGCTCCCCGCCATCGCCGCTCCCCCTCCTGGCTTCCGAGACAACAGCTCCGACGAGGACGACCCCAAGCGCCGGGCGGCTGCCCAGAGCCAGGAGCAGGGCCGGCACCTCTGTGGCATCCTGTACGACGAGATCCCGGTCACTCTGATCGACAGCGTGCAGCCACGGACCGTCCGCGACCACGCCCAGGAGCTGGATGATGCCCTGGTGTCCACCCTGCAGGCGCTGGAAGCCCTGGCTGCTTCAGAGGATTGCCCACATCCCCCACCACAGCAGACAGCAGGTATTTCAGTGGCTGTGACTCCCTTTTTTGCCTATAGCCTTTCTTTCCTACTGTACATCCTTCCCTTTAGTCTCCTCCTGTCCTATAAGCAACTGTGAAGCAGGTTCTAGTAAAAACTTGTGGCAGCAGACGGTAGCAGGAGCAGCCAAGTTGCTGCTCAGAAGATTTCTAGGAAGCTGAGGTGGGACTCCTGTCCCTGACAGAGGCTGAAGGAGTCTCTTGGTTTGTCCCAAATCTGCCATATGCCGCAAGGCTGGGGTGAGTCCATAACCAGCCAGCACTGTGAGATCCTCCCACTGTGACCCCCCCTCAGTGGCACCTTTGGCCATCGGTCTCTGTAGGTTCCCACCCAGGTTTTGCAGTGTGTGAGCCCTTCACAGGGCAAACCTGCTGCCAGATGGGTGACTCTGGGACCAGCCTGCTGGCAGCACAGCCCTTTGTCCCTCTTCCCACCTTGGTTGCCCTACTCACTGTGGCAGAGTACCTCTTGCCTGATTTTCCTTCTTGTGCCAGACACATCCCTGTAGCTCTGCTACCACCAACAGTGGAAAGCTTCACAGGATCTTTTCCTGGGCCAGAAGCTCTTGCTGAATTGAGCTATCAAGCCAGCTCAATGCTGACAAAATGATTTCCCTTACAAGCCTTAACTCTTAGTTGCGAGAAGCCACAGAAGTTTCTCCAATGTGCCCTGTCACAAGGAGTTCCCCTCTCCTCCACACAGCACTGTGGTGTGAGGGTTGTTGTGGGGTTTTCTTTGTGTCCCTCCTCAGGTCTTATTGTCCTGGCTGCCATCACTCCTGAGTCATCCCTGGACTCTGGCCACGAGACGAACTCCTCAGAGCTGACCGATGTCTCGGAGATGGTCTCTGCCATGAAGCAGCACCAGAACGCTGCCTACTTCCTCACCCAACACATCAACAAAGAAAACCTCCTGGCCAGGAAGGACTTGCCTTTCCGAATCCAGACCTGTGCTGCCCAGGCTGTTCTCACCTCCCCCTACGCCCTGAGCCGCCAGGAGCCCTCACTGAAGCCAGCCTTCTCCACCCAAAGTCCCAGCCTTAGCAACTGCAAGAGCAAGCAGGAGCAGCAGCCCAGGGAGCAGAGCTGCACCTCGGCTGCCCAGCCAGGGCTGAGCCCCCAGCTCAGTGAGCAGGGCAAGGGGGCTGCTGTGCCAAGCTCTGAGTGCAAAGCTGCTGCAGCTCACACAAAAGCTGCCTTTGAGGTATCTCTGCATGCCACAGCAGCCCCAAGCAGGGAGCAGGCACAGGATCTACAAGAGAAGATGCCCAAGGAGGTGCAGCCGAGCTCCAAGCTGCTCATGGATCAGAAGAGCAGTGTAACTCCAGCCATCGTTTCAGCTGCACTGCAGCAGGTGGCAAATGCAAAAGCCTCAGCTCCCCAAGTGGTATCAGCCTTAAAAGAAGACCAGAACGTGAATGGTACCAGCAGCAAGCCTTTGACACTTAAAGGAGGTCCACAAACTGCAGAGACATTGTGCAACTGTCAGCAGCAGCAGCAGCAGGTCTCTCCACAGCAGCACTGTGAAGTTTCTCCAAGTCCTAAGGAAGCTCCTGGCAGTCAGGCTGAAGCTTTCCACCTCGCCTCAGCAGGCGAGGAGATGATGCCCAGTAAGAATTTTGCCTCTAAAAGCTACCAGCAAAAAGTGAGTAGAGATGCTGCAGGAAAAGCTGCGAGCGGAGAGACAGGTCAGAAGGCAGGTGGAGAAGCCACAAGCCTCATCTTGCAGAAACACTCAGCTCCTTCAAACCAAGGACAGAAAATACAACAGGAAAGCTCGGCCAAAATCTTAAAAGCTGAGAGCAGCAATGTGCACTCTGCATCACCTGGTAGCACTTTCAGGAGCACCAGTGAGGAAGCCAAAGGGCCAATCCAGCTGATGCCCAGATCCGAGAGCCTGCAGATTAGCACTGTGCCTTCCAAAAAAGCAGAGAAAGTCCTGGAGGTAACCCAGCAAGATGCTGATGTCCCAGCTAAACCCAAAGCCCCAAAAGCTCCCTTTAGGCTTAGGAACCTGTTCTCTGCAACATTTCCCACCCGGCTGAAGAAGGAGACGGACGAGCGGCAGGCCCAGCTGCAGAAGGTGAAGCAGTACGAGCTGGAGTTCCTTGAAGAGCTGCTCAAGCCAAAGAGCAAAGGTGACCTCCCACCACAGGAGTACCTGCACCCGCCTGCCCCTGGGCGCTGCAGCTGCCAGCTGAGGAGCAGTCCTGTGCAGAAAGTGCCAGGGATGTCCAGGGAGCAAAGGCGCAGCTGCGACTGCAAGCGGATTTGCAGGGGAATGAGACCACCCCCCAACCAGCTGGTGGTGCCAGAACTGGAGAGGCGAGGCAGGGACAAAGCTGCAGATGAGCAGAAGCAGGTGGAAGCCATTAGGCTGACCAGCACGAGCAGCCCTTCCAAAGGCAAACGGATCCGATCCACAAGTCTGGAGTCCCGAGACAACCGGTCAGACCCAGAGAACGGCATGTCCTGTCTGACAACGTGCACCTCCCGCGGGGAGTGCATGGGTGCACCCCACTACAGGAAGCTCTTGCGTCGCTACAGCGTCAGTGAAATAGATAAGACTGAAAGGACATCCCTGTCCTCTGACGTCTACCAGAACATCTACACAACCAAGCAGAAAGGCCCCCAGAAAGAGCCTGAGCCCAGCATCCTCTGTCCTGTTCTGAAGAGCAAAATCCAGGAAGCCACTGGAGTGGCTGACCCCTCCTACGTCCAGATAGCACAGGACAAGAAGAGCCAGAAGGGTTCAGCAGTGTTCTCTGTCCAGGAGGAGATGTACCCGAGTCCTGCTGAGCTGCGGGATGAAGACATGGAAGATGAGAAGTGCTGCTCCATCCGCTACTGCTTCTACTACAGGAAATGCGATGTGGCAGATGATGGGAGCGAGAAGGATGAGCTGTCCTATTCCATCCCCATGCAGATACTCCCAGGAATGAAGCTGGACAATCAGATGGTCCCAGTCATGAGCAGGACTCTTCAGGTCCTGGACGCAACAGCCTGCAGCAGTCCCAACGAGAGCCAGACCCAGGAGATAGATTTAAGGACCTCCAGTTTTGAGGGGAGCTTGGCAAAGATCAACACCCTTCGAGGCCATGCCTACAGCTTCCCCAACGGGTTCCTGCAGGTGCAGCTGGACACCAACGAGCTCCTGACCATCCTGAGGCAGTGTGTGCTGAGCCCCGAGGTGCGGGACTGCAAGCCCTACATCTCCCAGCTGGCTGAGTACAAGCAGGAGCTGGCCCTCAAGTTCAAGGAGTTCCGGGCGTCCTGCCGCCGCGTGGCCGCCGTCGACAAGAGTCCCACCCACATGCTCTCGGCCATCACGAGCAGCTTCCAGGTGCTAAGCAGCCTCATCGAGACCTTCGTGAGGCTGGTGTACGTCGTGCGCTCCGAGTCCCAGCGCCAGGAGCTGCTGACCAAGGTGGAGGAGGTGGTGAGGAACTACACCTTCCTCCTGAAGGCTGCCGAGGAGTCCACGGCCAGGACGCTGAGCCACCAGCACACTGTGGAGCAGCTGGCCCGCCAGTCGGCCACGGTGGCCACGGTCATGAGCACCCTGACGCGCTCCCTGAAGACGCTGATCAATAAGTAAAGCCAGCTGTGAAGACCAAGGAGGCAGTGTGTGCCAGGCCACGCTCTCACACCTCACAGGCCTGCTGAGGATGCGGTGCCTGCAGGCCCACGCTGACCGCGGTCTGCGGTAGCCAAGACACTCTTTGATCTCTGCAGAATGCATGGTTGTGTTGGTGAGGGGTTTGAAGGGTGAATCTGTGCCCTGTCACAAGCTGTGCAATCTGCTGGTCCAGGGGCTCAAGCAGCTTCTCTGCTTGTTGTCCCACACCGGCTCGTTGGTGACAGAGCTTGGGAGGTACAGGCACCCCATCCCCACACCATGTGGTTCCATGGGGCTCTGGGCCTCGCTCCTGCAGACCTCTGTCACAGTTTGTGGTGGGCCAGTGAGCTATCAGGAGCTGAGCTGAGATCTCCTGGCTCCCCTTGGGCACTCTGGAGCCAAACCAGTGTCTTGCCACGTAAGCAACTCTTCTGCCTCGAGGATCTTCCTGGCCCAGACACACAACCTAATCAGCAGCAGAAGGGATCTGTGGGGTGCAAGCCCCTGCTGCTGTGCTGGGGCTTGGCAAGCAGTCCTAGCAGGTTATGGCAGGTTGCCATCAGGCTGGCACAGAGCTGGGGCACCCTACTGGGCTCTGCTGTCACAGCTTAGGCCCCAGTGCTCCAGTCCTGAGCACAGGCACTGCCTGTGCCACTGGCAAGGGCTCAATGCCTGCAAGGGGGGACAATCCAGAGAACCACAGGACTGTCAGTCCGACCTCAGTGACAAGAAGGTCACGGAGCAGATGATCTTGGGTGCCATGCCATGGCACACACAGGACAAGGGTTAGGCCCAGCCAGCACAGGGGAAAGGCAGGTGCTGCTTGAGCAGCCTGGCCTCCTTCCATGACAGGGTGACTCTCTGTGGGTGAGGGAAAGACTGTGCATTTTAGTAAAAAATCTAACACTGTGTTCTTCACTGTGTTCTTCAGCATTCTCCTGGAGAAACATGATGGATGGATGGATGGATGGATGGATGGATGGATGGATGGATGGATGGATGGATGGATGGATGGATGGATGGAGAGGCCCCAGAGAGTGGTGGGGAATGGAATTAAATCCAGCTGGGGCCATCACCAGTGGTGTTCCCCAGGGCTCAGTGCTGGGGCCTGTTCTGTTTAGTACCTTTTGAGGATACCCCCAGTCAGTCTGCACGTGACGCCAGTTTGGTGGGAGTGCTGTGCTGCAGGGCAGGAGGGCTCTGCACAGGGATCTGGCCAGGCTGGCTCCATGGGCTGAAGCCCAACCAGGCCCTGTCCTGGGGCACACCAAGCCCTGCAGCTCCAGGCTGGGCAGAGGGGCTGGAAAGGGCCTGGTGGGAAAGGCCCTGGGGGTGCTGCTCACCAGCAGCTCAACAGGAGCCAGGTGTGCCCAGGTGGGCAAGAGGCCAAGGGCACCTGGCCTGTCCCAGCCATGGTGGGGCAGCAGGACCAGGACAGTGACTGTCCCCTGCCTGGGCACTGCTGAGGCCACTCCTCAAATCCTGTGTGCAGCTCTGGGTTCCTCACAACAAAACAGACACTGAGGGGCTGGAGCGTGTCCAGAGAAGGGAATAGAGTGGGGAAAGGTCTGGAACACAGAGCTGAGGGAGCTGGGAAAGGGGCTCAGCCTGGAGAAAAGGAGGCTCAGGGGGGACCTTCTGGCTCTGCACCACTCCTGACAGGAGGGAGCAGCCAGGTGGGGATCGGTCTCTTCCCCCAGAGACAGGATGAGAGGAAAGGGCTTCATGTTATGCCAGGGGAGGTTTAGATTGGATGTAAGAAACATTTCTTCATGATGGTGGTCAGGTTTTGGAACAGGCTGCCCAGGGAAGTGATGGAGTGACCATCCCTGGAGGTGTTTAAAAGACCTTTAGTTATGCCATTTGGGGACATGGTTTAATGATGCCCTTGGCAATGCTGGGGGAATGGTTGGACTCAATAATCTTAGAGGTCTTTTCCAACCAAAACAATTCTGTGTTCCTCTTCTGGATGGCTGAATCCATGCTAGAGACCCTGCAAGGAACCCAGACTGATTGATCCTTGACCACTGCAGGCCAGAGGTGGGCCACCAGCTGAGGGGAGACCACTGTCACACCATTCTCCAGAGGTCAGGTTCATGCCCCCAAGGCTCAGCCCAAACCCTCTCCTATTTCTTTTCACTGTGACCATCAGAGAGGAGCCCAGATCAGCTCTGACTGTGAGCCAGGCAGGGGCTGTCCTCCTTGCCAGGGTGTTGGGGTTCCTTTTCTGTCTTCACCAGGCTGACTGCCATAAGAAGCATTATTTAGTTCTCTGAGGTGGTTATTTACTTGGAGTTGGGGGGTTTGTTTGTTTTGGGATTTTTGTTTTCACTCCTTGGTGAATGGTATAATGGTTCCTAGTTGTGTTCCTACCCACCCCAAGGTTCCCCTCCTCCTCCTCCTCCTCCCAGTCTAGTATCAGACATAACCAATGAGACAGCCTTAACTGGTGTTTCCCTGCAGCCACCCACCCTCCAAAAGAGAGCAAGGAGAGAAATGCAAGGTCACCCATGGCATTGCCCTCACCCTGCCACCCACTGCAGCTCGGGATCCCTGTGCCTGTCCCTGTCACAGCCTCTGGCCGGGCAGGAGGGCACAGCCCTGCTCACAGCCCTGCTCACAGCCTCAGGGGGTGAGGGCAGCTGTCCAAGCCAGGCAGCTCGCCCCAGCCCTTGGGGATGAGCAGTCGCTTCCCATCTCTATGAGTTTTGATAAATATGCACATTGGAAATGTCTCGTTCTTCCATAGGAGCTATGGAAATGCACAGATGTGCTTTTAACACTGCGTCCTCGGAGTGCAATAACCTCCCCTGGCCCGGGGCTGTCAGCAAGGCACAAAGCATCCTGCTGTGGGGACAGCCTCCTGAGTCCAAGAACCATGTAGCAAATATCCAGTGGAAGAGCCAGTTGGGACTTCAGTCCACGGTGGGCAAGGCCTGTTTCAGTGCTGAAGGCTGACAGGGTGTTTTCCTTTTCCCTGGGAATTACCTAGTTATGAAACTCTGAGTTTCTTCAAAGCTCCCCGTTATGCCTATATCATTCCTCCATAAATCTCTCAGTCTAATACAGAGGAAAATTTTTTTATTGTCTGTATATATTATATATAAATAAAAAATATATGTTATATCTATACACAAATTTATGTCTTGTTTTACAAACAAGAAAGATTAAATATATTAATCTTAATATCCAAACTAGCATTTGTGTCTTTTTTTAAGAACTTTGTGGAAATGTGGCTATTCTTAGATGTACAAGACACTGTTTGTAAGCAAAACCTCCTATTTTTGTTGCTATAGAAATGCAGGTATCACAGACAGGTTTGAAATGAACTGTTTGGCTTGCCAAGGTCACTTTTGTTTTGCTGATAGCTATTCTGGTTTAATTCTCCCCCAGAAGGGGAGGGCAGCAGCAGTCACCCCTTCAGTGCTGGCACTGGGCACTGTGGCTGTGCTGGGACACCCTCCTGCCCTAAAGCTGGGGAGAAAGGGGGGATTTGACAAAGCCCTGCCTGATCCCTCTCAGGTGAGCCAGGTGAGCACCACTGACCAGCTCCAGGCTGTGTTTTCAGCCAAGCCTTGAGGTGACAGTGTGGCCCTGCCATCACTGGCCTGATGGCTCTGCTGCCCTCTGGGACTGCTCTGCTGTGTCTGCAGGGAAAGCCCAGCAGAGCAGAGTGCCAGACCAGGGGAGAATCCAGAGCCAGACAAACAATCTCCCAGCTACGGACAATATCCAGTGTGCACGTCTTTGCCTGGCACCATGAACTGCTCTCTGTTTGTCAGGGAGGGTTGTCCCTGCATCCCCACAGTCTGCTCCCTGCCTTAATCTCCTCTAATCGACTTTTGCTCTCAAGGAATTCCCCCCAAGGCTCTATCAGTGACCATGGACAGAAAAGGAACAAAATTTGGGCCAGGCTGGTCCCTCTAATGCTCAGGAGACCAACAGAGGACCTGGACCAGCTCCAGTCTGTGTTTTCACCCAAGCCTTTCCCAGCTTTTCTGCCTGGGACGAGGTGACAGTGTGGCCCTGCCATCAGTGGCCTGATGGCTCTGCTGCCCTCTGGGACTGCTCTGCTGTGTCTGCAGGGAAAGCCCAGCAGGGCAGAATGCCAGACCAGGGGAGAATCCAGATCCAGACAAACAATTTCCTAGCTACAGACGATATCCAATGTTTTTGCCTGGCACCATGAGCTGCTCTCTGTTTATCAGGAAGAGAGGCGTTGATGTGTGTTCACTCTCTACACACCAAAGCCTCCAGGAATTATAAAAGCCAAGTCTAATAAGGATCCAACCCAAAAAAAGCCCCTTTAGGAACTGGGTCATTCTCCAGACGGGGGTTGAATGTGTTGTCTAAAGCAAAGGCAGCAGCACTTGAGACTCACACAGCTCTCTGTGCCTCCAGGCTCATTATTTTAATCTGCATCACACCCTTTCCCATGCTGAACTAACAGTGACACTGAATGGCACAAAACCCACCTATTTATAAAGCTGGATATGGATCAAAAGCACGGAAAAGCCAAGAGGTTTTCTAACAACCCCCAGAGCCTGACAGTGTTATTGACAGCAGGCAGTGAAATCAGTGATTTCAGACTCGGTGCTTGGTACCATCTAGAGGGCAAGAAGCACAGATCAGAATGGTGTTATTTGTACAGAAATGTTGTCCAGGAGCAGCCAGATGTCCCTCTGAGAGCAGAGGAGCTGGACTGGTACATTCCCTGCGGGATGACATTGCTATGTTCCTCTCAAAGGTTCGGTCCCTACTCTTGTTGGGGACTTGTAAATATTCCCAAAGGAAATGATCCAGGTAAAACGTTCTTGTTAATGGTTCTGAATCACAGCAATTTTAAAAAAATGCATCTCAGTAACACAGCACAGAGAAAAGCGGGTTTTTTCCTCCAAATCTAGTTCCTATTTCACTGCCCATCTCCCTGCAGACTGCCTGGTTCTCATTTAGCACCAACAGTTCTTCACCTCAAACCCACTGTGCCCCAGGAAGTCAAAGTTAAAACACTGTGTGATAAACCAATTTTTCTGCATCCCCTCCCACCAGAGCAATCTGCCTGAGAGTGGCAGATTGTGTTTGCTGCCCTTCAGCACCTCCTCAGAGCAAACCAGCAGTACCTGCCCTTCTCACATTGCCTTCCCCCTGAGTGTTCTGCTGTAGCCCCACAGCTGGTGCAGATTTCCTTCAGGACCTTCCCAGCTCCTGGACCCAGCCACAGCATGCACTCCTGGCCATCTGATGTCCCTGCACCCCCATAATCTGCTCCCTGCCTTAACCTCCCCTAATCTATGTCTGCTCCCAAGGAGTTCTCACCACAGCTCTATCAGTGACCATGGACAGAAAAGGAAAAAAATTTTGGGCCAGGCTGGTCCCTCTAATGCTCAGGAGACCAGCAGAGCACCTGGTTGCTGGTTTTGGCTGGGCTAGAGTTAATTTTTCTCACAGCTGCTGGATTTGGTGCAAACAGAGCTGATAAGCCAGGGGTGTTTGAGCTCTCCCTGAGCAGGGCTTGCACACAGCCAGGGCCTGTCCTGCTCCTCACCCTCACCAGAGAGGAGCTGGGGGGCACAGCCAGCACAGCTGATCCCAGCTGACCCCAGGGACACCCCAGACCTGACGGCATCACCCTCAGCACACAGAGCTGGGGAGAAGGAGGAAGGGGAACATTCTGGGTTTGTCTTCCCAAGTAATCGATGGAGCCCTGCCTTCCTGGAGCACCTGCCTGCCATGGGAGGCAGTGCATGAATTCTCTGTTTTGCTTTGCTTGCTTGTGCAGCTTTTGCTTTATCTGTCCAGCTGTGTGGTGCTGCTTTGCCAGCTGAGGTTAAACCCCCCCTACCTGTTTGTCAGGGGTTAAAGTGTCAAAGGGAGAGGCTGGGAAACCAGCAGGCCTCAAGCAGCAGTCCCAAGACAGGTTTTGTGTCTCCATGAACTTTGCTGGCCATTGTCAGCTGGAGACAGCAACTGGGCACCATGGCTGAGAGCACTTTGAACTCTAATCCCCATGGCAGAGCAGCCACATTCTCCTGTCAGGATTTCCACCCTCTCCAAGGTCTTGGCAGCACTACACAGGACTTGCAGGAGCCCCAGATACAACAGCAGAATAACTGGGACCCAACTGCTGCTTTCATCGTGCCCAGGGGAGCTGACAGTCAAATGGAAGTGAGTAATGTCTAAATGTTATCCTCATTTAAAGCAGTGTGTCTGGATTGCTGTGTGAAATATCCTAACAAATCCTGGATTCCTGTGTGAAATATCCCGACAAATTCCTCTCGTGGGCAGTCACAGTGGAGCTGGGCAGGACACCCATGGACTTCTGTGCATATGGGAGATGTCTGCCAGGGAACAAAGTCATCTCAGCCTATTTACAGCACCCAAACAGGCCTCATATACACAAAACCAGTCTGGTTTCATATATATTAGGAAATTTTTACAGAGTTTTTTTGTCATGTTATGCAATTCCATGTCAGGGCACGAGCAGACACCTCGTCCCACTGCAGCTGCAGCCCAACATCCCAGGCCAGGTGAGATGGTGTCCCTTGATGTCACCTGTCCCCCACTCACAGAATGGATGGAGGGGGCTTCCTGCAGCTGGAATATTAAAATTATTAAAAAGCAAAAGTTATTGAAGTTATTAAAAAGCAAACACACCGTGCCCAAAGTGGCAGAAATTCCAGTGCTGCCCCTCTGAGATTGGGAAGATGAAAGGGCTGGGGACATGCTCTAGGTCAGGACACTTTGAAATGCTTTACTAAATCCCACTTTCAAAAAGCACCTCGGAAATACTCCTAAATCTAATGAATATTCACCTCTTCCCAAGGCAAGAGGGGCTCATTCCTCATTCTTTTACCTCGGCTGCTTAAAAAGGCACAGTAAAAACGCAGAGTGGAAAGAGCAGGAACACAAAGGGAACCAGTCAAGATTGTTTAAAAACGAACTCTAGATCTGTATTGGTTCCAGTGGAGACTTGGCAATACCATTTATTTCCCAGAATTTTCACTTTTTCCCGATAAACGGCGTGCTTTTCCTTGGTGAGTGTGGTCCAGCGATGTCCTGTGTGACTCTGGGAATATTTACAGTGCTAAGGGTGAGCACCATTCCTAAATTTCCCCCTCTCCACCTGCCCTCATGTCAGTCTCTCACCTCTTTTTGGCATCAGCTTTCAACCTCCCTCCCCTTTTTAGCCTCGACTTTTCAGCCTTCCAACTTTTTGGCATTATTTTTTTTTCTCATCTCTACTTTCTTATCCATCCTCCCGCCTTTTCTCTACCTCTACTTTTCTTTACTTTTTACTTTTTTTTTTTTTTTTTTTTTTTTTTTTTTTTTTTTTTTTTTTTTTTTTTTGACCTCCAATTTTTCCAGCCACCAAGACGAGGGGGCAGAGCCCGGTGTAATTTCCATCGAGTGCCATTCATTAACAGAGCCGGCTGTGAGGAACTGAAGTCACAAGGCAACAGAAAGAAATAACAACCCTCAGCCACGGGATTTTTGCATGAAAATGTGCTCTTGATTAGTGGCTGGTGGTAATTGAGTGGCAATTGTATGCAGGAAAGTGCCAAGAGGGGGACGAGGGCTACTTGTCTTGATTGATGTCGCCATGAAATTTGATGCTGTTAATGTGCTGCTGGAAACTTCCTGGGAATTTCATTCTCAGCTTGTGACACACAAAGGTATTTCTGATTAATTGCACCTCCTCCGAATCAGGTAAGTAAAGATTTTTTGGCTGTTTGTGTGTTTTCAGGCTCTCCTCAGTTGGACGCTAATTTAATTCACAATTTGCAGAACTTGATGGAACACAGCACCTCAGGCTATGAGCTTGTCCTTTCTGCCTGTCCAGGCCAGCTTGTGCTTGTCCCTACTGTAAACCACTGGCAAATTAAATAAAATCCTTTCGATTGAAAGGAAATAATTCAATTTCTTGCATTTTGCTTTCAGAATGAGGCTCACCAGCTGCAATGAGGTGCTTTGAGGTGAATAAGGGCTTCCACACCAGAGCTGAGACACTCCAGTGCATTTTTCCATGATCTGTGATCATTCCCCTGAGCATCCTTTGACACAAATCCTGACTCCCAAGCCAGTTCGGTTTGGTTTTAAAGGGATGCAAGCAGAGTGTCTCCTTTCATCCCAAGAACCAGATAAACCTCTCACTCCTCAAAGCTGCTCCTCCTTGTCCCTGCATGGCAAACCACCCTGCTCTAGACCAGCTGCGGCTCAGGAACCTCCTGAGCGAGTTCTGCCTTTGTTTAACTCAGACTCTGGTGCATTAACAGCTTCTCCTTAAGCAAATCCCCGAGGTTATCCTGTTCCCAGAGCTCGGGGAGTCGTTATGGAGGTGGACTTTTGTCCTCAGGAACAAAGCCCTGGCTAATCTACAAAGGCTCCGTGGAGGCTCAAATAGGAGGGAAAGCAGGTGGGTGTGAAAACACACCTGGCTGCCAGCTCAGAAAGGGAAAAATATCTTTGATTTTACACAGAGCAGGTTGCTAGTTCCTGGTTTTAGGATTAAGGATTTAATTCCTTTTTTTTTTTTTGTCCAGTTTTTCACTCCCCCAAATCACATCTCTGTGATGCCAGGAGGATCCTGATAGGAAAGCTGCTTCCCAAGTCCTGTGGAGGGAAGCCCAGGCAGGGCTCATCAATAAGAGGCAGAATTTGCATGTTTAAATACACCCTCTGCTGCCTTCAGCCTCAGGGCCCCACTGCCTGGTTCACAAATAAACTGAGAAGTTTCTGTTTCTGTGCTTGGGCACAGAAAATTCTCATTCTGTATTCAATTAAATAGAATTTAAAACAAGAGTTTTAAGCAATTACTTCAAAAATCAAGGTGTGCCCCAGACTTGGAGGCAGCAGTGAATGGCTGCAGGGATGTGGATTTGGGGCAAAAATGTGTCTGCTGGAAAATTGGGAGGTAACCTCAAATCCCATCACTGGAACCATCAAGTAGCCACTCCCCAGTGGAGTTTTCTTCACTGCTAAGATTAATTTTGTTTGTTAAGATGAATGTTCTTTGCTAAGATAAGCAACAATGATTAGCAACAAATTAGAAGCAAAGGGTTCTGTTCTTCCTTCCCCATTCCCTGCATTTGTTGTCTGTCACAGCATCTCAAAACTGCTGCAGCTACACCAGAAAATAATCAAAATTGCCAGTATTAATATTCCAGTTCCATCCATGCAAAGCATGGGAATCAATACCTATTTTTATGCAGATGAATTCCAAATTTAATGACACTGTACAAAGTGTTCTGGAAAACCTCCTCCAAGCATGGTATTGCAGTCATTAATTTATGGGTCTTGGGGGATAGTGGCAGCAGCATTTGGGGCCAGGGGAGTTTAAAGAAAATAAAGAAAACACGGCCAGCCCCATCCCCCTTGATTGTGGATGATTTCTTCTGGTTGAATTCTCAAGGACTGGAAGCAAATCAATGTCAGATTCACTGCAGAAGTTTATTGCCTCTCAGAAATTCAGGTGATATGAGCAGGAATTATACAATTGCATAAAAATTCTGAAGAAGCTGTGGCTTATTTATATCTAAATATTTGTATGTTTATATAAATGTGTCAATCTTCCTCCTTCACTTCATGGGGAAACAACAAGCACAGTCAGGGAGTGAAGAGTCCCTGACTTGGTCTCATCATTACCCTGGACTTGCTGGTGTTGTGTGTGTGACAGAAACACAGAAATGTGAGCATTTATCAATTCCTGCATTCTCTGTGATGAATCACACGGCCTTTTTATTTTGAAGGGGTTTATAATAATGTATACAAGCTAAAATTTGAGTGTCATTTCCTTCAAAGAAGTGAAAAGTAATTTGAGATAATTAAGTCTTAGAAAAAGGACAGGACTATATTGGCCTATTAGCAACTGGAGACCGAATCAGAAATTCAGAACAAGAATAAAACACTATAAAAATCACTTTGGTGGGATTCTTGGGGATGTCCTGTGCATGGCCAGGAGTCAGGACTTTGTGATTCCCTCACAACCCAGTATATTCTATGATTCAATGATATCCAGGTTTAAATGTTAACAATCCAGGTTTAAAACCCTTAAGCACAATGTTTATTTTCACCAAAGATAAATTAAGGTGCACAATGCAGTCACATACAGATAATTCACAGAAGACTGATTTGGTGTTAGTCTACAGTTAGTTACATATATAATTATATATATTATTAAGATAGATAAGATATAGACATACACATATAGGTATCTATCTTATATATCTATATGTATATATATATAGATAGATATAAATATATAATTTGATATGGAATTGACTACAAAATCCCGACTATAAACATAAAAGCCCCTCAGGAATTAATCAGCCGCCAGGCGGGCTGCAGCCTTGACCCAAATCAGAGCAGCCCTTGAAGGGCAGGGCCGGCACCCTGTCGCGGGGTTCGGCGGTGCCGCAGCGGGCCCGGTGCCACCCGGTGTCAGCCGGTACCGCCTCACACGCGGCCCGCCGGGTGACGCCAGCTCCGCGCAGCGCCGCGCAGGGCGGCGGGGACGGACGCGGCGGGCGCGGGCAGGCCGGCATGCTGAGGTAACGGTGGCGGCGGCGCGGCGGGGCCCGGCTGGCGGCGGAGGGGCGGCGGTGGCGGGGCGGGGGCGGCGGTGGCGGCGCCGTGAGGCGGCAGCGGGGCCGTGGCCCGGAGCCTTCCCCCGGCGCGGGGGGCGCCATCATGGCCGCCGGGGGGCGGCTGCAGCCGCGCGGACACGTGGGGTACGGCCGGCCGCGCGCTCGGCTCGCCGCCGCTCTGGCCAATCGCAGCGCAGGTAGCCACTTAGCGACCAATCGTAGCCCGCCTCTTGATCTAGGCCCCGCCCCCAGCGGGGGGCCGCGCGCGCCTCTCCTCGCCCTCAAGGGGAAGGGGACGGGACAAGCCACGCCCACTACTGCCGCTCCCGTTAGCGGAACCCCGCCCCCTTCTGCGGCACAGCCAATGGGAAGCGATTGGGGGCGTGTCCTCGAGGCGGAGAGGCTATAAAGGGTCGGCGCGGTAGGCGGGAAAGGGTAAGATGGCGGCGTAGAGGCGACTCGTGTGACCTGTACCTACCGTGCCGCGTCCTCGCAGGAGGCGGGCGGGTCCCCGCGCGGCAGCCGCGGGCGCTGCGTGGCGGAGCGACGAGGAGGGAGAGAAAAAGGGCGCCAGTGCCGCAGCCGCCGCCATGCCCAACATCAAGATCTTCAGCGGTAGCTCGCACCAGGACCTGTCCCAGAAGATCGCCGACCGCCTGGGCCTGGAGCTGGGCAAGGTGGTCACCAAGAAGTTCAGCAACCAGGAGACATGGTGAGGCGGGGCGGGGCGCGGCCGCACTACAGCTCCCGGCAGGCCGCGCGGCTTTGCGGCGCTGGGTACCGCGGGGGCTGCGCGCGGGGGATGGTGGGGGTTGTAGTTCGGGGGCCGTGTGGATGGGCCCGGCTGCGGAGCTGCGCGCGGAGACCTCCCCGGAGCGCTCCCGCCGGGCCCCTGCTGCCCCGGAGCCCTCGGGTGCCTCGCTGCCGTCCCCCCGGGCACAGCCGGCTCTCGGTGCAGGACGAGGCCGGGCCGCGGTGCGCCCCGGGAACCATGTGCGGGCCGGGCCGTGCCTCCAGCGGCCCCCGCCTCACGGCGCGGGGCCCACGCGGGCTCTCCCCCCGCCGCCTTTGGGCTTCCCACCGCTGCCTTTGGGGCTCCCTCAGCAGCCGGGGCCGCGCGGGGCTCCTCAGCTTGCAGGGTTTGTGTGCCCTGGCCGCTGTGGCAGTGTTGGAGCGGTGCAATTCCGCCACCCGGACCTTGCCCCCTCCACCCCGAAGCCGCGAGCTGATGGGACTGCACATCTCGGAGTTACACATACACTGATCAGGCTTTTCATACTTGAATCTAAACTCTGATGACTTGAGGCTTGATAATTTTGTGTTTAGCATGTAGCTGGTACCTTTAAACTTCGCTGAGGAGCTTCAGAGTCTTAGAAAGTATTGCTGGAATTCTTAAGGAGAGAGAGGAGGCTCACACCTCCGTGCATCCCACGGTGCATTTGCAGTCACGCAGTCTGTTTCCCTCCAGCTTTGAAACCTAATGTTCGCCTTGGCTTATGTAGCTGTGCTTTAAAAATCTTGCTGCCATCCTATGTAAAGCTAAAAAGGAGGTTTAAACTTGTTCAGAGCTCCTTAAGCTTGCTTTAGAGAATACCCTAACCCTGTATAAACCAAGAGTATAATATAAAGAACCTTGATTGCTCCAACCCACTCCTTCTGGAAGCAGATTTTTTTTCCCCCGAAAAATCCATGATGTACATGTGACATACAGTATTATGGTTCTCTTGCCATGGATATCGATTGTGAAAGCTCAGAGGTAATACAGAGAGTTGTAGAGGAGTTATAAAAAGTTCTGTTTGATTTACAGCCCTTGCACTGTTCTCATTGTTCTTTATTAACTGCTCTTACCCATTTAGCTGGCTGGCCAGCAGGTTCCCATGTCAGCAGGTAATGTGACTTGAAGACTTAGAAAATCTTATTTACCCCAATAAACTGACAGCAGGTGCTTTCCCAGAAGAGTAAGACTTTCAACAGAATAATTCATAGACTTTTTTGTACAATAAATATCTTAAATCACCCCAGTATTGGAGATGACACTTTGTTGCTAACTGCTGATAATCAGCCAGTTCCCCAGCAGAGTTCTCATTGACAGAAACTCTCCTCAAGAGATGGATGCATCCTGCAAGTTAGGGGCAGTAAAGATGACAGCAGCTCACTGATGGATATTGAGCAGTAAGATAAAAATAGATAACAGTCATCAAAAAAAGTTAGAAGAAGAGATCAGGAAGGTCAGAGAAGGAAGTATTAGAATTAGAGCTCTACCCTGAGGGGCTCTATAACTGAAGTGGATTCTTTCCCACTCTTTGTGGTGCAGGTGTCTCCATACGTGCACTGGAGCTGGCATTTTGCTGCTGGCAAACAGGACCTTTGGCTTGTGTTCAGGCCCTTCATCAGCAGGGATTAGTGTGCACTGCATCCAGGAGAAAATTAACCCCAGAAGCCTTTCCAGAGTGAAAGGCTGGAGTGCTTCTCTGCTGGAGGGAGCCCTGGATGGCTGTTATGAGTCTCAATCTGATAATTGGCTGCAGGGTTGCTCTGGTAGCAGCTTGACCCCACTCTGGCTGGTGGCTGGCCAGGGCCCTTGCTCCTTTGTGCCTGCTGCTTTTAGAGGTGCCTGTGCTTGTGATTGCAGGGGAACAAGGCCTGCTCTGGGGTGTTTACATGCTCAGCTTGTGTTGAGATCAAGAGTACAGGCTGAGTGCTTTTAGCTTTACTGGCTAGACCATTAAATCTGATGAGTGAGTGCTGTAAAATAGCCACTGAGCAAATAAACAGCAGTGTTGCTGTTAACAGCCTTGGTTACATGGCACTGTCACCCTCAGAACCTGGGGGATGCAGGGCCTTGGTTGCTCTGCAGGCACAGGTAATGGCTGGGCTTTAATTTGTGTTTGGCTCCAACTCTCTTGTGATGTTTGCAGCGTGGAAATAGGAGAGAGTGTTCGTGGGGAGGATGTCTACATTGTGCAGAGTGGCTGTGGGGAAATCAATGACAATCTGATGGAGCTCCTCATCATGATAAATGCCTGCAAGATTGCCTCAGCCAGCAGAGTCACAGCTGTCATCCCCTGCTTCCCTTACGCCCGGCAGGACAAAAAGGACAAGGTAAGGGATGTGGGGAAGGTTTCTGCAGGGAACTTAAAGGCACACCTTGAAAGTCCTGCCTGCTGGAGAGGATTTAAATAAAGTTTTGTCGCCTCCTCTGAATATCCAACCTCTCTTCAGTTTGTTAAACTTTGAGACATTAGTCTGCAAAATGATCTTCTCATAAAGATCTAGTTCTTCTTGAAAATATACTGAAGTCTAATCACTAGCTGATGAGAAGATGCAATGTTAATGAGTGCTGCTTTTAGTAACTGCTTGTGAATCACTGCCTGGAAGCAGAAGGCTGACATCTTGATGAAGGAGTTGAACTTGTCTTGTACTGTCTTTTTTTTTTCCTCCTGTACCAGAGTCGAGCTCCAATCTCTGCCAAGCTGGTTGCAAACATGCTGTCTGTGGCAGGAGCAGATCACATCATCACCATGGACCTGCATGCATCTCAGATTCAGGTAGGAGCAAAAATCAGGAAGGGGCTTGACCTGTTCCAGTCTGAGCCTCTTGGCTGCTTTGCAAGCTTTCCAGTCATCTGCTTTTTGGAGATACTGCAGTGATCAAGAGTTGGGAATTTGGGACTGGATGGGGAGGTGGGTAGCAGGTTAACCTGTAAATGAAAGTACAGTTGTTCTTCATCAGACTGAGTTGTGTAAATGAGCTAGTAAAGGATCACTACAGCTTTGTTGCTACACAGTGACACTGTTTGTTCTTCACTAGACCTTGGAGGAATGTGACATGGAGAGTATCTTTAAATTCTGAGCCGTGTTTCTGATACTTAGTGTGTTGTCTTGGAGAGGTGAGCAGTTAGTTCTGCCCTCAGGTGGCCTGGCACAGCTGCATTTGTGGGTTTGGTTGAGCAGGATGGTGATCTGGTAGCCTGCCTCTGGCAAAGATGGGCAATCCCATTTGTATCCATTCAGTGCCACCCTCCCACACAGGCTGGCCTTGGTTTTCTCCCAAGCTTGTAGTGAATTGAAAATCATTCATAGCCTTTGTTGGCTTATGAACAAAATATCTCACAGAGCAACTAAAGTCTTGATTGGGCTGTGCAAGAAAGCTGGCAGGAGTATTTGCCAGGGAGAGGAGAGGCTGCAAGCTCAGTTTGATTTTGTTTGTCTCTACCTTGAGCAAGTGCTCAAGACCAAGAAACCAACTCAGTGCAGCTGAGAGGGGTGTGGCAGAGGGAAGGATGTCTGTTGAATTGCTGCACAGGGTAAGGGAGCTACTGCCTGCTGAAGCAAGTGGGCTGGCTGTTGTTTTAACACTTGGAAGTGCAGCCATTCACACTTCAGTATGATTTGCCCAGAAATACTGTCTCAGATGAAAAAAATCTGTAGGGGCACAGCTGAGAAGGCTCTCAGAGCATGAAATAAGTGAGCCCAAGGGGGTCCCTCTTCCTACAGGGCTTGGAATTGGTGTGGCTGAAAGGGCTGACCTTGCACCAGCAGCAGGGATGGGATTTAATGGGATCATTTGTGCACATGTGCTTCCAGCAGCTGGCTGGTTTCAGCCTGGTTCCTGGAGCTGCTGTGTTGCTGAGCGCAGAAGGAATGATGGGGAGAAGGGTCTGTTACCCTGTACCTTGAAGCATTCCTCAGGAGTAGCTGTCTGTTTACTCCAGGGTTAAATTCTGGCATTTGGTGACCTATGAGATTTGGAGAAGTCTGCAGGGTCACTGTAAAGTTAGGAACCAGCTGCATTACTTTAAAGACAGATGTTACTCAAGCCTGTTTTGTAGATGTGAACAGTTTGGGTAATGAGCTTTAAGGACTGACTGTAAACAGGCAGCCAGCTGCTCTGGAAATGAGTGCATTTGCTGCAGGCTTTCTGCAGCCCCCAGGACAGAACTAGTTTCATTTTGTGGGGGTGTTAAATATAAAGTGTTCTTTATGCTGCTGAACTATTTCTGGCTCTTGAAGACTTCTTCCATTACTATTCTGTGTATCCCAAAGACTACTGCCCTTTCATCAAGGGAAGTAAAAAGGAAAGCTGAAAGCTGTGGAAAGGTGATGATTGCATGCCTGATGATACAGAAGGCTTCCTACAACTGTTTCTGGAATGGGGCTTTCAGCTTCATCTGTTCCTGTTGTCTTCCTTGTAGGGTTTTTTTGACATCCCTGTTGATAATTTATATGCTGAGCCTGCTGTACTGAAATGGATCAAAGAGAATATTCCAGAGTGGAAGAACTGCACCATTGTTTCACCAGATGCTGGTGGAGCCAAGAGGTGAGCTGTCAGACAGGTAGCTTGAGATGCTGCTTCTGTGTCTGCTTCAATTCCTAAGAATACTTGTGACTATTTTTAAAACATGTTCCTTCTTTCAGTGTGCCTTTTCTCAGGCAGTCTGGGAGAGCTGGTGAAGAGTGGTCAGATATTCTTCCTAGAGAATGTTTAGAAGGTTTCTTGGGCTACATGGAGCATTTAATAGCTTCTAGAATCACAGCTGCATAGGTAGCAATTGCACAAGAGCTACCTCCCTTGGAGTAAACCAATTTGCACAAGGGTGTTTATGCCAACTGAAGGAGGAAATAGTGTAGCCTACACCCCTATGCCAAGGCAAGCTTACTGCTGATGATTAATGATACATTTTTATCCAGGCTGCTTTCTTTGCAGAATTAAACTTAGTCTCTTGAGGTATTTTCTTACTTTATTACCTTGGATTTGAATATGTAGCTGTGATTTAAGCCTGCTGCCTCTCTTCATCTTCCCTGAGAACAAGGAAGATAGAGGGTTCCTTTCCAAAAAGCAGCAGCATATGCCATAGCACATTTCTATTTTGATAGCCTTACAATCTCCCATCTCCCTGCAGACAAACATGCCTGTTTGTGGGCAGCCCAGAATGTTCTCAGAGGCTTTTTGGGAGAAACTAGGCTGTTCCTTGGTGCTTCTGTCTGAGGGCTACATGTGAACAGTAGAGGGACACAGATGTATTCTTTAATCCAGGGCTGTCACACCAAAATGTTGGTGGGTGCTGATGTCATTCATATGCCTCAGAATGTCTGAAGTGATGTGTTACAGACAGCCAAGAGACACAGGGGAGGTCACTGCTTGTCTTCTGTAGCTCTGCTGTGGTCCATGGATTGGGCAAGACCTCCTGTACATTCAGCTATTTCTGTAGCTTGTTGCATAACACAGTATATGAAGTGCCAAACCAGCCAGATATAATCTGACTCTTGAAAAAATCTGCTCAAAAGCCTCTTATTCTGAAATGTGTCTGTCTTGGCTGGTGCAGTATTTTATGGAGATATGCAAAGCCAAATACTTCAGTTTAGTTTAACAGTCTTGTGTAGGACCACCAGGATGATAAGTCTGATCTAGTGGGGCTAAGAGTCTACTTACCTCAAGTGAAGAGTTTTTTGGGAGCATGTGTGTTTTACTTCTTCCCCTTTTAAACTTTTACTGTTCATCAGTATTAATATATTAAGATCCCTCTAGGAAGGTTGCTCTGCAGTCCCTTTAATGGAAGTAAATGTGAGGTGATGTATTTGAATTTCCTGGATGTGTAATCCTGCCACAGTCTGTGCCAGTGCTTGTGTGCATGACGACTGATTGCTTACAGGAGTGACAGTAAAGCCCTGTCATAGCACAACTTTAGCCTTTCCAGTGTAGTGTTACAGAGATGACAACTTTCCAAGTGTTTGGATTGCTTCAAGTTTGCTGACCTTGCTGGTTAAGGTTTGTTTTCAGCTTAAATGCAAATTAGTTTACAGTGGTCATGATGAAAGATGAGATCTGTTTGCAGTCACTGAGAGAGATTAGATCAGAGGTTGCAGTTTAACTGCTCGAAGGGAAACCCAGGTGGCAGAGTGCCTTCTATTAATTGCTTGGGAGCCGTAGCAGATGTGGTGACAGCTCCTCTTAGTGCAGTGTGTTTGATACTGAAAGAGCTTTGCCCGAAGCTGCAGTGTGAGTTAAGAGCTGTGTGGGACCTGCTCTCTCCTCAGAGTGACCTCCATTGCAGACCGGCTGAACGTGGACTTTGCCCTCATCCACAAGGAGCGCAAGAAGGCCAACGAGGTGGATCGCATGGTGCTGGTGGGGGACGTCAAGGACAGAGTGGCCATCCTGGTGGATGACATGGCAGACACGTGTGGCACCATCTGCCACGCTGCAGACAAGTGAGTGGGGCTGCCTGCTGCCCTCCTAACCAGGAGCCTGCTCTTGGGAACACCGTGTCATGGGCTAAGCAGTTTGTTTGCATGACGAGTTTCACAAGGCTCGTGCAGTTTCTTCATTATTTATGTCATACAAAATAAGGAAAAAAAAACACAGTAAGAGTTCTTGCAGTAGGCTCATGCAGTTTCTTGATTATTCGTGTTATACAAAATGAGGAAAAAAATCCCAGTAAGAGTTCTTGCAGCAGGGTCATGCAGTTTCTTGATTATTCATGTCATACAAAATAAGATCTTGCAGTAAACTCATGCAGTTTCTTGATTATTCATGTCATACAAAATAAGGAAAACAACCCAGTAAAAGTTCTTGCAGTGGGAATAGGTAGAAGACCATAGTGTCTCTTTTTTCCCTGCATTGAAAATGGACCATCACTGACCATGCCAGGTAAAACTAAGTGTTGTTGTCTGGTCCATCAGCTGCTTTTGTATTAGAAATAAGCTCTTCAAACTTTGATATCATTCATGCCTTTACACTACAAGCAGCAACATATTAACTGTAAAATACAGTATTAAAAATTAGCACAGTATTTCATACTGTATTAAATACAGTATTAAAGTATTAACACAGTATTAAATATCTGCTACCTTGTGTAAGCAAAAATTACAGAAGGTCGTTTGTATGATCTGTTCCAAATATTCCAGAGCTAAGAACAAAGGGGTTTTTTTCAGTGTGTGCTTTGCCTGTAGTGGATTTCATGCTACTTGTAAAACTGTTTTTTCCCCCCAAGTCAGTAGAGTGGGGGAATCAAAGGTGTAACCTGTTCCTAGCACATGGGGCTGTCTCCAGTCATGCTTGCCATGTGCCCTGCACTAATGTCAACTTAATACTTGCTGAGAATTACTCATCCTTGTCCTTTACTCCCCCTTGCAGGCTTGTGTCAGCTGGAGCCACCAAAGTTTATGCCATCTTAACTCATGGGATCTTTTCTGGGCCAGCAATTTCCCGCATCAACAATGCCTGTTTTGAGGCAGTTGTAGTCACAAACACAATACCCCAGGAGGACAAGATGAAGCAGTGCCCTAAAATCCAGGTGAGCATCTATTTTCTGCCATTCCTGGGGGGTGGTAGCCTTGTCTGTTCACCTGTTGGGGGTGAAAATCCCACTATACTGTGTAATGCTGACAGGGGTTCTGTTGGTACTGTCATCAGTATTGCCTTGTTGTCTTGGCCCTATTGCTGTGGGGTAACAGTCATGTTACACTGATATAAAGCAGCTTCTATTGCAGCTCATCTCAAACAGTTCATGAAGGATCTTTTTTTTCAGGGCTTGTTTTACCTAGATCAGGTGTCTGATTTAATGGGGCCACGATGTAGGCAAGTAGTTGGATGTGTGCCCTCTGGAGGGGTGATGTGCTGATGTGCAATGCTGAAACAGAGGTAGACAGGAGCTTCTGATGTTGGTGCTGACAGCTTTGTTGTATATCTGCCCAGCCTCTGCCATCCATATGAAAACTAAAAGCTGATAACGAGCCCCAGAATCTGCTGTTCAGCCAGTTCTCAATCCATTCATCCAGTGTACACTTCTGAGTTTTGCCTGTGAGGATTTCATGGCAGGCAGTGTCAGCAGCCTTGCTGAAGTTGACAATATCCACTGTTCTCACCCATCCAGGCAGTTGCTTCCTCATAGGTGATCAGGTTGGTGAAGCTTGATTTGCCTTGGTGAATCCATGCTGACTGTTCCTGATCATGTTCTTGTCACTCATGTGCACAGAGAAGGCCTCCAGAATGAAGTGCTCTGTCACCTGCCCAGGGATTGATGTGAGGCTGTGACTGGCAGTAGTTCTGGGTTGTATTTGCTTTCTCCCAGTCCTCAGGCACCTCTGCTGATCTGCAGGAGCTTTCAGAGCTGATGATGAGTGCCTGGCTGTGATGTCTCCCAGCTCTCTCAGTACTCATGAATGTGTCCCATCAGGGCCCATGGACTTGTGGATATCAAGTCTGCCCAAGTGTCCTCTAACCCACTCCTCCCTAAGGAAGAGTCTTCCAACATTCCCTTACTCAGGTCTGCTGCTTGTCAGTGCAGACTGATGCAAAGATGGTGCTCACTAACTGCCCTCTGTGCATCCTCTGCCACCAGGGTCCCCCTTCCCTTTAGGAACAGGCCCATGTTATTCTTAGGTTTTTCCAAATACATCAATAACAAAAGGAAAACATTCTTCTTGTCCCTCATGTCCTTTGCTAGATTGAATTCCAGAAGGGCCTTGGCTTCACAGCACCAATATTTAGGACACAAGCATGTGGAGAAGTTCTGGCACTGCTCACTCTCAGCCAGTGCTCTGGTGTGGGTGTAGAGGCTTCCCCACTGCTGGGCTGCTGGTGAGAGGGCAGCTGAACTGGTTGAAGCTGCAGTCATTTTTAAGCTGCTTTTGGAAAATATGTTATAAGCTGATTGCTAGCTGCTGTTGGGTTGCATTTCTTTCAGCACTAACTTCTGAATGATACTCCTGCAGCCTCTAAAACATTTTCTGGTGCTTCACCTTGTTTTCAGGCTCCACACAGCAGCTGCTGTAGGCAGAATGTTAAACTGGCAACCTCTGTGTAAGTAGCTGCAGCCAAAGATTGCAGTGGAGCAGTTTTCCAGGCTCTCCTTTAATACCTCACATTTACACACTGGTGTCTGATGTTGAGGAGCACAGAGCTAAAGGATTTGTCACAAGTCTCAGGCTTTACTCTGCAGCTGCAGCTTGTTCATTTTTTTCTTCCCTTCAGAGACAAACTATCTAGAAGATTAAAAAAATATTAAATGCAATTTTCACTTGGTTTCCTCAATGCACCATGAATATAGGGATTTTTACTAGACTACATATATTGAAATGCTTTAGCTGTGGGGATTCAGAGCTGGGATTTGGCTGAGACTCAGCTTTCCCTCCTGCTACCTTTCTGACCCCACCAGATGGAGCCAGCACAGCGCCCAGGAGCTGAGCTGCAGCACAGCAGCTTCATCTCTCAGACTGCTGGCAGCAGTGGTAAAACCTCTTGGCTAAAGGGAAGTGATTTCATCTTGATTTAGACTGCCCTAACTTCTCTGCACAAGATGAATAAGAGAGTCCTGTGGTAAACAGATTGAGTCTAGGGAGTCTGAGCAAAGCAAGGCAACAGTAGAGTGTAACTCTGACAGAATAACTAGAGTATTTGTAGTGCTATTTGTGGGGTATCTTCAGGCTTAGATGTAATTAAATCCTAATCCTGTGTAGAAGTAATTTATCTACATCTGGCATGTTCAAATGTGGGTGATGAGTTTATTCTTTAGATTGTGCCTGACTTCCCAGCAGTCCTTTCAGGCTCGCTGCCTTTTCTCAATGGCACTGATGCATCTTCCTTCCCTTGCAGGTGATTGACATCTCCATGATCCTTGCAGAGGCCATCAGGAGGACTCATAATGGGGAATCTGTTTCCTACCTATTCAGCCATGTCCCTTTATAACAACAGATGTCAGCTGCTGCTTGTATGGCTTTTTTTTTTAAAACCAAAAGTTGTTCAGCTTGTTGTAAAGTTCAGTAGAAGACTCTGCTTGTTCCAGTGCAGTTCTCCACATCTCCTGCTTAAGTCAGGCTTACTGGCTCTGTTCCCAACACTGGGAGGCTGGAGGGGGAAAGCTCATCTTTGTAACAGCCAACTCCACCAGCACCCCTGTGCATGGAGCTGATCAGTAGCACTGACTCAATTCTGCAGGTCTGTGGAGAGCAGGACTGACACATGGCTAATTGCCACAATTATTTTGAGGGGGGGAGGGAGAGGGTTTGTCTGTGGGCAGTGTTAGATGATCTGGCATGTGCATCCTAAATTGTTTGGGAAGTAGAGCTCCCTAGGACATGTTGATCTGGATCTACAGCAAGAGCCCAAGAGACTGCTGGCTGTCTTACCACTCTGTACCTGACACTTGGAGAGTGCTGGGGAAGGCTTGTGTCTTGGCCAAGCTTGACCCTTGTGAAGCCCTGGGAGACACCATGGGAGTGGTTCTGCTACAGCTTCCTCCCATAAAAGGAGATCAGTGTAGCTTGCAAACTTGAATTTCTCTTAATTGTTGATGAAATTAAATGCCCTTTAGTGCACTACACAGCAAAGTGAGGGTGAGAGCAGAGTCTGTGCAGTGCTGTGCTAGCTTAGTGGGGAAGGTGCATCCTGGACAAGTGTTCTTTTCCAAAAGCTCTGACATAGAGAACTTGTGTTGGTTGTGTGCTTTGGTTTCTAGTGCAGGCTAAAACCAGCTTCTCAATTTCACAGCTTCCTGTTAGCCTTGCTAGCTAACTAGAGCACTGCTGCCATGTGCTGCAGCTGCACCTTGACCTGCTGTGCAACCCCCAACTCTTTTTTTTTACCAGTACAGTAGTAAACAGAGCCTCTGTCCAACAGCAGCAAGGTTGTTGCATCTAGCAAGTGCCTGCTCAGATGCTGGGGTGACCTGAAACACAACAGCTTTGTGTCCAGCTGGCTCAGCCTCTCACTCAATGCCTGTTACAGTCCTGTTAGCCTGGAAGTTACTGACTCATTGTCCTGCTCACTGTCTGCCTTTCCTTGAATGCCTTGCTTTTTGCAAAATACCTTAGAAGCCAAGGAGCACTGCAGGCTGCAGGACAACAGAACCTGAAGGAGCCCTTGGAGTGGCTCTGATGCTTTCCAGGAGTGTTCATGGCAATGGGTTGAAGAGGCTGGTGATACATAATACTGGGAGAACTGCAGATTTAACACCAACCTGACAGGCCACAAAGTGCCTGAAAGAAAAATACCAAAACTAGAGCTGGCTGAGGCTCTTGGATGTAATAAGTATCATCTGAAACTTGAATACTTTGAAAATGTACCAGACAATCGTAAGGTAAACTGCTAAGTCTCTCTTGAACTCTTACGGTTTATAGACCAAACTGTTTTATTCTGGTTTTCTTTTGTTTTGATTTTTTGGTTTTTTGTTTTTTTTTAATAAGCACTCCTTTTTTATTTGTTTTTGAGCTGGAGGAAGGGAAAAAGGGAAAAGAAGGAACTTGAAATTACTTTCTACAGTAACCAGCATGGCTTTGAGAGGCTGGGGGCTGGGGTATAAGTGGAACTAACTGAAAGATGTGGTTAAAATCTAGGGAAGTACTTCTTTAGTTGTGCCTTTTACTGAAGACTTCTCTCCCTTCCTAAACTCCTGTCCTGTGGCAACATTAACACTTCTATTAGTGTAGAGCTTTTCTTTTTGTATAAGAATTGGTGTTTGTCTGGAAACTGTGCATCTCTTGCTTCTTTGCTTTGCATCCTGCACTGAGCTCTCCTGAGAGTCTGTGATCCCACCTCCTGTATGGGAGCCCCTGCTGCCATCCTGCTGCTGCTCTGAGAGCCAGAGGCCAGGACATCAGAGCAGTGCTGGGAGGATTTTCAGCAGCATTTGTGTTTAAAGTTAAGACCTGATGAAGGAATTAAACTTTTATTTAAAAACCACGGCCTCTGCCTGTAAATACTTCTAAATATCTTAAGTGACATGAATCTTCTGAGTTGGGTCATTTTAAAGGTAGATCATTAAGTACTTTTATTTAGAAGGGACCTTGGAAGGTCATCTGGTTTAACCCTTGTGCTTGTGACCAGCTGTGAGGTTCAGCTTGGCTCTGCTCACATTGCATGGAAGGAAAAGCATGGGACCAAGCACTGAGTAATTCCTTTTGTCCATCTTTGATTTCATGGACTTAATTGTTAGAGGTGGCAGTGCAGCTTCTCTAGTACTGTTCAATTATGTATCTGAGCAGATTTGTTCACATCGTGTTCAGGTAGGGGAAGCCTGAATATTTTAACAAGTACAAATGAAGGATTTGTAAGTGTCTTGCACAAAGCTGATGATCAGAGACAGTAGGATTATGTCCTGAGGAGCACTTGTTCTGACTAAACCCTGATCCTTTCTCATTGTGTGTTGCAGATGGGGAAGTAGGAAATCAGAAGGATGAGATGGCAGGTCTGGAGAAAGGTCCTTGGCATTACAAATCGACCTCCAGACCTAGACTGAACATGACCATGGCCTCAGACAGGCATTTGCTGAGGATCACAGTTGTCCATCTGTTAAAATGTCTTGCAGTGCTGCCCAGTGAATAAGTGCAAAAAATGGGGTTTTTTTCCCCCCCAAATAGCAGGGTGGGTGCTGTGGGTCTTGTCAGGATTCTGTAGTAGATTTCACCTTCACCTTTGAAAAAAGCAGAACAGAGTTTTACAGCCATTTCTATACAGGAGACCATTGCTATAAGTATATAATGTTTTCTTATTACTTTAATAAAACCAGGAGTTTGAGTTGGGAGAGGGCACAGACTCAATGTGCTGTATGACATTGTAGCTCTTACAAAGGATGTGAGGTACCTCCTTGGGAGAGTTCTCATACCTGTGTAAAGTTACACTGCTCTGAAGCCTTCTGATCAGAAGGGATGGAGACTTCACCAAAGTCTGAAGGTGAGCTGTGGGGTGTCTTGGGCTTTCCTCACAGCTGTCTGAGTTACTCCTGTACAAAACAAGTTATTTCCCAGGAGAAAATCTCAACTGAGTCATTTGCTGTGCTCATGCAGTTAAAGGTGTGGAGGAGCAGGGTAGGACTCTAGCAGTTCCCTCTGCCACAGGCACAGCCAGAGTGTGGCTGCAGCTGTGAGGATGCTGGAATTGGTGCTGGTGGCTATCTCATGTCTGCTGCCTGCTGTTAATTCACCAGAACAAGGAACACATCAATCACTAGTCCTGTATCAGCCTCACCCAACTGACCAGGTACTTGAAACTAATGCACACTGTGGGAGCTGAGCTTGCCAGCTGTGCCCTGCAGCTAGCAGGATGTGTCCACTGTTAAAACCACAATGAGACACACCTCAAAATAATTTGCTGGCACCTCCCTCCTGCCTTACTGATACAAGGAGGTCTCCTGGAGCTGGTGTTTCTGTGAGCTAAAGAAAGGAGCACCTTGTCTTGCTGCTGTTGGGCAAGGGGAAAATGGTGTTAGCAAGCCCTTTTGTGAACTGCAGCAATATCCACAGGAGGAATGAGCCCTCCTGTGAGACACAACAGCCAGAGTCTGCTGCTGCCTTCCCCAGTGTGTGCTCCTGCCCTGATGGATGTGAAGGGTTGTGGCAGGAGGCTGGGGTGAAAATGGGAGAAAGTGCTGTCACCCTGTGGAGTGGCTCAGCCTGGCAGCTGTCATGGTGGTGCCCTGCAGGCTGACGGGTCAGGAGGCTGAGAAAAACCTCTGATCAGAGCAAACCTGCCTCCTTCCAGTACAGGAGAATAAGGCATTCCTGGAAATGGCTCTCGGGGAGGCTCTATCAGCCTGGCAGCCTTGTTCTGTGCGAGATTTAAAACCCATCTAAAATGGCTGGCAGTCGGTCTGTGCTATTTCAGGTCAGGGCTGTTTTTGCTTTCTCCCTATCTGTTGATGTCTCAGTTCTTTTGTTATAAATTATTGAAAGCAGAAATGCCAAAAGACGTAAGAAAGAAGCTGGTTGTGTTGTTATGGGAGGCTTTGCTAATTTGCTGGGGAAAAGCTCTTGCTGGGATATAAGCTCCTTTCTTGTTCTTTGTGCAAGATGGGTTTTAGCAGCTCCCCAGCAGCAGCCCCACCTCCCCCTGCTGGCAGTGCTCAGGCTTGGCTTTAAAGCTGCTCTGGCCGTGGTTTGTACGAGCGTGGTGGTGCCTGTGTGGCTTGAGGAAGGGGGAGCTCCCCTTGCCCTGCCTGCGTGGCCACCGTGGTGGCTTTGTGCCCAGACAAAGACCCGGGGCTTCCAAAGTGCTGCAGCATCGGGAGATGTAGCACATTGTCCAGGGGCTGTGCCGTGCCAGTGCTGGGTGCAGCTGATGTGCTGGGGGGATGGTGAGCAGGTTTTTGGGTGCAGCTGCTGCTGGTGAGGGGCTGTGCACAGGCAGGGTGGGGTTCAGGTTCGTTTGCACTCGCTGCCTGCCAGGGACAAAAGCTACGTCAGACTGCAGCATCCACAAAGGAGAAGCATGTGGAGAACAGGCAAGCAAAGGGGGAAGCTGAGGGGAAGGTGAGCATGGCCAGAGAGTAAACACATGGTAAAACACTCATCTGACTATTTGCATGAAGGCAAAGTGGATTGCCTGCGTTCATTTTGATACTGAATGGATGTTTTGGCTCTCGCTGGCTGTGCAGGAAAGATGAGCCTTTTCTCACTGGGGCTGGGCTGTGTGATGCAGGCTCTGCAGGGTGGGTTTGAAGGATGCTCATGAAGGCAGCCCTTCCTGGGATTGCAGCTCCAAACCTGGCCCTGCCTGGGGCTGCACCACCAAATCAGAGCAGCCTGGCCTGGAGCTGTGCCTGCAGCCTCTCCCTCCCCCCAGCACAGGAACGGGAGGCTGCTTCTCATCCAGACTCCTCTTGGAGGAGCAACCTGGCCTTAGATCTTGGCCTTTGCCTTTTCAGCGTTTGCCAGCTCTTGGTTCTTGTTGAGTTCAGAGCCCACATTGTGGCAGGAGCGAGAAGGTGCCTCGGGGTTTGCGGCACAGGGCCACCTCCGGCCGTGACCTGCTGTCGCTGGATAGCACCGCTCCCTGCTGCCAAGAAGGCAGTCGGTCTTGCTAAAGAACACAAAGCAAGTGTTCCCTCCGGATTGCTGGGGATTTTCTCTGCAAAATCTCCAATAAGCCCTGAGCAAAACCCAGAGGTTGGCAGGCCAGGAGGAGGTGGAGGTGAGAGCTGCTGCAGCACAGCTGCTACCCCTTGGTGCTCAGTAACAGGTTCCTGTTCGCCATGGCACCAAGATCTCTGCAGAAAGGTTTTGCAAGCCTCATCTGCAGTCAGGATACTCCTTCTTTTGCCTCCTCCCTTTCCCCTCATTCCCTTCAGCAGCTACAGGACCTTCCTGGCCCTCTACCCCCTCTCTATCCTGGAGGCCAGCATGCAAGTGCCCCCCAGACTGCCACTGTCCTTCCTGCTGGGATCAGATGGGCTGCCTGCACTGCCCCTTGGCTTTTACCACCAAAGGTGTTTCTTCCACTTGCACACCAGCCCATGTGCGCAGTTTGGGCTGCTCCCCAGCCTTGCTGCAGCCAAGCAAGAGCTTGTGAGTATGGTCAGCTTCTTGTCCACCCATGCTGCTTTTTTAGTGACCAGCCCTCCCCAGGAAGTGCTGTGGCCAGTGTAGACGTGAGCTGGGCAGTGGCCAAGCATCTCTCACAGGTGTGAGAACAGGGTGCTGGCTTTAGCCCAAGGCTTGCTTTATTCAAGTTCTGCTTCAGCAGTGGGAGCATCCCTGGACACACACATGGGCCACACCTGCCTCCCTTGCTGTGGGGCACCTGCTTCTGGTGAGGGGGGTTGAGGCTGGGACAGTGGCTGTGGAACCATCTGGTCACAAAGGGACCAGCCTGCTGCCCCTCACCTGGCACCCAGGTGCGTGTGCGCACAGGAAGGGCAGTGGGAGCCATGCCCGTGTGTGGGGGCAGCGGGAGCTGTGTCCGCGCGTGCGGGGTCTGTGTGCCGCCTGTCCGTGTGTGCTGTGAGGGTGTGTGGCCCCTGTTCCCGGTGAGCCCCCGTTCGGCGTCCCCTCTCTCTCTGTCCCCTCCCCGCCCGGCTCCCTCAGGCCCCTCACGCTCGGTCCCGCTCGCGCCCCCGTCGCGCGGCACGGCGGGAGCGGCCGCCCCCTGGCGGGCCACGCGCTTCCCGGCGGGCGGGCAGCCAATGGGCGCGCGGGCTGGGCGGCGGCCGGGGTATAAAAGGCTCCGCCCCGCGCGTCGCGCGCTCCAGACTCACCTGGACGTGCAGGGAGCGGGATCGGGCTCGGCACCGGCACCAGCTGCACATCGCATCCGCTGCGCACCGCGCCCTACAGCGCCGCAGGTACGGGCCGGGCCGCGCAGGGGGGCCCCGCGCAGCGCTGCTGCCAGCAGGGACTCGCCGAGGTGCACCGGGGCGGGGGCTGCGGGCGCGGCGGGTCCCGGGGGGCCATGGCTGCCTGCTGCGGGGAGGGCTCCCCGGCGTGTGCGGGCACCGGGGGCCGCCCCGCTCGGCTGCCCGGGCCCGGCAAGCGGCGCGGTGCCCGGGGCGGCGGCGCGCCCCGCCCTGCGCTATTGTCCACGGCGGGGGCCGGGGGGGGCCGGGGCCGCCTTTGTCTGCCCGTCCCCATCCTCGGCTGACTGCGGCGGGGGTCTCGCAGGCAAAATGTGCGACAAACCAGACCTGTCGGAGGTGGAGAAATTCGACAAGAAGAAGCTGAAGAAAACCAACACGGAGGAGAAGAACACGCTGCCCTCCAAGGAGAGTGAGTGCGGGGCTGGCGGGGCGGGAGGCGCGAGCGGCGGGGCAGAGCCCTCGGGGCCGCTCTCACCGCCGGGGGACAGGGGCGGTTCGGGGCGGCGGGGCTCCGGCCCGGGGAAAGCCGCGGGCAGAGGTGTGTGCAGCCCGGGATAGCGGGCACGGACACTCGGGGAGGGCTGTGGTGCCAAACTGATCCCTCGGGGCATCGCTTTGCTGCGGACAGACGCAGACAGGTGCCCGACGAGCTGCCACGCACACGTGTGGCTTGTCATCTTCTAAACTGACTGTTCAGCCACCCTACTTGGGATCAAACCACAAAACTGGCCATCAGGGCCTGAGTGAATCCTCTGAAACCTTCTCCAGTTCGTGCTTTCACAAAAAAAAAAAAAAAGCACAAGATACTAATGGGCCTCTATTCTCTTGCAGCCATTGAGCAGGAGAAGGAATGTGTGAAGTCTTCCTAGAGAGAGATTGCCTGGCAGGAAGAGCGACTACTCAATTATTTTGCTTTGAAATGAATCATGTGGGTTTTTTTAAATTTACATCACGTACATGTATAGAAAACAGCTGTATCACCTAACACACTGTCCCACTTTGCTGGCAGCTTTGGCAGGTGGGGGGGACAAAGCGTGGTCCTCTCAGTCCATCAGTAGCCTGACCTGATGCCATCTCTGCTGCTTCAGCTGCCTCCTGTGACAGCACTGATCTTGCTCTGATGCAGTGGGGAGATGAGCAAGGGCTGTGGAGGCTTCTGGGCATGGACCCCTTCTGCCTGGTGGAGTGGGGAACCTTTCTGGCCTCACCTCCAGCCTGGGTCTGTCTTGCATATTCTTCACTGACAGTGTTCTGTAGCCTCACTCACGGTTTTTTGTCTTCCTTGGGGAAAAAATGAGAAGTTTATTATAAAATAAAAAATTGTAATGATCTACCTATGGCTCATGGCTTCTTTTCTGACAAAGGTTCTGGCTGTAGCGTGGCTTGCCCTGTGGAGGGTGGGGAGGTGTGCCTGGTGCTGCAGCAGTGCTGGGGAGTCAGTGTTGCTCAGAGGGCGATGTGGGATGGTTCCCTGCAGGGTGAATCCAGTTTGGTGTTTGGGGATCTGTTCCTGGGGAACTGGGAGTGTTGCTGGCATGATTATGGCCACTGTGCTCCACCACCATTGTGGTTTCTTGGCGCATCTAAAAGCAGAGGCTAACCTGGGTCTCACTGCCCATGTGAGGGCTGAGCCTTTTGCCTTGGAAAACTTGGTGTCCCCTGCCTAAAACCTTGTGGAGCTGGGCTGGTGCCTTGTCAGCAGGGCTGGGGATGCTGGCAGTGGTGATTCTAGCCTGGGTCCTGCTGGTGTGGTGGCCAGGCCAGCTCTGCCTACCCAAATCTTGGAGCACCGTTTTCCCATCACTGCATGGCACTGCCCTTCTGTTTCCCTTGAGCAAACCTCCACCCCTACCCTTGACTGCAGGTGGTTTTTGCAGCCCTGTAGGGTTGGGTTTGAATGCAGTAAATCCCTTGGGTACTCTGGGCTGATCCCAGCCCTGCCTTGCAGGTGTGGAGATCCCTGGGTCCTGCAGTTGGCTGCCAGCACAGTGTGGGTGAGCTCTGACAGTGCCTCCAGGTTTATGCTGAAGCTTCCTGGCTACTGCCAGGGCTTCCTCACCTCCACCTGGCCTGCAGGGTCACTGAACACACCAGCCCACTTACAGAGGAGTGGAGGCAGACTAGCCAAAACTTGCCAGCTGACAGCTTTGGTCAGTGTTCCTCACGAGCCTGGTCAGCTGGGGACAAACACGGGGCTGTTGTGCCTGTCTGGACACGGTGCCTATCTATGTGCCTCCACCCACACTGCCTGCCAAGGACTGCAAATAACACTGCCTCTGTGGTTGCCACTGCCTCACCCCTTAAAAAGCAGAATTGAAAGAGCTGCAGGTTAAGAGTTGGGTGTTTGTGTGCTGTCAGGGCCGTGTGTGGGGTTTTCCATGGGGTGAGGGCAGAGGCCAGCAATGCAGAGGCCCAGCTGGGGCTGCTGCTCTGTTGGGCTGAGCACTGGGAAGGGTGGCTGTGCCCCTTCAGCACCCTGATGTCCCCAGGACAGACCCCTATCCTGGACATGGGAATGTTTTCCCAGTGCCAACAGCCAGGGTCGTTTGTCAGGGTGACAATGTGTCCCTGCTCAGGGGTGGTTTTTCTTATGGAGCAGAGGCAGGCAGGTAAAGCCAGCCTGAACCCTTTCCCCATCCCTGAGAGCCAGAGGCTGAGTTGAACCAAGTGAAGCTTTTGGGACAGAAACACAAAGTGTCAGGGCTGATCTCCCCTGCTCGGTTCTGCTTTTGGGGATAGGGGGGTCTCTGGATGCCCAGAGCACCTTGGCTACTCTGACACCGCCCCATGCCTCTCCCTGTGACATGCTGCAACGGGCCCCTCTGCGGGCATGGAAAAGCACCAGGGCACTTATCTCTCCCTGAGTCACATGGACGTCTGCAAGGCCACGGCAGGAGTGTCCCCTCCCTGGCACTGCTGTGCTTACAATAACTTCCCCCTCAGCCTGTGCTGGGCACACAGGCAGCAGAGCCTGCCAGGGGTGCTGGGCACCCCAGTCCCACAGAGCCAGCTGGTTTGGCAGCCAGGGCCAGGGCTGTGGGTTGCTGCATGTGGCAGGGTGGCTGGTGCCAGGAGCTGGCAGTGCTCCAGCATTGACCCCGAGTCTGTGGAAGTGGCCATGGCACCCCCTGCATCCTGGGGAGCTATAGAGGTGTGGATGCATCTGTGTTTGGGTTGCTTTTTCATTGCAGCCATCCCCAGCATGTAGCAACACAGATTCAGACATGGGGCTGTGCCCCAAGGAAGTCACCCCAGCCTGGACCCAGGGACATCAGCTGGAGCTGGGAGCAGCTCCCCAGCAAACACATCCCTGTGTGTCTTATGGCCAATGTCCTGTGGTCACCTGAAGTGAGGGCAGTCCAGGCACTTTTCCCAGCCACACCCCTGCCAGAATGGTGCACAGAACACATTGCCTAAATGCCCTGTGCTCAAGACTGAGGGTAAAGAGTTACCTATTTGGCTAACCAGTGTCCAAAATGTCCCTGATGCCAGCAAAGCGTGAGCCAGGAAGGGGAGAACCATTACAGAGAAGCCTTTTACATCATCACTCTCCCTCCCTATCCCAGACCTTCACCTTTTCACCCTGGCACACATGGGCCCACAGCTGCCAGTGCTGTGGGAGGCCAGGACACCTGCCAGACTGATGTCCCCTAGAAATGTGGTGGCTTGAGCGGCATAGACTGCCCCAGCAGGCACCCACACACAGAGGGTGACATTCCAGGAGCTGGGCCTTCCTGGCAGGGCTCTGTGACCCTTCCCTTGCTGGCTCCAGGTGAGTTCCTCGTGTCAGCCCCTCTTGGCAATGCCAGGAGAATATAATCCATGCCTCTCTCCCATCTGGGGCCCATCTTGCTGCTTTGGGGCGGTTTCCTCCCACGCTCCATGAGATGCAGAGGAGGGAGGAGAAGGCTGAGTCACCATCAGGCGGAATTTGGGCAAATACCTGGTGACCAGCAGCATGAGGTGAATTCAGATCAGGGCTTGTGGCTGGGTGTCTGTCCCTGCCACTGCTCCATCCTCTCTGACTCCAACAGGAGAGGATTTGGCCCAACACACACATGTGGAGGATCACAGCCCCATCTCTGGCAGGAGGTGCCTGAGTCAGCCTGTGCATTGCCCTGTACTGGGCTGCCCTGTGCCCCACAGCTCCCTGCCAGTCTGTGGCACCTTCCTGATGTCCCACAGCACCACACTGGTTTGTGGCACAACTCACCCAGGGCAAGGGAGGCTCCTGCACTCTGGCAGCCAGGGTTTTTTCCCTTTGTCACTCGCCGTCTGGCAGTTCCCAGAACTGCAGCAGAAAGTGGTGAGAGCCAAGATCAGTCAGTGATCAAAGCCTAAGGCAGCTCCTGGATGGCAGGAAATTGCCAACCTCAACTTGAACTGCAAATGGGCCGAGCAAACCTCCTTTAAGATATGTGTTTGGGACCAGAGCAAACAGGATAAGGTGAAGCCAGGCTGCACAGACAGGTGAATGCTACAGCTCCCCAAGGGGTGGATCCTGCCCACCCCCACCTCCCTGTTCCCTGCATGCCTGAGGAAAACGTGTCACTTGGGTTGGCCTTTTCCTGCCAGGTCTCTGCTGCCTGCACAGACACATTGCCAAGCACAGAGCTCAAACCACCCCATGGCAGCTGAGGTTGAGAGGGGAACAAGGGGCAGCAAGCATGAGCTGCCAGGGGAAACCTCTGCTGGGAGTTCTTGGGGAGGATCTGTTCATGGAGATAGTTAAAGAGGAAAGCACATGGCTGTAAAAGAGGAAGGCAGAAAAGAGGGAGCAATAGTGGGGAAATGAAAGTGTTGTATGGGCTAGTGACCACAGTCCTTTGGCAAAGGAGAGTAGGCTACCATGATGTGTGAGAGTTGTGTGTGATGGGGCCACTTGGTGACGTGGGAAGGATGGACAGACAAGCTGTCCCTATCCTGTGGTGGGGAGGAGCACTGTGCTGAAGAACTCTCATGGCCATGGGGAGGGAAAGCCACTGCACTTTGCACCTACAAAGGCACCCACACAGCGAGCCAGAAACCCTTGGACACCTGTGCTGGCAAACTGGCCTGTGGGCTGCACGCACTCAGCACAACCCAGCACCTTCCCCGGCAGTGCAGAAGTTATTGCTGCTCTTGAAATAATGCCCTGGAGGTCAGGTTTACCAGCAGGAGCTTACTCATCCCCTGCCACGGAGGGCTCAGCATGAGCAGTGATGAACTGGGAGCACGCAGAGCTTCCTGCTCAGGGCCAGACTGCTGCCAGCCCGGCACAAAGCCGGGGGTCACCAGCCCGCGCTGTCCCGCATGTGCCGGGGCTGGGGCGGCCCGAGGCGCAGGTGGCAGCAGCCGGGCTGCGTGCCTCGGCCGGGCGACAGGCGCTGCTGCCGAGCCCTTCGGGGGCGGCCAGCCCGCTCCTGCCCGCGGCCGGAGCTCGGTGCTCGCTGCCGGCCCCCCCGGCCGCATTCTGCAGATTCCCGCGGCCGGAGGGGCCGTGCCGGGCTGCGGCAGCATGTGCTCCTGCGGGAACGCGGCTCCGGCCGCTGCGGCACCGCCCGCACTTGCGCCCGAGCCGGGCAGCTGACGGAGCAGAGGAGCGCTTTATTTTAGGAAGCAGCTGGCTCACACAGGAGACATTGTTTATCATCTTTCTCCCCTCTGGTGTTTTATTACAAAGGATTATGGCATGAAAAGCCATTTTGTTCCCCTGTTCGCAATGCATAGCCCCCTCTCCGTGATTTATTCCTCTCAACAGGCAACAGCTGGGGTATGGCATCCCAGGAAGTGGAGGAGGAAATAAGGTGGGGGCTCAAAGCCATGGCAGTGATGGCAGCAGGGATGCAACCAATGCCCAAGTCATGGCACAGCTGGCAGGAGTTTGCCGGGGTGCCTGAGATTGCTCATACACCTTCATGATGTGAGAGGTGGAAAAACAAAATCAAAGCCTTTCCACCGTGGGTAAGGAAATGTCACCTCACTCTGCCTGGCCAGGGCAGAGATCAGTGTCCTCTGTCAAAGCCTGTGTGCCCCACAGGCACACAGTGCTGGTGGCATTCCTGTGGTTCCACAGCCCCAAACCTGCCTGGATGAACCTGCATGGGATTCTCCTGCTGCCCAGGGGGAACCTGGGGCCAGGCTGGGCACAGCATGGTGCAGGTACGAGCTCAGCACGTGGGTGGGGTGCAGGGTACAAACTGAGGATCAGTTTGGGAATATGATCCGTGTGCACTCTCCCCAGAATCACCTCCAGCAGGGCAGAGGCACCTCCAGAGCCACAGCAGGAGCAGCTTCTCTCCATCCCTTTGTCCAGGCACTTTCCTTGCCAAACGACAGCCAGGATACCCCCTGTTCCCCTCCTCTGCCCCTGCTGCCGTGTGCCTTTCCTGTGGGTCCCAGAGCAGAGTCCGTGGCAGCACAGGCTGAACTCCCCCTGCCCAGCCTGGCAGACTCCTCTGTAGTTTTCCAGGAACCAGCTCTGGAGCCATGGACAGCAGATATGCATGTTGCAACAGATGCCTTGTGCTGTTTGCCAAAGGCCCATCCTGTCTGTGCACCTATATCAGGGTAGAACTATGTCTGCTGCTGCCTCCTATGGTGATACCTGCTCTGCCACCCTGTCATCTAACATGTCCCTAAAAACCAGCCAAGGGGTTCTTGGGAAGGGCAAGGGATGGGTGGGGAGGTTAGGGCAGTGGTACGTGGCTCAGCCACTGCCAGGCCTGCGGTTACACAGAAGCTGGGACAAGCCCCTGCCTGCAGTGTTGTGTCTGAGGCAGCTCTGCAGCCCAGGCATGTCCCCCTCCCTGCTGCCTCAGACCAGCTCACAAAAACAAGACAGGTCACTTTTTTAGGGCAGGTTGGGTAGAGGGGGTGAATGATGCCTCTTCCCCAGCTTTGCTCCACCTATGGAGCTCCTTCCTGGGGAGATAAATGGATGACAGGGTCCCTGGCAACTTGCTCAGGGCAAATGGGGGTGGCCAAGGCTAGGGCTGGCAGGACTGCTCAGGGGGTTCCTGTGCTGGAAATTGTTTCAGAGCAATGCCACAGGCTGGAGCTGCTGCTGGGCACACGCCTTGGAGAAGCAGCTGCAGAGCCGTGCACCGGGGCTGCAACAAAAGCAGAGGCCCAAGCCCCAGCTGCAGCACGGGACGTGTGAGGAATTAATCGAGGCATGAGCTGGCAGCATTGTGTGACCACGGGCTGGCAGGGGGTCCAAGCTGGATCAGGGCTCCTCACCTTGGCACCAGCTTCCTGTTGTTCACCCTAACTCCCAGAGCTGGCTGTGAGAGCCAAGCAGCCACACATGTGCTGCAGCCCCTCTGGGCAGGGATGCAGCCGAGCCAGGGGAGTAAAACCTCTCATGCTGAAGGAGCCCTGTGCCCTGCAGAGTCCCTGCCCCAGTGCAACCCCCTGGTACTGCTCACCCAGCACATGGCTCCTGGGCCATGTCCCCATCTCCAGTCAAATCCCCTGGTGCTCAGAACCCACAGGTGAGGTCCCCTCCTGGCCGTAGGGCCAGGGCAGTGCTGCTCTCAGCAGGTTCCCACCAGCACAAGGTCATGCCCAGATAAGCCCATTCCTTAACTTGTGCTAAGTGTGCTTTAGCCATAGTAGTTACTAAGTAGGCAGCTCCTGTTGGGCCACAGTGTTTGTAGGCTGCACTTCTTATCTCTTTACTTTGCTGGGCTTTGGGAACATGTTAGTACAAACCATGGCTCTGTGTTTTGCTGTGGCACTGATGGCCTTGCTCTGCTGGGGGAGCTGCCTTGTGGAGAGGATCAGGGAATACATCTCCCTCTCCTTACCCAGGGCTGATGTGGGTGGCTTTGTTGTGCAGGCTCAAGAGGTCCCTGTTCACCCTTACATGGGCTGTTTAAAACTACTAATCAACAACTGGGGGTTTGTGGCAGCAATTTATAGTCTCTGCAGGTAGCTCCTCTCAAGTGTGAGGGCAAGATATCTATCCAGGGAAGACCTTGTGAACTACTCAGGAAAGTGCACCAGCACAGGTGAAGGCATCCAGCACCTGAGAGAATTAAGTAATGCTGGAGGTCATCTACAGTGATCTAGACAATGATGATGTCTTCAGAAATCCAGAGGGTGTTCATTGCACACATGCTGTGTGGAAGAAGGTGATTCAGAGTGTCCCACTGTCATTCTGGCAGCTTGGCAGCACTGTATTATCCAGATATGAAAACACCTTATTGGCTCCAGAACTTTGATGAAATATCTGTCCCTCCTTGTGCCTATAAGCCAGTGCTTGGCTGCCAGGGGCACCCCAAGAAGTCAGTCCCCTCCTGCCCTGCTCAGAGGGAGAGTGAGCCCCAGATGCATGTGCTGTACTCTGTTTCCTCTTGCCTGAGCAGGGGAGGACAAGAGGCAGTGGGATGGTGAACCCAGCTTTAAGCAGAAAGCCCATATATGAGATGTGAGAGGGAAGAGAGCTGTTAAGAGGAGGAAATCCCAAGAAGGCTGCCAATATAATTGCTGTAGAGGCACAAGAAGGCAACTGTCTTTCAGAGTAACCACTATGAGTGCTTAAGCCCTACTTTCCTGAAAGCAGCTGCATATCACCTGCTGATGGGAAGTAGGGAATAAATCCTTTGCTTTCCTTAGCTTCTGCATGCAGCTTTAGCTTTATTAATCTGCCTTTATCTCGACCCACAAGTTCTTTTCCATCTTATTTTCTCCCTGCCCTATCTGCTGAGGAAGGGAGTGCTAGAGCAGCTTGGTGGGTAACTGGTGTCCACCACAGATGCCAAACCGGTTGTTATCCAGCTCAGCAAGACAACCAGACTGCACCGCCGCTGGGAGCCAAATCAGACCGGGCACATCCCTGCACAGGTAGGCAAGTGACTCCACCAGCTGCCAGCACCCACAGATTACCCTGGAGGTACAGGGGAGCCCCTCGAGCATGAGCACGGTCAGCTGGGGTCACTGGCCATGTGGCATCTTTGGCTGAGCTGCAGGGATGTGCTGCCCCCCCTAAAGCCTGCAGGCAGCTTCCCCTGAGGATTAGGTGTCTGCCAGGCCTGACAGGGGTGGTGCAGGAAGGCAGAGCATGGCACAGTGCTGCAGCAGAGCACCATGCCTCTGCTGCCTTGGCAGGATCTGCCGTGGCGGCTCTTTCTTGTTCAGGATCAGGGCTCACCCCTTATATGCTAAATCAGATCCCTGATCAATAAATACTGGCAAACAGGACTGAATGGCTGCCAGGCAAAGGGAACTGGGCAGGGGCAAGTGTGCCCTGCTCAGAGGCTCACTCCAGCAATGCATGGTCCTGACAGAGACGGCAAGGGGATCTGGACTGGTTTGGAGGGATCTCCCAGGGGGTGGTGTAGGCTGCATCTCTCACTGGCACCAGCAGCATCCTGCACTTCTGCCCTGGAGCTGCTGTGTACAGCAGTGCCCCACATGCACACCCCTGGAGCTCCCACATTTTCCCCAGGCTGCCCTGGTCCCCTACTGCCAACAGCCTCGACCTTGGGCCCTTGTGCTGCCCTCCCCCTCCTCACCCCCCTAGGCTTTCCTTGTTTCCCATCTCTTCTGACAGATCACTGAGGCCAGTATTAATATAATCCCTGGCTTAATTTAAATCCTCCTCCCATCTCCTGCTTTCCCGCAGGGAGAACAGAATGGATGCCCTTTTGTGGCACCCACTCAGTCCTGGAGCTGATGCAGGATCCAGATGGCCAGAAGCCCTGGATGTCCATAGCAGGGAAGAGGTCCCTGCTCTTCCCCCCTGGAGAAGGTGTCCAAGGCATGTTGCAGCCCCAGTGAGATGTGTCCCCCGGTTTCAAAGGTGTATCTCGTTAAGCAGCAGGCACTATTAGAAAAAAAGTTGATGATGCCAACCACAGGGGAACACACAAGTGGCTGCTGCTCCCCAAAACCCCTCTGCAGCCACCTGGGGGTCTGGTTTCCCTCTCCCTCTGCTCTCACTGGGCGAGGCTGGCCACAATTTTCCCTTTCAATGTAATGTTTGTATTAGCTGTTCTTCCCCAGAAACCTCCTTAAAGACATTCTCATTCCTGGTCATGTGGGGTATCATGAGGGTGGGGGAGTCTTGCTCTTTTGGGCAGCTGTCACTGAAGTGACAAAGTGGGGACAGGGGGACTGAGAGGAGTGACAGGGGCAGGCAGTGAGGGGGCACAGGTGGGACTGTGAGGGGAGTGACAGGGAAGGGCAGTGAGGGGCTGCGGTGCGACATGTGGCACTGTGAGGGGACAGGAGATCGGGGAGTGACGGGGACTGGCGTTAGGGGGCTGCGGGGGGCAGGGGACATACGGGGACTGTGAGGGGAGTGACAGAGGGGACTGTGAGGGGAGTGACAGAGGGGACTGTGAGGGCGCACATGCAGGACTGCGAGGACAGTGACAGAGGGGACTGCGAGGGGAGTGACAGAGGGGACTGTGAGGGGGCACAGGTGGAACTGTGAGGAGAGTGCCGGGGGCGAGCAGTGCGGGGCTGCCGGCCACGCAGGGACATGGGGGACATGCAGGGACTGTGGAGGGGAGTGCCGGGGGGTGCTGTGAGGGGGACCGGGGGACACTGAGGGGACGGGAGCTCGAGGGGTGATAGGGCAGGCAGTGAGAGGGCACAGGTTGACTGTGAGGGGGGACTGTGAGGGGGCTGAGGAGGCACAGAGGGGAACATGCGGAACTGTGAGGAGAGTGACGGGAGGACCGTGAGGAGGCACAGGGGGGACATGTGGGACTGTGAGCGGAGTGACCGTGGCACCGTGACGGGGCCGAGGAAGCACAGGGAGGACGTGCGGGACCGTGATGGCAGTGACCACGGCACCCTGAGGGGGCTGAGCAGGCACAGGGCGGACATGCGGGACCGTGATGGCAGTGACCACGGCCCCGTGAGGGGCTGCGGGGCGGCTCCTGCCCGCCGAGGGCGGGCCCTGCCGGCCGGCGGGAGGCGCGTGCGCGGCGCAGGCGCGGGGCTGAGCGGCACCTGCGCCCCGCGGGCCGGGCGGCGGCGGCGGCGGCCGGAGGGCGGTGAGGGTGAGGTAAGGGCGGGCCCGGCGCCGCCGCCCCGGCCTGGGCACCTGCGGAGGGAGAGGGCTGGAGAGCCGCCCCTTTACCCCGGCCCGTGCCGAGGGGGCCCCTCGCGGGTGCCGCTCCTCGGCTGCGGGCTCCTCCCTGGCCGCCCCCGTGGGGCGGGATGGGACCCGCCGGAGGGTCTCGCCTCCGCCGAGCCGGGGCCTGGGGAGCAGGGGGGAGTCGGACCCGGCGTGCCCACCCCGCTGTTGGTACCTGCACACAGGTGCTGGCGCCCTGCGAGAGCGGCTCGGCCCTGCTGCAGTGGGGTTCAGCATCCGGAATAGCTCGCAACGGGACCAGCGATGTCAAGGCTGTGTCACGGTGCCGGCAGCGTTCTGACCTGAGCCCTGCTGCTGAGTACTGCAGGCTCTGGAGCAGCCCGACATAACCTATTAGTCATTTTTAAAAAGAGTCCCTTGCTAACAGAGTATATTTAAACAGAAATTCTGTTCGGGGCTGATGGCCTGTGCCAGGAGGGGTGACAGTGACAGTGGTGACAGTGACTGTCTTAAACATCCCTCAGGAAGGTTTGGAAAGGAACAAGGATATTGAACAGTTCACCTGCTCACAGGGCAGGATTTCCCCTGAGCCATGGGCTATGGGGACTTGTGCTGCAGTTCCTGTTTGTCTCTTCTGACATTTGCATTTTGGTCTTTGCTTTAGAAATACTGGGTCACACACTGCTCCTCAAATAGCCCATCAGCTTAGCTCAGCTGGGCTTGGTTTGAGGTGTTTCTGTGCAGGGAAGTGAAATTTGTGAGCCTTTTGTGCAGAAAGTGAAGAAACTCACTTAAAGCAGAAGTTTCTGCTTTTGGCTTTGTGGTAAGCACTGTTTGAAAGGGCTGCAAAAAGAGCAAAAAGAGCAGAATCAAGGTTGAAGAGGGCCCCCCGAGGTAAAGGCAGAAAGCAGGGTTTGGCCTGGAAGGAGCAGGAGTGCTGATCTGAGCAGTGCCACACGCTCCTGCTTCAGTGGGTCGGAGATGTCATCACTAAGCAGCACTACTCATCCACACCCTTCCCAGGAATGTTGGTAGCAGGTGTAAGCAAGCTCCTTGTCTTTTCATCCCAGGCTGTTCCCAGCTGGCTCACTTTCTGGTTAGTAGATTCTGGTGCGTGTTCAATCCTCAAATCAGATTCCAGGGTGTGAGTAGGCAGGACAAGCAGATCACAGTTATTATAATCCCCTGGATTGAAGGGAGACACAGGTTGCACAGCCTGTGCTCTCGTGTTAGAACTCCTTCAGTTGCTCTCTTCTTACCTGTGGTTCAGCATGCACCTTGTACTGGTTCTGTACTGGACCGTGTTCCATTTCACTCAGGGCAAGGGAAGCTCCTCAGTGCTTTGTTCTTGCTGTTTTACTCAGTACTACACGTGCAGGTTCCTAGAGCTCTACTGTTGTCCTTCCATCCTCACTCAGCATCACAGACTGAAAGACAACAAGGGCAGCCCTGGTAACCTTGATGACTGATGTTTGTTTTTTAGTGACTGATACACTGGAGGAAGGTGTTCCCTGGACAGTCCTGGAGACAGAGCAGGTACGGTACAACACCCAACAAACCTCTTATTCCATGTCAGGCCTTTACCCTATCCTGCACAGTGTCCCTGGGAGGGAGAGGGTGCTCTGGCACTTGGCCTTGAGGGTGCTGACTAAGGAAGCTGTGGTGTCTGGGTGGTTGCAATGTGAACCTGCAGCTGAGCCTGAGCAAACTGGGCTGTGACAGGCACTGCCAGCAAAGAGCAGCTGGTCCTGTGCTGGGAAACCCCTTCCAGCACTGGGGTCACGCGCAGCTGCGCTGGCAAGGTGAGTCAGCATCCTCAGGGTGATTAACAACTGGCTTGACAAATGACTTGTATTGCTATTAGACCTGCACATCTATTGCATCCTTCCAGCAGAGCAAGTCAGAGAGGAGAAATTGTTTAGCTGGTGATGGTACAGTGGAAAGGAAGGCCTGGTGATGGCCACCTCTGGTGATTTTGCTGTTTCTGTGGTAGCCTCACAGGATGCAGGCCTGGAGAGATGTTTTAGGTAGGGATGATGTGTTTGGAAAAACCGGATAAGCTTTCTGTTACAGAGTTTTCACCAAAAATTGATACTAAACTCTCAACAGTTGTTTTTACCTTGCACTTAAAGGGGTCATGTGCTATGTGCTGCGTCCATTTTGGACCTGATGAACGACTTGATTGCCTGAAAGTTTGTCCAGTTCCTAGCTCTAAACTCTCTAATAGGAGAGATTAGGATGATAAGATCTCTCTAAAAACAGACATCACTTCCTTAGACACCTCACTTAGACTGAGACTGTCCTATGTTACAATGTAATGTTAAGTTTCCTTGGCATTCTGTTTGATCAGTGAGCTGTTAGCATCTTTCTTCTCCATTGTCATAACAACGTAATTAGACTGATGCTGGGAAAAGAAAAGCTCTAGATGCTGATTTCAGGTGTCCCGTCCTGCTCGTGGCTGTACAGAAACTGCCGGCGAGGCACTATGTACAAAACTTCAGAAATGGGGATGGAAATACCTTATTCTGCTCTGCAGGACCTACAAGTCCAATGGCTGTTTTGTACTGTTTGTGAACCCTGCAGATTGCCCTGGTACCCTGTCCCTCCGTGCTGCTGCAATGAGCGGGAAGTCCTTGCTCCTGAAGGTGATTCTCCTTGGAGATGGTGGAGTGGGGAAGAGCTCCCTCATGAACCGCTACGTCACCAACAAGTTTGACTCGCAGGCGTTCCACACCATTGGGGTGGAGTTCTTGAACCGGGACCTGGAGGTGGACGGGCGCTTTGTGACCCTGCAGATCTGGGACACTGCGGGCCAGGAGAGGTTCAAGAGCCTGCGGACGCCCTTCTACCGGGGAGCAGACTGCTGCCTGCTCACCTTCAGCGTGGACGACCGGCAGAGCTTCGAGAACCTCAGTAACTGGCAGAAGGAGTTTATCTATTATGCTGATGTGAAGGACCCTGAACACTTCCCATTTGTAGTCCTGGGCAACAAGATAGACAAACTGGAGAGGCAGGTGAGCACAGAGGAGGCCCGGGCCTGGTGCATTGAAAACGGTAACTATCCCTACCTGGAGACTAGTGCCAAGGATGACACCAATGTGACAGTGGCCTTTGAGGAAGCCGTGCGCCAGGTGCTGGCGGTGGAGGAGCAGCTGGAGCACTGCATGCTGGGCCACACCATTGACCTCAACTCCAGCTCCAAATCAGGCTCGGCCTGTTGCTGAGAGTGGCTGCTGCTGCCTTGGGAGCAGCTGGATCAAACACACCTGGGCAGCCCTGGGCCTCTCTGAGGAGAGTGGCCACAAGGACAAGAGGTGGTTTGCTTACTGGGGAGCTGCAGCCTCACCATCTGAATCCTGCCTGGGATTTTCAGGCACAGAGCATGTATCTGCAGGAGGGAGCTGTTAACAGAGCATGTGAGCATAGTCTTGCTTTCATCTCTGCCTGTTTTAGCAGGTTTAAAGGGCTGAGTTAAAGTCCTTTAAATTCCCTAAAGACAATAGGGATTTGTTCTCTACCAAGAACTGCCTGCAGAGCAAAGCTGAGAGCATCCTAGACGTTGAAGTATTTTAGTCCTGAAATAAAAAAAAAAAATAGACCCACTCATGACCATACTGCCAAAGGAAATCCCACTCAACATACTGAACAAAACCCGTCCTAAAGACTCTGGCCCATGTGACTGTGAGAAAGCCAAATAGTGGAGTGGCTGGGATGTGTGTCTGTTGTTTGGGATAAGTGTATTGTGTCCTGAGGCTGAAATGTGATGAGAATTGTTAGAGCTCTGACCAGAAGCAACATGTGAAGGAGAGAGGGGCCTGTGTTTGAATGTGACAGTATTGTTTCTTCATAGCTGCCTATTTCTGATCTGTTTTTCTTCACCTTTAACTTTGTCTTGTGTGAGTGCTATTTTTTGGAGAGACTGCTTGTTGTTTAATACATGTTTCCTTGTCTCTTGTGGAAGCTCAGCCTTGAAGCCCTGGGTGAAAAACACCGATGTGGATGTTCACTGGGTCACGTCAAAGGCTTACTCAGGAGATCTGGAGTGTGACACTTCAGCTGGTTTCTGTCACAAGTGATCACTGTGTTCAGGTGATGTGCTCTAGCAGGCCAGATGGCAGGTGGGTGGGCTGTCTCCTGGGTGTGCAGGTGGCTCATGAGTGGTCAGCTGTTAAACCCACTCTGTCTGGCACCAGTGACCACTGTGCCTCATCAGCTGGCACAGCCACACCTTCAGTTGCTCTAGCATGGATGTTCCCTGTGAATGCTGCAGTGTGGAACCATTCACCTGGTGTGTCAGGCACAGTTGGCCTGGCCCTTGATCCCTCATAGGAAACCCAGGATGTTTTATCTGTAATTCCGTGACAGACTGGTCAAGTGTCTGCTAACAGACTGCTGTGTTCAGTGCTGTGGGAAGAAAGCTGCACTGCTTTCTCTGTTCAAGGTGTGGGCACCCCAAGGAGCTTCTAGAAGGGATGCCAGGCTTTGCTCCCATCTCCTGCCCTCTGCTAGGTGTTAGTCCCAGGCTGGCTGTGTAGCAGAGATGAGCTTGCTGGCTGCTGCCTTTGCCGTTCAAACCCCGAGCCCTGCAACCTCCCGTGCAAGCATTTGGCCAAAGCTGTGGCTGCCCACAGGCACGTAGGAGCCTGCCCCGAGCACGTATCCACTGGCTGCCCAGTGATTCCCACTGTGATCAGCTGCTGGATGGTAAAGTTTGTAGCTCAAATCAAGCAACCCTCCCTTAAGCTGTGCTTTAGAGCAGGGCAGTCCTGCCCTGTGCTGGCAGCTTGTCCCCATCACAGCACAGTCTCTGAGCATGCAGAGCATGAGCATTTTCCCCCATTTCTTCTGGGGTAACCCAGGGAGATACTGCCCTTGTCTGCAGGGCAACTGTGTGTGGAAGGGACTGGAGTATTAATGCTTTAGGGGGATCTAATTTCTAAACAGGCCTGAGCAGTTATATTCATGGGGAGTGAATGCTGTTCAGGCAGCTCCCTGAAGGAGAAGGTTCTGCCTCTGTAGGTGAAAGAGATTTTTACAGGATATTATTGTTACTGTTTATTTAACCATGTCTGACCTCCTGAGGCCTGTGGATTTTTTCTTCATTAGCACTGCTTGATAGTTCCTTCAAGGTCCCAGGCTCTGTGACCTGTGCTTGCAGTTCCCATCCCTGAACAGGCACAGGGGCTCAGGATGAGAACAGACTTGAGTCCCTCTTTGCTGGCCCCGTGGTAGGGGGGCTGCTGAGGGAGCTCCCTGCAGGTGAAACTGCCACTTTGCCATGGATTTTCTGGGATCTGTGTGAGGACTGGCACCCCCTACAGAAGGGGGCAGAGATTCAGGGTGCCACACTGCAGGAGGCACATGTGCAGCTGTTTGCAGCACCCTGTGTGAGTCAATGCTGGCAGCTAAAGCTCAAGGGCCTCGTTGTGCACGTGTTACACAGCACTTTTATTTCTGACATAGGATCACTGACTTTTTATATTAACCCCCCATTATATCAGGCTTATGTGTTTTTTTATAAAAGGTGGAGTATAATATATTTCAGTTGTTTAATTTATTTTAAATGAAACGCACAATTCCCAAAGGAGCCAGGATTTTGAACTCTGTTGCAGTTCAGTGCCAACAGCCATCCCTTCCCGTGTCCCCTCGTGCTGCTGCGGTTGTTGCTATTGCTACAGAACTGGAATTGTAAAACCAAGAGTCTACCTTTATTTAAGCAAATAAAACATGGATGTATTCAAGTGAAGTGGCTGCCTTCTTGGTTTATCCATGTCCAAGTCAGTTTTTGTTCTGAGGACTGCTTACTTACAGCATCTGGTAGAGAGAAGTCACTAAGGAACCAGGGGGATATTCCTTCATGTACCTACCTGCACCAGGAGCTGGAGGATCAGAGCTCAACAGCTGAATCCCGTGACCAGTTTTGTCTTTTCAGTAGAATCAGAAAGCAGTGTGAGAACAGAGATATTCCACATGACTTCCTTCTGTCACTACATCTTAAATTCTCAGCCTGGGCTCTCAGCAGCAAGTCCGGTACTTTGCTGTGAATTCTTCCTGTGATCTTGGAACTGGCTCCTCGGGCTCCAGGGGGTTTTAACCAGGCATGACTTCCATAGGATGCTGAGAAGGAAATCAGCATATGGGACTGTTCTCTTTCTCTGTCCTGCCAGGATAGCTGCTTATTTTGGGAAGCTTTCTCTGTGTTTGCAGAGCTTGTGCCTGCTGTTTCTTTTGGCAGAATGTTTTTGTTTATTTTCCTCCCAGGTCTGCTTGTGCTATCTGTGATTCCAGGAGGCAGTGTAGGGTTCAAAGTCCTTGAAAACTGCATTTTACATGTGGGCTGGAGTATCTGGGGTCCTCCAACATCTCAAAAGGCAGCTGAAAACACAGTCAACACTGGAGGGAGATGGCTCTGGTGTGGTGGCACTGTGGGGTTTGGGTGAGGCTGCCTCACATCAGGAAGGGTCTGTTTGAAAGCACCAGATGCTGCTGACCCCCCTGGTGTGAGATGTTTGTAAGGAAGTGCAGGCAGAGGCAGGAGCCATAGAGAGGCCATTCCCTCATTCCCCACTTTCCCTCTGTAAGCTGTGGCAGAGGGCTCAGTGGGTTTTGTCATGGGATGGGGAGAGGATGGATCCCTGCAGGGCAAAGTGTTTCCAAAGGAAAGCAGGGAGCTGCTTCTGTGTGGGACAGATGTTGTAGCACATCCCAGTGTGTTTGGAGAGGAGTAGGGGTGAGGAATGTCCTGATCCCATTCATCTTTCTCTCCCACTGCCCTCTTGAGGATTCTACTGCTCTGGGCTGGGTAGTGCCCCTGAAAGGCCATGGAGCTGCTTGGTGGTGGGCTAAGGAAACGGGGTTCTCCTCAAGAGCCACTCTCTGAGGAGCACTGGTGTCATAGGACACAAAATGAACAACATGCACAAGCTGGGATGTCCAAGGTAAAAAGCAGTTTATTTCTGAACTCCAATATTTATAGACTTTCAAAAGTGACCATGGATTGGAGGATGAAATTGCCACCTCTCCAGCCACACTGGTCAAACCAACAGTCTATCACTTCTCTCCTCCTCCAGAAAGGAACACAAACCAATCATTATTTACATAAAAAGTGTGTGAGAAACTCCATTACAAAAATGTAAACATCAGAAGGCTTAGAAGAACGGGGTGACACACCAGTGGCTGCAGATGCCCTGGGGCTGCTCTCTGGTGACCAGGGTTGTTCCCTGAGTGCAGGAGGGAGCTCTGGGGCTGCTCCTCAAGGCAATAAACTGTGAGGAGATTGATGGGATCTCTGGATACGGCATATTCTTGAGTGAAGTTGAGCTGGATGAATAAAGAGTTAAAAATGCCCCTTTAGGAGCCTCTGAACCCTACTCCAAGCTCCAGTTCCAAACAGGAGCTTGAGGACAGCTCTGACACTGTGGCAGTGGTGTGTTCTCCTCTGGACTGAGGAGCACTGCCCAGGTGGGAGGTGATGGCGGCTCCATCAGTGGTTATCTGGAGGACACAGGTGAGTCAGAGTCCCTTTACAGGGAGATTGGGCTAATCTGTGACATGGTGGATTGCTGCTGAGGTGATTGCTCATGCAAAAGCAATCAGAGATGGACAGAGATAGCCCTTGGCCCCAGTGCTTGCATGGCTGCTGCAGGAGCTCCTTCCTCGTGACTGCCTGGGGTCCTTTGGGGGCTGCTGCTCATGGCCACGTGCAGGTACAGGACTCCTGGAACAGGTTGCTTGGAGAAGCTGTGGCTGCCCCATCCCTGGAAGTGTTGAAGTCCGGGGAGAACAGAGCTCTGAACAACCTGCTCTAGTGGAAGTTGTCCCTGCCGGTGGCAAGGGCTGGATGATTGTTAAAGTTCTTTGAACCCAGGCCATTCTGTGATTGTGTGACTTTCCACTTTTCATCTTTAGACAGAAGCTCCTGGCAGAGCTGGACTATGCAGAGATGGAGAGAAAGCAGCTTGATCAGGTGCAGGTGAGGACTTTAGCCAGGGCAGGTGGGTGTCAATACCATGCCACAGCCCTGGCACGCAGAGCTGCCTGCCAGGCTTATCCAAAACACAGCTGAAACCCGCACATCATCCTACCCAGCTTTTCCAGGGCTGAGTCCGTATCCTGGGAGAAGCGAGCCTTTGGTGGTGTTTATGGTGTGTCCTGGGGGGCTCGGGGGAGGGTCTCCAGGAAGCACCATCAGCCGGGGCCGGGGCAGCGCAGGGACAGACCGGGGCTGCGGGGGGAACCGGGGCTGGTCGCCGCTCGCCTCGCTGCCCGAGGAGCCGCTGCTGCGCCCGACGGCCGCGGGGAGGAGCCGCAGGACCGGGGATGCTGAGGATGCCATCAGCCCGGCGGCCCCTGGCCCTTGGGGGCTGCCCGAGCGCAGGGCTGGGGGCCCATGGCATCACCAACACCCCCCGGGTGCCGCCATCCCCTCCCCAGGGCACACAGGGCCGTCCCCCGGGGCGGCAGGGCACAGGATGGAGGGATGGGAGTTTGCCTCGCCTTCTTGCCAGCGAGCCCATGGGACTTGCTCCAGGGTCCCTTACTCTGATGCAGCCTTTGTGGGAGCAAAGTTCTGCCGCATTTTAGCCGCAGGTGATTGCACTGGGTCCCGTGCTTGGAGCTTTCCTGATGGGCCAAGATGTGGTTCGGTTTGGTTTGGTTTGGTTTGGTTTGGTTTGGTTTGGTTTGGTTTGGTTTGGTTTTTACAGAGATATGGTTTGGTATGAGGCAGAGCTTTTCCCTGTCTTTTCTCAGCCAGTGTCTGGAGGGCGCTGGGTGCCCAGGAGAGGAGCTCTGAGGGCATGTCCCCTGTCCCCAGGCGGGGTGGCAGTGGGGCATGGCCAAGGGCACACCTGATGAGGCTCCAAGTGTCCCTTGGGGCCTTGCCCAGCTCCCTGGCCTTGCTGGCCGCTCTCACACGCTGCCACCTCGCACTTGCTGTCCCCAGCCCGCGCCCCGGTCGGGGGGGCACCAGGCTCTGCCAGGGGACAGAGATGCTGTTTTGTTCCCCAGCTCGCTGCTGCCCTGAGGCTGATTGTGCACACACAGGACCCTTTCAGCACGGGGAGAGGAGGGTGATGGCATCTGGGAACGCAGGGAACAAAGGGCCCCGTTGATGCTGGCTGCAGCCCCAGGGGTTTCTGTCAGCCAGGGCAAGGCCGAGCTGTGCCACTGAGCTGGGGCAGCACAGTGCATGAGCTAAACCTCCCCTGGCCAGGCTGCATGGGCAGCTTTGCTGCCTGCTCAGAGGGGGCTGAAGAGAGGGGAGAGTGGGATTTGGGCTAGAGTCCTATTTAGGAATAGTGAAGGTCCCACCCTGCCATTCCTGGGCAGGTGGCTGTGCCTTAAATCTGCATTTTTGGACAGATACATGGGGCTGGGAGCATCCCTCCGTGGCCCCACTCCCTGGAGGCCCCTGGGCACAGCTTCTGGGGAGATTTCCAAGAGAAACAACATTTGAATCGATGATTTTTAAGCAGCTGCTGTGGAAAGATGCACCTAAGGGTTTCTGGGGTAGAAAGGCAGCAGCCAATGCCCTCCTACACACCAGCACCATGGACACATTAACAATCCTGCAGCAAACGGCACCACAGAGCCAAAGACAGGACATGCAGGGCTCTGTGACAGCCCAGTGTGCCCCTGTGCCTGAACAAGGCCATCCTGTTCCACACAGGGCTCTCTGCAAGCAAGACAATCGCCCACCCTGCATGGCTCTGGCCATGTTCATCCCACACATGCTGCCTCAGTGCCAGCCAGCCTGGCTGGAGATGTCCTGTTAGTTTTGTTGTGGTTTTGTTGTGCTACATGAGGAGACACAGCAGAGGCTGTCAGCACGTGGGCTGAGTGTTAAAGGGCAGCAGCAGCAGCACCAAACACAAGCAAGCAGCTGCCACACGACCCCAGCTTTCCTCAGGGTGGCTGGAGGAGAAAGAAGAGGTTTTAAGGGCCCCCCCACCAGCTGGGAACAATGATTTTGAAGTCAGAGTTATGAACCTCGTGGCTGGAGTGGGCAGAGCCCTGCAGGGGCTGCTGGCCCACACATGGATCAGCAAGTACTGCTCCTCTGAGACCTTCTCTTCTGCAGCCTCCCCTTTTTTGTTTTCTTGTGGGGGCAGAAGGTGGGAAAGCCAGCACAACAAATGGACAGGCAGACGTACATCTTGTTCAGAATGTTCTTAATTTTAATGTATTTTCTTTAATTTTTATAAAATACATCCTGTAAGATAAGTCTTTAAAAACTTGCTCCTTTTTATTGCTGGTTAACAAGTTGAAATTCTAGATCAGAAATGAAGGAAACACTTTCAGCTGATTAACTCTTTTTGCGTGTGTATGTGTGTGTGTATGTGTGTGTGCGTGTGTGGGGTCTGGGGACAAGGGTGGGAAGGAGGACCTGGTTATTTTTGTTAAATGGATATGAAAAAAAACCCCAGCAACCCCCCAAGAGAGATAGCACTGATGTGAATTTCCAGATCTTGACTGGTTTCTCCCCACCCTGGCACCCCTGCTGGATCTACCCCCTCCCCATCCCGTGTGCGTTGGTAGCCTGGCCAACCTATTTCAGCATTCCTGGCAGCAAGGATCCTTCAAATGCACTGCTCAGCAGATCTGCCTCCTTATCCTTGCCCCTGCTGAAACCAGCACTTAAAAATATATATAACAACAATACAGACATGGAAAAAATAAAATAAATCCATGCAAGATGGAGCTTCAGTCTGCCACTGAAATTAGTTTCTCCAATAAATAAACACAAAGATTAGCACTAAAGAGAGAGGCAGGGAGAGCAAAACAAATCACCAGTTGTCAGGGAGGACGGGAAACATCACTTCTGCAGGTCTGGCTGGATCCATGCTACCCAGCCAGAGGAGAACAGCCATGGAGGAGAGGTCTCCACCCAACCCCTTGCCCCCCTACCCCTCTCCACGGGAAAAGACTGGCACCAGTAAGGATCTGGATTGCAGAGACGGGCTGTGTTTGCACCCTGTGACCCCCACACCGCCACCTTTCCTTCCCTCCTCAATTCCTTCATGGGTTTCACCTGGAAGCGAGATGCTGCCTGTCCCTCCCACCCTGGCAGGCACAAGGCAGCTGTCCTGACTTGCAGGAAAATAAGTGAGGGGACGAGGGGGACAGAAGGAGGGGTGGTTACACTTGACAAAGGGGAGAAGCAAGCCGAGCTCTGTGGCCCAGTGGAGGTTAGAGAAGCAGACATCACCCCAGAGAAGAGCACCATTGTGAAGGGCACGGGCAGGGCAGGCAAGGCACGCGGTCCCGAGGGTTATCCCCTGCCCACGGAGGGATGGCTCTGGCTTTACGCTCCCAGGGCTTGTGCAGAGGTGTCCCCTCCTCAGTCAAACCTATTTGCTGCCTCTCTGCTGCCTGGAGGGTAAAGCCAAGAGTCCCCCTTGCCTACAGAGACACCAAACTCCTTTAGGCTTTAATAGGAGCAGCTGGGTTAGGGCTTTATCGGCATTGGGATCAGCACTCTCTTCTCCACACTGGGAAGATCCTTGCCCTGAACTCCCTTTGCCGTGGCTGCAGCAGGCGATTTAAGTTAAATTCATCTTTCTCTGCTAAGGGAAAAAATCCTTCTCTTATTCTCCATCCATGGGTGGTGACAGCAGACAGCTCCAGGAGAGTCTTTAGCAATGGTACCATGACTGGGCCAACTTCCTTTTCTCTCTAGGTAGCCTCTTGCTACTCACGGAGCAACCTACATGGATTTCTTCCTCCCAGGAGCTCGAAGGCCTTTGCTCATCCCTAGGCAACACTGGGACATTGGAGAAAGTCCCTCCTCTTCTCTGGCTGGTTTTGATGGGCTTGGCTCTGGAGCGAGCCGGTTACGGATGAGCAACGAGAGAAAAGTGCATGAAGAGGCGTCCATCGGTGGGAAGCTCTCCTTCCTGGTCACGCTCAGCACAATGGATGCGAGGGAGGAAGAGGAGGGGAGTCATCAGCGAAGGCAGAGTTAACGCAGGAGACCTGGTGTCAGGTGGCTGCAGTGTTAAAGCCTCGGGGTTAGACAAAAGGAGGGCGTTTGGTCTGGCTGGGCTCCGCCTCGCGGGCTAGAACTTGGTGCCTCGGCCCATCAGCCTGAGGACTGCGAAGTTGTAGGTGGCTGCGATGATGAAGGTGACCTGCGGGTGGGAGGAGAGTGAGCGAGGGGGCAGCCCCAGCCCCACAGCCCCGCAGAGCAGTGCCCTGCAGAGCCCTGCAGCCCCACAGCACCATCGGGACACTGCAGTGTGCCCGGGGAAAGGCAGGGCACTCCGTGCACTGGGACCTGTCCCTGGCAGTCTGCTAAAGCCTCTCCAGATCCCCTCCTGCAGCCACCTCTGCCTCATGGCCTGGACTCACCGTCTGCACTTACGTGCCAGAAAACGACACGAGCACAGGCTCTGTCCCATCCGTGCCCACCACCTTCGCTGTCCTTTTCCCCCACATCCTTGCCAGGCGGAGAAGCACGGCTGGGCAGGGGGAGCACTGACTCACCAGTGAGACCAGCGTGGCAGCTGCCCCCACGAAGGCTGCGATGAAGAGGTGGAAAGTCATCTGGAACTGCAAGGGAACAGGAGGGTGAGCTCACAGGGTCCCGTGTGCCACCTGGGGAGGCAGAGCCAAGGTGTCCCTGCAAGGGGAGCACACACGAGGTGGCAGGAGTTACTCACCTCGCTGGTCTTGCAGATGGAGAGCAGGTTGGAGCCACACACCTTGCCAGGGAAAGCATTCCAGGGCAGGACACCTGTGGAGATGAGGGAGTCAGGTGAGCAGGGCATGGCTGACAGCTGACTTCCTTGCCCAGCTTCCTGCAGCCTCCTGTCACACACCCCCAGCATTTCGGGGCTCTTCAGCACCTGCTCTGCTTTACCCCACCCACCATGCCTGGGCCCTGCCCTCCATCCCCTCTCCTCCTGGCTGGTGAAGCCAGCACTCACCGTACATCCTGGCATCTGCACACAGGGTGCCAATGCTGGCCGAGGTCTTGGTGGGGTTGCCAATGGACTGGCAGGTGGTCCAGGTGTTAAAATAGATGTAGACAGGCACGGCAGAGCAGGCGAACACCAGGAGCCAGATGATGGTCAGGACGTAGGTAATGCCCACAAACTGCAGGGGGCAGGACAAAGCCGGGCACAGCCGAGGTTAGCGATGGCCCAGGCCACGGACAGGGGAGCGCGAGGGTCCCCAGGCAGGGCAGGGCGTGGGGCAGGTGGGGACTGAGATGCTCAGAGCCAGCGTGGGCCCAGGCAGGCAGCACAGGACAGCAGCCCCGGCTGGGGCTCCTGCAGCTCACAGGAGCAGGGCCAGTCCCAGATCCACGCCCGACTGGGTGTGCATGGGGGGACTGGCAGCAGCAGGATGGCTGCCACGTTTAGGGGAGGGGGTAACCGTGGCCACGGCCAAGCAGGGTTTGATCTCTGAGGGAGGGCAGCTGCAAAAGCTGCCTTGGCGTGTCGGCGTGGCTCTCCTGCCCTCCCTCCATGGTGCCACCCCAACCAGCCCCCGAGGGAACCACAGCCGTGCCCCTCTGCTCCCCTTTGCCAGCACTCTGTCACGGTTCCCAAGCACAGCGGAGTGGAGGACCCCAGGGATACCAGGTGCCACAGAGCTTTGAGCTGCCAGCACTGCAGCGATGCTCAGATTCTCCCAGCCTATGTTTAAACATGAAGCACTTTTATTAAACATAACCATTTGTGCTGTTTTTTGTCCCCAGGAAACACGGCAGGCCTGGGTGAGGACAGCAGGGCTGTGCTTCCCTTTGGGATATCCCAAAACCCGGAGGGGCTCGTCCTCCTGCCCTTTGGCCGCGCGGAGCGTGGTGAACCCGCTGGGGCGCGCGAAGGGGTGCCAAACCCCGGTTAAGATCACCTTGTCAGGATGTCCTAGCCACTTTCCCAAACAATGACACACCCGCTGCCACGAGTGAGCTCGCTGGGGGCCTCGCGCTCCCCTCCCTTTCGGGCCCCCAGTTACCGTAGCGCTGAGGCCCTTGCCGCAGATGGTGGTCCTGTAGTCCCCAAAGATTTGCCGGACGGCGCCGGTGGTGTAGAAGCCTTCGGCCAGCAGCAGGGCTCCGTAGAGGAAGAAGAAGGCAGCTGTGCCGTAGATGAAGTACTGAAAGCCGTGGATGCTGCGGGGGAGAGGAGCGGGCAGGGGGGCTCAGGTGCCAGGGCGGTGCCAGAGCTCAGCCCTGGCTGCTGCTGCTTCCCCTCCCCACGCTGCCCCACGGGGACCAAAACAGGGTGAAGCCACAGGAAGAGCAAGCTGGGGCAAAGCTGTGGGGAGCAATCCCCCATATCCACCAATCCTCCCCCCACATCCTCCATACCTACCCCATGCAGAGGTCCAGCTCTACCCAGGACACCTAGCAAGGGTCAGATGAAAACTGGTGTGAAATAAAACAAGTGGCCCCTTGGACCCTGCCAAAGGCAGCTTGGGGTCTCCCTGATGTCTGGGTGAGAGCCTGGCCCTGGCCAGCCCAGCCAGACACCTCAGCCTGGCACAGAGCAGGACAAAGCTGTGAGGTGGGTGCTCTGCAGCAGGGTACTTACACATCGAGGAGGAACTCATAGTCCTGGTAGTTTTTGGAGAAGTAGGTCTCGATGAGCTGCTCGGTGCCTGTGAGGGCCTCGTGCCCACAGCCACAAAACAGGGCTACCCCAAAGAAGCACAGGCCAGTGGCAACCAGGGAAGCAAAGGGTGCCCCAATGAGACATCTGGCACAGCACTCAAGTAAACCTGTGGAGAAAAGAGGAGAGGTGGGACGGAACTGCTGGGACAAGGATTGCTTGGAGCCTGCAGCTCAGGAGTGCAGTGGGAGAAAGGTGCCTGCCAGGAGGAGGAAAACAGGTGGAAGGAAAACCTCAGAAATGACCACTGCAGTGCTGTAGAGCCAAACCCAGCAGCTGCCCTGAGAGCTCTCCCAGCAGCTCAGAGCCCACCCAAGGGTGCCCAGGGATGGTGGCAGCGTGGGGCACAGGGGCTGTGAGGAGCCAGCCATGCTGACCCGTGACAAACAGATGGAAATAGAGCGTGATGTAGCGTAATGCCAGTGGGACCTGGCAAACAAGCTGCTAATGGGCTCCCCACTGCCACCACAGCAGCACCACAGCTGCCTGCAGTTCTAATTTGCCATTAAATGTAGAGGGGAACCAGCACCTGCACAGAATCCAACCCCAGGGCAGATCCAGCAAGGTGGCCCTGCTCGGGGCAGCACAGCAGGAGCCAGCACACACCCTGAGCACTCTGGACATCCAGGTGGCACCGTGGGCACTGGTCCCTTGCCTGGCACCCTGCAGGCAGCTCGGGCTGCAGCCGCCCCTTTATGCAGGCAGGCGTGCTTGTAGGAAAGAGCCGTGCCAGTTCCACAAATGACAACACTTGTGTAATAGGTTTAGTCCTCCAGGAGCTGCAGGGAAAGCAAGGACACACAGCAGTGTGCTGTTGGAGTGCCTAAATGCTGGATGTTTTCAGCAGTGAGGCCATGGGCACCTGCTCCTCCTGCACGTCGGGGCTCTAACCTGCAGGAGTGTTGGCTCAGTTCCCCTGAGGGCTGCCTTTGGAGGTGCCCAGCCAGTTTCTAACATGGGCTCAGTTCCCCTGAGGGCTGCCTTTGGAGGTGCCCAGCCAGTTTCTAACATGGGCTCAGTTTCCTTTGGGCTGGGTTTGGAGGTGCCCAGCCAGCTGCTGTCCTGTCTGCTTTGGGGACAGACAGCCAGGTGGGTTTGCACCCACCAGCATCTGGCTCCAGCTAAGCTGGATCAAGCTGCTGCCCTGGCTGTGTGACACCTGGGGAAAGCTGCTCCCCTTCCCCAGGACATGGGCTCCAGCATCCCACTGCCCAGGGCACAGTGGCTCCCATCTGGGCACAGAATTCCTGCCTTGAATGCCAAAAAGGCACCCACACCAAGCCCACGCTGCCTCCACAAACCCCACAGTGCCTATCTCCTCCCCAGGAGGACAAGAAAGCCGTGGGGCCCTGGCCAGCCCTGCCCTCCCCGCTGGGAGCAAGGTTGCGCAGTGGCACCAAGGACAATGGGGGATTGTCCTGGCACTGCCACCCCAGTGGCTGCCCCACGCCAAGAGCAAACAGGGAACAAAGGCAGCGCTATAGGGGAGTGCTGGGACCCCTCCCTCTTGTTTGCCTTGGACACAGCACATCCAGGGGGGGCCTCCTTCATCCTGGGAGCGCTGCTCCCAACCTCGCTGGGACCCAAAGGTCTGGCCCCTCGCTGGGGCAAACTTGCCTTTCCTGGTTTGATCTTTGGCACCTGGGAGATGGCACAGAGGTGCCAGCTCTGGGGCAGTGAGCAGCTCCATTCCCAGGGGACTGAGAGCCCTGGGATGCTACAGGGCCCTGCCACAGCCGCTCTGCAGGGGGAAAGTCTGGGGAGGGAAAGGAGGGGAGAAAGAGCCCTTGTGCCACACAATCCTGAGCCTTGTGCCACACAATCCTGAGCCTTGTGCCCAGGCTCCGCTGCTGCCAGCGCCAAACAACGTGCTGCAGACAGGAGGAGCAGGGGGCCAGCAGAACAAGGCACCCCTGGGAACAGAGCAGCCCTAAAACCTCAGGGGTACCCCGGTGAGTGTTAGCTCTGCTCTATCAGTGGGGAAACTGAGGCACCAGGTGTGGCTCTGTTTTCCCAACTGGCACGAGCTGTGATGGGCTCAGTGCCCTGCCTGGACCTCACAGCTCCTGCCAGCTCCAGGATGGAGCTCTCATGGGGTGAGGGCTGGGGTGGGACAGGCTGTGGGGATGGCATCTGCCCCCTCAGACAGCACAGGAGCACATGGGGACAGAAAACTGCCTTGGGAAAGAAAACATCATCCCTGCCGTGCCAAGGCATCCTGCCACGGCTGGCACGGGCACACCGGGGTCACCAGGACCTCCCTGGTGCCAGAGGAGACTTTCAGTGGGCTCTGCTGTGGGATGAGGTCCCCAGAGACACCCAGGGGTTGCCCAGGTCCCCTCGCACTCACCCATGGTGCTGGTCCTGCTCAGCTCCCCGAGCGCCGCTCTGCCTCTGCTGCTTGGCTGCTGCCCGGCGGTCCCACGCCCTGGGTGCCCCCTCTGGGTGCCTGTCCCGCTCTCCAGCAAAGAAAAGGGCTCTGTGAGTGACAGCCACCCCCCTTAAAGGCACGGGCCCGCCCTGCCCGCCCCCCAGCACCCCTTGGCTGCCAGCTCCCGGGTGATGCCAAGGGCCCTGCACAGTGCTCTGAGGGGAAAAGGCTTTGCAAAAGGGACACAGCGTTCTGGGGCAGGGGGCAGGGTGCTCCCCCCTCATTGGTGGCTCTGGGGACATCCCCCAGCCCCACCAGGCTGTGTTGGTGCAAGCTGCCCACTGGCAATGTGGGAGTGTGGCCCTGTGGGACAGCAATGGTGTGTCCCTGTCACCTCCCTGATCCCAGCATCTGGCAGCAGGGAAGAGGGGTTCCCACCCCAGGAACCTGCTTTCAGCTTTGGGGGCTCCAAACTGGAAGTTTTCCCCCTTTTGATGGGAACCTTGCAGCTACTTTGCCCAGCCCCATGACCCCCATGGGGCAGTGGCATCGTGGTGGGGACACCCGTGGCTCCCCATGGCCCCAGGGCTGTGGCAGGGCCAGCCTGGTCCCTTGGGTGCCCCAATCCCGTGGGTGCCACGGTTCCCATGTCCCCTGCAGCTGTGCAGGCAGCAGAGGGCCCCGGGAGCCTGCAGAGGGCAACCGGGCCCTTCCCGGCAGGCACAAAGGGGGACAAAGCCCTGCTGTGTCCCTCAATGCCCCTCTGTGTGCCAGGCAGTGCCCAGGGCCTGCCTGTCCCCAGCCTCGGGGACACTGCTGGGCTGTGGCACGCTGGGACCAGGCCGGGCCACCCTCTGGGGACCCTGCCCCTTCCCACCAAGCCAGAAAGGCACCCCTGGCTTGCCCACAGTGGGGCTGGGGGGGAAACATCACTTGGGCATCTGTGCATAGAATTTCTGTGCCAGGGTGTTGTGATGTACCCCACAGCAGTGGGGCACAACTCCTGGCCCCACAGACCCCTCCCTGCCTCAGTTTCCCACTGCAGAGGGGCTGCCTGGTGTCCTCAGCCCGATGTGGAATGGGAGGGACAACAGAGCAGGGGGAGTCTCTGTCACCACTGTGTCACCCCTCTCAGCTCCCAGTGTGGCATCCAGGGACCTGGCAGCGATGTCACCTGGCCATGATGGCCTTGAAATGGCCATGGGAAGGTGACAGACTTTGGAAATAGCCAGAACCCCTCCGGCCACTGGAAACCAGCAGAGCCCTGCCTGCATCCCAAAGGGAGCCCAAAGGGACCCCCTGCCACCAGGAGGGAAAAGTGTTACATAAAAATCCCCCATAAATAAAAGATGTAAAATGCAGCATGACAGGAAAATAATAAAATATGACATGGGGCAAAAACATATGAGACCCTCTTTTTGTTTCCACAGAAATTCCAGGCTTGCTGACTCCCATTTCTGAACACTTTGGAGGGAAGTGGGAATTTTATCTCACTGGGCACAAGGTGAGCAGCTAAGAGGGACTGTGATTCCTGCAGAAAGTGCTGTAAAATTCTTGGTTATTGGGCACTTTTAGTCAGCAGGTGGATGACAAAATGTGATGGAAACCCCTTGGCCCTGTGACGAGTGGCAGTGGGGATCACCCACCAGCTCCTGGCAGTGCTCCATGGATGCTCCAGAGCAGGACTGCAGGACAGGGAAAATGGAAAATCTCCCCTTTGGATTTCTAAGGCTTGAGGGAGAAGAAAATGTGCAGGGAAGTGTTTGGAGTTGCCTTTGCCATGGCAGCATGAAGGGTGCCCTGCCCCAGGCAGCTGGGTGGGCAGAGCCTGGGGGCACCTGAGCCACGGGGGTGATGGAAAACCCTTTCTGCATCCCTCTCCTTTTGTGAAAAATGCCTGTTTTATGGTTTTCTTTTTGCAAATATTCACATTAATATTATATGTCTTGTGTTAGAAAGTTATGCTGTACTAATTCTCTTAAGTACTGTGTTAAATATAGTTTTAGGCTATAAAAATGTTAAAACAGAAACTATGCTGTGTAGGATACTTTTTTTAAAGAAAGAGCTTGCACCAAGATAGCAGCCACAGGACACCTGAATCTTTCAGAGAAAGAGAATTTATTGCTCCATTATCAGAAGAAATGAACTTCTTCCCGCCTCGAAGGCGCTGTCAGGATTCAGAGGAAGAAGTTGACACTGACCAGACAGAATCCTTTGTTTGAATGGAATTTATGCATCATGTATGAGGTGTATGAATATGCAACAGGCTGTTGTTTTTAAGGGTTAATCCTCTGTTAACGTGGGTCCTTTTTCGGGCTTATTTTGCCCAGAAAGAGGTACCCAAACTGCCCATAACTCTTTGTTTCTATTATCTCATATTGTCCTAATTCAATTTGTCCAAAGTATTATTACTCTAATTGTATTACTTTTTTCTATAACCATTTTATTGCTATTAAACTTTTAAAATTTCAAAAACCAAGTGATTGGCGTTTTTCACACTTTGCACTCCAGCTGGGGAGTTTGGGAGAGCCTCTGCTGCAAACCCAGCCGTGCAATTCTGCGTGCCCAGAGCAATCCTGCAGCTCAGCCCCTGCTGGGCGAGCCCCCAGGGAGCTGCAGGGAGCCTGCCAGCCCACATCAAAGCTCTCCTGTCGGCTCATCCCTGCCAGAGAAGCCACTGCTGCTTCCCAGGTGGGGAACACGCCAGGCTGGTAAAAATAAACATGCTTATAAATCAATATGGATCACCTTGCAGTTTGTTCTGACCCTTGGGCAGTGAGCAGTTGCATCCAAACCTCAGGGAAATTAAGGGAATAGCCAGGAGCCCTCACTAACAGAGCCTGGCAGTGCCACACTGCCCCTGGTGAGGTGTGTGGGGGCTGGCAGGGCAGGGCAGGGCTTGGAGGGGGTTTTCCTTCCCCAGCACCCCCAATTTGCACAGAGGTGCTGCAAAGGCTGCACCAAAGTGAAGGGTTTGGATGGGCACACACACATCCCTAAATACACTCTCAGTGTGGAAAGGACTCCCTGGAATTTTTGTGGGTTTTTCTCTTCACAGCTGCAGCCCAGGCTCAGGCTTCCCCTGGGCCCTGGGGCTGGGGGGACAAGGAGGGGACATCAGTGGCAAAGGCACAGACACACAGGCACTGCTGATTCCTCCACTCCACTGCTTTAGGGCAAAGCAGGGGCATGGAAAAGCAAGCAGGAGCATGTGGGGCAGGGGAGCAGAGCATGCTGCTGTCCCTGTCCGTGTGCAGCCACCATCACCAGAGATGCCACTGTAGTGATTGATTGTCACTGTGGTGATTGTCACTGTCACTGTGGTGATTGTCACTGCCACTGTCACTGTCCCATCGCTCTGGTGGCACGGCACAGCCTCCTGCCTGTCCCACCCCCTCCCAGCACACGCTGGGCAGGCAGGCAGCCCTCCCTGGGGTGGGCTCAGCTGGGAGAAGGGCTTTCCTGCAGTTCCAGGGAGGATTTGTATTCCCTGCTGATTGATTTCCTTGCTTACAGCCCCACAGGGGCCGCACTCCTCATTTTCTGCACTCCTCATTTTCTGCGCTCCCCTGGGCATGGGGCCGGGCTTTCAAAGATGCTCAGCGGCCAAAATCAGGATGTGCTGACCCTGCAGCCCCTGCAGTGTGCTCCCCAAAGTGCAGGCACAGCCCTGGGTACCCCCAAGAGGCAGCAGCAGCAGCAGCACGTGCAGTGCCTTTATCCATTATACATCTGTCAGCAGGAGAAACCCCAGCCCATCGTGTCACAGCTCAGAGCCTTGCTGCTATTTTTAGCCACTCTCTTCCCTGGTCAGGATGAATTTCTTGTCATCTGCTGCTGATTTTAGCTCTGCTTTTCTTGCACCTCCCTGCCCCGCCTCACCCACTGTGATGGTGTTTGAGGGTCCCCAGGACAAGGGAAGAGATGAGGATCTGACTCCATATTTCAGAAGGTTGATTTATTATTTTATGATATATATTATATTAAAAGAAAATGATATGTTAAAACTATACTAAAGAATAAAATAAAGGATTTCATCAGAAGTCTTGAAAGGAATAGAAAAGAATGGAATGATAATAAAATCTTGTGACTGACCAGAGAGTCCAAGCCAGCTGATTGTGATTGGCCATTAATTAGAAACAACCAACAGGGGCCAATGACAGATGCACCTGTTGCATTCCACAGCAGCAGATAATCATTGTTTACATTTTGTTCCTGAGGCCTCTCAGCTTCTCAGGAGGAAAAATCCTAAGGAAAGGATTTTCCATAGAAGATGTCTGTGACAAGCTTATAGGACCTGGCTCAAGCAGATCATTATCTCAAGGTGTCCCCGACAGAACCAGGAGGTGACAGTGCCTGTGGGCAGGCTGTGCTGGCTGCAGCAGTGTGTGTCTGTCTATCTGTCTGTCTGTCCATCCCTCCCAGGATGCCAGGGGCTCCCCCAGAGCCAGCCCCGCTCCCTCTGCCCGCCCTGGCTGTCCTCACCGTCCTGTCGGTGTTCCCGGCTTGCTGTCAAATGTGCTAATAAAAATTACATTAAAAAAGGAAGGAGATGCTAGAGGCTGTCAGAGGACGGGGGAGGAGCACTGAAGGACAGACAGACAGCCCAGTGCTGCAGGATGACAGGGGAAGGGAAAGGGCTGCTGAGGAAAGGGGAAAGGGGAAGGGAAGGGAAGGGAAGGGAAGGGAAGGGAAGGGAAGGGAAGGGAAGGGAAGGGAAGGGAAGGGAAGGGAAGGGAAGGGAAGGGAAGGGAAGGGAAGGGAAGGGAAGGGAAGGGAAGGGAAGGGAAGGGAAGGGAAGGGAAGGGAAGGGAAGGGAAGGGAAGGGGCCAAAACCCTTGTGAGGCTCAGCAAGGGCTGGGCACAGGGTGGGATCCTGCGCTCTGAGCACCCCAGGGATGCTCTGGGGCTCTCCCAGAGCAGGCAGGGTTGAGGCAGTGCAACAAAGCCCTGCTGGATAACTCGGGTCAGAGCCCTCCCAGCTGGCACCAGCCCTCACCCCTGCCTGTCCTGGCTTTCCTGGGAGCACAGGGGCACCAGGAGGTGCTGGCCAGCAGGGATGGCACCCAAATGAGCTCACCTCCCACGCAGTCACCCTCCAGAGAAGCTGAGCAGATGTCTGCCCTTCTGTTTGGTGTCTCTGGCTGATGTTCCCTCTGCAGGAGCCTGACTTTTCAAACCTACCCAGTTTTTGAGTTTGGATGAGCTTGTCCAGCCTGTGCTCCGTGTCTGGCTCGCTGCTGGGGGCAGCAGGGACCAGGGCAGGGTGGCTGCCACCCCAGAGGTGACACTGCAGGAGCCTCCCTGCTGTCCCACACCTTCACAGGCTGTGTCACCCAGGTGAGTGTGAGCGTGTTCGCACTCCCATCCAGTGAGCAGGGGTCTGAGTATGAGGGAAGAGACGAGGATCTGACTCCATGTTTCAGAAGGCTGATTTATTATTTTATTATATATGTTACATTAAAACTATACTAAAAGAATAGAAGAAAGGATTTCATCAGAAGGCTAGCTAAGAATAGAAAAAGAAAGAATGATAACAAAGGCTTGTGGCTTGGACAGAGTCTGAGCCAGCTGACTGTGATTGGCCATTAATTAGAAATAACCAACATGGGCCAATGACAGATGCACCTGTTGCATTCCACAGCAGCAGATAACCATTGTTTACATTCTGTTCCTGAGGCCTCTCAGCTTCTCAGGAGGAAGAATCCTAAGGAAAGGATTTTCCATAGAAGATGTCTGTGACAGGTGAGTGCAGTTTCAGGCTGTGTTTGTGCCTGGGGGATCAGCTGCAGAGCCCAGGGCACACCCAGCAGTGCCAGCAGTGCCAGCAGTGCCAGGTGCAGTGCCCTCACCAGGGCCCAGGCACTGAAGCCTTCCTGACTGCTCACTGCTCCTTTTATCCACCAGGCAGCTCTGTTATTTACTGCAGAAACTGGGGATAATACAGCACTACAAACAACTCTCTTAGTCAGGTTTCTAATTTCAAAAGAAACTCCCACAAAGCCTCTCACTCGGTGCAGTGAGTCCCTGAGATTAATTACAGGTTGGTGGAGAAGGTGATTTCTTTTCCCCTGGCTCCTTTTCCAGCAGATTTGCCTTTCACATCCACTGCCTTTCTCCTTGATTTTCTCCCTACTGGAAGGTAAACAGATGCCTCACTCTGATCTTTTCCAGGCTGTTCATTACTCTCTCACTCTGCCTTTCATGGGGTCACATTCTTGAACTGTTCTCATTTACTTTTCAGAAAATCCTGGAAGGGAAAGACAAATGTCATCCTGCCTCCCTGGCAGGAGGGGGTGGGAGATGAGAACAGCAAACAGAGCTCAGGATTGCTCTGTCCCTGTGGAGCTGCACTGGGCTCTGTAGAGGGAGGAGCAGCAATGCCAGCACCAGTCTCAGCTCTGGGCTGTCCCCATTTATTTCTTGCTGCCCATTTGAAAAGGCTCAGGTGAATTCATGTGCTCCCAAATGTCAGGACCCAGAACATCCCTCTGGCTGTCCAGGATGGCCAGGACCCCATCTCCACCACAGAGGCCAAGCTGGACATGGAGGGGAGTGGTAGGGGCACAGGACAGGGGGAAGAGGGCACAGGGCCTGCTTATTATTTCTTATTCTTTCTTATTCTTCCTTATTCTTCCTTATTCTTCCTTATTCTTCCTTATTCTTTCTTATTCTTTCTTATTCTTCCTTATTCTTTCTTATTCTTTCTTATTCTCTTATTCTTTCTTTATTCTTTCTTATTCTTTCCTATTCTCTTATTCTTTCTTATTATTTCTTCTTCCTTATCCTTTCTTATTCTTCCTTATCCTTTCTTATTCTTCCTTATTATTTCTTATTCTCTTATTCTTTCTTATTCTTTCTTATTCTTCCTTATCCTTTCTTATTCTTTCTTATTCTTTCCTATTCTTCCTTATTCTTCCTTATTCTTTCTCCCCTGCACCTGCTGTGCTCCCCTGCATTTCACCTGATGTGAAATGTTCCATTTTCCAGACTTGTCCCTCCTGGGGGTCTCTGGTTGAAGGCAGAACCCAAACGAGTCCCACCCAGCAAGGAGGGGCAGGCAGCCTGCAGGGCATGGCACACAGCACAGCCCCAGGGTCTGCTCCTGGTGCTCTCCTGCTTGGACACTGCAGGGGCTGAGGGCAGGGGAGCTGTGGAAGGTAGAACAGTGAACAGAGCTCATCAAAGCCCAGTGCTGCTGCTGCTGCAGGGAGAGATGTGCATCACCATGGCAACCCTGGCCAAGGATGCTCAGAGCTGGGCACCCCAATTGGGGAGGGGACAGGGGACCACGCTGGGCCTGTCCCCATTGCCCCAGTGCCACCCTCAGCCCAGCCCTGCTGAGGCTCTGGTCTGGCACAGCAGCTCCTCCTTCCCCTGCTCAGAGCTGCAGAGGCTGAGGGGCAGGCAGGGTCAGGGCTGAGGGTCCTGCAGTGTCAAATCCAGTGGATTTTCCCCAGCGACACTGGAAATGCTGGAGGCAGCCGGAGCAGGGTCAGGCCAGCACCCTGGGGAAGGGAGGTGTCCTCTGAAGGGTTGGGATCTGTGCCAGCCTTTGCTGCTGTCCCAAAGAGTCTTGCTTGACACTTATCTAAATTAAATCTCCCTGTTCGTCCTGCTGCCTTGCCAAGGTCACAGGATCAGGCAGTGCCATTGCTCCAGCCTCCCTCTGCCTGCAGCTCCCTCCTCTCCTGCTCTGCCTGCAAACACAGCCCCCAGGGTCCCCCCAGAGCAGCTGGGGTTGGGACCAGTGTCTCAGTTCACCTTGCAATCCTCTCTGGGTCACCCTGCCCTGCCTGGTGAGGCTCTGGCTCCTGCTGGCACTGCCACACAAACACTGAGCCCCACTGGGGTCCCCAGTGCCCCCTGTGCCCTCCTCCTGCACCAAGGTGCCACCTTCCTTCAGGAGCAGCCCCAAACATCCCCACAGCCTGTCACCTTCCAGGCACAGCAGCACCAGGGCCAGTGCTCCAGATTGCAAGGCAAGATGTGTTCTGTTACCATCTGTATGGCAGTTGTCTTTGTCAGGTGGGCAGTTTGCTTTATCTCTTCCACACCCACTCCTCCCTCTGAGCAGACACCTGCTGATAACAGCTATTGAATGTCACTGCATGGCTGATAAGAACTACAGCATCCCATTGGAAGATGTGAGCCCAGGGGGTGGAGCCAAGCATTCCTACCCAGATATAATCTGGAGATTCTGGAGCACCAGCACGGCTTCTCCACTGGATTGCCCAGAGGAACAGCAGCTGCCTCTCCTCCCACTGGATCTTCAGAGGAAGAATCCATCCTTCTCTACAGGATCCCTGCTCCAGCAGAACCACCCCTGACACTGCAGGAGGGCTGAGCCACAATTCCAATGGGACTGCTGCCAGCACCCTGACCCACAGGGTGTCAGGTTGGGTTCTGACTCTGTCAGTGTTGTTCTAGTACTGCATTGTTTATTTTATCCTTTTTTTTTTCTTCCCTATTAAAGAACTGTTATTTCCTGCTCCCATATTTTTGCCTGAGAGCCCCTTAATTTAAAATTTATAGCAATTGGGAGGGGTGGGGGGGTTTACATTCTCCATTTCAGGGGAGGGTCCTGCCTTCCTTAGCAGACTCCTGTCTTTCCAAACCAAGAGAGCCAGAGACAGGAGGTCTGCAGCCCATGGAGAGGCAAAGGAAAGTCTGCACCATCCACTCCATGTCTTCAGGCCAGGGTGGCATTCACTTTGTTGGATATGATGGGTGGGATGTACACAAAATAATTCCTGGAGAACCTGCCACAAAATACCAGAAATATGTTAGATGAGGATAAGCACCTGTTGATGAGGGGATGGTTTTGAAGAACAAGCACTGGGCTCTCCTTTCTTTGATGGCTTTCAGAACAGCTGAAAGGCCTCCAGCCTGCAGGGAAGGGGCTCAGGGGCTCCAGGGTGCTCTGAGGGATCTGCTTGGAAGGGCAGAGAGGAGTAGGACTGAGCTGGATCCAGCAGGACTGAGCCGCTCCCCATGGCCAGGAGGGCACTGGGGGAATGGGGCTGGCCCAGCTGGATCCTGCCATGCTGGGGTTGCATCCAAGCCTCAGAGAGGCTCCTCAGCCCTGTCCCCTCCAGCACCCACTCTGGTGTCCCAAACCCAGCAGCCTGGACACCCAGGGACAGGGAAGGGCCCTCTCTGATGTCCCCCCACAGCTATATGGAGGGTCTGGGGCACATTTCCTCAGCACATGCAGCAGCCCCACAAGCACAGTGATGGGCTGAGTGCTCAGGCCTCACCTCACTGCACCTTGTTAGGAAAATGAGCCCAGGTATAGCATCCCACCCTTGAGGAACCCTCAGATGAGCCCAAGTGACCCTCTGGGATCAGCAGAGAAGCCAGTGCTGGCCCGAAACACAGCTCAGAGCGCTCACTGAGGGTGCTCTGTCCCCACAGAGTATATTTTGGGGACTGATGGACGAGCAGCTGCATCTGGCACAGCCCTGGAGAGAGGTGCCAGGTCACTTGGAGCCAGAGGAGAGGTGACCTCTGTGCCTGGCTGCTCACAGAGCAGGAGGGGCAGCCCTGGGGCTGCTGGCAGGGCCAGCCCAGCTGGACGGTGCAGCTGCCCTTGGCCAGCCCACAGCACAGAGCATCCCTGCCCAGCCTGCACAGCCCACCCCAGCACCAGCAGCTGGGGTATTTTTAGCCTGGAAAAGTGCCACAAAATCATAGAGCAACATTTGCTGGAGTTGGGACCAGTGTCTCAGTTCACCTTGCAATCCTCTCTGGGTCACCCTGCCCTGCCTGGTGAGGCTCTGGCTCCTGCTGGCACTGCCACACAAACACTGAGCCCCACTGGGGTCCCCAGTGCCCCCTGTGCCCTCCTCCTGCACCAAGGTGCCACCTTCCTTCAGGAGCAGCCCCAAACATCCCCACAGCCTGTGACCCTCCAGGCACAGAGAAGACAGTAGAAATAGTAGAAATAGCAGAAATAGTAGAAATAGTAGAAATAGAAGAATCCACCCCACTTGCCAACTTCAACTTTGAATGCCGATCCTCTCTAATATCATCCCAATCATTAAGAAGCTATGAACAAGCATTAACCTTTTAAGCTAAAGAAGGAGGGTTTCCTCCCTCCTTAATGGTATGCCTCAACTAAACCCTAGTCCCTGATTTTTATCATGCTCACTTCATGACTCTCTTTATTTATCCAACCCCAACTCCTGTCATTTGCATCAATAAATCCCCCTCCAGCAAACCACCCATCGCTCCAAGCACCACCCCCTGAACCTGACCATGAACTTAAGCTTCTTTGACCAATTTCCAAGCCCATCCCTCCTAGGAATCCCACATCCTGCCCTGTCCCTGTGGTGGCTATACCTGAGCCCAGAGCCTGCTTGCCCTGTGAGGAGCAGGGGCATGATTGGGCTCTGGTGCCTGTGGGGCTCAGTCCCTCCACCAAAACACCACTACAGCTGCTCATCCCTTCACTGTTTATTGCAGTGAGATGATTTTTGCTCCTGCAGGGAAAGGAAAACACCCACAGCCTGTTGGACAGCTTCTCCAGGGAAAGGCAGGAGCAGCAGGACACTGGAAAAGCAGCGACAGCACATGGCAGCACAGTGCCCAAACTGGGCTCACTCTGGGCAGCCATGGGGAGCTGCAGGCTGGCAGCACTGCACAGCCACCCACCAGGGTGTGTTGTCCCCAGCATTAATTTCACACCCCATTAAATGCCTCCAAATGTTTGCTTTGGGGGAGTGTGGCTCCGTGTCCCCCAGGGTGGAGGGGATGTTCTCTCCCCCACTGCAGCACGTGGGGTTTTCCTGTTTGTTTTGCTGCATTTCTTAGAAACAGTGCTGGGACTGTGCCTGCTCTCCCTTAATTTCACTTGTCAGAGGATTAAAAGAGGGAAAGGAGAGCTGACATGGCCCTAAACTGAAGGCAACAGAGAGCCTGAATCTTTCACAAGGACTGCTTTGCTCCCCAGGGCTCATTAAGCATTTAAGCAGTTGGTCCAGAGGATGCACAGCAGCCCTGGCACGCTGGCAGAGCCCTCTGCACGCAGCAGCTCTGCTTCACACCTTGCTTTCTGCAAAAGAAAATCCCATTCCTGGGGAAAAAGTGACAGGAGGATGTCCAGAGCTGGCTGGGAGCCTTGGGAGAGGGGAGGAAGTCAGGAGAGAATGAGGAGACAGGATGGAGGTGCTGTGATGTGGTGTGCTCTAATTACAGCAAGCACAGCCTCCCAGAGCGTCAGACTCTGTGCCTGATGAACTGCAGGGCTGTTTCCCTGTCCAGCCCTTCACTGGGGCTGGGGCTGAGGGATGCAGAGCCAGCAGTGCCCCCAAGCCAGGAGCTGCCTCTGAGCTGCTCCCAAGCCCTCCCCAGAGCAAATGACCCTCCAAGCCTGCTGGAGCAGGCTGCTCAAAGCCCACCATGAACCTGTGCCCACCTGGAGCTTCTGTCCCTCCTGGTGCTTCAGGTCTCCCTGGCTCCAGGGCAAAGGCAAATCTGTGCTCACTCCAAAGGAGGGGCCAAGGATGAGTGGGAAGCAGCAGGATGACTTTGTGGTCCTGCATGAAGAGCAAAGTGCTTTCCTTTGCCTGCTGTCCTTCCTTCCCTCACCCCTCAGCACAAATAGCACAGAGCTGGTCTGGTCTTTATCCTGAAACTGAGCTTAAGCACCTGAATCTTTTCTCTGGAAAAAAGCCCAAATCTGTTTTCAAGGGGTTGAATGACTCACTCCCACCTTGTAATGGTGTTGTCTGCAAATACACCTCAGGGTTTCATTTATCAGACAGGATTCAGTCTGTAGATGTGGCAATGCAGAGAGGGGCTGGGGCAGTGTGGATTGGCACAGCCCTTCCCCAGGCTGCAGATTTGAGGTAGGGAAGTGTCTGGCCTCAAAGGAGCAGGTTGATGTGAACTCAGAGACAGTGGAGGGAAAGGAAATAGATCCCCCACTTTTCTGGCCATCTGAGCAAGCCCAGTCTCTGCTGCCTGCATGTCTCCTGTCAGCAGAGCCTGCACGGTGACAGGGACAGCTTTGGGGCTGCCCCTGGGGGCTGCTCCAGCCCGGCAGCCACTGGATCACAGTGTGGTCTCTGCCCCTGCCCCTGCCAGCCCTGCTGCCCCTGGGGAGAGCAGCCACAGGACAAGCTGGTGCTGGATGCCTGGAGCCCAACGCTGACGGCTCCTGCTGCCTGCAGCCTTGACTGTTTACACAAAATCCACCTCACGCCTTGATTCCAGGGACACGGGGGATAACCCTATCCCTGTCGTTCCCCAAAAATGCCCTGCTCAGGATGAGGCGCCATCCTGGCATCCCCTGGGCACTCTCTGTTTGTGCAGCTCTTGCTCCATCCCCGGGCCAGCCAGCAGCAAATCAGCACTGCCTGCGCCCTCCTGGTGGGATGCTCGCTGCCTTCATTTGCTCAGAGCTTGCTCTCAGCGCTGCTCTCAGCCCTGCTCGCCGTGCTGGCTGCCTGCAGAGCTGCAAGGAGGGCAGCAGGGCTGTGGCTGCAGCATCCCCACGGTGCTGCCCACCTGGGAGCCTCCTTGGCCTCTCCAAGAGCCCCGTTAGCCCAGCCCTGCTGACCACAGCATGTGCACCCATGCCTTGGAGCTGCTCACCTTGAGCTCCCACGCTCGTGCCCACCTGGCACGCTGACCCCACAGCCTGACCATCCTCAGCTGCTGCAGGGACACCGTGCCTGTGCCTCAGTTTCCCCAGAGAGCAGAGAGGGAGCACTGGCTGCCCTCCTGACAGTGTCAGGTCGGTTTAGCTGGACAGTGTCGGGAGAGGAGCTGTCACACCGTGTGTGTTTGCTCTGCTCCCTGGGGCTCCCCGCTGTCCCTGCCCCTCCTGGCACCGTGGCACTGCAAACAGTAATGGCAACGGTAATCAGAGGAGACTTCTCCAGCTCCTGCTGCTGGGGGAGCTGATCAGAGGGGATGGGGACCCTGCACAGCACCTCGGGCCAAGTGTCCTCTGGCCACCAGCCCCCTGTGCCCTGTGCTGGGCCAGCACCCCGGGCTGGCTTCACACAGCCCTGATCCACACTGCCCTCCCAGCAAAGCCACTGGGAGCTCTCCAGGTCCTGTGCAGCCCCTCTCTTTCCCTGGGAGAGCAGGCACAGGGGGCACCGTGCTCTCCTTCCCCGCTGAGCTCCTCTTCTGTGGGCCCCTGCAGCAATGGCTTTGTACAGCAGCTCCCAGCCATTACCAGACTGCAATTAATACAAACAAATGAGATCAGCCAGCCACAGCAGAGTGAACAGAAACCTGACTGACATATCTGCCAGGAATCATTTATTCTGCGCTTTTATCTTTTTTAAACACTATTTACTTCCTTGCAAATTAATCACGGATTGCCTTGGAGCAGAGGCGACTCTGCGGCTCGGGTGGCCTCAGGGGACAGGGCAAAGGGAGCTGAGCACCGCGTCCCGGCCCGGGCTGCGGTTATCAGGCAGCTCCCCTCCCTCTGCCTTGGCTGCCCTGTCCCCGGCAGCCGCGGCAGCTCCTGAATCACACAGACACGAGCGTCGGTGTTGTGCTCTCCGAGGAGCTCACCAGGACAGTCCTGTCCATCCGCTGAGCCCCGGGAAAGGCTCCCAGCAGGAGGGACCTGAGCTGCGGCCCCAAGACCGGGCACAAGGGTTTAGGGGCCCGGTTTACCCAGGCACAACCCTCCATCCGACGGGCAGTTCCTCTGGGACATCCCTCATCCCTGTACATCCCTGAGCCCGCACATCCCCTGCACATCCTTCATTCCCGCACATCCCTCAGCCCGCACATCCCTCAGTACCGCACATCCCTCAGTACCGCGCATCCCCTGCACATCCCTCAGCCCCGCACATCCCTCAGCCCCGCACATCCCTGAGCCCCGCACATCCCTCATCCCCGCACATCCCTCATCCCCCGTACATCTTTCATCCCCCACACATCCCTCATCCCCGTACATCCCTCATTCCCGCACATCTCTCATCCCCCACACATCCCTGAGCCCCTACATCCCTCATTCCCCGTACATCCCTCAGCCCCGCACGGGCTGCTCCCGGTACGGTTCTCTCCCTCCGAGCGTCCCTCGCACATCCCTCAGCCCCGGCGCATCCCGAGCCCGCTCCAGCCCCGAGCCCGGCGCGCCCCGAGACCCCCCAGCCCCCGCCGGGGCCGCTCCCTCGCCGCACCGGGAGCCCCCCCGAGGGCCGCGGGCTGCGGGCCGGGGGCAGAGGGCCCCGAGGGGCCGGGGAGGAGGCGGGCACCGGGCCGGAGCCCCCCACCCACCGCCGCTCCCGCCTCCTCCCCGCCGCGGCGGGCGAAGCTCCGCCCGGCTCCCGGGGCCCGCAGCCGGCCGGCGCCCACCCCGCGGCGGGCGCCCGGACTATGAGGAGCGGGAGCGGGCGGAGGGCGGCGGCAGCGGCCCCGGTGCGGCCCCGGTGCGGCGGGAGCGGGAGCGGGGACGCCGCCGCCGCCGGCCGGGTCATGCCCGAGCGCCCGGGGCGGCGGGGCTGCGGGCTGCGGCGGGATGGGCGCGCTCCGGGCCGGTGCCCTCGCCTTCCTCCTCCTCCTCCTCCTCGGCTGCCTCCTGCCCCGGCGCGGCCCGCTCAGGTGAGCGCACGGCGCGGGTGCTCGGTGCTGCGCGGGGCCGCGGGACCCCGGCACCCCGACCCCGTCCATCCCCCGAGCCGCGATTCCCCCGGCACACGGGCGGGCATCACCCCCTCTCGGAGACAGAGCTCCTGCGGGACCTGGGCATCCCTTCAGACCCGGACCATCCCCGGACCCTTATCCCGACCCCCGATCCGGAGCGGGCTCCGCGGCCTGATGCCCCGGACAGAACGCTCCCCGCTCCTGTTTGAACCTCCCGCAAACCTGGCCTCGCTGCCCATTCCCGGGACCGTGACCCAGCACCCCGGGAGCCAGCAGCCTTCCCCCCACAGTCCCCACCGCACACAGCCGGACCCTGCCTGTCCCCGGCCGCCCCCGAGGGCTCCCCGGGCCAGCGGGAGGGTCACCCACGGGAGAAAGGGAGAGCTGAGCCCGTGACAGCCCAGGCAGCTCCTTCCCTGCCGCTGCAAAGCCCCCGGCATGTCCAGATCCTCTCCTGGCTCATGGTGTGTGGGGAAAGGAGAGCTCAGGGCAGACCCTGACCCAGACCCTGGCTCACTCGGGACAGTGGGGGGGTGCCCCAGGTCCCCTGGGTGCAGGAACAACTCTTGGCCCACTTGGGTGGAAAATCTAAAGCCCTCAGGTCCCTTTTTCCATCTCTGTCCACCTTGGGTGTTATCTGTTATCTGGTCCACCTTGGGTGTTATCTGGGACGAGGTGGGATGCAGGGGAGAGGGGAAGGGAAGGGTCGGGGGCTGCAGGACTCCGGGGCTGAGCCTGATCCCAGTCCCCCTCCCAGCACTCAGCCAGTGTGGCTGGAGGGGCGCGGGGGGATTTGCAGCATTCATGCCAGGGAGGGGTAACCCAGCATTGCTTCACGTGCAGAAACTGCCTGTCTCGGGGCAGCGTTTTTAGGCAGACATCAGCGTTTTCAGCCCTGCCATCCACGGGCTCCACAGCGGTGCAGAGTGAGCTCCAGGGCCCCGCCGTGCCCGGCCCGGTTCGGGGCAGAGCCCCCAGGGCAGGCAGCGCTCAAGGCAGGGGCTGTGCCCCAGGGCCGATTCCCCTGCCGGGGATGCCGTGGGCACTCTGGGCGTTTTGGCATCCCCCTCGCTGCCCTGAGCATCCCGCGGCTGCAGATCCGCTGTGCCTCCGTTATCTGAGCCTCCTCACGGAGCTACCTGCCAAGGGAGCCCGGGAGCCTCCCTGCCACGTGCTGCAGGGGAGAGCCCTCGCTGTCCTCTCCTGCGGGAGGACACGGCTCACGGCTCTGTGCCAGGCAGAAGCCTCACTTAACCCCTTGTTAGCCTGGCCCCTGGCAGCCCTCCTCCCAAAGGCACCACACCTTGCTCATGCAGCTCCTGGCAGGGAATTCCTCCCAGCCTTTTGCTCTTGATCAGGATGAATCTCAGCTACTCTCTGCTCCCCTTCTCCAATTAAAGGAAAACCTGCCCCACTGGAACACTTTGGTTGTGGCCATTTCTAGCTGGTAAGGTGCACATAAACCCCTTTAGGATGAATCTCACCCCTTTAAAAAGAGGTAGGAAGAAGGACCACAGGGTTCCCAGCATCATCCTCTTCTTGCAGTGCTGGGGCTGTAGCTTCAAGCAGGAGTGAGATCCACCTGGGCACAGACCTGGTGGAGTTATAAGCATCATGCAGCAGCACCAGCAGCATGCTCAAAGCTTCTTTTGTGTCCAGAGATGTCTGGCTAACTCCTCTCCATCACAGCCACATGCCTGGCAATGTGGTGAGTGAACATCTCTCGCATTGTTCCTTGAAATTATCATTATAGACTGACGGCAGGAGAGAAGCTGGCAGGCTAAGATGCATTCACAAAAATATCCCCTCCAGAGTCAGTTTAAATAAATCTCCACCGTCACTCAGAGCGCTGTGTGGGAGAGCTCATCCCCATGGCTCGTGTGGAGGTGGGCTCTGCTGCTCCTCTCTTGCCACATCTCCCTGGCCCCTGGCAGGCTGTCAGAACCCAGCTGGACACTCCTCACTCAGGCAGGGCCGTTGTGTCCTCCAGCCCCCCATGACAGGCACTGTGTGATTGTTTGCTCAGCAACTCAAGCTGAGCTGTAGGTGGAACCTGAGAAGGAGCTGCCCTGCTTTCCCTCCAGCACTGGCTGTGCCCTGTCCCCACCACAGCCCTGGAACCAGGAGACACCGGCCCCCCGCCCCATGCCAAGGGATGTGGTGGAGCAGGGACAGGCAAAATGTGGGCATGTGACACTCAGGCTGCTGCAGGTGAGGGGAAAGGCCACCAGGAGCCCAGCAGAAGGAAGGGATCCCCCACCATGCTGATCGGGCACTGGAGTGGATGCAGCCCTGGCAGCTGAGTGTCCCCAGGGGAGCCCAAAATGTTCCTGCAGAGCCCTGGCAGCAGCTGACCTGCCCCCCTGCCCCACAGGCTGGTTTCAGGGCGGGAGGAGATTAAAGCTGGCTCCCGAGGCTCAGCCCAGCCCATGTCACCCTCTGATTTCCTGGACAAGCTCATGGGACGAACCTCAGGGTACGACGCCCGCATTCGACCCAACTTCAAAGGTAAGAGGGGGGATGTGAGGGCTCCAAATCTGGCAGGTCCTGGCAGCTCATGGCTGCCCAAACCCAGGGGCTTTGGGCCAGGAGCCTGCCCCACATCCCTGTCCCAACACCCTGCCCAGAGTCCCGGCTGTCCTGCCAGCCCTGTGTGCTCGCTTGGCCGGCAGCATGGGCGTGCTGGGGTCACCCCCGCCCCGGGGGTGGCCCCACAGGAGGGGACGCCTGTGTGCCTTCAGGAGTGGTGTCCTCAGTGTCCCCAGGGGTGGCCCCAGCAGAGGGGACGCCTGTGTGCCTTCAGGAGCGGTGTCCCCGGTGTCCCCAGGGATGGCCCCAGCAGAGGGGACGCCTGTGTGCCTTCAAGAGCGGTGTCCCCAGCAGAGGGGACGCCTGTGTGCCTTCAGGAGCAGTGTCCCCGGTGTCCCCAGGGATGGCCCCAGTAGAGGGGACGCCTGTGTGCCTTCAGGCACGCAGCAGGAGCGGTGTCCCCGCGTGTGCCCGCACGTGTCTCAGCAGCCAGCAGCAAGAGGAGGCTCACGCTGTTTTCCAGGTCCGCCTGTCAACGTGACGTGCAACATCTTCATCAACAGCTTTGGCTCCGTCACTGAGACCACCATGGTGAGCGTTTGGGCAGCCTCTACCAGAGCGTCAGGGCTGGCAGGGGCTGTGCTGGGGAGGGTGTGGGTCCCCGTGCCCATGGCTGTGCTTACAGGGCTCCTGTGACCCCTTCTGGCACCACACTGGGGACAGGCAAAGCCATAGCACGTGCCTGTGGCTTTCCTGGGGTCAGCTAACGCAAGCTTGGCTATGTGGGTCACATTCCCTGTGCCTGAGCTGGAAGCAAGAGCCCCCCAAAGGGTCACAGTGGGGCAGATGGATGTAACCCCCTGCCATCCTGAACCTCCTTGGGTGCATGAGGAACACATCAGAGGAAGTCCCAGGGCAAAAAAATTTCCTATTTGTGCTTCTGCAAAAGCTTTAATACTATCAAGAGTCCCACAGAGCTATGTGCAGAATGCTGCAGGCAGCAGTTACTGGTCTTCCACCTCCTCCTCCTTCTCTCAGCTGCTGTGGCCTCGGCTTTTTAATTTCCCCTGGCTGCCAGCAGCATGGGAAGGCTCCTGAGCTGCCCCTGCTCCCCCTGCTCCCTGCTTTATTAGTGGCAGGCACGCAGCACCAGCAGGGCTGAGCCTCAGTGGAAGCAGCCCCTTCCACCCCCTCCTCCATCCCTTCCTCCTCCTCCTCCTCCTCCTCCCTGGGCACCGGGGGTGCTGTCACTGACCGGTGCCCCCTGTGCCAGGACTACCGGGTGAACGTGTTCCTGCGGCAGCAGTGGAACGATCCCCGCCTGGCCTACCGGGAGTACCCCGACGACTCCCTCGACCTCGACCCCTCCATGCTCGACTCCATCTGGAAGCCAGACTTGTTCTTTGCCAACGAGAAAGGGGCCAATTTCCACGAGGTCACCACTGACAACAAGCTCCTGCGCATCTTCAAGAATGGCAACGTGCTCTACAGCATTAGGTAGAACCTTCCCCTCTGGTGCAGTGCCTGACTGGGGAGGCAAAGCTTTCCCCTGGCCTTCCACGTGGTGACTTTTCCCCAACGACTGCCCCAGCTCCAACAACTCCCTCCTTTCCTCTGCCTCCTCAGGCTGACCCTGATCCTGTCCTGCCCCATGGACCTCAAGAACTTCCCCATGGACATCCAGACATGCACCATGCAGCTGGAGAGTTGTGAGTACCTTGGGGGGGTTCAAGCTGTGCTTCATTTCCCTCTTCCCATCCCATGCCCTCCCATTCCATGCCATCCCAAAAGCTGGCAGCTCACTTTTTCTGAGGGACATGAGCAGGAAAAAGCAGTTGTTCAGGGTGGGGTTGAACGGGGTCCATGTCCCCATCCCATGGCTCCCTACATCCCCTCCAGTTGGCTACACTATGAACGACCTCATCTTCGAGTGGCTGGAGGAGCAGGAGGCCGTGCAGGTGGCAGAGGGCTTGACACTCCCACAGTTCATCCTCAGGGATGAGAAGGACCTGGGCTATTGCACCAAGTACTACAACACAGGTGAGCCCCCCAGAGACCTGCTGCCACCCCCTCCCATGGCCCAGGGGTCCCTCTCGCCCACTGGGGCCCTCTTTCCCTGCAGGCAAGTTCACCTGCATCGAGGTGAAGTTCCACCTGGAGAGGCAGATGGGTTACTACCTGATCCAGATGTACATCCCCAGCCTACTCATCGTCATCCTCTCCTGGGTCTCCTTCTGGATCAACATGGACGCGGCGCCAGCCCGGGTGGGCTTGGGCATCACCACGGTGCTCACCATGACCACGCAGAGCGCCGGCTCCCGCGCCTCCCTGCCCAAGGTCAGTGCTGCTGCCTGCTGGGCACCGCCCCAGGGCCAGGGCCAGGGCCAGGGGCAGCCTTTCCCTGGCAATGCCTTGGCTTTGGAGCCTCATCAGCTGGGGCACCGCACGTGCTGAGGGGTAACGCTGGCTGCTCTGGCCCGTGTGCCCAGGCTGAGAGGGCTCCCAGCCTCCTGGCAGCGGGGGGGACGAGCAAGGTGGGGGGCAGTGGGTCCCTGAGCCCCCTGTCACCCCGGCAGGTGTCCTATGTGAAGGCCATTGACATCTGGATGGCCGTGTGCCTGCTCTTCGTCTTCGCCGCCCTGCTGGAGTACGCGGCCGTCAACTTTGTGTCGCGCCAGCACAAGGAGTTCATGCGCCTGCGCCGCCGCCAGCGACGGCAGAGGATGGTGAGTGTCCCCCTCTCTGACATCTGCTCCTCCTCAGCCCCTGAGGGGACAGCCCAGGGCTGCAGGGACAGTTTGTCAGCAGCCCCCAGGGCAGGGCTGTGTGCCATAGCCACAGATGGCTCCTCTGGCACCCCGGCGACCCACGGGCACTGCAGCACAGGGCTCGGCACCCATGGCCCTGCTTAGGGTGCTGTCCTTCTCCTGCTGGGACATCCTTGGGCTCTGCTTCCTCTAAAAATGCAGAAAAATAAGCAGTGAGGATGGGGGAAACCAGCCTTTCCCCTTACATGCAGCCCCAAATCTGGGCTCCTTAGGGTGACAGGGACTCACTGCTGTGTCAGGGAGAAAAATGTAGAAAAATAAGCAGTGAGGATGGGGGAAACCAGCCTTTCCCCTTACATGCAGCCCCAAACCTGGGCTCCTTAGTGGTGACAGGGACTCACTGCTGTGTCAGGGAGGGACCTGGTGGCACCCAGGGACAGGTGTGGGCTGCAGATGGGAGCGCAGCAGGATCTGCAGAGGCAGGATCCCTCACTCATGGAAATAGTTCTCCCCTCTGTCAGCCCACCAACACAGGCATCAGGCCTGGAGGAAGCTTGGGGTAGGGATGTGGCTGCCCCACTCTCATTTTAAACAGCCTGGGAGGCACCAGATCTCCATGGAAGACACGAGTACACACACACAAACATTCACACACACAGCATCCCATGCAAGCAAATCCCTTCAGCACGTGCTGAAGACAGATCCCAGTGCCAGGGCACACTGGGGGGGCTCATTCCCCCACACACAGAGCCCCCATCTCCCCCCAGCACCCCCACCCCAGCACCCAGAGCCGCTGCCCCGGGTCACCCGCTGTCCTGTTTCTGTTTGGTGCGCACTGCTGGATGCCACAAGGGCCTGAGCAGCGGCACGGCCAGCCTGGAGTCCCTGCGGCAGCCGAGCAGCCGGCACAGCAGCGAGCACACCTACGCGACGCTCTGCAGCTCCCGGGTAAAGCACGACCCTGCGGCAGCCCCCGTGCTTCCCCAGCCAGCCTCACCCTCCCCTCCCCGCAGGGAGACCCCAGGAGCAGCCCTGGGGGCAGCAAGGAGCTGCGGAAGAAGCAGGATAGTGGTTAGCACAGAGAATGTGGCTGATGGGTGAGGGTTTGGGCAGCCTCTCCCAGAGCCTCAGGGCTGGCAGGGGCTGTGCTGGGAGCGTGGGGGTCCCCAGTGCTCATGGCTGTGCTTACAGGGCTCCTGTGACCCCTTCTGGCACCACACTGGGGACAGGCAAAGCCATAGCACGTGGCTGTGGCTTTCCTGGGGTCAGCTAACGCAAGCCTGGCTATGTGGGTCACATTCCCTGGGCTCAAATGTGTTGGGAGAGTGATGGTAATGGAGCAGATTTCCTTGTGGAACCCCCACTCCATGCCTTGGGGTCCCCTTTGGTAAAGCAGCACCAGCAGAGTCCCCTTTGCTGAGGGTGAGTGATGCTGAGGGTGACTGAGCCCAGCTCCCCAGCCATGCCCACAGCCCTGGCAGGGTGAGGGCTCTGCCTCCCTGCAGCAGGTTCCAGGCACTCCCAGCTCTGTTGGTTCCTCACAGCCCCATCGCCCACCAAGGGCCTTCTGAGGCAGGGAGGAGAGAAAGCAAGCTGTACCCACACTGGTTTGGGGCTGGGGTTGTTCTTCAGGTGGGACAAACGAAGCTTCCTCAGGGTGTTGCTGCTGTCCCCAACCCCAAACTGAGAGAGGACAGCGGCCTGCAGTCCCTCCTGCACAGGCAGCTGCTCAGGGCACATGAGCACTTTGAGGCACAGGGAGAAGTGTGGGGCAGGGCAAGCTCCCCGGGTGTTGGGGAGATGCAGGGGGTCAACCACAGCTCCAGGGAGGAGATCAGGCTCGGTCACCCTCACCTCCTCTACACCACCAGCAGCCCTTGGACGCCAGGAAAGGCATCTTTGCACCCTGCCTTTCACAGATGACTCCTGGAGAGCAGCACCCGGCCAGGGCAGGGAGGGGGAGGCTCTGTGCAACCCAAGAACCGTGTGCTGGCTTAGAACAGACCAAAGTGAGGCTGCAGAGCTCCCTGGGGTGCTGCTGGCACAGCACTGGACGCAGCCAGGAGCACCTCGGGGTGCTGCTCAGTCAGAGATGGGAGCAGAGTCTCACTACCCACAGCTCCTGTGCCTGAGAAAGCACAGCCCGGGTCTCACAGCCTGAGGGCAAATCCCTCCCGCAGACCACCCAAATCCAGGCTCAGGAACCCTGGGCTGGGGGAGCAGCTGCTGGTCCCCAGAGCACACAGAGCACCCAGTCCCCCCATCCAGAGGGGCTGCAGGCACTCAGCCTGAGGCAGGGAAATAAAACTGTCCTGCAAATGAGAACTGACCTCAGCAATCCGAGCCACTGCTGCTCTTCCCACTGTAAAATCTTGCTTAGCCTGTGGATTGCTGAGTTAAATAAAGATGCCAGGGTACAAACTCTCTGCATGAGAGCCCCCGTGCCGGCCGAGTGCCTGCAGGGGCTGACCTCAGCAGGCAGCCCCTGTGTCCTGGAGGGCAGTGCTGGCCAGAGATGGTGTTTGGGGTCCCAAACAGCACCCAGACACAAAGTGAGGCACTGACTGCAGCAGGTTTTGGAAGAAAGGACCCACCACAGCCAGATACAGCACCACAAAGGCAGAGGGGAGCTGAGCTGAGCCACAGAGACCAAATGAGTCCAGGGCTCAGCAAAAAGCCAGATGTGCAGCCTGTGCTTGCACATGCCCGTCCCTCATCACATCTCTGCACACATAACCCTCTCCAAGGCTAAAACAAGGCAAGTGGCTTGCAGTGCACAGCTGTCGATGGGGAGGAGGGCAGGCACGGCTGGCCAGCCCCTGAGGCACCCAATCGGTGCCCTGAACAACGGCAGTGGGCTGCAGCCAGCGACCCTCACGGCAGTTCTGCAGCCTTGATCACGAACATGCAACTCCACGGGCACGTTGCCCCCTCTGCAGCCCTCTGCCAGCCAGGGGAGAGAGAGGGTGAGCAAGGGCAGAGAGACCTGCAGAGTCCAGCTCTTTCAGCCTCCCTCCTCTGCTGCACCAGGCAATCTCTGCCAAGCAGCCATGGGGAAAAATGAGGGCTTGGGTTCTTGGAGGGACTGGGGTGCCCTGCAAGCCCTGGTGCTAGCCAGGTTCCTGCATCCCCGCCCTGCTCTGCCCCAGCAAGCTGCCTGTCCCCTCCTATTCACCATCACAGCCACACTTTCACCGCACAGCAAACACAGCACACTCACAGCAGAGCCTGCACACCTCAGCTCCCTGCACCCAATGCACCCTGCACCCCTATGTGCCCCCTTCCAGCAGTTCACTTCCCATCCCTCTGGCTGCCAGAGCTGGGAGGAAGCTGGGGGGATGTGAGGGTCGGGCTGCCTTTGGATACACCCCGAAACACGTGCTGGATGAGAAGGCAGGAGCTCAGTGCTCACCCCTGCCCTGTGCACAGACAGCACTGGGAGCTCCTGCCTGCATGGCTGGGCTGTGTGACAGAGCTCCCAGCCTGGCACAGCACCCAGCACCCAGCACCAGGGGTGTGCAGGACGTGCAGCCTCCCCCTGCAGCACCAGCACCACCGTGCCCTGCCTGACCGCCTTTCCTTCGGCAGGAGGAAGAGCTGAGCCGCGAGAGCCGCTTCTACCTGCGGGGCTACGGGCTGGGCCCCTGCCTGCAGCCCAAGGAGGCGGCTGGGGAGGGCCCCGGAGCCTTCAGCCCCCCGGCCGTGCTGCGGGAAGGGGAGAGCCTCCGCAGGCGCTACCTGGACCGCGCCAAGCGCATCGACACCGTCTCCAGAGCCGTCTTCCCCTTCACCTTCCTGCTCTTCAACATCTTCTACTGGGTGGTTTACAAAGTGCTGCGCTCAGAGGACATCCACATGGTGCCCTGAGGCTGGAAAAGTAGGACTGACTGCCTCTTGGTGTCACCCCCACAGTGTGCTCAGGTGCCACAGGCTCAGCCAGAACTGCATTTCCCTCTGTCCCGGAGCGGTGGCACAGCTGGGCTGGGCTTCAGAGCCTGGACGTGTGGCAGTCCCTGTGCCACACTGGATTTTGTGGCACAAACTGGGGGGATCAACAATCACAGGTCCCCATGGTCAGCTGGAGAGAGGAACCCCTCCTGCTTCCTGCATGGTGTCACCCCCGGTACCCCGGCATGCTGTACTGTCAGGGCAGGGAAACACCCCAGGAATGCTGTGCTGTCAGGGCAGGGAAACACCCCAGGAATGCTGTGCTGCCAGGGAACAGGGAAACACCCCAGGAATGCTGTGCTGTCAGGGCAGGGAAACAGCTACACCCCAAGAATGCTGTTCTGTCAGGGCAGGGAAACACCCCAGGAATGCTGTGCTGTCAGGGCAGGGAAACAGCTACACCCCAGGAATGCTGTGCTGTCAGGGAACAGGGAAACACCCCAGGAATGCTGTGCTGTCAGGGAACAGGGAATGTGCTACACCCCAGGAATGCTGTACTGTCAGGGCAGGGAAACACCCCAGGAATGCAGCGCTGTCAGGGAACAGGGAATGTGCTACACCCCAGGAATGCTGTGCTGTCAGGGAACAGGGAAACAGCTACACCCCAGGAATGCAGTGCTGTCAGGGAACAGGGAAACACCCCAGGAATGCAGTGCTGTCAGGGAACAGGAAAACAGCTACACCCCAGGAATGCAGTGCTGTCAGGGAACAGGGAAACACCCCAGGAATGCAGTGCTGTCAGGGAACAGGGAAACAACCACACCCCAGGAATGCTGTGCTGCTGGGGGAACCCTGGGTAGCCAGGGGCACAGGAGAGCACTGGGTACTTTGGCACAGCCAGTGGCCAGAAAACATCACCTACCCGAAAAATATCCTCTCCCTTTTCCATACCTACCATGTTAGGCTGCTGCTTCTCCAGCCTTCCTCACTGAGTTGTGGACCAGTGATCAGGCTGCAATTCTCTGCTCTGGCCTGGAGCTTGCTTGCAGGAAAGAGCAGGCAGCAGCCCTGCCTGCACCTGGACTGTGCCCCCATAGCCCCTGCCCAGCAATGCAGCCCCAGCCAGCTCCAACACACAGCACAGCAGCAGGCTGGGGATGCTGCCCTCCCTGCAGAGCTCAGAACTGCCCGTGGTGCCCAGGGCTGCAGGATTGTGGCAGGGACAGTGGGCAGGAGGCTCTGTTTGCTCCAAGGAAATGCCAGCCCTGAGCAGGCAGCAGGCAAGCTCAGTCCTGCTGAAGGGGCCCAGATGGCCACTGCAGTTACAGATGGGAGTCACTTGGCACTGGGGAGATGGCACTGCATTATCAGCAGGGAAGGGCCCACAGCCTGTCTTCCAAGGGAGATTTTGGGATGAAAGCAGTGGGGAAAGCTTGGCCAATCCTTTTGGAGGAGCAGAGTGAGTGGTGGCATCCCCAGACTGCTGCATTCTCACAGCACCACGGTGCCAGAAGAGAGATGGAGGTGAAAATTGCCCCATTCCTCAGCCCAGCATCTGAGTGCAGCATCCCCTGGGCAGGCTCATCCCCAATGTTCCTCCCTGGAGAGGAGAGCAACTGGAACCCCAACAGGACAAGCTCGGCAAGGCTCCCAGCCCTTCAGATCTGGATACCCTCCATGCTTTGCAGGAAATAAATGCAGCAGGTGATGCTTAAATCCTCCAGAGAGGAGTGTGGTGATGCTCTCCTTTCCCTCTGCCCTCAGGAGGTTGCAGCCCAGCAGTCCCCATGGCCATGGGCGCAGGAGAGGGCCCAGAGTCTTCCAGGCTGGGCAGGATGGAAATAGGACTCACCCCTTTCCTTGAGGGCTGTGGTGGCCCCATGGCACAGTGAGTGCTCCAGTGACCCACCTGCCATGGCAGGGGGACATGGCCAGGAGGCCAGCACTGCCTTCTGACACCAGACCCAGGCAGAACGCCCTGCCATGATCCCTGGCCTGGCTCCTCAGGCACCACTCATCCCCCTCTTCCTCGCAGCACTGACTGGCAGCACCATCCCCTGAGCCCCACAGAGCCACATGCACCCATTCCAAGATGGGGCAAGCAGAGAACTGGCCCCAGGCCACCCCATGAGGGGACAGAGGGACCCACAAGGACAGGCTGAGCCAGCTCTATCCCATTGCCAGCCCCGTGCATGCCCCCCCCTGCCATGGGGCTCCCTATGGGTTCCCACTGTGTGTCCAGGCCAGACTTGCTTTGGGGAGCCCCATTTGGAGGCACCCTGGGCTCCCCAGCACCCGAGGCAGTGCCAGTCAGGGAGGTACCAGCGTCTGAGCAGCAGCCACAGGCACTGGGTGGCCATGCCAGCCTCCTGCAGTGGTGGGTTTTTAAACAGCATCGATCTTCCTACGCAAATAAACCTTTCTGGGATTTTCATGCTGTGTGCTGGGGATTTGTCTCTGCCAAGAACACTGCAGCCAGCTCCCACTCACAGCGTGGGGAGGGGACAAGGGCACAATGCCCTGTGGGGACAGGAGCCCTGACCCACCATTATACCCATACAGATATCATTACTCTCCACGGGTGATTTTTCTGACACAACTGATCACTGTCACATTTAACTCCCACGTGGGAGATGCCCGGAGTGCTGGGCCCCCTGCAAGCCCTCAGCCCCAAACCTCCTCACTTTCTGTCCCCACCCAGCTCTGTGGGGTGCTCCCCACAGTCACCCCAGCCCTTTTTACCCATCTAGGCTTGGCCAGGGGACAGGACCCAAGATGAGGCGGAGCTGGGGGGGTCCCAGCTCTGTGGTGGAGCTCAGACACCCGAGTATGTGCAGCACCCCCAAGCAAACCTCCCTGCGTGGCCCCTGAGCCCCTTCACTCGGCTCCCTGGGCAGGAGCCAAGCTTACAGAGCTGCCAGCTGTCCTGGGGGGCTTACGCCAGCCCTGCAGTGCCACCCGGGGCCGGGGCTTTTGTCCCCAGCTGGTGCAGGGGTGGGCAGAGCCCGCAGCTGAGGGCTGAGCGCCCGAGCAAACATCAATCTCTCTCTGTGCTCCCGGCCAAGTCTCACAGAGCAGCTCTGTTGGTACCTCGCAGCCCCATCGCCCTTCTGGGGCAGGGAGGAGAGAAAGCAAGCTGCACCACGCTGCTTTGGGGCTGGGGCTGCTCTTTAGGTGGGACAAATGAAGCTTCCCCAGGGTCTTGCTGCTGTTCCCACCCCAAACTGAGAGAGGACACAGCCAAGGGGAGACCTGTGATGTATTTCACATCAGCACGGTGTCCCAGTTCCTTCACTCCCTGCTCTGGAGTCAGGACATCACATCTGAGCACTCAGTGTCTGTTTGGAGACAAACAAGGCAGTCAGCCCTGAGCCATTCAGCTCCAGGAATTACCAAAAAAAAAAGAAAAATGTAAAAACCCAATACATCCCTCCCAAGCCAAAGCCCCCAGGTCCCAGGCACTGCTCGAGCAAGGGGAGCTCATTTCTGGCATCACACTTGGAAAGGCATAAGGGCAGCACCACCCCATGGCTCTGCAGGTATCTGTGGTTCAGTGTCCCTGGGGGCAGCTTCAGAGTCAGGAGCAGCACTCAGGCCCTGCCCTCGGTGCTCCCAGCAGCCCAGTTTGAACTGGGAGTCACTGGGACACCCTCACAGCTGCAGGGCTGCCACTGCCCTCCAGCACAAAGCTCCAGTGGGTGCCTCACATCTTGGGATGGGGGTTCTGAGCCCCATGTCCTCTCACAGCATGGCCAGGGACCAGCCCAGGTGGCTCAGCCCCTCAGCAAAGCCCACAGTCTTTGGACAGAATCAGTTTTTTATTTCCTGTTCAAGGCTGTGCATTGGTGGTGCACCCCAGTCACCACAGACAGCAGCTGTGGGCACAGCACCAACAGCCATGGCCAAGTTAATTGCTGGTTTAAAAGGAAGTTAATGAAGTTAACACCAGGTTAATGGAACTCCCAGACAGCAAAATGAGCATCAGCAGCACTGGCAGCTTCCCAGCTCCTGCTTGCAGCAGGGCCAGGAGCACACACACACAGGTTGGGGACAGCTCAGCCCCTTGCCAGCCCCAGGGGACCATGTGGGGCCAAGGAAATGTGCCTTGTGCTGGGCACTGCAGTGACATGCCAGCCTGGCCCCTGCCCCACAACCACAGACAGCCTGACCCTGTTGGCACTGAGCTCTGCTGCTGTCCCTGGCAGCATCAGGGTGTCAAACCTTCCCTTCCCCCCGTCTCCCTCACCAGGGCCTCTCCCCACATCCCCAGCCTGGAGCTCCTGTGGGGCAGCTCCAAGTGCCAGAGGTTCAGCAAAGCATCCTGTGCACACAAAGCTGTGCCTGCAGGACAGCCTGTGCCAGCTGATCCCAGCCCCAAGGCCAGGGCAGTGCCACAGGAACAGGTGACAGCTCTTCTGGGGCTCTGAGCAACCTTTGCACATGGCCTGAGCACAGAATTCTTTTAAAGAAAATAGAAAGCTCCAAAAATCACCCAGGCAGCCCTGAGCAGGCCAGGGCTGCCTCTTTACAAGGGGGAAAATGGACACAAGTGGGAAAATGGACACAAGAGGAAATCACCAGGAGCTGGACTGGCATTGTGCCCTGCTGGGATTGGCCATGCCACGGGCACAGGGCCGTAACAGGACCTCCATGGCACAGGAGCCTGCTGGCACAGGTGCAGGGTGCTCTGGCAGTGTGGCTGTGCCAGCACCCCAGCCTTCAGCACAGCCCTGCAAGAGCTGTGCCCCCAACAGAGCATCCCCTGCCACTCCAGCTGCGGCATCACACCACAGCCTGTCACCTCCAGCTGCTCTGAGGGGCTGCACCATGGCCCTGCCAAACTGTCACAGACACCTTTTATGAAAAATCCTCCTTTCCTGAGGGTTTCTTCTCCTGAGAATCTGAGAGGCCTCAGGAACAAAATGTAAACAATGGTTATCTGCTGCTGTGGAATGCAACAGATGCATCTGGGATTGGTCTCGTGTGGTTGTTTCTAATTAATGGCCAACCACAGTCCAGCTATCCAGACTGTCTTAGTCAGCCACAAGCCTTTGTTATCATTCCTCTTCTATTCTATTCTTTCTGATTAAATCCTTTCTTCTATTCTTTTAGTATAGTTTTAATATAATACATATCATAAAATAATAAATCAAGCTTTCTGAAACACGGAGTCAGATCCTCATCTCTTCCCTCATCCTGGAACCCCTGTGAACACCAAACCCCACAGCACCACCCCACAGCACGGCTTGGGGACCAGCCTGCCCCACCCTGGGGACACCAGCCAGCACATGCAGCCCACACTGCACCCCAGAGCTCCCATCCCAAGGGGTGTGGGGTGCCAGGTTCTCCTGGGGACAGGCAGGACACCTGGGAAGCAGCAGGGAGGGAGTGCTGGGGCACAGAGAGCAGCAGGGATCAGCCCTGCAGCATCCAAGCTCTGGCAGTAGGGGATAACTGCCCAGCCCTGGAGAATCATTCAGCACAAGAGAAAACAAAGCCAGGAGGTTTTCCAGCCCCGAGAGTGTCTTGTTTTGCCCCACTTTGAGAGATCTCTGCGCTTCAGCTCCCCGAGTGACAAGGGGAGGACCCCAGCACTGAAACAAGGAGTGATTATCAGCCCGCGGGCTCTGAGGAGCTTTTGTTCCCTGGCTGTGGCAGAGCAGGGATGGGAGGACACCTAGCGAGCTGCCTCGGTGGCACCCTGAGCTCTGTGCCCTGCTGTGCCCTGCTGTGCTCCCATCCTGCCCCTCCTCCTGCCCTGGTGGGACCCACAAGAGCTCCAGGGGGCTCCAGGGCTGGTCCAGGGGGAGACCTGGCTCCTCACATCCCATTTCCCACTGTGCCTTGGCAGCAGGAGCCTCCAGACTCCTTGACAGGCCACACGTGCTACCAAGGCTGCTCATGGCTGTGCCAGTCCTGCAAAAACAGGGATTGAATGCAGGGCTCAGCTCAGAGATGCTGGCTGGCACACAGGTGCCCTTTGCAGCTCTCCAGGTCCTGCTGACACCAGCACTGCCCCTTTCCAGAGGTTCTCATAGCAGTCACATGTAACTGGTGCAAATGGGGTGATGCCCAGTGATCATGACTTATTCTTGTGGCTGAACTTGTTGAAGAGAGACCAAAACCTTTGATTGCAAAGATCTGGATGGGCCCAAGTATCCCAAGCAGAAACAGACTGGATTCAACAGCACAGAGTCAACACAAGGAAGCAGAGAGGCAGCAAACAGCCTGGCCATAATCCATACTCTGGATCAGGCTGGATGTGATCAAAGAGCACAGGGAGAGGCCCTCGGGATGAGGAGCTTCTCACAGTTTTTAAAGCAGACCTGAAAGGCCAGGGCCAAAACCAAGTCCTGAGCCCATGGGGTACAACCTCTCTTCCTCAGGACCCTGTACTGACAGAACACACACAGACCCACACTCTGCACCCACAGCAGCCCCCAGCCCCTCAGGCAGCCCCCGCGCTGCTGAGCACACAGAATCACTGAGGTTGGAAAATATCTTTGAGTCTAACATATGCCAGAGCATGGCACGGATTGTCATGTCCAGTCCTTGAACACCTCCAGGGACAGTGAATCCACTTCGCTGGGCAGCCCATTCACCCTTTCTGTGAAGAAATTACTCCTGATGTGCACCCTGAACCTCCCCCGGCACAGCCTGAGATCCCGTCCCTGTGACCCTGTCCTTCTGATCCTGTCCCTGTGACCCTGTCCCTCTGATCCTGTCCCTGTGATCTGTGCCTGTGACCCTGTCCCTGAGATCCATCCCTGTGATCCTGTCCCTGTGATCCTGTCCCTGAGACCCTCTCCCTGTGATCCTGTCCCTGTGATCCTGTCCCTGAGATCCTGTCCTGTGACCCTGTGCCTGTGATCTGTCCCTGTGATCCTGTCCCTGAGATCCTGTCCCTGTGACCCTGTCCCTGTGATCCATCCCTGTGATCCCGTCCCTGTGATCCCGTCCCTGTGATCCTGTCCCTGTGACCCTGTCCCTGAGATCCTGTCCCTGTGACCCTGTCCCTGTGATCCATCCCTGTGACCCTGTCCCTGTGATCCATCCCTGTGATCCCGTCCCTGTGATCCTGTCCCTGAGATCCTGTCCCTGTGACCCTGTCCCTGAGATCCTGTCCCTGAGATCCTGTCCCTGTGACCCTGTCCCTGAGATCCATCCCTGTGACCCTGTCCCTGTGACCCTGTCCCTGAGATCCTGTCCCTGTGACCCTGTCCCTGAGATCCTGTCCCTGTGATCCCGTCCCTGTGACCCTGTCCCTGAGATCCTGTCCCTGTGATCCTGTCCCTGTGACCTGTCCCTGTGATCCATCCCTGTGACCCTGTCCCTGTGACCTGTCCCTGTGATCCCGTCCCTGAGATCCATCCCTGTGACCTGTCCCTGTGATCCTGTCCCTGAGATCCGTCCCTGTCCCCCAGGAGCAGAGCCTGTCCCCACCCGGCTCCCCCTCCTGCCACGGAGTTGTGCAGAGCCATAAGGACCCCCCTGAGCTTCCTTTCCTCCAGGCTGAGCCCCCACACCTCCCTCAGCCTCTCCTCACGGGATTTGTGCCCCAGACCCTTCCCCAGCTTTATTCCTTCAGCAGCTCCACATCCCTCCTGGGCTGAGGGGCCAGAGCTGGGTACGGGTGTGGCCTCAGCAGCGCCGAGCACAGGGGGACAAACACTGCCCTGGCCCTGGTCCACTCTATTGCGGTACCGGCCGGGTGCCAGCGGTCTCTCGGCCAGCTGGGCCCCTGCACAGGGCCGGTGCCGCCCCGGGCGCGGCTCCCCCGGCACCTCCGGGCAGCAGCTCCGGCACAGCCCGACCGCGCCGCCATGGGCCCCTCACACCGGTCACGTGACACCGCCACACCTGACCCGCGATAGGGGGCGGGCCGCTGCGCGCCTCGCAGCTCGGGATTGGCGGAGGGGCGGGCGGTGCCGCACGGCGATTGGTCCCGCGGTCAGCCCTGCCCGCCGACTCCCTGAGGATTGGGCATGCGGGCTGTCAATCAGCGGCAGTCGGCGGCGCGGCGGGGCGATGGCGGCCGCACGGTGGATGCTGCGCTGGGTCGCGGCGGCGGTGGCCGCGGTGGCGGCGGCGCTGGCGCTGGACAACGGCCTGGCGCGGACACCGCCCATGGGCTGGCTGCACTGGGAGCGCTTCCTCTGCGCCACCGACTGCGCCGCCGAGCCGCGCCGCTGCGTCAGGTACCGCCGCAGGGGCACGGGGAGCACGGGGCAGCGCAGTCACGGACAGCCGGCCCGGTGCCTTGGCAGCCGATGTGCCTTCCCGGGTAGCGGAGAGCCAGTCCCCGGCAGCCGCTGTGCCTTCCTGGGTACCGGACAGCCGGCCCGGTGCCCCGGCTCCCGCTGTGCCTTCCCAGGTAGCGGAGAGCCGGCTCGGTGTCCCGGCCCCCGCTGTGCCTTCTCCGGTAGCGGGCAGCCGGCTCGGTGCCCGGCAGCCGCTGTGTCCTCCCCGGTAGCAGACAGCCGGCCCGGTTCTCCGGTCCCCGCTGTGCCTTCCCGGGTAGCAGAGAGCCGGCCCGGTGCCCCGGCAGCCGCTGTGCCCTCCCCGCGCTGCCCCCGGCCGCTGTGCCCGCGGCTGTGCCGGTGGTTCACAGCTGACGTTCTCCGCTTTCTTTGCCGGTGGTGCCGTGGCCAGCGAGCAGCTGTTCGTGGAGATGGCTGACAGGATGGCTGCCGAGGGCTGGAGGGACGCCGGGTACGAGTTCATCTGCATCGACGACTGCTGGATGGCCCCGACGCGGGACAAGCAGGGCAGGCTGCAGGCGGACCCCAAGCGCTTCCCCGGGGGCATCCGCAAGCTGGCCGACTACGTGAGTGCCACACGGTGTCACCGGCGGGGAGCAGGGGAGGGCTGGCTGGGTGTCACTGCTGAGATAAGGCCCTGCCTGCCACTGTGAGGTTTTGCTTCCCTCGCTGCCCTAAATCCCCCTGCCTTGAGGCTGCCCCATGCCAGGGCCTGTTTCTGTCTGCAGGTTCATTCCAAGGGTCTGAAGTTGGGAATCTACAGCGATGTTGGGAGCAAGACCTGTGCTGGCTTCCCTGGCAGCTACAACCACTATGACCTGGATGCCCAGACATTTGCTTCCTGGGGTGTGGACCTGCTCAAGTTTGATGGCTGCAATTCTGAGTCACTGGATCTGCTGGCAGAAGGTGGGCACGGGCTCAAGGCAGCTATTCCCATGGCTGGGAATATTCTGCAGGCAGCAGCAATTCTAGGCCCAGCATCAGGCTCCAGGGATTTTCCCTTAGCATACTCATTTAAGGGACTTGCTTACAAAAGCAAATCTGAGGCTCTGTTCTCAAGGCCAAGGTGTTGAGTGTTGCTGTGTTAAGTGTTTTTACCTGCTCAGTCTCCTGGAGCTGTCCTTCAAACTCAGCTCAGAAAAGGAGCTGTGAGCCCAGAGCCTGGATCAGGCTGAGCACAGACCCATCAGCTGTGGGCTCTGGGAGGGCTGTGCTCCCTCAGCTCTTAACTCAGCACAGGCTTTGCCCTTCTCCAGGGCCTGTACTGCAGAGCCCAGAGCATCTCACACACTTAACCCTCAATCCCTGTGGTGGGGCCTTGTCAATGTGAATCAGCCTGAAGCTAGAAAAGTTCGTGTCAGCCACTAAAGGAGCAGTTAGGAGGGCTTTTAACAGATAAAAATGTAGGGAATTATGGCATAAAAATCCTACTGGGGTTTTCCTCTTAAAGCACACCAGTGTAAATACCACTTCAGAAGTGATTTGCACAAAGGCTGAAAGCACAGCAGCTCCCTGTGCTGAGGCAACTTGGCCACAAGCCTCTTCTGAAGCACAGGCAAATCCCAGTGCCACAGGAGTGGATTTATGGGAAGAACACTTTAACTTAGAAAGCTTTTTCCTCTTGACTATGCTCTCTGACTGCTGGCACAGTCTGCACCACCACATTTGACAGCAGGAGCCCTGCACAAAGTCCTGTCTCTGCCTGGCAGGGAGAACCTGCCCAAGTGACAATGCCATCAGAGCCAGATGGTGGGGCATATGCCAACTGCCACAGACAGGAGCACAGCTCAGCACCCTGAGTGACAGCTGAGCTGAGAGCTCCTGCTGGATCATATGTGTAACCCAGATACAATGCAGTTGTACTGAAGCAGTTCCAGAGGAGAGAACAGACTTTTCGTTCCCTCTCTGCCAATTGGAAGGGACTGAACAGGGCTGTTTGGGGACAAGGACAGGAAAAACTCGAGCTCTTGCATTCCTGCCCAGTCCATATGGCGCAAGGGCCTCGTGAGAACCTACTCCTACATCACCCAGCAAAGCTGCACTGCCTGATAGATACTGACTCGTGTTTCCTGGCTATCTAGAGGAAAAATGGCATACAGGAATGCTTTTAACCTCTTCCCCTGGCTGTATGTACAAAGGGATCAGCAGTCTTGGAGCAACAGCCTGCCCAAGCAAAGCTCCTGTCCCTGGGAGGCAGGTGACCAGCTGCAGACTTTAAATTCTCCTGTTCCCCCTGTGGTGTCTCAACCACAAAAATGTGTTCAATCTTAATTTTGCAAGAGTTGAACTGAAACCTGAACCTGTGACATTGGCTTAGTTCTGCTGTGTGACCAGGGAGGTTGTGTAAGCTCTGTCTGTGCTCTTCCTCTAGGGTACAGGCGCATGTCTGTGGCCCTGAACAGGACTGGAAGAAGCATTGTGTACTCCTGTGAGTGGCCTTTCTACCTCAGGCCTGTGCAGCAGGTAAGGAGTGCCTGCAAGGTTTATCCTGGGGCTCAAGTGGGAAGAGAAGAACATTTAACATTGCAGAACAGCACCCTGAGAAACTTGCTGCTCTCTGTTCTGACTAAAATGGAAGAAAAAACCTTTTCTTCCAGAGCCTTGAAGCATTACTGAAGCAGTAGGATTCTGCAGCATGAAAGCACAGCCCAGATGGAGCATGCCAAAAAAACCCCAGCATCCATCTGCTTCCTCTCTCCAAGGAGCCAAGCAGCAAACCACTGGCAGTGCAGACACACGGCCTAGCAGATAGCTCAGGGCAATTCCTCCTGGACATAGTGCTGCAGGCTCAGCCTTACAGACAGCTCTGGGGACCACCAGAGAGGCTTTGTGACATCCCCCACATTGTTCAGTGACAAATTTCTGCCAGCCAGGGTCTGGGATTGACACACTGCCCTCCACCCACACCTGGAATTAAATGCATTACTCATGAAAGGGTGTAAACCCAAGAAATAGCAATAATTACTGGGATGTTACAGTTAGATCCCATGGGCCTTGTCACACCTTCAGTAAAATTGGGAAGGAATTTTGTAACAGAGCTGGTGGTCACAACTGTTCTCCCAAGGGGAGCAATAGTGTTGTCTAGACCATGTCAGAGTGGAGTTACTGGGCACAAAGCATCCAAGGGAATCAACATGCACTGCATCATTTAGATAGCTGGTGATGGAAGGTTCTCCCCTGGTTCTCCCCCAAGCTACCTCTGGTCCAGTCTAGCCTTGTTGACACTCCTGTTGTACAGCCAGGTGCTCTGTCTAATCACACTCATTGTTCTGGCAGCCCAATTACACAGAGATCAAACAGTACTGCAACCACTGGAGGAACTTCTATGATGTCTATGACTCCTGGAGCAGCATCAAGAGTATCTTAGACTGGACAGCACTTCACCAGGACACCATTGTGAAGATAGCTGGGCCAGGGGGCTGGAATGATCCTGACATGGCAAGTACAGCAGCAACCACCCCACTTGAAGCATCAACAAAAAAACCTTCCCTCAGCTGCAGGCTGAGAATGGGGAGGGAGAGAACTGGGGGAGAAACACTGAGGGGAGGGGCTCTGATAGGACCCCTAGGATCAGGATCTTGGTGAGAAGGTCCAGGGTGGAAAGGGAAAGAGAACTGCAGCTCTGGGTGGTACCAATGAAGCACCATCTTTGTGTCACAGCCTCCACAAGCAGCACCAGCTCAGGACACAGGTGTGACATTGGGGGACAGTCTCCAAAGTGCTGATGTCCCACCACAGTGAAAACCCTTGGGTGCCAGCACTGCAAGAATCTGGATCCAAAAGCATTCTCAAACACTGCCTAGCCCCTTAAAGAGCTCCCTTCACTTCCAGCAGGAACTCAGCCTAAACTGCCACGCAGTCAGGCCTTGCTGTTCCCAACCGGCTGGTCCTGCTCCTGGCCCTCAGCCTATCTAGCCAGGCTCCAAAGAGAGGTCCCACCCTGTGATTTCCTGGTGCTGGTGGCCCAGATTGTCCCCAGCAGTTAGTGTTACCAGGCCCTTTTTGTTTGCTTGTCATAGCTGGTGATTGGAAACTTTGGGCTGAGCTGGGACCAGTCGGTGACTCAGATGGCCATGTGGGCCATCATGGCCGCCCCCCTGTTCATGTCCAACGACCTGCGGCACATCAGCCCCGAGGCCAAGTGGCTGCTCCAGAACAGAGAGGTGATTGCCATCAACCAGGACCCCCTGGGCAAGCAGGGATACCAGCTTTTCAAGGTACAGCAGGAGGGGGGTAGGGAGGGATGGAGAGGTGCTCAGGGTTTGGGAAAGGAGCCTATGTGTTCCTGAAGCCTGCTGGAACAGACAGGCATGAAGATCACCACTTCAGCCCTCCCACAGCCCTGGGTTTGTTTTGTTTTCTCCTTGGCAGGACAAGAACTTTCAGCTGTGGGAGCGGCCCCTGTCTGACCGAGCCTACGCTGTGGCAGTGCTGAACCAGCAGGAGATTGGAGGGCCCCAGAAATTCACCTTCTCCCTCACCTTCCTCGGCAATGGGCTGGCCTGCAACCCAGCCTGCTCCATCCAACAGGTGCTGCCAGCCAGCAGGGACTGTGGTGTGTACAGCTGGATGTCCTCCCTGAGCCTGGAGGTGAACCCCACAGGCACCGTGCTGCTCAAAGTCCTGCCAGTATAGGCAGCACAAAGACAATCTTTTCCTAAGCCTTAGGCTCTGTTTGAAGTTGAGGCAGGAAATTGTTCTCCTTCTTCCAAGCAGGTGCCTTTCTTCTCAGGCATTCATTATCTGAACCTTCCGCTGAATGTGACAAATTGCCATCACTCCATCATCAAGAGGTGACAGAGAAAGGGTGAAAGCAGAGCAGGGCCCCTTTCCCTGGCATCTCACCCAGCTCCTCCTCCAAGGGGCTGGAAGGGCTCCAGCAGGGCAGCAGCTCCTGTTTACACCCACTGCCACTACCGAGCAAGGAAAGGCAAGGGATGCACAGGCAGCACCTTACAGCTGTCCTGGAGCATTTTAGGGACAATAGGGAAACATACCTTGGCCACCTTGCTCTCTTTTCCAGACCAGGACACACAGTCCAAGAAAAGCTGCTTCCATCCCCACTAAAGAAACCAAACACTTGACTCAGAGCATGGACATGGCACTTCCATCTTCTGACAACTCAGGGACTGACATGGACAGTTGCACTTCTCAGCAACTTCCTTGACAGCTGCTATCAGGCCTTAGGACTCAAGTTTTTGAGGGTTTCCCCTCACTCCAGGAATCTCTCACCAGTGGCTGTCACTTCCCTTTAGATGACAACTCCCTCTCTACCCCTTCCTATGGCCACTGGAGTCCCCTTGCTTCATGAATCCTGCCTCCCAGAAATCCCTGAGTGCTTGCTTCCCACTGCTGGCAGCAGCCTTTAGGTTGAATAACACGGGCTCTCCAAGACAGGAGATGAATAATCACTTAAGCAAACATCATGTGCAAATATATTTTCTGATTACAATACAATCAGGATTTCTTGATTTGTTCTTCTGTGATTAAGCACTTTGATTAAAATCCCTTTAAAATCTAAGCTTTTTTTACTTGCAGTGTACAAGAGTACAGCATGGTATCTGAAATTAAATAATGATTTAGAAAACAGGCCAGTTTGTTCCAGTCATGTAAGTTTTTGTGACATTTGTAACCAGAAACAGCACTCAGTGAAACTGATGTAATACAGCTGTACAGTCCACCCCACAGGCCAATGCCACCACTGCCTATACAAATCTGACAATGCCATCACATCAGCCAATATTTAAATGGGCAAAACCACAGATTCCCTTACAGCTCAGTAACTGAGTGCTCTCAATCATGAGGAAGATGTGAAGAGGCATCTACCCATCCTCCAGCTCCATTTTCACTACAAGAAGTTGCCCGTAAGGGTGAACTCTGCATTGCATTCCCAGCACCTGCTAACAGTAGACTTCCTACTCACAGAAATGTTCCTCTCTACGGGGAACTAAGCTGTCCTGGAGGCTGTCCCCACAATCTACCACACTCTGCTTGTTGCCCATTTGAAACTTCACTGCTGTGCTTGGCCTTCTTCCTTCAAGGAAGATGCAAAGGGGAGCCAGCAGCAGTTGGCACAGGGGAAGGCAGCTGAGGCCTGTTACACCCTGTGCCAGGGGCAACCACAGGCATGGAGCTGTCCCCCACCTCTCTGAGCTGCCACAGCTAATGGCACCTGCCTCATTACCTAGTTAGGGACCTGCTTAATGGTGCAGGTTCAAACCCACTGGCTGCTCCAAGGCCTTTGCTGCTCAGGGCAGTACAGCTGTCTGTAAAAAGGGGCCTACAGCCAAGTGCAGGGGCTGTTCAGGGGAGTTCATCAACGAGCCTGCACCATGTTCATGCACAGAAGTCACTGGCACTCATTACAGAACACCTCTTGAAAACACAGTAAAGAGATACCAGCTACTGGCAGGGAATTTTCAAAAGCCAGCTTAAAAACTGCTCTGTTAAATGGTTTTGCAAGCTCCCTGCTGAGCTGATGTACTCACAGCTCCCACCCCAAGAGAAAACACATGAAGAAAAGCAAGGGATCAATCTAATTACTTTAATACGGTCCGTAACGATGAGCAGGACGATGCTCAGAACTGGATCACCTGGCCCTGTAAGAAACAAGAGACAAGAGTGAGTTTATTCACCACTGAGTATTGCCCCCCTTTCTCAGCCACTCACAGAATACAAACTCACCTTTCTCTTCTTGTCTCCTCCCAGCTCAAAGTGCTTGCACCTCTTAATTGCCAGCATCCTCTTGGACCTGCAGTTGGGCTCCACACACTCCAGCCTCAGCACAATCTTCTTGGTGGTCTTGGCCTGGGAGGAGGAGCAGGGTGTTTCAATGAACCACACATCCCCAAGCAGACAAACTCTCAGGGAGAGCTTGTTCCCTGCACTCCTGAACATTCAGTTTGTTCCCAAAGCACAGAGGGAGAGTACAAACACAGGTAGGCTCCCTCCACTGAAAAGGATCAGTACAGGAGTGAAGTGGATTGGTATCCTCACAAAAAGGGCACTGGCAAAAGCATTCAGTGGGGCAGGGCTGGTTCCTGCAGGGATCAGCCATGCTGGAGAAATCTGTTCCACTGAACAGAGCAAGAAATTCACACTTTTACAGTGTGGAAGCACAGACCAGCAATGCTCAAGAGAAATCCAGAAGAAAACTGGACAGAAGAAACACCTGGAAGCAACACTGGCAAATTTCTCTGAAGGAGCAGTGACACAACAGGCTCAGTGCACACCTGCAGCTACTCAGAAGCTGGATGGAACCTAAAAGACTGCAGAGGGGAGAATCCAAAGCTGGGAGGCTGCTGTAGCAGCTGGACAGGGCTGTAACCAGCAGCTAAAAACCTCAGCCAAGCATCCATACAATGCTGACTGGGAAAAAACAGAAATGAGAATTGCAATGTACAGGTAGAGAGTGCCAGCAGTGCAGCTGCTTGGTGTACCCTGCTTGCAGAAGCATTTTCTGTGAGGTCTCCCCACTTCCTGGCACAAAGTCAACTTGAAACCCGCTGCCTCATTTTTCCTTCTTGCTGGAAGGCTTCCTGTGCACCTCCAGCAGGACACCAGGGCTTCCCAGCAAGGAGCCAAGCAGCATTATGAGCACAACTAAATAATTCACACAAAGTAACAAACCCACCCACTGGGGTTTGCTTCCCTGCTGTAAATACCACACCAACCAAGCAGACAGCTCCTTTCCCTTTGGCAAGCCCTTCCCCTGGGGCAAGCAGTGAAGGAAACGTTCCTTTCACTGCAAATATCCCACTCCCCTGCAGCACCAAAGCTGAGAACCTGCTCTGCAAACACAGCCCAAGTCACCCTGCAAATGAGGAGCATCTCCATGAGCAGCACAGCAAGGAGACGAGCTGTGCTCTTGATGGGAGCTTACAAGGGAGATGGAGGATTTTACACGAGCACAGAGTGACAGGGCAGTGGGAAATGGCTTCACACTGACAGAGTAGGAAGAAATTCCTTCCTGCAAGGGTGGGGTGGCCTTTGCACAGGTTACCCAGAGAAGCTGTGGCTGCCCCTGGATCCCTGGCAGTGTCCAAGGCCAGGCTGGGACAGTGGAAGGTGGTCCTGCCATGGCAGGGGGCTGGAATACGATGGTCCCTTCCAACCCAAGGCATTCTGTGACGAGGAGGGGACACCTGCAGTGCCAGCACAGCACTGCCCTAGCACAGCCAGAGCAGAGAATGAGGAACCTCCCTCAGCTGGGCATGGGCTGCCAGGGAAGTTCCTGTTCCTGAGGAGCAAACTCACTCACCTTTTTACGGAAGATGGGCTTTGTCTGGCCCCCGTACCCGCTCTGCTTCCGATCATAGCGCCTTTTTCCTGTGGGGAAAACAGCTCTGGTCAGGCAACAACCCAGGAGATGCTCCAGGCACAGCTGGCACTGCCTAAATCCCAGTACAGCCCAGCAGAACCAGTGCCACGGCTCTTGTGCTGTCCCCAAAAGTGGAACCTTCCCCTCTCTGTGCACCCAACAGACACACAAGGTCTAGGCACTTGATTTGTTCACAGTTCTGTGCAAAGAGTGATTCATGTTAATTCCTCAAAGCCAGCACACAAAGGGTTTAAAATATTTATACAGTCCTTTTCAGGTGATATTCGCATAATTAATCCACATCAGTACTGCCAGAGCTACCACTGGATTCACTTTCTTTCACATTTTAAACTCACAGCAGGGCTCTCCCTCGGGCTGGCCAGCCTGGGCTCCAGTTGCGCTTTCCCAGCCAGCTAGATTTACCCAGAGCACATTCCCTAATTAGTTAAAACATTTCTATACGACAACCATCTGAAGCCGCCTTGGGCTGACACGTCCTTAGTCTTTCTCCCTTTCTCACATTTGTATAGTTCCCTTTATTGTACAGCACATCCTTTAGGCCAAGCTGTCCTCCCCAGCCATACAAATGTTCCCAATGTACACCAGCCGTGCAGGGCACGCCACACCCGGCCCGCACTCAGCTCCCCTGGGCCCGGAGCGAGCCCGCGCTCACCCTGCGCGTAGAGCGAGTCCTTCCCCTTCTTGTACTGCGTGACCTTGTGCGGCTGATGCTTCCCGCACTTCTTGCAGTACGTCCGGCGGGTTTTCGGCACGTTCACCTGGAGGAGAAGGAGAGAAGCCGGTCACGGCCGCTGCGCATACGCCACATCCCGCTCCCAAGGCCCCGCTCCCGCCCTCCCCCTTCCCTCGGGCCCTGCGCTGCCATCCGGGGATGGGTAAGCCCCGGCACCGGCCTGGCCGCCCAGCACGCACCCATGGCAGCGGAGGGAGCCCGGCCCGGCGCAGCCGCGGGGCGGATGGCGGCGGATAGAGCCCGGCCCAGCCCCGGCACTCACCATTTTGGCGGCGGCGGCCCGGAGAGGAGGAGCTGACCGGAAGCGGAAGTGAATGCGAGATGAGGACCATAGAGAGGAGCGCGCAGGGCACGGCGCCCCCTGGCGGCGGGAGGAGAGCAGCCATGGGCGGGAGGGCGGGTGTGGGACGGGGCTGTGAGCGTGGGGAACTGTGGGGTCCGCCGGGTGCAGGTGACATCCAGGTGTTCGAAACACAAACTGTGTGTCAAGAGTTCATTGTTAAGGTTTAGGGCTTGACATGTTTCAGAGATCTCAGACCTGGGTGGAAGTTCACAAGGCTTGGGAAAAAGGATTTACCATTACAAAGAATGCAGAATTTAGGAGCACAAGAACAGTTGGCAGAACTCTCAAGACAAGGATGCAACTAGCAAAGCTAACTGAACAACTGTGCTGAATCAGAGCTGAGTGGATAAGAGAGATTCCAGATCACAGCACCAACTCTGGACCACCAATCCAAGAAACCCACTGACCCAAATGAAGGCTGAACATGTGGCCTAATTAATAAAGGATTTGAGGGAATCATTTAACATTACAAGATAGCATACTAATGAATGATGTAATGTAGCTAATGAAGATTAATGTAGCCAATGAAGATTAATGTTTTCATATGCTAAAACGTTTAAACAGTAAAAGCTTTTGATAGTCGCTCTGCTGGCTTTGTGAATTTACCACCAAAACCTCTTTCCACACAGAACTCTAAATAAAAATACCTTGTTTCTATGTGGGGATCAGCTCCATCGGGTGAAAGAACCCGTTTTGGGGCAACACCCAACTCATCCAACACCCAGCACTGCCCAGGGCCCGGGGCAGGCTCCCGGCCTGGCGCCCCCACGGCAATGACCCGGCTGTCTGCAGGAGGAAACACAAACGCTGCCTTTGAGTCACAAAACGAAAAAAGGGGAACCGAAAGGGTGGGGTTGGCCGGCCCCGTCCTTCCTCCCTGCGCACCCTGCCGTCTCTGCGGGTCCCTGCCGCCACAGGCACCCCGAGCGGCCGGGTGGGCGCGGCGGGCCCGGCGGGCCGGAGCGGCGGCGGCACGGGCGGTGAGTGAGGGACCGGGAGCCGTGGAGGGCAGCGCTGCCTCGGGCTCCTGGGCACCGATGGGCCCGGCTGATGTGCCTGAGGGGCAGCCGGGGTGGCGGGAGGCTCCATGTGGCTGTGCCGGTGGCCTCAGACCTCTGCTGGGCTCCGTGAGGGCAGGGGAGCCGTGCTGGGCGCGGCGCACACGGGGCGGGTGAGCCCAGCGGGCAGGGCAGGGCTCTGCCTGGTCCCACAGCCTGGCCAGTTCCAACCCTGTGGCACCTGACCCTGTCACCTGGCCGGGGCTGTGGGGTGCAGGCAGGTAGAGGGGGTGCCAGGGGCTGCAGGCTGGCCTGGAGCAGGGAATCGCAGTGGTGTGAGGCTGCCAAGGCTGCCAAGAGCAGGGTTGGGGCTCTGCCAGTGTCTTTTGCCATTGCTCACCTGTGCTTTCCACAGTGGGCACTGCTGGGGCGCAGCTCTGCCTTTGCTCTCAAGTCTCTCCCATGCAGGTTTCCCCCTCTGTCCTTCCCACCTATGGTTTTTGACACCTTCAGCGCTGAACCTGAAACATGAGGGCTGTGAAGTTAACATGAGGGTGTGAAGTTTGTCACTCTGTCACCCTTCCCTCTTGTCCCAGGCATGCCAGCCCCACACCAGAGCTTGCCTGTGCAGGAGGGGTGGCCCTGGGACCATGGTGGGACACAGTGCGCGGTTGCATGAGGCCAGCAGCATGTGCCAGGCTGGTGGTGGTCTCAGAGCACGCTGGGCAGGGGTGTGAGCATGGCAGGAAGTCACACTGGCTGGAGGGGGGGACACAGGACATGCTCCCACACACCCACTCATCACTGCTGTCACCGCACAGCAGTGCTGGCTGTGGGGCTGAGCCCTGCGGGGCACCCACAGGGACACAGTGGGTCTGGTGGCCCTGCTGAGGACAGGGAGGCTGTGCCATGATGGGGCACAACAGCCCTCTGAGACACTCATTGTCCTTTCCCCTCTGGCAGTTCCATCCAGAGGACACAGTGAGGACGTGTCCCACCTGCCTGGCACTGCTGGCCATGACCCTGCTGCTGTGACTGCAGGTAAAGCTCCAGGGAGCTGGCACTGCAGCTGAGATGGGATGGAGCCCAGGGCCCCTGTGCTCAGCCCTGTGTCTGTGCCAGGGAGGGCAGTGGGACCCTCCTGCTCTTGGGACGCCGGATCAGCAGCCACACTTGATAAGGAGGGAAAATGAGGCTCAGGGCTACACGGTGGTTCTAGGGTCACTCTGCTCATCCACCACCCTGCCAGCAGTCTGGGGGTCAGGGGGGCCACACCAGCCACCTGCAGGGACCCCAGATCCCTCCTCCTGAGGCCTCAGTCAGCACACTGCTGTTTGTTCCAAAAGACTCCAAAATGACTAATTTTTTAAGTTGGGCTTTTTTTGACCACCCAAACAAGCTGAGAAGGTCTGAACCATAAGAGGCACAAGGAGGGAAGAGGGAAGCCTGGCAGAGGGAATCCTGCTTGTCCCCAGCCTCTCTGGGTGCTGTGGGGCAGGGTCAGTACTGCAGCAGCAGGGGCTGTGCTGGGAGGGTCTGGGCATTGCCAGCAGATGGGAGGACACCTCTGCTCCTTGTCCCCAAGCTGGGGCTTGCCCTGGAGGGAGGCACAGTGTGTGGGATTGCATCCTGGCATCTTTGTTCCCCACCTGACCGTGTTGTGAGTGAGCCAATGCCCATCTCCTGTGTGTGGTGAATGGATGGAATACTCAGCTGGGGAATGGGGGCTGAACCCCTGTTTCTGGTCTGCCTCTGAGCCTCCCCCTGAGGAGATGGGCTGTGGGGAGCAGGGGAGAAAAACAGCTTCTCCCAGGTTACTTTCCAAAGCTGTGCTTATAGGAGGAAAAAGGGGAACAAGGTGAGGGTGAAGGGGAAGCAGGGACTGTAGGTGGTCAGGCAGGAGCCAGGAGCTGGGCTCCAGGGGCTCCCAGCTCAGCAGGGGCTGCACACAGCTCACCCATCAGCTCTCAGACTGCAGTCAGGTGCTGGTCACAGCCCACAGCTCCAGCCACGTGGCTCTGGGGGTGCTGGGCCCACCTGGGGGTCACAGTTCTGAGTACAGCATGGAAATGGGCCAGGGAAATTTCCAGTCCCTAAAGGCTGGGCAGCAGTGGGACGCAGGGCTCTCATGAGCCCGTTCCTGCACTGCCCTTCCCTGGAGAGGCTCAGGGGAGCTTTGCTGATGGCTGGGGGAGGATTTAACCCCTCTGCCTGCTGGCTGGAGGCAGCCCTTCAAGCCTGGCCACTGACAAGTGCTGCTCAGAGGGGAGGAAGGGGAGTTGAGCTCCATCCCTGCACTCCTGCAGGTTCTGTGGACACACAGGGGAAGGATGACTTTGGGGCTACTCCGTGCTCTTGGCAGCACTGTGGCTTTTCAGGGCCAGGCCCTACCCACAGCTTTTTAGGGACTGGTCTCCCGTGACCAGCCCTTGCACGCTGCCAAGTCAGCACATCCCCAGCACGGAGAGGCTGCGGTGGGGCAGGAGGAAACGGGCCCACACAGGCTCACATGCACAGAGCCCGAGGGGAGGAGCTCCCGCGGGGTGTCACAGCCGCCCCGCTCCTCCCCGGGCCTCCGAGCTTCCCCCGTTTGTCTCCGTCTCCAGCTCTCTGTCCATCTTGCATATCGTGGGGGCCTCTTCAGCAGGAGAAGGAGCCATCCGGGTGGTGGCTTGGTCTGCAGGTTGGTGTGGGAGACGTCACATCACCAACAACCCACACTGACCTGCCCTCACCCCTCTGTGGCTGCTTCCCCCCGCTGTGGGGGTCCCAGCACCCCCTGTCTGCCCTTGGGGCGAGGGGCAGAGTGCACTGAGTGAGCTCCAGCAGGTTTTGGGCTGAGCAAACACCGTGTCAGCGTTGTCTTACCCACAGCCAGCCTGTGAGCACAGCACGGGGGACACCAGGGGTTGACATGGCCAGTGTCATCCTGGAGAGCATCTTCCTGAAGCGCTCGCAGCAGAAGAAGAAAACATCTCCCCTCAACTTCAAGAAGCGCCTGTTCCTGCTGACAGAGAGCAAGCTGTCCTACTACGAGTATGACTTTGAGCGGGGGGTGAGTCTGCAGCCACAGGGGCTGGGCCAGTGTCCAGGGCTCACAGCTGTCCCTTGCCAGCACGTAGCCCAGGGGGTGGTTGGACAGGGAGAGGGGCTGGTTTGAGTCTCTCCAGGTCTCCACTTGGTGGCTGTTTAAACCAAGACTGTCTCTTGCAGCGCCGGGGCAGCAAGAAGGGCTCTGTGGACATTGAGAAGATCACCTGTGTGGAGACAGTGGCACCTGAAAACAACCCTCCCCCTGAGCGACAGGTCCCGGTGAGGAGGGTCCCTGGGGTGCTGGCAGTGGGGGACAGCCCTGCTTGGCATGGGGGGCTCTGTCCACACCATACCAGGGGTATAGCTTGATGCAGAACAAGGGGATGCCAAAAGCTGTGGGCCTGCTTCAGAGGAGATGCCAGCAGCTGAGTAAAAGGATGCCAGCATCCATCTTTGCATCTCTCTTCCAGAGGAAAGGGGAGGATTACAACAACATGGAGCAGATCTCAATCATCGAACGGTTCCCCTACCCCTTCCAGGTGAGTTTTCACTGCACCCTCTTTGCTGGTCCACTCTGCCTGGGGCAGGTCCTGAGGGAAGGACCCCACAGGGGCCTGGGGTCAAACATGGCATCACTGTCCTGGTGCCAGGTGTCACTCAGCTGCTTGGAGACACTCTGCTGCTGTCCACACTGCTGGGACAGCCAGGTGAGCCTATCTGAGCCCTGAGCCAGCTCTGTTTAAGATGGAAACCTGCTTCTGGGCTCTGTCCTGCCCCTTTCAGTCCCCTGGCTGATGCTGGAGGGATGCTGGCTGCACACTCAGCCCCCAGCCCAGCTGCCTGCCCTGCTGGCACCCAGGCACACCGAAAGTCAGAGAAGGAAGTGGAAAGTCTCGGGGGAGGGGGCTTATTTTTAACCTCTTTGTCACGGTCCCGCGAGCACCGAGCGGGGCCAGCAGACACCGGCGGGGCTGCCTCGGGGTGGCCACAGGGCTCGGCTCCGCCCGTGCCTGCCTGAGAGCCCTGCCCGCGGCGCTGAGCTGAATGTTCCTGCAGGTGGTCTATGACGAGGGGCCCCTGTACATCTTCTCCCCGACGGAGGAGCTGCGCAAGCGCTGGATCCATCAGCTGAAGAGCGGTGAGTGCGGGGGCTCTGCAGCTCCCTGGGGAACCAGCAGGGCACAGCTGTGCCTGTGCCTGACCCTCAGTGCAGCCTCCCAGGGCTGCCTGGCTCATGGGTACCTGTCCCATGGCTGAGGAAGGAAGAGCAAGCTGATCCTGCCTGGGGCAGGTGAATGCTGTCACCCTCTGCAGCAGCACGGCTGAGGCTCCTTGCCTTCTCACAAACCTGCTCCAGAGCAGCTCAAGCAGGCTCAGACATCATTGAGGGCAAGAGGAAATAGCAGATGTGGCCATAGAGCTGTGCTGCCTTGACATGTGAGGGTTGGGTGCCCAGTGCTTTAGGAAACATGGACCACAAGCCTGCTGGGAGCCAGGGAGTATCATCCCCAAACCACCTCAAGACTTCCTCAGCGATGCTGAGCTAATGCTCAGCTGGGTGGGTGCTCCCTCCTCACGTGTGTTCCAGCAGCACTGTGCCAAGGGGCTCCAACCACCCAAAATCTGCTGGAGCTGCCTGTGTGTGCCTCCTGGCACATGTGTGTGTGTGTTTCTGTGGCTTTGTGCTGGCAGGGTGGGATCAGCTGCTTGAGCTGACACGGGGAAGTTGGCTCGAGCGGGGCGGAAGAGGGGCAGGCTGATAACGGGGAAGTCGGTTATCTCACAGGAGCCCCAGCAGAGCAGCCAGTCCTCTCCCCACTTCCCTGCTGAGGGAGGAGGGTTGCTCTGCCAGCTCAAGCCAGTGTAGAATCCACAGGGAAAGGAGAGAAAATGCTGCCTTTTTGCTGACAGGATGTCCTCCTCTTACTCCACCAGAGAACGGGCTCTCTGCAGCCTGTGCAGCTGCTGGGCCAGCCCCAGGCTGTTGGCAGTGTTTAGGCACATCCAGTTGTCCCTCTAACCTGGGGAGAAGTGTGAGGAAGCTGGTCAGCCTGCCTGGCAAGGGAATATTCTCCCTGCCAGGGAAGTCTCTGAGCAGGCACAGGGTGGTGGCAGTGCCCTCCTCTTCCCATGGAAAAGCCAGGCACAGCTCTGGCCTCCTACCCCACTTCTGGGGAAAAAAGGGCTCAAAAGAGCTGTGAACCGTGGGCCAGAGCAGCCTGGGGGTTATTGGATATTTTGGCTGGCAGAAGGGCCAGGTCCTTCTGTGACTGGCTCCAAGCCCTTTTGCAGAGCTGCTCAAAAGCTTGGATCTAACATCCAAGCCTGGCCCTTCCCTGTGGCACAGGGATTGCACAGCCTCAGCACTGAAACAAGAGTGGTAAGCTGGGGAAAACCTGAACATCAGGGCTCAGGGGACTGCAGCACAGCTGAGAGGAAATGATTTAATGCAGCTGACCACTTGCACTGAGGGAGCAGAGAGCTCTTGCAGGAGGCTGGGGACACAGCCCTGGCTCTCACACATCTTCCCTCCTCTGCCACAGTGATTCGGTACAACAGCGACCTGGTGCAGAAGTACCACCCCTGCTTCTGGATCGATGGGCAGTACCTGTGCTGCTCCCAGACAGCCAAGAACGCCATGGGCTGCCAGATTCTGGAGAGCAGGAATGGCAGTAAGACACCAGGCACCCTCCCACTGCCTCATCCCCCTGCCCTGGGGAGCACTGCACACAGAGCCAGGGGTCTTTTCTCACCATGGCCCCTCCTCTGTTCCGAAGGTTTAAAAGTCGGGCGGTCGCATCGCAAGACAAAGAAGCCCCTTCCCCCAACTCCTGAGGAGGACCAGGTAAAGGCCAATGCCAGGGTTTGCTCCACACACAGTGCTGGAGAAAAGATCTCCCTGGCAAAAGCCAAAATGTTCAAGGACTGCTCAGAGACATACAGGCAGGACTCTGTTCTGGGGAGGGAGGTCAAGATGGTGACCTAAGGGAGAAGGAGCTTGAAACAGGGGATGGAGCCCAAAGGCCTTTAGGGAAGTCAGTTGATCTCAACCCTAAGGTTTCCCAGAGAGATTAAATCCCTGATGTAGGCTAGAGGAGTCACAGGTCAAGCCAAAAGGTAAAAACACCTTTCTGTGGAGATGGGGAAAATATTTTGATAAAAAGTCCAGAGAGAGGAAATGAGTGTTCTGGTAGAGATACACATGGGAGCTGAGACAAACACTGCACTCACCTTGCCTGAGACCACTGCTCTCCCAGGCCTGGGAAGGGTCTCACGTGGTGTGTATGCCAGCCTGACTGTGTCCCATGCTCTCCCTGTCCCTGTGGGAAGATGGTGATGAAGCCTCTGCCTCCCGAGCCAGCCCCCAGCACAGCAGGGGAGAGGAAGAAGGTGGTGGCCCTCTACAACTACGAGCCAATGAACGCCCAGGACCTGCAGCTGCACAAGGGCGAGGAGTACTTCATCCTGGAGGAGAGCCACCTGCCCTGGTGGAAAGCCCTTGACAAGAACGGGTGAGAGCTCCCACTGCCCATGGCCGTGGTGCTCAGGCACTGGTGGGCAAACACACCCCTTGGGCATCCCATGGGTGAGGAGAGGCTGCCTGCCCACCTGTGGGCTGCCCTGGGGAGGAGGGGGAGGAGGCTGAAACCAGCTGTGGTGTCAGTTCTTCCCAGATGGGTTTGCACCAAAGTTTTTGAGCCCATTTCTATCAGCCTCCTGAGACAGGAATATCCTTTCCCCTTGGCCTCTTCCATCAGAGTGTGACCAGCCCTTTTCTCTGCAGGAGGGAAGGATACATCCCCAGCAACTACGTCACTGAAACCAGAAATTCCCTGGAGATCTTTGAGTAAGAGAGGGCACAGGCACCTGGCGAGTTGCACGTGGTTGGAGACATTTTCCATTTGGTTGTTCCCCTCCACAGCTCGTGAGCCCAGCCTGGCTGGGTCATTCTCCCTCTTCCACATCCCCTGACAGCCTCCAGCCCCTGGCAGCCATCCCTGCCCTGCTCTCTGCACTGCCTGTCCTGGCTGGGGAAGAGGTGGCTGTGGAGATCTCTCTGATGGCTGTGTCCCTGTTCCAGGTGGTACTCAAAGAATATCACTCGGAGCCAAGCAGAGCAACTGCTGAAACAGGAGGTAAGTGCTGCCTCCTGAGGCTGGGTCTGTCCTACACCAGCCCTCCATGGGCTGTTCTCACATTGTGTCCAGCATGGGACCAACCCTGGCTTTTCTGGGAGAGGAGTGTTGCCCCAACAGCCCCAGGAACCTTCCCTATCCCAGTGTGAGCTCCTCCAGGCAGCCACTTCAGGAGATTGCCTCCCATGCAGGAATTGGAAATAGGATTCCTCTGACTCCCTGCATCCTCTCCAGTCATGCTGTGATCTTCACTCACTTCAAGTTTTGCCTGTTACAGTCACACACAGTCCCCACAAACACCCAGTGCCCTTTGCCCTTTCTGTTTTAGGGTAAGGAAGGAGGCTTCATTGTCCGAGATTCCACCAGCAAGACAGGGAAATACACTGTCTCCGTCTATGCCAAGTCCTCTGCGTAAGTGCCTCTGAAAACAGCTTGTTCCTCCCTCAGAGGGCCCCTCCAGATACCCCTCACCCTCTGCCTCTCCTCCCCATGGCACTGACCTCATGTTCTCTCTCTCCAGAGACCCCCAAGGCACAATCCGCCACTACGTTGTCTGCTGCACCCCCCAGAATCAGTATTACCTGGCAGAGAAACACCTCTTCAACAGCATCCCAGAGCTCATCACCTACCACCAGCACAACTCTGCAGGTCAGTGCTCTGGAGACACAGTGAAGCCAGCAGTGTTTGCTCTGGCACCATGGTATCCCCACCTTCCTGTGCCAAAGGCAGGAGTTGTGTTCCCTGCTGGAATGTGGCATTCTCTGCTGCTGTGTTTCAGGGCTCATATCCAGACTGAAGTACCCCGTGTCTCAGCACAAGAAAAATGCTCCTTCCACAGCTGGCCTTGGCTATGGTAAGCCAGCCTGGGCTACCTCACAGTTCCCTGGTTAAAGGGTTTGTTTCTGCTGGCAGCAGCCTTCCCAGGCTGGGATCCTGACTGTCCCACAGCTCATAGCCTTCCCAGGAACCACTTCCCAACTGCCCTCTGGTGACAGTATTGACCAAAAGACTCCACAAGCTTCCTTGAACCCATCCCCTGGAGTTACAGGTCTCAGATGTTGTGGATTTTGTGGATGATTTTTCAGGCAGCAAATACCTGTGAGCTTTTCTTGGGCTTGCTAGATTGGCTGACTGGCAGCACCGTGCAGGGAGGTCACCTGTACCCACATTACCCTCACTCTCTTGTCCTAGGCTCGTGGGAGATTGACCCCAAGGATCTGACCTTCCTGAAGGAACTGGGGACGGGGCAGTTTGGAGTGGTGAAATATGGGAAATGGAGAGGCCAGTACAACGTTGCCATCAAGATGATCAGGGAGGGCTCCATGTCAGAGGATGAGTTCATTGATGAAGCCAAAGTCATGATGTAAGTGGTGAGCACCACGCAGGGCAGTGCTGGATGCTCCTTGCCAGAATGGCTGCACTCCTGGGAGGTGTGGAGGGACAGTCTTGGGCAGTCCCATACTCTGCAAAATGCATCCAAGATCCCACTGATTTTGTGCTGATTCCTTCGTGAGGTTTTCCACTATCAGCTGAGCCAGAAACACCTTCCCTTTCCAAACTCTCTTTATTCACTTCCTTTGCTCCCTGGCTTTCTAGATGCTCAGAATTGCCTTTGTCCCTAACACAGGAACCTGTCTCACGAGAAGCTGGTGCAGCTCTACGGGGTCTGCACTAAGCAACGTCCCATCTTCATCATCACCGAGTACATGGCCAATGGCTGCCTCCTGAACTTCCTGAGGGAAACACGGCAGCGCTTCCAGCCCGCCCAGCTGCTGGAGATGTGCAAGGATGTCTGTGAAGCTATGGAGTACCTGGAATCCAAGCAGTTCCTGCACAGAGACCTGGTAGGGCTCTGGCTGCTTTGTTCAGGCAAAATCCCACTGGGGAAATTGCCCCTACATTGATAAATAAGGATGCTTGGAGGCCTCAGTTGCTCTCTGCTGAGGGCTTTCTAGCTTACCCCAGTCCAGGTAAACTTGCAGGAAAAAGTGTGGGGAAATATTTGGTAGGTGGGGATAAGATGAAGTTCACCTGCTACAGGGGGATAGGAGAGACAAGAGCAGGTAGAAGTAACTGCCTCCACCTCTGCATTCACAGGCTGCTCGAAACTGTCTGGTGAATGACCAAGGAATTGTGAAAGTGTCGGATTTTGGTCTTTCCAGGTCTGGTAGATGTGTCTGTGTTGCTTTCCTGTCTCAGTACTCCATCTCCTCCTTCCATCAATTCTACACTTTAGTCTTTGTCCCCACCACCCTCCAGCTCCGCTTTACTATTGTCTTCCCATTCCATCTGCTTGGCTCAACCTTCTGCCTCTCCACTTTCCACCATCCCTTTCTTACTTTCCCTGGCCCTTTCCCCCCTCTCTCTCTGTATCTTCTTTCCCACCCTCAAATCTCCTGGTTGCAGCTTTCTCTCCACATCCCCTTTTTGCTGTGCTTCCATGTCAGCAAATCTCTTCTGCAATCCTGGCTAACACGCACTTACTGCTGAAACCCGTGCAGAGCTGCAGACTCTGGTCATCCTGAGCTGCCCATTCCTTTTGAGCTTGTGGGAAGGAGGGAAATGTGAAATCCAGCTGAGGCACCCTGATCCATTTTCCTGCTGCAGGTATGTGCTGGATGATGAGTACACGAGCTCCATGGGGTCCAAGTTCCCAGTGCGGTGGTCTCCTCCTGAAGTGCTGCTGTACAGCAAGTTCAGCAGCAAGTCTGACGTCTGGTCCTTTGGTAAGGGCACAGCATTGCTGGTTTGGGGGTTGGGAACTCCTCTGCAAACCAGGTGCAGGCACAGGTGCTCCAATGCCATGAGCTCTCCGTGCTGTTCCCCCCAACAGGCGTCCTGATGTGGGAAGTTTACTCGCTGGGAAAGATGCCTTACGAGAGGTTTAACAACAGCGAGACAACCGAGCACGTCATCCAAGGCCTGCGCCTGTACCGGCCGCAGGCGGCCTCGGAGCGGGTCTACGCCATCATGTACAGCTGCTGGCACGAGGTGAGTGGGTCTGTGCCATCATGTACAGCTGCTGGCACGAGGTGAGTGGGTCTGTGCCATCATGTACAGCTGCTGGCACGAGGTGAGTGGGTCTGTGCCATCATGTACAGCTGCTGGCACGAGGTGAGTGCCTTCCACCCCTGTTGACGCCTCCAGCCACCCTGGTGGGGTGACAGCATCCCCAGGCCATGGCTGAGGCAGACTCGTGTTCCAGCTAGGCCCCCCTTTTGCCCCACAGAAGCCTGAGGAGCGCCCCACCTTCACCGTGCTGCTGAGCAGCATCCTGGACATGGCTGACGAGGAGTGCTGACCGTGGGCACTGCCCCTGACCCTGCCCAGCGCTGCCACTGCCCCGCGGGACAGCCCTGCACACCGGCTGGCACAGTCCTCATGGACACGGGCATGCAGGAGCCTGGGGGAGCCCCATGGCTGCGCCCACAGCTCCATCACATGCTCAGAGCTTCAGCACATCCCTGGAGCTCCATCCCATGCTCAGAGCTCCATCACCGTCCCAGAACTCCATCAGCACCTTGGAGCTCCATCACATGCTCAGAGCTCCATCACGTACTTAGAACTCCATCACATCCCCAGAACTCCATCAGTGCCTTGGAGCTCCATCCCATGCTCAGAGCTTCAGCACATCCCTGGAGCTCCATCATGTGCTCAGAGCTCCATCACCACTCCAGAACTCCATCACATCCCCAGAACTCCATCAGTGCCTTAGAGCTCCATCAGCGCCTTGGAGCTCCATCGCATCCCTGGAGCTCCATCACCGCCCTGGAGCTCCAGCACATGCTCAGAGCTCCATCACGTCCCTGGAGTTTCATCACATCCCTGGAGCTCCATCACCGCCCCGGAGCCCCATCGCACCCCGCCCCGCTCCGGTCGGTCCCGGACAATAAAACGGTTCCAAGGCCTCCCCGTTGCGGCCGCTCCGCCCCGCCGGCAGGGGGCGCGCGGCGGGCGGACGCGCAGGCGCGGCGCGGGCGGAAGGGGCGGGCGCGGCACCGGCGGCACGTGAAGGTCGCGGCGCGGCGGCACCGGGAGGGACCGGGGGCACACCGGGAGCGCCATGGACCCGCCGTCCGCCGCCGGGCTGGGCGGGGCCGACCCCCAGCTCCAGCGCTTCATCGAGGTGGAGACGCAGAAGCAGCGCTTCCAGCAGCTGGTGCACCAGATGACCGAGCTCTGCTGGGTACGGGCGGCGGGCAGGGCCGGCGGCTCCGGTGACCCGGTGGCGACGGTGGGGCGAGGCGGGCTGGGAGGCCGCGCAGACCTTTGTCCCCGGGGGGAGGAGGCTGATGGGGACAAAATGGAGCCTCCGTGGGAGCAGCCCCAGCTCCGGTGAGCACAGAGCGGGAGGGGGCGGCTCTCCGGGGCGGGCAGAGCACGCGTGGAGAGCGGCCGAGCCGGGCTGAGGGTCCCGAGGGGATCGGGGCCCCGAGGGCGGGAGATGGCCGCAGGCACGGCCCCGGTCGGGCTGCGGTACCAACGGGACCCCGCTGTGTGCAGGAGAAGTGCATGGACAAGCCGGGCCCCAAGCTGGACAGCCGGGCCGAGACGTGCTTCGTGAACTGCGTGGAGCGCTTCATCGACACGAGCCAGTTCATCCTGAACCGGCTGGAGCAGACGCAGAAATCCAAGTCGGCCTTCTCGGAGAGCCTGTCCGACTGAGCCGGACCCAGCCCCGCCAGGCCAGGCCCTCGCCCATGCCCACTCCTGGTCACTCCGCTGCCCCAGGGAGCCAGGATCAGCTCGGGGGGTAGGATTTGATTAAATGCCAGTCTCGGGGAAGTCGCAGCCAGATGAGAGCCCACAACAGACACACGGACGCTGCACGTCGGGGTGATGTGCTGCTCCCGGCCGTGCGGGCCAGCGGCCACCTTTGTGCCGGGACCCGGGAGGTTTGGAACGTGCCCCTGGGCTGAGCAGAGGCTGCTGATGCTCGTTTCACGGATGCTCCCAGCGCCGATGGGAAGCTCGGCTCTGGGTGAGGCCAGCCCGCCTTAAACGGTGCTGCACAAAGCAGCTCTCCTGGGCACGTCCTCACCCGCCCTGGGCTCCATGGCTGGGACAGGCACCCTGAGCAAGAAGAGCGTGTTGGGAACAGTGATCATCCCAGGCAGTGCCACTGCTGGAAAATACTTCCAGGCTTCCATAGGTGAATCGTTCATATGGCCAAGTGACCAATTTTCACACTCTGCAGCACAACTCTGTCGATGCTGACTTGCTCCATTAACTGCTTTCCCTGGGTAAATGTAATAAATATTAACTGGGTCAATTTTTAATATGAGATTCTCCTTTTTTCAGATAGATCACTACTAAGAATGGAAAATCTGGCCTTCTTGTCACTCCCCTTCCTTCCCAGTTACCCTATTTATGGTAAAATTAGTAGGAAGGAGACATAACTGTCTTCTGGCTAGAAGGCCTTTTCTGAATTCTGATTTGTTGCTCAATTATTTTAGTCCCATGAATCAGATTTGTTTCTGGGAGAGGCTGTGGCCTTTTCTCTTCCCCAAAAGGTTAACAGCTCCTGCTGTCCTGGAGAGTAGTTTCTTTAGAGAGACTAAATGCAGGGAATAACTAACCAGCTGCTTTATAACCTCGTGCACCTTCACCTCTGGAGGTCACTGGCAGGAGGCCTGTGGGTGTGTTTTCTGGACCTCTGCCCCCAGGACACAAAGAGGAGCTTCAAACTGGAAAAACAACCAATTACTGCTCAGCTCTCTGGGAAGGCAGCAGCATTTCAGCAGTGCTCATACGCTGCAGGGCTCTGGGAAGCCTGGAGTGACCCTGACAGTGGTCTGGAGCTGTACACAGGAGCCTGGTAAAGCAGTTCTGCACACAACCCCCTGCAGGGCTGCTGGACAGAGCGTGTGAGCTCCCAATGTGGGTGGCTTGTAGCCAGCAGCCTTCCTGGGAACAAACTCAGGATGTGTTCAGCAGCTATGCAGATGTAAACCCATGTCACTGAGGACACAGCTGTCAAGTTATCTGTCAGAAACTTACCTCAGTAGCTAGGGACTAGGTTCCCAGAGTAGGTGATTCCCTCTCCTGTCCTAACCTGAGTTTCTCTGGAGCACTCACAGAGTTCTTCCTACCCCTGTGATCCTCCATGCCTTCCGGTGTTCACCCAGCTCTTGGTGTTAATGTATCACTCAGCACTTGGAAACTGAACAGATGAGTTTTTAATAGAACACAGGAAGCTTTGTCAACCTGCACAGCAGACATTGCACAAAGAGGTTGGTCCCTCTGTAAGAGCCACAGCAGCATGTGGCAGCACCACTGAAGTTTCCCAGTTTGGGCTGTATTCTGTTTTTGGATGTGAATCTGTAAATAAATTCTAGCAGAGTGAGCAAAACCAAGTACTTGATAGAGGAATTTTTGCATTAATACTCTCTGAATGTCACCCTTAAAGCCAGACATCCATCTTCTCTCTGTTCAACCTCAGCACCATGTTAGATCATTCTGTAACTGTTAATTCTGGGTGTAAAAACAAAGCCTCCCCAGATGTGTGACCTGCCACAGAGTCAGGGTTAGCACTGTGTTAGTGCTGCAGGCCTCTCTCTGCACAGCTGAGCTCTGAGTCCTGATGAAGGAAAATTAATTCTTCACATAAAAGAAGAGCGAAGAAGCACAGGATGCCAGGAATGGGGCACTTCCCAGGGCTCCTGTCTGTACCACAGGAGGCTGCTGGCCCTGTCAGGCTGGTGGTGCCTGAGGCAGGCAGAGGGTAACTCACAGCTCCTGCAGCAGCACGTTCATCCTTTGGCAGGGAGAGCAGGAAAACAGCAGTTCACATGCTTCCTCACCTGCTTTCACTTCTCCTCCTCCTCCTGTGCACTCTGAGGGCCCTTGTCCTCCGAGGGCAGCAGGGGCTGGTGCTGACAGCACTGATGTCTGTCTGCAGTGCTCCAGGGAGGGTGTGGGTCTGCCCTGGCTGGCTGCAGGAAGAGGGGCAGGAGGCTGGGGGTGAAGGGCAGGTCCCTGAAGGCGTGCAGGAGGAAGATGCCCGACACGATGGTGAGGAAGCCGCTGATGGAGCCGATGATGTTGTCCAGCACCAGGTGCTGCCACTCCTTGAAGAGGATGGCTGAGCACGTCATGACTGCCGTGGTGAACAGCACGTAGTAAATGGGTGTGACCACAGAGGTGCTGAAAATGTCCAGGGCTTTGTTCAGATAGTTGATCTGGATGCTGATGCAGATCACCAGGCACACCAGGAGCACCCAGCCCAGGGGTTCCTTCAGGACTGGCTTCCCAGAGAACAATTCCTTGAGGGCAATCCCCAGGCCTTTGACACAGGATACAGACAGCGAGCCGATGGCAGAGCAGACCAAAACATAAACCAGGACGTTGCTCTGTCCATAACGGGGTCCAGCCACAAAGATGAGCAGAAGGGAGCTCACCAGGACACACACAGCAAATACAATGAATCCTTGGGGAAAGAAGAATTCAAGAATTCCCATCAGAACACAGCAGCACCAGTCACAGATATGACTGAACAGCAAGGAGAGATGGAGACATCTCTACTGCCCCATCAGCCTTTCTGGCCTCCATCTGAGGGGAACAGGGTTAGAAAGCCTGAGCAAAACTGCAGAGACAACAACAGCTCATTACAGTGTGATCACAAGCCAGCCTGTTGGGGATACAGTCTGCTGGGAGTGGCAGGGGCACTGCCAGGCTCCACAGCACTAACAGAGCTGGGGGGCTTGTGACCAGTCCAGCAGGAGGCCCAGGAAGGTGACAGAAGGCTTGGGAAGCCGTGGCTGAACTCTGCAGACTGGTGGGATAAAAAGGAAAGTGCCACATCACAGGAATGCCCTGCCAGTGCTCCCCCTAATGAGCAGCAACATCTACCTCTGCTTTGTTCCTCTCCTTATGCTGCCTTCCTCCATCTCTTTTGGCTTATCCTGCCATTTGTGCTATTGCCTACATTATATAAATACCAGGACTACCTGATCTTGGGCACAACTCCTTGAATTCTTCTGCCTTGAGTTTTTCTGAATTTCCTCCTCTGTCTTCTCTCAGCCATACCACTACCACCCTTATGTACAGGAATTCCCTCTGCAATTCCTGGCACTGCCACAGGCCAATCCCTTCTGCTGACAGCTGCACCTCATTTCCCTGCTTCTCAATTTTTGCATCTATACATCACAGACAGTAAAAAAACAGCCCACTTGGTAACTACTAATAATTCCAGTGGGGTGTGCAGAACAAGAAACAGCTCAATTACCATTTAGTTCTGTTTTTTCCAATCTCTCCAAGTTGTATCCCACCTACTGTCATCAGCCTGAAGTCAACAGGAATCCTTTTATTTTAGTACCTGGATCTTTCAGCTTCTCTGCCATGGACTCCAGGCTGGAAACCTCTTCTTCCTGTGGAGCATGGATCACCATGACAGTGGAGCCCAGGATACTCAGGATGCAGCCAATCTTCCCATGAACATTCAGCTGCTCATTCAGGAAGATGGAAGAGAGGACTGCACTGAAAAGGCAAAAAAAAAAAAAAGGCAAAAATCAAATCCAAAACCAGTCAGGACAAGAAATGGATACTTGAGGGCTGGTAGGTGAAGTAAGGCTGTTTCTGAGGCTGCTTACCTAACAAGGACACTCAGAGCACCCAGTGGAGTTACCAGTGTTGCAGGGGCAAAGGCATAGGCGGCGAAATTTGCTGCTTCTCCAATTCCCACTGCAAGAGAAACTCCTGTGAGCATCAAAGTGGGAGCAGTTCACCACAATACAAGCTTGAGTGTAGTCAGAAAAGCCTCAGCTTCCTCCTGAGCATGCTGTTTCTCTGAGGTATGTTGAGCAAGCAGGGAAGAACAGCACCAGCACCTTCTCTTGGGAAAAGAAGGCTCAGTGTTATGCACAGTGATCCTTAGTCACATGTGCCTCTACAGTGAGCAGCAACCACAGGAAAGTATTTCCATAATTTCCACAAAGCTGAAAGGTGTCTGTCCTTTTCCTGGAAAAGCTCTTACAGCTTTCTAAAGGATAAATCAGTTAGAGTTGGTTCTTAACATAGAAAAGTGTAAAGTACAGCTGCTGAAACTGCTGCACATGGTGCTGGATGTGCAATTATCACTACATCCTCAGGGCAGGCTACCTCAGAAGCACTTAACCCAACCCAGTGAAACCAGCTCCTCAACACCTGCTTAGCACAGAAACTTGGTAATGCATGAGACTTCAGAATAGTTTAATTACAATGAGGTCAACATCATCATCAGAAACTTGGATAAAACTCAAGCAATCAGACTAAAATGGTAGTAACAAAATACGAATGGAAACAACCACAACCATACTTTTATAAGGGAAGGGTCTGGAGTGACCTAATTGTGGCCCTGTAGCGTGCAAAGGGAGCCTACAAGAAGAGCGAGACTTTTTCCAAGGGCGTGTAGTAACAGGGTAAGGGAGAATGGGTTGAAACTGAAGGAGAGTAGGTTTAGATAAGATACCAGGAATTGTTCCCTGTGAAAGTGGAGAGGCCCCGGCACAGGGTGCCCAGAGAAGCTGCGGCTGCCCCATCGCTGGCAGTGTCCAAGGCCAGGCTGGACATTAGGGCTTGGAGCAGCCTGGGATAGCGGGTGTTCCTACGGGAGGGGTTGGAACGAGATGATCTTTAAGGTCTCCACCACCCCAAACCACTCCGTGATCCCACGATAAATGTGGTAACACAGTCTGAGCGCGGTACTTACTGCACAGCAGCCCTGCCCACCACAGCCACTCCCGCAGGTACGCGTGCCCTCCTTGCCCTGAGTGCGGAGGAAACAAACGAGAAACCTCACATGAAACCAAACCAAACTCTGGTCCCGACCCTCGGGGGACCCAGCGGGGGCAGCGCCCCGGGAGCGGCCGTACCTGCCCGGGCGCGGCCGCACAGCCGGAGCAGCCCCTTCTTCTTCAGGACGAAGCTGCCGCCGATGAAGGCGCTGGAGGCCAGGGCCAGCCCCAGCCCCGCGCCGAACCCGGCCCCCATGGCCAGCGGCACCGGAGCGGGGCCGGAGCGGAAGGGGCGGTGCGGCGGGCTCGGCTTCCGCGGGGCGGGACCGGGCCGGGCCGGGAGCGGGGCTGAGGCGGCTCGGGCGGCTGGTCTGGCCTGCCCTGGGGGCTCCGGTCTCCGTGCAGGAGCCTTCCCTCGGCGCCGTGACCGCGTGTTTGTGTTTGAGGCGGGATGAGCAAGGGCAAGGACGATGCTCCGCACGAACTCGAGAGCCAGTTCGTGCTGCGGCTGCCCCCGGTAAGCGCTCGGTCCGTCCGTCCCCTCACGGCCACACCGGGCTGAGCCCGGCTGCCCGGCCAGCACCGGCTGCCCCAGGCGGTGACAGGGCGGTGGGGTGGAAGGCTCGGGGTGTGGAAGCAGGCTGAGTGCTCTGGGGCCTGGGGAGCCCCTTCCCATCCTTTTGAGCGGGTTGTCCACGGCCTTCCCTAGAGAGGTGCTCCTGTCGCTCGGAGCTCCAGCTCCTGCTCCGGTTCAGAGACAACCTAGAGGGTTTGGGAGGACCTTTCTGTAAAGGTTTTGGCTCTTTAGTTGCAGTGGCGATATGTGCTCTCGTTGCTGTTTGTTATGTGCGTAAAGCTGAGATTCTTTTTCTGGTGCCCAGCGACAGGATGATAAACTAAAGCACGATTTCCACCTCACCAAAGGAAGAACTTTCCATTGAGAGTGGCAGGGCACTGAAACAGCTGGGCAGGGAGGCTGTGGGATCTCCCTCTCTGCAGACATCCCAAACCCACCTGGATGTGTCTGTGCATCACCTGCTTCGGGTGACCCTGCCTTGGCAGGGAAGTTGGACTGGGTCATCTCTTCTTCCACCCCCAGTTATTCTGGGATTCTGTGTCCTGCTGGGACCACAAGGGCTTGGTGAGGGGAGCTCTAAGTGCCCACAGTGCTGTGGAGCTCTGGCGGGTGTGTCTGTCAGGGACCTCGCACCACTGTCACAGCCAGGGGTATGGAGAGCACTGGGAACAGCAGAGCCACGTTAACATGCTGTTGGGAGCAGGGTGCAGTTCACCGTGGGTCTTGCAGTTGCTGTCCAGCACGTGGATGGCAGGTGTTTAAAGCTGGGTAGGTTGGGCAGAAGCATTCAGTAACTCTTGGAGGAAGCACTCCAGCTCCTGAAGAATTCCCTTCTCAGGAATATGCCTCGACTGTGCGGCGAGCAGTCCAGTCTGGGAATGTCAACCTGAAGGACAGGCTCACCATTGAGCTGCATGGTGAGTGAGCAGCACCAGGCTTCTCCGCTGAAGCTGTGCCACCTGCACATGCTGTCCTGTGAAGTTGCTGCTGCCCAGGGCTGTATTTCCCGGGTGGCTGTTGGGGCACAGCACTGACATGCCCCTGGTTCTCCCCAGCGGACGGGCGCCATGGCATTGTCCGTGTGGACCGGGTGCCATTGGCAGCCAAGCTGGTGGATCTGCCCTGCATCATCGAGAGCTTAAAAACCATTGACAAGAAAACCTTCTACAAGACAGCGGATATTTGCCAGGTATGAGCTGTCCTTCTTGCCTGCACCAACAGCTTAATTCATTGCTTCCCCTCCAGGAAAACACTTGTACATTTTGGCAGCTGGTCACCCATTATAACATGCCCAATTCCTGTATCTCACAGCATTAGCAGTTTAAAATTCCCCATTCCACCTGGTGTTTAGAAACCTCATTCCTGAAGTGTGAAATGTGATTGTCCTTGTGACAGTTTAACTGCTGCTGTGTCCAGCTGAGCTGGGGGTGCAGCTGTGTTTCCCACACCCTGTGCCCCTGAATTCCCTTGGCTGACAACGTGCAGTGGGCAGTCATTGTCCCTTCACATCCTTGTGCTCATGTGGGGATTCCAGATGCTTGTTTGCACTGTGGATGGTGATCTGTACCCACCTTTGGAAGAGCAAACAGTGACCACTGACCCCAAAGCAAACAAGAAGAAGGACAAGGACAGAGAGAAGAAATTCATATGGAACCATGGCAGTGAGTAGAGGCTGTGCCATCCCCTCCACCCCAGTACCCCACATCTGAGCTGGGTGCTCACAGTACTGGCAGTGCTGCTGCTCCTTGCCACAGCTCTCTCTGTTGCAGAAGGGATCTTCTCCCTTCTGACACGTGCTTCTCCCACTGCCTGACACATGAAATCTGTTTCCTCTGTCACAGTCACCCTTCCCCTGAAAAATGTACGGAAGCGGCGGTTCCGGAAGACAGCCAAGAAGAAGGTGAGTTGTTTCTCACCCAGATGCAGATGAAATACTCAAGGGCTAGGAGGGCAGAGACATTAGAGCTGTAGCTGTGATTGGTCCAGAAGTCGTGTGTTTTCTAACATTTGTTCACTTTTCCTTGCCTGAGATAGGGTGAGGGCAGGATAGTAGATTTAAACACTTCTTTGGGTGCTTCCTCTGTATTTTCCAAGATCCTCCTGAGAGAATAATTCTCTGTGCAGAGCACTGCTGGACCTCATTCCTGTGGCTGCCTTGCCAAACCACATCTCTTCCTGCTCATAGAGAAGAAAGGAAGAAAGACTCACATGGAAATGAGGCTTCACTCATTCCTGCTTTCCCAGCTTAAATCTTCTCTTTCTGCACGGCCCATTCCCTTCCCCAAATAGTACCACTGTCACTTCAGCTGGGGGAGTGACAACAGATGGAGCTCAGAGACTGTCTCTGTGCATATGCACAAGCCAGGCAAGGTGTTGGGGAGAGGCAGCACCCTGAGGCTGGGAAGACTTGTTCTTCACTCCTTTGCAGTTTCTGAGAACAGGGTTGAGTGTGATTTTGCATGACATTTGGGAAGCAAATTACTTGAGACATTCTTGTAGCCCACAGGAGAGATTTGATATCATTGCAGTAAAATTCCTGACTAATTTAAAAGTGAAAAATGAAGCCTTCTTTTGAGTGGGATGGGAAGGATTTGAGTTCACTTGAGTTGACCATCAACACCTCAAGGACTTTCTGCCTAGACACAGAAAGTCTTATGAAATACATAGTATAAACAGAAAAGTGAGAGCACTCAACCTACCAAGGTACAAAAAAGATGGGTTGTTATTGGGGAGTGCATAAATTACTTCACAGTTAAATATGAGCAAACTCTGAGCAAGGAGATAAAAAGGCCTTGAAACAGTGCTCTATCCAGAGGTGGAGCCTGTAGTTGGCCAGCAGCAGCAGCATGCACAAGGCATTTCACAGTGTCTCTGTTCTCTGTCCCCTCTCTGGCCCAGTATATTGAGTCTCCTGATGTGGAAAAAGAGGTGAAACGTCTCCTGAGCACCGATGCTGAGGCTGTCAGTGTCCGTATCCTTTCAGTGGGGAAAAAGCTCAGGAGTGGGACAAGGACATGGGTGTGACATGGGCGTTCTGGGAAGAGCAGGTTGAGCTTTGTCCCATGGGTGTGGGACACTGGGACATCAACACACAAGAGGCACTGAAGTTTTGGAGCTTCATCTTTGCCTTGTTCAAAGTTTATTGTCTCCTCAGGGTGACCTTTCTTGTGGACTGTGTTGTTGTAGTGAGAAGGAACTGAAATAGTAGAGGAGAGGTCATTAGAAAAGAATTCTGGGATGTTTCATCCTGGGCATCCATAGGTACAAGGCCAGGCTGGTTGGAGTGGCAGTGATCTGCCATTTTTAGCCTCTTCCATCACAGCTGCATCTTCCAAGTTCCTCATTTTCCCTTGACTCACCTGTTCCTGCTGTCAGGCTGGGAAGTCATTGCTGAAGATGAAACAAAAGAAGTGGACAACCACGGATCCCTCACCAGCCTGGACATCTCCTCCCCAGGGATGTCAGGGCATAAGCAAGGCCATGGCTCCTCAGGTGCAGTGGGGAAGGTTGTTTTATTTCTAGCTGTGGTCCCTGGCAGGCACAGGGCACTGGCAGCTCATCAGCTGTGTTTTAACTCTTTTGCCCCCAACTAGAACACGATGAACTGCGGGAGATATTTAATGATATCAGCAGCAGCAGTGAGGATGAAGATGAGAGGGATCATCACGATGATGAAGACCTGAACATCATGGACACTGAGGAGGACTTGGAGAGACAGCTGCAGGACAAGCTGAATGAGTCTGATGGGCAGCAGCAGGAGAATGAGGGGTCCAACCAGATTGGTGAGTGGCCAGCAGAGTATGGCAGAATTTTTGGGATGCCAGGCAGGCTGTGCTTCCCAGCTCTGCTGCTCCTCTGGGTCTGAGCTCACTCTCCCTTCCAGCCATGGGCATCCAGAAACAGATTGACAACCTGAAAAGTAAACTCCAGGAAACTCAAGACAGGAGGAAGCGCCAGGAAGATCTCATCATGAAAGTGGAGAACCTTGCCCTCAAGGTGAGAGCTCTCCTGGGGTCTCTTCAAACCTGCTTAACACTGGCTGGCCATTAGATCCATCAGGCTGATTTGGAAAAGCCAGGAGCCTTTGCCTGCTGGGTTAAAAATAGCTGTGGTGTGGCTGTACACACTCCAGCATCTCCCTGTGAAACTGGAGGAGACAAGGGGGTGGTTGATGTGTGGTAGCAGCACCCATTCTGCTGAGAGCACACTGCCAGCTGTGGTCTCCATGTTTGTGTCTGCAGACCCGTCTCCAGGCCGTGCTGGATGAGTTCAAGCAGCAAGAAGAGAGAGAGAAGCAGCAGGTGAGGAAAAGCCCACAGTGGAGTGGGAGGTACTGGGGCACAGCACTGCTCTAGGCTTGGCCTGACAGAGTTCCCTGAGTCTTCCAGCACAGCAGCTGCTGTGAACTCCAGGTTACAGCTCAGGTGGGGTTGTATCTGTACCTCAGGTGGGGTTGTACCTCATCTGTAGTGCATGGAGCTTCCCAAGGCAAAAGGAGATACAAGGAGTGGAATTGACTGCAGTTTTCCCTCTGGAGCAGCCAAGCCATGCCCAGTCAGCAGTCCAGAGCTGCCAGGATTGCTGTCTGGGGTGAAACACAGCACACAAACCTGTTGGCACCCCTGTACAAGGCAGGCAGTGGCTGTAGGGTTGTGGCAGATTTCCTGCCTGGGCGGCTCTGTTCCAGCCTGGTGCCAAGGCAGGAGGTTCTCACTCTCAGATCCCTGTGGGCAGTGCCAGTCCTGTCCCAGAGGAGCCCAAGCACAGCCCCAGGCAGCACACAGGGAGAGCAGCCACTGCTGTGGGTAGAAGATGTGCAAGAATTTTCTCCTAGTAGAAGACATTAGAAAAAAGAAGTCTGGGATGTTTCATCCTGGGGATCCATAGGTACAAGGCCAGGCTGGTTGGAGTGGCAGTGATCTGCCATTTTTAGCCTCTTCCATCACAACTGCATCTTCCAAGTTCCTCATTTTCCCTTGACTCACCTGTTCCTGCTGTCAGGCTGGGAAGTCATTGCTGAAGATGAAACAAAGGAAGGGCTGGGGTGCCTGGGGTCCCAGGTGTGCCTTGCTGTAACGTGTCACTCTCTCTTCCCAGATGGCATCCCTGCAGGAGCAGCTGGAGTCCCTCATGGAGAAGTGAGCAGTGGGCTGGGTCTGTGAGCAGAGCTGGACGTGGTGGTTCCCTGCCACACTGAAGTCCTTGCTTTAGTCACACACTTCTGCTGCCACTTGAGCCACTTGTGCTGCTGGGCAGTGGTACAGGGTCCATATCCAGAGCTGATTTCACATCCACTGTGCTGGGTTTGGCTGGTGGAGCTAAAGAATTGGACTATGCCTGTGAGAGCAGCCAAAACACAGATTTCCTGTCAATAGTCAGCACTGGCCTCCCCAGGACAGCACAGTGCTGCTTTCTGCATCTTACTGAGTCTTGGGTTTGATGGGCTGGGGCCTGGTAAGAGTTTGTTCTTGTGTTTGAGGAGTGCTTATATCTGCAAACCAAACTCAATAAAGTTTCCTTTTCAACCCTGGTCTGCTCCTTTGTGGTCTCCCAACCACACAGCCCTGGCAGGGAGCCATGCCTGGGCACCTTTGGTGGGGCACTGCTGGCCTCCTTCCCCAAAGTGGTCTTCGTGGAGCTGGGTCAAAAGTGCTGGCACTTGGTGGGGGTATGAGGCCCTCCTGATCAGGGAGTTCCTGTAATTCCTCACAGACTCTGCAGGCAAATCCCAGATTAACCTGACAGGGTGGGAAGAGGATTAGAAGGGCGGTTACAGAAAGCAACAGAGGACACCAGGGGCTTCAGTAAGTGTGTGCTAGGAGGGGACACCCCTCTCACAACCCACGGGCAGGGCAAGAAGGCTCTGCCCCCAGCACAGAAAGGAAAAGCTCAGCAGGAGCCCTGGAAGATGATGTGGATGTCCAGATAATCAAGAAAGAGACACCTAAGGAAGGCGTGGAGCTCTATAAGGGCCAGAGTGATCTGTGAGCAGCCATGGAAGAAACCTACCTGCTGAATGTGGAAGGGGTCAAAAAGAAGATTCTGCACGGAGGCCAAGGGCAGCTGCCAAAGCTGCAGGATGGGAGCAAGGTAAGTGGTCTGGGTTGTTCCTGCAGAGCCCTGGGAGAGGGAGTGGGTCTAACATCCCTGCCCAGCTCCAGCTCTGGAAAGAGTGAGAGCCCTCATAACAGGGATGCAGGAGGGGCTGGTTTGGATTTTCAAAATTCAAAATTTTGAAATTTTCCCAGCCCAATTTTTCATAGTGACAGCTGGCAGTGCCCACAGCCTCACCCTGCACTGGGCCTGGGACACCTCCTCCCCCTGTCACCCTTGGGGCCCAGCAGCCCAGGTGGGTTGCTGAAATCTGCCTTTCCTGCCATGTGCCAAGCAGCAGTGAGATGTGCCACTGGGTTGTTCCTGGGAGATTCCCCAGCCTCTGGTCACTGTGGGTTCCACCACGTCCTGGAGCACACTGTGGGAGCTCTCTCTGCACAGGGCTGTAACGGGGGATCCAAAGGGAGCAGTGAGCACAGCATGGATGGATGTTAAGACATTTGACCATCTGCTTGCTGTCTCAAGTGGGCAGGAAGCACAATGTCCTGCTGTGGAGGGAGAGCTGCCAGTGAGAGCAGCACAGTGCTGGGAGCAGGCTCAGCCCCACAGCTGAGGCCATGGTGGCCGCCAGGGGGTCTCACCTGGGCTCTCTCTGGGCCAGTTCACCTTCCACTTCCAGACGCTGAAGGACGACTTTGAGCGCACGGTGATCGACGACAGCCGGGAGGCCGGCATGCCCATGGAGATCATCGTGGGCAAGATGTTCAAGCTGGAGATCTGGGAGACGCTGCTCAGCTCCATGAGGATCGGGGAGGTGGCAGAGTTCTGGTGCGACGCCATTGTGAGTGAGGGGCCCAGAGATGCCCACTTCCCTCCTTCCTGCAGAGCCAGGACACAGACCCACGCATCCCAGAGATGCTCTGTCCTTCTCTGGTGCCAGCACAGCGTGTCCCTTGGCCTCTGCACTGACAAGGGCCTGAGCAGGGCGCTCCCTCCTTGCAGCACACAGGCATGTACGCCCTGGTCTCCAGGGGCATGAGGAGGATCGCAGAGGGACGGGACCCCCTGGAGGGCCAGAAGCACCGCTGTGGCATGGGCAACATGTTTGACTACCACAGCACGGGCTACGAGGACCTGGACGAGCTGCAGCGGACGCCTCAGCCTCTCATCTTCATCATGGAGCTGTTCCGGGTAAGGGGATGGCTGGGATGGCTGCCAGAGCGGGAACAGTGGGGACAGGCACTCAGCTCCTGCTGCCTGGGCAGGTGGAGGACCCCTCAGCGTACAAACGTGACACGTGGGCCATGAGCAAGGAGGAGAAGCTGGCAGCAGTGCCCGTGCTGCACAGCGAGGGCAACCGGCTGGTGCTGCGCAGGGAGTTCGCGCAGGCGGCCGCCAAGTACCAGGAGGCTGTCATCTGCCTCAGGAACCTGCAGGCCAAGGTGAGCAGCACCAGCACCCCCATCCCTGCCTGGGTCACTCCTCACAGTGTGCCCTGGGTGCCTGGGAGGGGATGGACACGGCCGTGAGCTGCCCTGGGTGCCTGGGAGGGGCTGGACACAGCTGTGAGGTGCTCTGGGTGCCTGGGAGGGGCTGGACACAGCCATGAGCTGCCCTGGGTGCTGGGAGGGGCTGGACACAGCTGTGAGGTGCTCTGGGTGCCTGGGAGGGGCTGGACACAGCCGTGAAGTTGCCCTGGGTTGCAGGAAAAGCCATGGGAGGATGGCTGGCTGAAGCTGGAGAGCCTGGTCACACCGCTTGTGCTCAACTACTGCCAGTGCCAGCTGGAGCTCGGCGAGTACTACGAAGTGCTGGAGCACACCACGGAGCTCCTCCAGAAGCACAATGGTACCTGTGCCCTGCATCCCACCCCTGCTGTGCTCCTGGCTCCCAGGGACTCCATGCTCTGAATCCCCCAGCTGTGACAATGCTCATCCTGTGTCCTGTGATAGTGCCTGTTTCACCTAGATCCCTGTGTCCCAGTCTGCCCCATCCATCACCATCCTTCCCCTTCCATCCCATGATGATCCCTGTGCATAGCCCAGGTGTCCCTGCCCTCCCTACAGGTGTGTCCACCCCACAGCCCACATGTGCTTGACATCTCCTGCTCCCCAGGCTCTCCAGCTCCTGTGGCTGGTGGTCCTGAGCTGCAGGACGCCCACTGAGGGCTCCTCTCTCCTGGCAGACAATGCCAAGGCCTATTTCAAGCGGGCAAAGGCCCACGCTGCAGTCTGGAACGAGAGGGAGGCGCGGGAGGACTTCCAGCGCGTGGCTCACCTCGACCCCTCCATGGCGGCCGCCGTGAAGAAGGAGCTGAAGCAGCTGGGGGAGAGGATGAGGAAGAAGCACGTGGAGGATCGGAAACGCTACCAGGGCCTCTTCCAGTCAGGCCAGGGCACGAAGGGCCGTGAGGGGAGGGAGAGCAGGGAGGTGGGTGATGGGGCACCTCAGGGGGAGCAGGCTGCTGGGACTGGGGTCACAGAACAGCCCAGGGCTCCCCAGGCTGAACCAGGAACCCCCAGGGCTGCCGGTGAAGGGGCAGCACCAGGAGGAGAAGAAGCCCGAGGAGAACCTGTGGGAGAAGAGGTGGAAGGGAGGGATGAGACAGCAGTGGGCAAAGAAGAAGACCTGAGCACATGTGGGGCAAAGCCAGAGAGCCCAGGAACAGAGGAGGAAGATGAGAAAGAGGAGGAGAGGGATGAGGAAGGAGAGGAGGGGGAAGAGGAGAAGAAAGAGGAAGAAAAAGAGGAGAAGAAAGAGGAAAAAAAAGAGGAGAGCAAAGAGGTAAAGGTAGAGAGGGGGGCAGAGGAAGAAGATGGAAAATTGAAGGAGGAGAAGGAAGAAAAGGAAGACAAAGTGGAGGGGGAAGAGAAGGTGGAGAGGAGAGCAGAAAAAGAAGATGAGGAATTAAAAGAGGGTGAAGAAGTGGAGAAGGAAGAAGAAAATGAAGGAGAAGAGAGGGAGGAGGAGGCAGCAGTGAAAGGGAAAGACGAGAAGGACAAAGAGAAAGAGTGTCTACCAGCAAAACTGGAGCAGCCTGGAGCAGGGCAATGTGGGACAACAGCGGGGACAAAGGCAGCAGGGCCAAAGCAGGGGCTGGAGGAAGGAGCCAGCAGAGCAGAGGCAGCTGGCACAGGCAGTGAGGCACAGCCAAAACCAGCCCCACATCTGGAGCCTCCCAGCGAGGGGCTGGGACCAGCTCAGGGGGCCCCAGGGCTGGAGGATGAAACACCTGGGGAGGCTGTGGAAGGGGTGAGCTGCAGGGAGCTGCAGGGAGCAGGCAGGGAACAAGAAAATGCTGGGGAAAGCAACATCCCTGCAGAGAGCTTCACCCCTGAGGAAGGTGAGGAGCTGGGTGCAGGGGCAGAAATGCCCCCTAAGGGGCAGAAATGCCCCACAGCAGCCAGAGAAGGGGGTGCTGCAGCCCTGGAGCGGGGCAGCAGAGAGCAGGGCAGTGCCCAGCCCTGAGCAGGGTCAGTTCCCCTGCTTGGGGACAGCTGCCAGGGCACTGACAGAGAGGCACAGCAGGGCAGCAGGGCTCCTGTGCCTGCAGGGCAGCCCCGGGGCTGGGGACAATGCTGTCCTCACCCTGCAGGCACAGCCCTGCCCGACTCCCCGGCTCCAGCCCTTTCAGCTGGTGCCACCGAGCTCTGCTGGCTGAGAAATAAAAGCTCTTCCCTGGCACCACGGGCTAGATTTGTTCCTGAGTGTGAGCAGCTTCCCTGAGCACATCCCACAGCTCTGCCCTGCCCTGTGGCACAGGGATGGGGCAGCTTGTGGGGTCAAGGGGCTGCATTTCACCCCCTTAAACTCCCAAATGTGGGACAACAGGGGAGACCTGTCGTGAGTGTCCCCAAATTTCCCTGCAGTGGCACCGTGTCAGGCCTTTCCCAGCACTGCCAGCCCTGCCAGGCAGGGTGAGAGCCCAACAATTGTCTGTCCTGGGCAGGCTTCACCATCAGCCAAGTGTGGGCAGGGCAGAGAGCCCGAGAGCCCCTGGCCTCACCCTGAACCTCTCTGAATCCCTCACTGTGCCACAAAGGCACAGCAAACACGGGCAGCACTTGGGGCACCCAGACACCTCTGGGCACTGAAAACTTGATGGAGGTGCAGGGAGAAAGGAGGGAGAGGACTGCCTTGCCCGCCCAGCAGCCTGCCTGGGGCTGAAGGGTTTCCTCAGCCAGAGCTCCTGGGGAATGAGGGACTGTCCCCACCCAGCCCCTGTCCCACCCCTCAGCAGCCACATGCACAGACCTTGCTGGGAGAGGATGAAGGTGGGGGCTGGGGGACACGCCTGGGGCTCTGCTCCCAGCTCCTGCTGTGCCTCAGGTGCTGGGGACAGCCATGGGGACAGTGCAGGCTGTGTCCCAGCAGCCCTGCACCACAGCAGAGCCATGGGGCTGGCTCAGCCCAGACACACGGACAGAAGAGGCCAGAGCACTGATCCAGGCATCAGTATAAATACAAATTTATTCTCTTTCCAGAGCAGAGATGCCACAAAGCAGTGAGGACAGCAGCACCACAGTACATGGTTACCAGAGCATTAGCCAGCCTGCTCCCCTCCCTGACACATCCTGGCTCCCAAACACAGCCCAAGCACCCACCTGGCCACCTCTGCTCCCCCCAGCTGCCACTGGGACCAGCAGCTCTGTCCTCATCCTGGCCTTTTCCTTCTTCCCCCAAGGCTGGACATTCCTGAGCACACCCTGAGGCCAAGCCTCCCTTTGCTGCTCCCCACGTGGCTGCCATCCTGCCCCTGGCATAACAGAGGGGTCCAGCTGGGTCTCACAGGCTGGCCCGGCATCCCTGTCACCCACAGCATGCCCAAAGCCACCTAATGCCACCACCGTGCCCTCCTGCCACCCAGCTGGCCAGCACAGGGGACAGCAAGGACAGCCACCCACGCTGTGCCAGTGGCACTGGAGCACTCCATGCTGCACAGCCCAGGCTGGAAGGCTCACACTGGGGTGGGCACTGCTGCTCACCTCTGCCAGCAGCCCCGAGCCAAGCCCACAGCCCTGCTCACAGCCTCCCCAGAGAGTTCAGCACCGTGTCCTGTCCCAGCCAGCAACACCAGCCCTGCCTGTCCTTGCAAGCCCTGTTAAAAGGGATGTTTCACCCCTGCCCTGCCCCGAGGGCTCACACCTCTCAACTCTCCTCACCCTGTGGCTCCAGAGCACCAGGGCCATGTCAGCCCCTGCTCTGGGCCACCCTGCAGCACCTGCCTCTGCCTCCTTCTCGACATAACACAGCACAAGTCAGCCAGCCCGAGGGAGCCACCACCCTGGAGCTGCCCTGCCAGCTGGCACTGCCCCATGGCACCCGCAGCAGGAGGTGCCTGCCTGTCCTGCTTCCCTCCCACACCTGCATCACACCAAGGTGGCCCCAGGGCTGAGTATGGCTGGAGGAACCCTCCCAGCCAGGCAGGGAGCTGGGGCTGTGCAGGACCCTGCCATGGCCAAGGCACAGATGCCCAGGACACCAGGCAGGGTGGAGCACCTGCTGTGGGTGCAGCTCCCTCACTGCAGCCCTGCAAGGCAGCCCCAGCAACAGGGAAAGGTGCTGGTGCCCCTGGGAGCTGGTCTGAAAGTGAAGGGCAGCTACACTTAAGGTATTAGAGTTTAATAGAGTGAGTCCATGAGAGGATTTAAGTACAGTATATATATATATATATATATATATAATATATAGAAATATATGCAAATTAAACAATAAGGCTCTGTTATAAAGACCCTCTCAATATAAGGCTACTAGCTGGGCTGAAGCTCTAACATGGACTCAATCCCTACTCCACAAACCTCACAGACTCTCTCCTGGTGGTGTGTGCCTGGCTGGCTGCAGAGCCTTGGGTGGCAGAGCTCAAACCATAAGGCTGGCAGCTGGTCACTGTTAGAAAGAGTTATTTTAAAAATTGTGTAGCTCCAGGAGTGTTTTGGTGCCCACAGACCTGGAGGCTCCTGGGCAGGGATGAAGAGTGGGATGCTGAGCTCTGCATCCCCCGAGGGTGCCAGGGGACACTGGCAGTTTTCATGGCTTCAGTTCTTCCTTCTGAACCATCCCACCCAGGCTTGGACACTGTGGCCAGTGACCCAGCCAGCCTCCTGGGGAGCCCACAGCCCCACTCCTGCATGGCCTATGTTCCCCTGAGATCTTCTGGAGCTGGCAAGCATCCTGCACCACCAGCTCGGAGGGAGTCTGTGTGAGGTCTGCTGCAGCACAGGGAGCATGGCAGGGAGAGAGGGGAGGAAAGCAGCCAGGGAGCTGGTTAGGAAAAGCCTCTGGCTCACAGGAGGTGTTAGATAAGGGAGGTCATACCTGGAAGAGAAATAGACAGGTCAGGAGAACAGGAGCCAGAGCCAGCTGGTTAGAAGGGAGCTGCTGCAGAGCCAGCAGGATCCTGCTCAGGGATGGCAGAAAGTGGGCAAGAATCTGCATGGGCAGACCACCAGCTCAGGTTAGTGCCGGCACCAAGCAATGGCTCCCCCTGGCAAGAGACCAAGTGCTGCCCTGCACTGGAGCACAGAGGGAAGGAGCAGAATGACCAACACCAAACCCACTGGGCGAGTGGAGTGCCACCCACCCACACATCCCTGCTGGGAGGAGCCATCCACCAGCAGCCAGGAGAGCCTGCACCATTGCTCCCATCTCAGCAGGCTGCTGGGGCCTCTCCTGCAGAGGGGTCTGACAGGGCTGAAGGCAGGAGGGGGGCTCAAAGCTGTCACTGCAGGTGGTGCTGGCACTCTGTCCATCCTCACGGTGGGCTGCACGTCCTGAGCAGGGCAGGAGGCTGCCCTGCAGCTCATCACAGGGATCTGTTTGCTCTGTGCTCCTGGCAGCTCTCATGGCCTCACCTTGCAGGTGAATCCTCCTCCTCCTCCATTCCCAGGCCACACACCCATCCCAGCAGCTCTGCAGCAGCAAAGCTCTTGGCTGAAGCACTGCAGGTCATCAGCTGTGCAGGGAAGCTGGGACTGGGGCAGGGCTCTGTGGGAAGCCTCACCTGAGGGAGCAGTGGGAAGTGAGGGAGGAGGATTTCACTCAAGTACCTCGGGAGCTGGGGAAGGCGCTCCGCAGCTTCTCCATGATGTCTTCCAGGCACATGCTGACCTCCTGGGTTTTGGCTTCCACCTCATCTGCAGTGGCAAGGAGGGCAGGGGGTAGGAAAAGGCTCTCTGGACTCACACCTGGCTGCCAGCATCCCTGCAGGATGGCAGGGTGCAGGAACAAGGCAGCAGGGCCAGGAGCTCAGCCCAAGCCCACAGCTCACCTGCAGTTTCAGTGTCAGGGGTGTTGTGCTCTTTCTCCTTTGCCTGGCTGCCTTCTGACTGATGTGGAGATGAAGCCAAGGAGGAGGCTGCTGAACCATTGCCTTCTGAGTCTGTGGGAGGCTGGAATGAGAAGAGTTGTTGTGAGAAGGCTGTCATGACCCTCTGTCCTTTGGCTCCTCCTTTATGCCACTGTCCCAGCCCTGCTGTGGCAAAGCCCACCTGCAGCAGCAGCTCCCTCAGCCTGTGCAGCTGTGACTCCAGCTGCTTGTTGTGGTCCTCCAGGATCTGCATGCGTGTCTCCAGGCGGCTCTTGTGCTGCCGCAGGATCCGCGCCTCTGCCAGCAGCTCCTCGTTCCGCGGGTCCTGCGCCGACTCAGGAGAGCCCGAGGCCAAGGTTGGGGACTCCACTGCCTCGTCATGCTGCCACTTCAAACGTCTCAGCTCTCCCTGGAGGATCCTGCAGGACAGCCCAGGTCAGCATCCCCTCAATGCTGCCTGCAAACCCCCGGGAGCTGCACATCAGACGAAGCTCTGCCGTTTGTGAAGCTTTAGGGCCAGGATGCTGCACTGCAGGGTGGCCTGTGTGGTTCTGCCCCACACAGGGGATTTACAGATATGCAAACACTTGCCAAGAGGCTGAAAACAAGGGCAGGGAAAGCACCACCTCCTCCTGAGCTGGTGTGCCCTGCCTGGAGCCTCACCCTGATCCACAAGAGCAGCACCACTGCTCATGAGGGGCTCAGGGACAAGAAAGGCAGAGTGCCCTGGGCTCGCTTGAACTCATTTGGGGTTCAGGAGGGAACAGGTTCTCTGGATGTAGGAAGGAATATTTTGGGGCCAGAGAGAGCACACCTTCACTGAGTTTTAGTGCTTAGCTTAGCCCTCTCCAAACTGCCCTCTCAGCACCTGCAATCCCCAGCTCCAGCCCCAGCAGCATCCCCTGCCTCCACTCTGAGCTCTGCAAGGCCTCCCCAGCCCCTTCCCCCCTCCCAGGCCATAACCCCCACCTTCAGAGCTGCCCATGTCTGTACCTGTTCTCATCCTCCAGGTGGGCCAGGACTCTCTCCAGCTCTCCCTTGTCATCCATGTTGAGGCCTGCTGGGCCCTGCTGGCTGCCCCCAGGCTCCCTGTCCGTGATGGGGCTGGAGTGGCGCAGCAGGTACTGGTCCTCATCCCTGTTCCAGCAGGGGAGAAACACCTCATTAGGAAACCATGGATTTGTGTGCCCCTGGGGAAGGACAGCAAGGAGGGAGGCAGCTTCACAGGGGAGCTCCTGGCTGCTCCAGGCCCAGAGCTCAGAAGGGGCTCAGCATCCCTGATGTTTGTTGTTGGGGGAATGTGGTGTTTGTGAGGGTCTCCAGGATGAGGTGAGAGATGAGAATCTGACTCCATGTTCTCAGAAGGCTGATATTCTATTCTATTCTATTCTATTCTATTCTATTCTATTCTATTCTATTCTATTCTATTCTATTCTATTCTATTTCTATTTCCATTCTATATTATTAAAAGAATGCTATACTAAAAATATACTAAAGAAATAGAGAAAAGAATACATCAGAAGGCTTAGCAAGAATGATAATGAAAGCTCATGATTGACTCCTCAGAGTCTGACACAACTAGACCGTGTTTAGTCATTAATTAAAAACAATTCACATGTTTAGATAAACAGTCTCCAAACCACATTCCAAAGCAACAAAACTTTAAAAAATTAGGCTTCTCCTCTTCCTAGGAGAAGAAATCCCAGCAAAGAGATTTTTCAGAAAAGATCACAGTAACAGGGGTGCCCAAGAACCTCTCACTCAATGGGACTGGGAAGGAAAGCATTTCTGCACCCTGGCTAGGCATGCATAGAGCCACAGGAGCCCTGACCCATCAGGAGGTGAGGAGCAGGGAAAGGAGAACTCACAGGCTGTCATCAGGGGACAGGCTGTCACTGAAGAAGGAACAGTTCTGGCTTTCCATCTCTGCAAGCCTGGAGGGAAGAGAAAAAGGTTGAGATATGGTCAGAGACACCCTAAATGTCTGCTCAGCTGCTTGCAGACCCTCTCTGCAGGGTGTCCCACCTGGCCTGCACCAATGTGTCCTTCTGCACAGGCTCTGGAGAGCTCTGCCTTTTTAAAAACCAAAATACACTCCTTCCCTGGCTGCAAGTCTCTAGAATAAAGAGCTGCTGCCGTGCAGTTGGCTCAGCCTCCACTCTCACAAGCAAAGGAAAGGGATCCAAGAATTCCAGCTCCAGCCCAGGAGCTGAGCTACAAGTAGAGGCTCCCTGAACCCCCTGGGTCCCCACAGTGAGGGCAGAGGCACCACAAACCACAGGGCAGCAGCAGTGGGAAGCTGGCAAACAGCTCTGGTGAGGACACAGAGCAGAACAACCAAGGGAGAACCCATCCAGCAGCTCACCCTGGGCAGAGCAGGAGGCTGCTTCACTCTGCTATCGAATGCATGGTCTTTGCTGCCAATTTACACAGCCCCAGCCACATCCCAGGCAGGTTTGCCTGGCTGTGCAGGGCGCTGGGGCAGCTGGAGGGGTCTGTAACCATCTGTGTGCCCCAAAGCCCCCCCACACCCATCAGGGCCATGCCCTGTGCCCCAGCAGGACAGCAGAGCCCTGGGGTACCTGCTGGCAAAGTGCTCGATCCTGGAGTGGGTGTCAGCGTGGGGTAACATCGGCGAGGAGGCTGGGCTGCAAGAGAGGCACACTGGTCAGCAGGCTTGGCACAGACTGAGCCCTCCTGGCTGAGAAGGGCCAGGGATGGGCTGGACACAGACTGAAATCTCTGTCCCTCCAAGAACAAGGTGGCAGATCTCCCCCAGAGCAAGTGCTCCTCCAGCCCTCCCCCAGGAGCCCTGTATGAGCTGAGAAGCTCCTTCCACCCACAGAAGCCATGGCTCATTCTGGGCCTAGAGACAAAATGCAGGGCCCAGCAACTCACGTCTCGGAGCAGTCAGCCTCGAGCACAGACTGCACGGGCAGGTAACCCCTTTGGGGGTGCTTGCTGAAGTACTGCTTGGACCTGAACTTGTTCTTCAGTGTCGTGGCAAAGTCCCTCATGTTCTCACTGGATGTGGTCTGCAGAGACACAAGTGTGACACAGGTGCCTGTTTAATGGGCAGTGGGGGACCACAGCTCAACACCCACAATAAGATATCACCCCAGGCTGGCCATGAGCTCCATGGGGGAAGAGGCAGATAAGGAAGCAAGGAAGGCACACAGCAGCTCTGTGAGCCCATCATGGGGCCTGGCACAGGCCAAGCTGGGCACTGGGGCCATGCATCCTGCTCACCACAAGCCCCAGAACACAGGGACACAGGCAAGGGATCACTTGTGGGGCTGCACCAGCCCAAACATCACAAGGCTGCTGCCCTGCTCTGTGCCAGGGCCCTCCCAGCCCAGCCCAGCCCAGCTCCTTACTGGGGTGTAGTACTCCATGATGGGGTAGTGCAGCTTGTTGCCCTTGCTGGCTCGCCCCGTGAGGAAGCAGGTCTGGCAGATATCCACATTGAACTGCTTCAGGCTCCGATACCTGCAGAGGTCAAGAGGCCATAGGGAAGCACTGGAAGTCATCAAAACATGTGTTTAAAGGCCAAGAAGAAGTCAGTGGGAGGGGACAGAGGTGGCCTGAGTTGCTCTAACACCCCAGTGAACCCACAGTGCTGATGAAGTCCCCAGGAAAGCACTCTGCTCCTTCCCCTTAGCTGGCACCTGCTCTGCTCTGCCAGGAACACGTCTGGCTGCAGAGCTCCAGCTCCCCCCAGAGCAGCTCAGCTCTGTCCCTGGGGCCAGGGTCCCATATTACAGCCCTTACCTGAAGCCCTTGATGGGGCACTGGCGGCACACAGAGCACTTGGTCTGGTGCTTCACCTGCTCGGCCATGGTGACCCGGTGCAGCACCGCCAGCCACACCATGGACTGGGGCTCCAGGTTGGCCCACTCCAGGAACTGGGACACCTCAATGGCAGACTTCCCATTGCTCTGGGGAGGGAGAGCAAGAGGCTGCTCAGAGCTGGGGCCTGGCTGCCATGGGGTGCAGGTCCCCTGTTGCCTCGGGAGCCTGTCCCCAGCACAGCCAGGGCCAGGGCCATCACCCCGCACTCACAAAGCGGAAGCAGCTGCGGATGCTGGGCTCCACATTGCTGCCCCCAAACGCTGCCACCTCCCCCAGCTGGCGAGGGACCTGGATGGCCTCGTGGAGCAGGACCCCCAGGTGCCGCTGGTCACACAGGCCCCCGGCGTTGGCCACCTGGCTGAAGAGATCTGCGGGGACACAGACACAGCTGAGAGCCCAGCAGGCATGGGGAGCAGGGTGTGGGGACACCAGGGACCCCACTGACCTCCCCCAGCACAGGGAACAGGGTGTGGGGCACCCCAGTGCCCACCCCCAGCACAGACACACAGCTGGCAGCCCAGCAGTGGGTAGGCATAGGGAGCAGAGCACGCCAGGGACCCCACTGCCCACCCCCAGCACAGAGCTCAAATACAAGGAGAAACCTGATCTATATAGATCAAATAACTTTTATCAGTGTCCTTCCAGCTCCTAATAATCAGTTTAGTGTCTTCTTCAGACATGCATCATCTATTAAACAGCCCCAGACAGCCTGTCTTCTGTGAATCAGCCTAATCCCTTCATTTAACCCCTTGGTGCTCCCTATGCTGCACAAGATTCCCCTCCACAATATTCCATGGTTAAAATGCAGTGAGGAAAACAATTTGCCTGAAACCTACTTCCCCCCAGCCATGCAGCCCCTGGTATTTTCCTTCTGGAGAGCACTGGATAACTGTCCTGTGTGCCTTCTCTGCACTGCTCCTCACAGTGCCATGCAAGCAAGATCACTGCAGCACAGGCAGTGCACAACAACACCTCCTAATTTCAGTGGGTAGGCCTAGGGAGGGAGGGAGGGAGAGGTGATGATGCAATCAGCTTAGTCACTGCAGGAAAGCTGTTTCCTTGCTCTTCCTGGGCAAAGAAGGTCTGAGCCAGGAAACAAAACCACTCCTGTCTTCCCAAAGTGAATTCACAGCAGGTTCTAGGGAAGGCAGACAAGGGACTCACACTGGAACTTCTCCTTGACCTCTGTCCCACACAGACACGCGATGCCCGTCTTGAAGGAGAGAGCCCTCATCTTCCCGCTGCGGCCACTGCAGGACGAGAGATTGCACAGCTCTGCAAATGCCCCAGAGTGAGGGTTTTTTGTCAGGGGGGGGTCATCAAGGCAAGCACACACCAGGCAGCCTCCCTCACTGCCAGCTGGAAGAGCAGCACGGGGGTATTGTATTTGCAGGGAGGAATGATGCATCTGACTCCATGCTCTCAGAAGGCTAATTTATTATTTTATGATACTATATTGTATTAAAGAATACTATACTATACTATACTAAAGAATACAGAAAATACTTACAGAATGCTACAAAGCTAATAATGAAAGCTCATGACTCTCTCCACAGTCCCAGCTTGGCACTGATTGGCCAATAAGTGAAAACAACTCACACCAGAAACCAATGAAACAATCCCCTGTGGCTAAACAATCTCCAAAAGCAAAACACAGGAGAAGCAAATGAGATAAGAATTGTTTCCCTTTTTCTCAGAGGCTTCTCAGCTTCCCAGGAGAAAAACCTTGGGCAAAGGGATTTTTCAGAGAATGCAAATGCCACATGGGGGTTTCCTCCCAGGCCTGGCAGCCCCAAAGCTTGGGGGACACGGAGGGACCTACTCTCCAAGCACATTCCAAAGGATCAAAACACGGGAGAAGCAAATGAGATAATAATTTATTTCTTTTTTCTCTGAGGCTTCGCAGCTTCCCAGGAGAAAAATCTTGAGCAAAGGGATTTTTGAATGCCACACAGGGGTTTCCTCCCAGGCCTGGCAGCCCCACAGCTCAGGGGACATGGAGGGACCTACTCTCCAAACACATTCCAAAGGAGCAAAACACAGGAGAAGCAAATGAGATAAGAATTGCTTCCCTTTTTCTCTGAGGCTTCGCAGCTTCCCAGGAGAAAAATCCTGAGCAAAGGGATTTTTCAGATGCCACACGGGCGTTTCCTCACAGGCCTGGCAGCTCAGGGGGAGGGAGAGGTACCTGTCAAAGACGTTGAGCAGCCAGTTGAGGCTCATGTCCACACAGAGGGGCACGTTGACCAGGATGCCCCTCTCCTCCTCCAGGCGCTCGTAGAGCGCGGTCAGGCAGTGGATCACCTCCACCACGTCCATCGCCCGCTCGCTGGGCTGCAGGTCGTGCTCGTTGAAGATTTCCAAAGCCGTGCCCAAGGTGACCATGTCCACTGCACAGAGGGAACAGAGGGAACAGGGGGACAGAGGGGAAATGAGAGAGATGCTGTCCTGCCCTAACCTGGGGCAGTGTCGGTCCCACTGTGTTGGGAAAGATGCTGGTAAGGATGGGGCAGCTCCTAGAATTTCTCTCCTGCCTGTAAACTTGTCCCAAAATACCACATCTCCACCTTGAGCCACCATTCTCTGTGACCCCTCTTTCTCATTTCTGTGTCCAGCCATGGCCATGAAAATGCCCCCCAAAGAAGGCTCTGTGCAGAGCCCAGTGCTGGCCTCTCTGCATGGGCCAGGTCCCTGTGGGGCTGGTGTGGGGAGAGGAGGGGGCACGAGATGGATCAGTCCTGTCTCCAGCTCTGACAGGGTGAGGGAATTAAGGCACAAACCCAAAACAGGGCTAGGACAGTGTGAGCTGCTCTGCTTTCAGATTTCTATGACTGCAGGTTGTACGTGCTACTGTGTTAGCAGCCAGCAATACTTCTTTCCTGAAAGTCTTTCCATCTTTGAGACCTTTTTATATTCACAGTACCCAGAGGACTGTGTGCCTTTTCCACACTGTAAGTTCACTCTATGGATAAATCCTCCCTTCTCCTGTCAAAGCTGCTACACTCGCACTGGGGAGCCCCAGTTTCCATGCCAGGGAGTATCACTCCTGCCCACCCTCGTGTCCACACTGCCCACGACTGCATATGGCTCTGATCCATCCCTCACTGCCTCTTTCCTACACAGCCACTCCACCAAATTTCTCGTGATGGGAAAGCTGCCTTGGCAATCTCCTTGCCCTTTTCTCAAGTATATCTTGAATAAAGAGCACTTATTCAAGTCACTTCTGGAATGGAAAGAAGGCAACCGTGCAGCACGTGAGATGCAAAACCAAGGATGCACAAGCAGCACACAGGAGAGCTCTCCTTTGCTCCTCATCCTTGTTTCCTCTCCACACCTTGCCTGCTGCAGCATGGACACCTTAACAGGGTGGCAAAAGCTTTCTTCCATTTGCATTACATCATCCCTGAATGCCCCTGGGTACAGGACAGCCTGATCACCACAGTGTTATGAGAATGCTCCACAGCCAGGGTTTGACTCTTTTGAGAACACAAACTCCTCTTGCCCTGACTCACTGCCTCCTTCCAGCCCTCTCACAGGATGTCAGGAAGCACAAGTCTGCCTGGCCCCACTGCTGCTCCCCTTCATGAACAATTAATTCAGGAGGATTATTTCCCCCAGACTGCTGCTGCTTAATTTCGATAAAGTCTTAGGTGAGAGGTTTTGTGAAAAGCTCTGAACAGCCAAGGAGGCTGCATCTATCACATTCCCACCTGCCTGCTTGCCAGTTCCACCAGAAACTCCTCAGCAGTTTCCAGGGAGCAGCTGCCTCTTGGAGAGATGTTTGAACTCCTGTTGTATCATGTTCACCTGGCTATGAATCTGCCAGTTTCACCAAGAGTGCAGAAGTCAGGTTTATTTGCTCCCTTCCTTCTCTTTCAGCGGTGCAGCCCTCTCTGTCCCTGCCAGGGAGGCTGGTTTCATCTCCCAGTTACACCCACACCTCCTCCATGCTCCTTTGGAGCTGCTTGGTGAGCTCCTGCCTGATCCCACAGCTTTATAACCCTGAGCTGGAGCACTTTGTTCTCACATCCCTTTGGACAGCACCTGCCCTTGGGTCATCTCCACCCCAAGCTGTATGAAAGGCGCTGACACAGACTGGCACATTTGCTCAGCTTCCCAAGCTCATCTCCCTGGTTTCTCCCCTCAGCTGCCCATCCCCTGGTGCCTCCTGCCTTTGATGTGCTGATAAAAGCCTGTGTTAGTTTAAGCCTTCACCAAGGGAGAGCAGCAGGAGGGGAGCCCTTCCCACACTCACGTCTCAGGGCTTTCTGCACCCGCCGCAGCTTCATGGCCGTGCGGTACGCCGAGAACTTGATGTTGTTCAAATCCGCTGCAGACACACAGGAAAACAAGAATTAAACCACAACACCCTGATCCCCAGGGCAGGAAGCAGCAGCTGCAGCTCTCAGAGCCCAGCAGAGCACGTGCAGGACAGTGAGGAGCAGAGGCTGGCAGGGGTCACACCCCAGTGCTTTGGGGGACCCTGTGGCACAGAGGGGAGCAGGTGGCCTGGGGGGATCTCACATGCACCCCACGCTGCAAAAAGGCAAATACTGCACAAAGAGTTCTGGGACAGCCTCCTTACCCAGCGTCTGGTACAACTCTGTCATCTTTGGGTGGTCCCAGCACGTCGTCTGGGCCTGGTGGCTGGAAGCAGAATAGATGGAGACCAAGAGTCAGTGTGGTAACAAAAAGGTGCAGTGAGAGATTAAAAAAAGGATCTGGCCAGTGCTGGGGGCAAGTGTTTCAGTGTCTGCAGACACTGCTGCATCCCCCTGAGCGCACTCCCCCAGCACAGCAGCAGGAAGGATGCCCACAGCAGGATATCCCCACTTGCTGCCAGCCCCCTCCTTTCCTTCCAACTGGGGTTTCCCCTCATCTTGGGCATCCCAGCAGGCAGGGAAAGCCTGGATCTGCCAGGCTGAGGAAGCCCTGCCTCACTGGAGGTGAGTTCTGCCCCCCTCTCCTCACTGCCCAGTTCCTGATCCCTCCAGGCCAGAGGAGGCCCCGGGCTGTGGCAGGGAACACTCACTTGATGTAGTATGGCACTTTGTTGGGGGAAATGGCTCGCTCCCAGGGCACCTGGACAGAGGCTGCAAGGAGAGAAACACCTGTCAGATCAACACCAAATGCTCCTCTGAGCTGCTGGTACTTCTGATGCCAGCCCTGGCACAGCAGGACTGTGCCAGCAGGTGGGTGCCTCTGAAAAGGCTGCACACCCCCAAATCACCAGCTGCAGGTGTTGGTGCAGGCAAGGGGATGATACCTATAAAAAAGGCACAACTGCTGGTCTTGTTAGAGACATCTCGCCTCTCGAGCCGGGGCTGAGGTCAGAACTCAGGAAGAGACATTTCCTGATGTTTTTGATGATGCCCAAAGCAACCTTGTGGTGACCAGTGGGCAGGGCTCATAGCAGATGGGATTTGGGCACACAGACACAGCACTGCCTGTTATGACCAGGCTCAGACACCCAAAGCATCTGTTGTTCCTGCTCTGTGTGCCAGCTGCAGTGTCTTGGGAAGATGAGGATCCATCCCCTACCAGCTGCCTGCCACCCTGTGTTATACAGAGGATGGAAGCCATGGCATGACACTCAGATATTTTCCTTTTTCACAGGTAATGTATCAATTCCAGCAGCTGGAAAAGTCATTCTTCCATTCAGGTAGGAGCATGCAGCCTGCAGAGAGGAACAGGCCAGTGAACCCCACTGACATCCAGAGACCCTGCAGGGCTCAGCATTCCCAAGGATGGAGCCCAGGCTCTGGAGCACAACCTGCTGCCCAGCCTTGGCAGGCTAAGAGCTGTCAGCCAACAGCTCTGATCTGTAAAAACAGCATCCCTCTGCCTTGCCACAGGAATGAAAGCCTCCTGAAAAGGCACATTTTCAGCCTCCAAATAACTAACAGGGGATATGAGGCACTGCCTTTTCCTGCCATCTGTTGTCTTGCTCTGAGGCTGACACAGTCCCAGTGTCCCCTGGGAGCTGCTGTGAGTGTCACAGCTCTGTGCTCTGAAGGGAAACAACACTCAGAGCCACCCTCGGTCCCACAGGGTGAGACAGCACAATGCCAGCTTTGGTGAGGCAGCACAATGCCAGCTTTGGTGAGGCAGCACAATGCCAGCTGTGGAGATGCCTCCTGCTTTAGTCCCACAAGGTGAGACCAGTGCCAGCTTTGGAGGTGCCCCCTACTTCAGCTCCCATGCACCAAACACCAGCCTGGGCACTTTTCCAGCCCAGTGCATGGCTCTGGGCTCAGCAAGAGGACTTTGCACCCTGTTTTGCTGTGCCACAGCCCAGGCTGCTGTGCAGAGGCAGCCTCATGGCAGAAGCCAGGGGATCACTCACGTACAGGAGAGGAAGTGCTGGGAGCCTGGTCCGAAGTCCCGGTGGGCATCTTGGAGCTGCTTCAGGCGTTCGTTTATGGAGGCCTGGAGAATTGAAAAACAGCTCACTGCCAGTCCAACAGGCATTTTGGATTGATGACCCGTTCAGGAAGGTTTGTGGGTGGACTCAGACATGCCCCAACACACAGATGCTCTCTGCAGATTCACCACTCTTTCCTCACCCTGAACTGATGCTCTTCTCTCCCAGGAACACCAGCTATACCATCCTGCTGTGCCAAACCTTACTTTATCCTCCTTGAAGGATGTCAGCAGTGAGAGCCCTTCCCAGCACCCTCCTGCCCATGGTTTATTTGCAGTGCTTGCTCCTGACTCCCTCCCACCTGCAGCTGTTTCCAGCGGGTGTTGATCTGCTCCAGGGTGCGGGAGCTCTCCATGCACAGGTGCACATCTGAGATGGCCAGCTGGTGTGCAAGGTCATTGACCACCTTCACCCCGTCCTTCATGGGGGACAGCTCCTCTTTGAACAGCTGGAGTGCAGCGGGGATGGGGACACAGAGCAGGGGAAGAAGGAAAAGAAGGAGGTGAGTAGCCAGGACTTGGATCTGATTCCTTTGCTGCAAGCTAGGGTGGGCTAGGGACTGCCAAGCCACTGCTGACCAACCCTGCCACAGGGTACCTTAGCAGGGGAAAAAATACCCAACCCAATCTGCAGCTAACTAGGCTGCAAGTTACTCCTGATAAATTGAATTATATTTAATGATTAAATTAAATTTAATGATAAACAAAATGGGGGCTGCAGATTACTCCTGATAAATTCAACGGGAGTCTACAGATTACCCCTGATAAATGAAATGGGGAGCTGCAGATTACTCTTGATCATTAAATTAAATTTAATGATAAATGAAATGGGGGGCTGCAGATTACCCCTGATAAATTTAATGGGGGGCTGCAGATTACTCCTGATAAATGAAATGGGGGGCTGCAGATTACTCCTGATAAATTTAATGGGGGGCTGCAGATTACTCCTGATAAATTAAATGGGGGCTGCAGATTACTCCTGATAAATTTAATGAGGGCTGCAGATTACTCCTGATAAATTAAATGGGGGGTTGAAGATTACTCCTGATAAATTTAATGGGGGCTGCAGATTACTCCTGATAAATTTAATGGGGGGCTGCAGATTACTCCTAATGAGTGAAATGGGGGGTTGCAGATTACTCCTGATAAATGAAATGGGGGCTGCAGATTACTCCTGATAAATTAAATGGGGGCTGCAGATTACTCCTGATAAATTTAATGGGGGCTGCAGATTACTCCTGATAAATTAAATGGGGGCTGAAGATTACTCCTGATAAATGAAATGGGGGCTGCAGATTACTCCTGATAAATTTAATGGGGGCTGCAGATTACCCCTGATAAATAAAATGGGGGGCTGCAGATTACTCCTGATAAATTAAATGGGGGGCTGAAGATTACTCCTGATAAATTTAATGGGGGCTGCAGATTACTCCTGATAAATTAAATGGGGGGCTGCAGATTACTCCTGATACATTAAATGGGGGGCTGCAGATTACTCCTGATAAATGAAATGGGGGCTGCAGATTACTCCTGATAAATGAAAAGGGGACAATGACTCAGATATGCTGAGCCACTGTACCTGTGTAAGGTCTGTGCCATGACAAGGTGCTCAGGGCACTGCTGGCCAAACCCCCCCTCACAAAGCAGGGGGGCTGTGGGAAGGAGCCCTTGGCCCTGGGATCCCAGGTGATGAGGCTGCCCTGGACTGAGCAGTGCATGGAGCAGCTCTGCCAAGGCTGGAGCCTCCCCAGAGCCAGAAGTACCTTGGTGGACTGGATGTGCTCGGGCAAGGAGTCGATGAAGAGGTCCCCGATGGGCTCCCAGGTGTCCCGCACGCTCTCAGCCTGGTCCAGGGTGGTGCTGAGCTCCTCCATGGCCCCTTTGATCTCCAGCAGCTGCTCCAGGGTGCGCTCGATGTGGCGGTGCTGGTCCACGCAGCGGGCTGTGAGCTTCTCCCAGAGCTCGCTGGCCACGTTGGCCTGCTTCCACACAAAGCGGCTGATGTTCTGGATGCGGTGCCGCGGAGACACATCTGGCAGGGACAGAGGGAGCAAAAATGAGAGCCCAGCCCAGGGCAGAGAGGGGCAAGGGGTGGAGGGAGGACAGGGAAATTGGAGATAAAATAATCGAGGGAAAACTGGGCAAAGGGAAGGAAAACAAGTAATAGTAGTATCCATAGCATCCATCTCTGCACCAGCTCCCCCTCTCCATCCTCACAGGCTGTGCTGCCTTCTAAAAACACAGAGCTACCCCAGAGCACATCTGGTGCTGCCTCATGAGGTGCCCCCATGATGGACTGCACAGGAGCCTTTTCCTGGGACAGCAATGCTGCTCTGTGCCAGTCTGACCCTTGGCCAAAGGACTGGGCACAGCCTGGGCATGGTGGTGTGGGGCAGAGCACTGGTGCGCTGCTCTGTGCCAGTCTGACCCTTGGCACTGGGCACAGCCTGGTCTCACACCGTGGTGTGGGGCAGAGCATTGGTGTGCTGCTCTGTGCCACCACAGCCACCTGCATCCGACCCTCTCTGGGCCAGCCCAGGAGGAGCTGTGAAACCAGAGAACAAAAAGGGGGCAGCTCCACAGACCTTTGCTTTCCAAAGTTGGTTCTTCTAATTCCTCAAATGGGTGCTGGGAAAGGAAAGCCTGTGCTGACTCCAGGACAGAGTAAATGTATGGCCCCCGAGACTTCACTTCTTCCATGAAAGCCTGGAGAGCAGAGCGCAGAGATCAGACAGCAGGCTGAGCCAGAAAGCTGTGCCCTGGCTGCCCCCTTGCCAAATGCTGCAGTGATTTATTCACCCCAAGGCACAAACCTCCCTGGAGGCACAGAGAGAAGTCAGTGTCAAGAGAAATATTTTTGCAGTTCAGGGAAGGAATGACCACCTGGCAGAGGGTGGCTCCTGCAGAGGTTTGGCCTGGAGTGGGGAGGCAGAGCAGCAAGCCCAGGATGGTGTGTTGAGCCAGGGCTGCACAAGAGGAGCTGTTTTATTTATGGTGCTTTCAGAGGCACTGCTTGGAGATGCTCTTCACTCGTGCAGTGAGAGCATGGCCACACTAACAATCCTTCCAGCAGCTGCTCAGCAACAGGTCCAGCTGCTGCAGGAGCAAGGAGAGGAACAGCAGGATGCCCCAGAGCAGCACATCTGTCAGAGGCACGCTGGTCTAGCATGTCCTCTCCTCCCCTGCACTGCAGCTCCCACACCAGTGCTGTCTGCTGATGGGCTGTTTGTGCACCAGCAAGGATGAGGGATAGCAGCAGTAAACACCTTAATTTTGTTTTCAAGGTAGAAACAACTAAAGCCCAACAGGCTCTGGCAGTGAGAAGAAAATGCTGTGAGCTTGGGAGCAAGGGACTCTGATCTGCCTGGGTGTGTACCCCAGTTTCAGGTATGATGATAACATGTTCCTGCAGCCACAGGATTGCCCCTAGACCAGCTTTCCCAGGCTGCAGGATCCCAGAAGCAGAGGCCAGTGAGAGGGAGGACACAGGGAAGCCACTACAGAGGACAGAGTCCATCACCAGCTGCAGGTGACTCGAAGCTGTAATGTGGGTTTGCTGTCTAAAACCAGCTGGGCTCTGCCTTTTCTCAGAGCAGAGATGGAGTCCCTCAGGGGCTGGCTGTGGCATGGCAGTGACAGAGGCAGGGCTGTGCACACACAGGGCAGGAGCAGGGGAGCAGCAGAACGCACCGCGTGTGTCTCCTTCTCCTGCTGCACCAGGAGAACATCGCCCCGCAGGGGCAGCTGCGCCGACAGCTCCTCATCCTTCTGCCCCAGCCAGTCTATGATCTCCTGCAGAGGCACCTGCAGCTTCCCACTGTGGTCAGAGAAGGCCTCCAGACGAGCCCTGGCGGGGGAGCAAGGACAGTGAGACAGACAGACAGGAGAGGAGCAGGTTCCCTGAGGAGGGGAAGCACAGCACCATGGCTGGGTGCTGACCGCAGGGACTGGCAGCACACATTAACATGTTAGCACGGGCTGGGCATGACCCCCAGGACATCCCCAGGGACTGGCAGCAACCTTAGCCAGGGGCTGTGCTGACCCCCAGCCAGCAGAGAGCCTACACTGCCAGGTGGGGTGAGGCAGGAGGCACTGGGGACAAGGACCTGGAGCCATTCCTCACCCTGGAGCCCAGAGCACAGGACAGCCATTCTGTGTTTGCCCGTGGGTCAGAACTGCTCTGGCTAGCAAGGGGGGCTTGGAATGGCATTTACATGTCTGGGCAGCTTCCAGGAGCCTTGGATTAAGGCAGGAGACAATTAACACGCCCCAGTTAAGCTCTCTGTCGTGCTGGAGCTGCAAACTCTGGCAGTCTGGAAGGCATGTTCCCCTCATGCAGGGGAGAGGGCTCCCAGTGAAGGGATGGGCACAGAGGAGGTGCAGGCAAAGCCATGGGGCAAAAAGAGAGAGCTGCAGAGGTGGCAGAGGACAGAGAGAGCAGCAGAAAGAGGAGGGAAGGAGGGGAGGCAGGAGAGCTCAGGATGGGTAGAAATGGAGGAGATGCTTTCCAGCAAAAGGAGTTCAAAAGCCTGTGGACCAGAGGGGGAGCTGAGCCAAGGTCACTGTGAATTCATGTGCCTCATCAAGCAAAAGAGTTCAAAAGTCTCCTGACAGTCAGAAGCAGCAGGCAAGGCTGGGAGGCCAGGCCAGCCTGGGGCTCGCTGCAGGCACGACTCTTACCGAAGGCTGTGGGATTTTTTCTTGATCTCGTTCCAGCAAAGATTCATCTCCAGAGGGGCCTGGGGCCCGGCAGCACTGCTGGGAGCCCGGGGGGTCACACACGAGGGTCCTGCACCATCCTGGGAGGCTTCAACCTGGGCAGAAACAGAACCACACTGCATCCAGAGACTGCTGCCTGCTGCTTTGGGAGCTTGCCTGGGGACACCCACCCCACTCTGCCCTGACCCTGACTGGATTTTTGACTCTCAAGGGGGCTGCCCTGCTCCTTAGGTGGTCTGTTAGCAGCTCCCACGAAACTCCTGGGATGCAGTGCCAGTAACACCCCGGTTTTTTTAAGATTTTCTAAGCCTTCTGATGTTGACATTCTTGTAGTGAACTTTCTCACACACTTTCTGTAAATAACTCATTGTTTTGCATTCCTTTATGGAGGAGGAGAAACTTGATGGACTGTTGGTTTGTCCAGTGTCATTGGAGAGGTGGCACTGTCACCCTCCAATCCACTGTCACTCTTGCAAAACTATAAATGTTGGAGTCAGAAAATAAACTCCCCTTTTTTCTTCACCTTGAGAGCAGCAGTGTGACCTTGTGTTCTTTCGTGTCCTACAGTGACAGTGCAGCTCCAGCAGCACTCAGAGCAAAGGTTGAAGGGAGGGTTCACTGCTCATCTCCTGTTCTCCTCAGCTATCCAGCAATGAGCTTATCTTGCTGAGAGCTGTTAAGCCAGAGCTGGTCCTTATGTGTCACAGAGCCTGCAGGGCTAATGATGATTTTTCCCATGTTACACAGAGCTGCTGTGCTTCGAGAGGAGGCTGATCCTGCTGTTCCCAGGGACCAAGGGGATCTGCCAACATCCTCTATGCCATCCCCAGTGCTGGCACTTGCCACCTGCTCCTCTACAGAGGCTCCAGGATATTCCCTGCCTGCATGGCAAATCTGAGAAGCCACTTCTCCTCCACAGATGCTGCTGCTTCTCCTCCGCAGCCCTCCAGAATGAGCAGCCGTGGGAAGGGTGCTGCAAAAGGCCATGGAGAGGAGACAGCAAATCCCAGCCCAGCCAGGCAAGGGAGGCACATCCAGCTGGAAAAACTGGGTTCTGATCCCTGGACAACAAATCCTTGTTGGAATCCTCTCCTGAGCCTTCAGCACTGTATCATGCTCCTGCTCACAACACACTCTCTGCACGTGCTGGTGACAGCAACACACAGCATCAAAAGCCCCTGACACAGGACACAGCAAGTGAGAGGGGATTTTCTCTCCAAAAAACACAGTTTGTTAAGCAAAACACATGGACGCTTCCCCATAAGTGAGACATCAATGAGCTGTGTTGGAGAAATGGCAGCATTTCGATCGAGTGCTGCTTTGATATCAGAGCTCGCTTGAGATAATTATCCCCAGGTGCTTAATCAACCATAATTAAATGTGTTAGTACTTTCTAAACAGCATACAACAGGCCAGATAAGGGCAGCTGCCTTGGGGGAAAAGCAGCAGCTCTTGCAAGGGGAATGTGTACATACATACTTGTCACTTGTGCTGTCCAAGGGCTCGTGGAGGTGTCTGGAGAAGCAATTCAGCCAAGCCGAGGGAAATAACAGGCAGGAGAAAACAACCAGACAAGGAATTTGGCTGCACAGCTAAAAATACCCCCTCCACACCGGTTCTCAGAGAAAAATCAAGTGATCGCCAAGAGTGGTGCTAAGTTGGATTCATCTAAAAACATCCAACAGGCTGTTCTCTGCCTCCCCATCCTGCCACTCCAGAAACACCAGGAAAACAGAGAAAACCATCACCCACAGAGTTCACAGGATTCTTGGGGCTGCGGATAATGATCCAGGGAAGCTAAAACTGCTGCTTGCACATAGAAAAACCAATACTCTGCATGCGCAGGTGCTCATGGCACTGAAGTAGGTCAGTGCCAGGGAACTCTCCAGCCCTCCCCTCTATCCCAGGGGATTCCAAAGGAAGGATCAGCTCTACCTGGGTGCCACCACAGCACAGCTCTGCAGACAACCCAGCCCTCCCGGCCTTATTGCACAAGTTAAAAGCCCACCACGCCTGCAGCTCCCAAACCTTGTAGACAATCACGTAGCAGTGACCAAGCAGAGAGCAGGTGTTGAACACCTGCTTCCCTAGGACAAGCCCCCTGCAAGCCAGCAGAGAGAAAAATAAATGCTTTCCTGTTGGGGAAGATGAAACAGGAAAGCCTTATAAATATGATTGCCTAGCAAAAGATTTTGAAAATATGGAAACTATAAGCAAGATTGAAATGAAAGCAAGCTTTGAGATCCCTCAGTTACTGAAAAACGAAAAAACAATGGCATGGCCAGCTGAAGGTGATCCCCTTTTGATGGAACAACACCCTCTGCTTGCAGACAGGCCCAAGGCTCAGAGCAGACCCTACAGCTTGGCAGAAGGGGCCCAAAGAGGAGTTTTTAGGGTTTAAAATGTAACACAGTATAGTAATATAGTGATTCTTATAGGCTGTATGTAAATGCTATAGAATTTGTATATTGTACTAGATTGGTTAGTGAGAATCAGAATATTCAACTCAGAAGATGATTTATTGTATTGTAACGGGAACTTTGCTCGCTTGCCCCTCTTACTTGCTTACCCCTTTTACGCTCTTATGCTTTTGCTCTCTTACCCTTTTACTTTTTCACCCTCTCATCCTCTGCACCCCTCTCTTAGATCTGCTCTGAGCTGTGGCTGGCAGCTCCCAGCAGGGCCCTGCACCCAGGCCCTTTGCAATGAACCCCAAATCCCAGCAGGGCCCTGCACCCAGGCCCTTTGCAATAAACCCCAAATCCCAGCAGGGCCCTGCACCCAGGCCCTTTGCAATAAACCCCAAATCCCAGCAGGGCCCTGCGCCCAGGCCCTTTGCAATAAACCACAAGTTCCAGCCCTGGCTGCAGAGATCTCTGTCTCTGTCAGTCCCAACCATGGTCCCCCCATCACTCCGACACTTTCCCTCTGAGCATCCCCTCAGCATCCCTTCCCCAGAGCCCCGGGCCCTCACCTGTTGCAGGTTTACGCTGTGTCTCCCGCGGGCTGTGGCCGCTGCCCCTCGCTGCTCCCAGCCCCGGCTCCGCCGGAGGAACGGGCATCGCTCCCGCAGCGCCCCGGGCAGGAGCGGGCACGGCACGGCCCGGAGCCGGCACGGCCGGGCACTGACCCCCCAGGAATGCGCAGGGGGCGGCAGCCATCCCTGCCAGCCTCAATCCCAGCTTTGTCCAGCACATTCCAGCGGCCTCCAACCTGCCCCAACCCCGCGGCTGCCCTGGAGCACGGCGAGGGCAGGGATGTGCCCATGGGGACAGCAGGTGTGTGCAAGGCTGTGCTATTCACACGGCCTCTGAACAGAGAGAGGCTCTGAGACAAGCAGAGAAGAGGGAAAACACAATTCTTATCTCGCTTGCAGTGCCTCTGTTGGGCTAAAGTAGAATGCAATATGGAGATTGTTTACCCAGAGTGAGGATGCTTCATTCCCTTGGCCTGTCAGGGCCAGGTGTGTGTGTGTGTGTGTGGGACTGTCACGGGACAGTCAGGAGAGAATCAGAGATGAGTGCGGTTCTGGGCAGTTGTGAGCAAGAGTGAGTGCAGGGCAGATTCAGTTTAGATACAAAGGACATGGTATAGTATAATAAAGTAGTTCATTAGTAATTAATTAGCCTTCTGATGACAGAGTCAGATGCATCATTCTCTCTCCCTTTGTCGGAGTCACCTTTGATTTACAATACAGGGTCACTGGAAAAGCCATCCCTGCGAGGGCAGGGCAAAGGGGATGTGCTGGGATGCCCAGCACAGACCTTGGCTCCAATGCTGGAGCACACACAGCACACAGGGGTGTTTGCCAGGAAAGGGATTTATCCAGGAAATCATCCCATCAAGCCTCAGTGACCCAGAAGGTAAATAGGTTCTTGAGATCTGCCCTTGTTGTCCCCCACGTGTCCCTGCACAGTGTTGGGTACCAGCAGATGTTCATGCCAGCCTGGACCAAGTGCCAATAGTTTCTTTTTGCCAAAAAGCTCTGGGCTGGCTTCTTGTGTCCCCCACAGCCCTGACGCCCAGAATTTTTATCGTGCTCTCTTCCACCTACAGGGAGGGAAAGAAAAGCTCCCAGTATCTCCCCCTCTGTTCCCAGAGGGTGCTGCCCTCCCTGTGGGACCAGCACAGCCAGCTCCTCTCCTCTGCATCCCTCAGGTCCAACAGATGGGAGAGCAGCTCCCAGACTGGAGGAGGGGGCTGCAGTGAGTCCACAGCTGAGGAAGGGCTGTGTGCAGCCTGCCCAGAGCTCTCAGCAAGGACAGAGAAGCTGTTTCCTAGGCACCAACAGGGAGCTGTCATTAACACTGCTCCTGCTCCCCCTCCCCTCCTCTCTCCCAGCAAATCCCACAGGGCTCTGATCCCTGCTCAGCAGGTCAGGAAGGCTTTTCCCTGCTCATCCTGTTCTATCCCTCTCCCTCCTCACTTCATTTGCCAGGCTGTTTATCAACCACCCCTGGCCCACAGCAGCACTGTAGCAGTCACCCTGGGGCCAATTGGGGCCAAGAAACCCTGACTGAGCCACCAAGAGCCTGCCCCTGCCTCGTCCTTGCAGCTGGAGCCTCTCCAGAGACAGCTCTGCCTCCCTCCTGCACACCCCAGCTCCCTGAGGCAAACAGGTCCAGGGTGATGGTCAGCCAGAGCAGGGAGAGACCTCAGGCTCAGTCCTTGCTTCTCATGCTTGAAACACAACAAAAAAGGAAAAGGCAGAGCTGGGACCTGGTTTGTCCTGGGGAGAACACTGCCAGTGCCCAAGGGAACATTTGGCAGTGCCCAGACAGGTGAGAGCACCCTGGGACCAAGGGCTAAAGAGGGATCCACGGCCTGGCAGAGCCCGGGCAGCCTCTCCCCACAGCAGAGGTGCTAAAGCACCTCATGCCAGCCCAGTGCAGAGCACAGGCAGCCTTGCAGACAGCTGCCAGCACACCTTTCTGTCCTTCCATCTGCTCTGCCATTTACCCAGGGTCCCCAGAGACCTTCCTGCCCCTCTGCTGAGGAGCCTGGTGAAGGAGGAGGGACACCAAGATCTGTCCCTCGAGATAATTAGATTAGTAAGAGGTCAGATTCCTGCTCTGCCTTACAGCATCAATACAACCCACCAGGGGCTTATTTCCAATCTCCTCTCTGCAACCAGGAAGAGTAGAAAAGCTACATTTTCACCAAAAGCTGACATTCCTCCAAGTTTCCAGGAAAGAAAAAAAGCCCAACCAAATACATGAGAGGTGTTTACAGTAACCTCTCATTCTTTATTGTGGGAGAGCTCAGAGTCCAGCTCTGCAGGTCTCTCCTCCCCTGCTTTGGGGAACGCTCTGCAGCAGCAGTGCCAGAGCAGAGCACACGCTCTCCTCCTGGAGTGATGGGGGCTGGAGCTTCAGCCTCCCCTTCCCCAGGAGCAGAGGGGCTGCTTTGCCCCCCAGAAAGCTGCAAGATGTGCACAAATCTGCCAGAGAAGGGCTCCAGGGGCAGCTCTTACCTGAGAGAGCGGGCGGGCAGGGCTGCTGTGCTGCGCCTGGGCCGGGAGGGGCCACTCAGGACACGGAGGGAGGACGTGGAGCCATTCCTGCATCACCAGGGGCTGCATCAGAGCTGATGGTCACGGGCATGGAGCACCTGAAAGGCAGCAGCAGAGTGCCTGGGTCAGCCTGCACCTCCTCACAGAGCAGAGCCCCTTCCCAGCTGCCTGCAGCGCTGCCTCCACGGCAGCTGGAGACTGAAGGAAGCATTTTTAATTTAAGGTACTTCTACTGGTGCTACAATCTAGTTTCATCTAAGCATCCAACTCTTTTCTTCCACCTGGTTATGCAATTTGCTGTTAGTGAGTCCCACAGACTGCACTGCACTTTTAGAAAGGGTTGGGTTTCTTGAACTGTACAAGATGCCCATGGTTATAGAAAGGGACAGAGGATCTCACTAGCATGGCCATTGCTCTAGTTGTGGTTGAGATAACATTCACTTTCTTCCTAGTAGGTGGTACAGTATGGTTTTTAATCCAGAACAACTTATGTTTAGACAGAACAGACATTTTCCCATAACAGACAACATTTTCAAACATATTTTTTCCTTTTATATTCAGAAGGCAAACTGCCTAGAGCCCCAGCTTCATGTATCTCATACTGTGAGCTAGCTTTTTATGAGATTTTGCTCATTATGAGCTATAAAATTCCCTTCATTATCCCCATTTTTGAACTGCATGACCTGTAAAGCCAGCTAGCAGTGGCCCCTGGACTATTCCATAGATCAGAAATGAGACCTCTGCTCACAATGCTGCTGGGTTTTGTTGTTTGGACTCTAAATGAGCTAAAACAAGGATTCATTTCATTGCCAGCGCCATCTCAGCTTTATGGAAAGCCACGAGAAATAGAGCTCAGAGAAGACTTGGTGACTGCTTTCCTACTTTTACAAGGTGAAAATCACCTGCTCCAGCAGACAGAGCTCATGGCTGCCTGGAGATGAGGCTGCCTGCAGGGCAATGAGTGATGCTGATGGAAGGAGGCTGCTGGCTCCTCCACACCAGCTCAGCTGGACAGCTGGGGACCCTCCTGCTTGGCAGGGCAGGGCAGGATCAGGCAGCACGTCCTGCACTGACAGCAGCCACACTGCACAGCTGAGGAGAAACCCCCCTGGCCCTGTGCACGCTGCCCATCCCTGGCACCTCCACAGCCTCACTGCCCTGCCTGAGCCTCCTCTGCCTCTCTGCCCTCAATTACACACATTAAGAGATTATCCTGTGATTTTTTTAAATCTCTGAGTGATTTTTACAGCTATAATGCTCTCCCTTTCCAGCAGAACAGCCTGTGCTGAGCTCTCCAGCAGGCTGACAGTCCAAGGTCTCGTCCTCTCCCTCTCCTGCCCATTAGCACCAATGAGCACTGCAGGCTGTGCATCCCTGCTCCTTCCCCCATGCAGGCAGGGGATTATCAGGGGATGATGAGACCCACATTAATCATTATAAATTCCAGGGTCTTCAAAGCCCTGCAGCCTCTTGGTGCAAATTCACCACACCCAACCCCAAAGGTACAGAAGATTTCTGACAGAAGGTAGCACCACCTCCTTTTCCTCCAGTGCTTGTGCCATTTGGGCTTTGTTCCTCTAAATGACACTCAATCTAGCTGAGATACAATTCTCAGGGTGTGGAAAGCTATTTTTCCTCAAAGCCCCTGACAGAGGAATGCCCCTGAGCTCTTCCCCAGGACAGGGAAATCCATGGATTTTCCAGTGAGGTTCTGTGATATCTCACTGTAGCTGCCATCCTGAGGCCTGGGTTTTCCTGTGCCACAGTGCAGTGAAACTGCAGAGGTGTGTGCTGGCCAGAGGAGTTCAGCCAGCCCCCCAACAGCACACACACACCCCTGGGCTCTCTGCTCTTAGCCTGGCCCCTGGCAGTGCCTGCCACCAGCACAGAGAGCAGGAGCAGCGCTGGGCAGGTCAGCAGCTCTGCTCTGAGTGCATTTTGCTGAGTGACAGCTGTGCATGCACAGGGCAGGTGCACTCTGAGACAGGGGTGGGTAACCCTGCTCCTGCAGGTATCCATGGAGTGTGTCCATGCTCCCTGCCAGCATCATGGAAATAAGGACAGGCATTGCTGCACTCCTGAGGGCTGGCTCCTTGAACTCCTCCAGGGATGGCAGAGCCCATCAGGACACAGATGGCACAGGGAGCTAAAGCCTGTCCAAGGCAGCAGTCACAGCACAAACTGAGTGCCAAGCAAAGGGCACTGCCCAGCCGTGTCCTGTGCATCACCTCCCTGCCAGGAACACCAGAGCAGGGTGGAGGGCAGTGCCTCAGCTGCCCTTTGGCACTCTGCAGCAGCAAACACAAAGCCCAGAGGTAGAGAACCCAGATGGGACTGAGCGAGCTGCACAGCAGGCAGCACAAAGGAGCACATTCAGGGGAGAGAGAGACAACCAGACAGAGAGGCACGTCTGCAGGCAAGCCAGCAGCTCCACGGGACCCCCTGCCAAATTCCCTGCTATTGCTGGAACCAAGCAAGGAGAAATGCTCTTGGATCCGCTCTGCTTCTCTGCTGAGGCACACAAAACAGCTCCAGTTCTGGCACTCCTACCTCAGTGCTTCATACAGCTCTGGGGCTGGGCACTGCAGCATGTGGAGCAGATTTTGTGGATGCTTCCTGGCTAAATTCCTGCTGCCTGATGCCTCCTCCTGTCAAGAGCCAAACCTGTGATCCACTCTGCCTCTCCCACACCAACATCCACCTTCTGAACTCTGCTGTAGGTTGGTGCTGGAGCCCCAGCACACAACAGCCAAGGTTCAACATCATTCAAACCAGACTGAAGTGCAGACAACAAAAACTCTCATCCCCACAGCCTACTCCAACCTCTAATTGAAAATGAGTTGAGAGGTTCTCCTTTGGAGGGCTCAGGGAACAACGTGGTCGGGCTGTTCAAACAGATACAAAGTGAGCTTGGTCCCCTGGGCACATTTCTGTGCAAGCAGAACAAGCATCAAGGCTCAGGTGAGAATTCCCACAGGTGGGCACTGCAAGAAGCAGCTGCAGAGTCCCCATGGAGCAGGGACTGGGGCACTGCACTCACACAGTGCAGACAGCAGGGAGGGAAACCCTTCCACTGGTGTCTCTCACCTGTCTGTGCTGGAGGAACCACTCCAGGCACAAAGGTGTCAGATCAGAGGCATCAGGTACAACCTCCTTACCTGGGGCTGTTTTGCATCCTCCCCCATGCAGAGCACACAACACTTGAATCTGCTCTCAGAACACCCTAACAAATGAAGCAGTGCATGTTCCACAGTGCTGTGTGAGAGCTCCCAAACACTTCAGTACCCAAACCACTACCACAGCTGAGACCTTGATGATCCTCTAGCTGAAAAATGAGAAAGCAAAAAATCTGGATGTTACTTTTCAACAGATGAATGCTTGGGCATTAAAGGTACTAAAACCAAAATAATTGCCTTTTTTTCCTCTTCCTACTTGTTACAAATTCAGCACTGCAGAGCCTGTCCCACTCCCCCCTTTCCAGGCAGTCTGACAAAGGCAGCTGGAACAGCCTTTGCCCAGCCAGTCCTGCTCCAGCTCTGTCACACAACTCTGCACCACCCTGGGATCTCTGTGCCCTCTCTGCTTCCCAGACCTGCTGCAGCAGCACCCCTGGCTGGCTGGAGAGGCTGCCCCAGCTCCTCAGCACCTCTTCTCCATCCCAGCCAGAAGGAAGGCGACAGCTTGCCACCAGTGCACATGGTGCACAGACTTCTCCAATTCTGCTGCATTTGTTTAAAATCCTCCTGATAGAAACCCATATCCAAACTCCCCCAAACAGTTTGGGAATTCACACTGCAGCTGACCCTCCATGGCTAAAGCAAACCCCCAGGATTAGAAACCTGCCACAGGCAGTAGAGTGTAATGTTGAATTTCCAGATCAAGAGGTCTCTCAATCACAGGGTTTATGCTTTGAATTCCTAATTTCCTCCTAAACATTCTTCCCTGAAACTTTCCACTTCAGATCTTGGCCCATAAGGAAAAAAATATGGGAACATCTTGAGGCAAGGCAGCTCAGCTCAGCCTCTATCCCATGAGGAGGGTGGAAATACAAACATGTTCCCTGCTGCTGGAAATGTTAATGGCTTTGTTGTTGTTTAACTTACTGTACAGAGAAGTAATAACATTTTAGCTCAGCATGTTCGGTGTCCTTTCAGGGGAAAGGTGGGAGGTTTGTGGATATTTCAGAGTTCAGCTCCCATGTAGATGCTAACAAAGGCAGCATTCCCAGGCTGACAGGCAGCAGGACTCCCTCGACAGCGTAACAACACATCCTGTTTCAGCAAAAAAAATTATTTTCTGCACTTGTAAGTAAATAATTTAAGCCTGAGATCGCAGGCCAGATGACCTACTTCCCAAGACCCCACTGGTCAAGGTTTGGTGAGAGAAAAGCAACCTTTGTCCCAGTGGGATCAACATCAAAACAACACAGAGCACTGGCCCTTCATCTCCATCTCTTTTCAAACCCAGAATAGATACCCAAACACACTCCCACAAAAATCATCCCAACATTCTCCTGGTGTTATGTGCTCCCATGTACCCTGAAAGGGACTGTCAGCAATCTTCCACATGTGGGAGCATTTCCAACCCCATCATCTGAGGGTTAAAAATCCCAGGGGCCAAAGCTGGGCTTCACACTGCACTTCCACCAAAGAACCAGGGCCCCTTTATTAATTAAAATGAAGGGTGATTCAATTAAGCACCTGTGCATGAGAAGTAACACAAAACCTTGGTTTATCTGGTGGTGAGCAAGCAGCACAAGATGTGTTATTCACTGAGGGTGGGTCAAGTGGGGACTCTCACATCTAATGAGCTCCTTTCTTAAATGGCCACTTGGACTTGGAGCTCATAACCAAAATGTTATTTTAATTCAATGGATAAACAGGTGCCACACATCTTAATAAGGAAGCAGCATCCTTTCCCCTGGCTCACTCACTCTCCAATTTCCTAAGCAACAGAATACACACACTCACACAACCTCAAACTGAAAAATTTCCCCAGTTGGCTTTGCACTAGGAAACTGTGGTGATGATGATGTCCCCACCTCACCAGGTGAGTGTGGGTGTATGCCCACAACATGGTCATGCAACACTGACTACCCTTCTCTCGGCTCAAAAATAACTTAGGGAATTTTTTTACAGGAAGATTGAAAAACTTACATTTCTTTCGCATATCGTTTCAGACTCCCAGCTGGGTTTTAAGTTGCTCCCTCTAAAGCTCACTTTTCCTAGGAACTCTTCCCCTCTCTTAGCAGCTTAAAGTACTGAGATAATGACTCGAGCAGGCAGAGGAGCCAGCTGTGAGCCCACAGCCCCACTGGGCTGGGCACAGAGGAGCTGCTGCCTGCTAGACCTGACAGACAGAAGGAGCAGGAGAAGAGCAGGCAGCAACCTCCCAAAAGGGACAGCAGAACAGGGGAAAAACACTTGCTTAATGACTGAAAGAAGGTTGCACCGAGCATAAAAATTGAACATTCCTTCAGAAATGTGGCTCCTGTAGCCCTGAAACTGCCAATTTAAACCAGTAAAAACCTCAAGCTTTGCCTTTCTCCTCTAAGCACCTGAACCTCCCCTGCTGCTGGAAGCAGCAAACAAGTTTTGCTGCATTGTGAAAAGCACATCACCCATTTGCCAGGCTGTGTAACTGATCAACAACAGTGGGAAGAGCACACCCACGCTCAGCTCTGATGGCCAAGGCAGTGCTGACTCCTGGCTGCCTTGGCACTTGGCTTCTCGCTCTCATGTAAAGCTGGCACCTGCTTCTCCAAACCGAATGCTGTGCCTTGCCCCCAAGGTCGTTTTTACAATAAACTCCCTGCCAAAGCACAAGGCTCTCTGCCCTTCTGAGGCCATGAATTTAATGGCCAGGCTGTGTGCCCCATGGAGTCACATTTCCTTTCCTTACTTGAGATGTGGCAGAGTGACCTTATTCTTATGCAAAGGAAAATGGGATGGAGCAATTTTGGCTCAATTCTGAAAAGATTGGTTTCATCTTCATGAAAATGAGAGTTTTTTGAAGACTGAGTTCTTTCTGGTCAGTATGTCTTATTTCATGAGACTTATAATTCCTCTGTTATGCCTTTATCACAGACACCCAGGCTAAAGGGGAAACCTTGAATGTACTTCTAGAAACATGACTATATTCAGAAATAACCATATGTCTCCAGAACTCAGGACTTTTGTTCGAACCCATTCATTTAATCCCTTCCCTGCCTCACTTTGCTTGGTTTTGTGAAGAGCCACTCCAACCTGAGCAGCCCCATCCACAGTTCCAGCCCTGGCCACGTTTAGAGAGCAGCATTGATCTGCCTCAGGCATTAATCCAGAGGCATGATCCTCATCCCACCTCAGAGAGGACCTGAACACAGCACCACATCACAGCAACACTCCAACACTTCCCCTCCCAGCACTCCACATTCCTGGACACTGCTGCAAAGGGAGACCGTGGTCCTGTTCCTTTCCAGAGAGCCACCACATCCTTGCTGTCTCCAGAATCCTGCCTGGACAGCTCCCACAGCAGCAGGGAAAAGCTTCCAGCCCAGGGAGGGTGTGAGATGGCACCAGAGCCACATGTGAGTGCCAGGAGAATGGAAACACCCCCAGCACAGCTGAACCTGATGGCTGGGACCTCACACAGCTTCCTCAACAAGGGCACTGTGCTCAGGCAGGAAAGGCCATTAATGAGAATAACCAAACAAGAACTCCCACAGGTCCAAGGCAGAGAGGTGAGCAGCAGGAGAGGTGTGAGGGACCTTGGATTAGGGCACAAGGAAAACAAACTGACCAAAAACTGACTAGACCTTTTTTACATCACTAAAACCCAAAATACAAACAAGCATTGGTTTCTCCCAGACAAAGCATGGCATTTAAGGGTATGGGGAAAATTGCTCCACACCCCTGTCTGTCACTGCACATGGGCAATCTCAGCACTGAAACCCCACAAATACAATGCTGGCACTTCCACCAGTGCACCTCCACAGCGGTGATGCTGTGCTGGAGGGAAGGCTGAAGGGAACAGTCTGGACTGGGCACCTGGAACAATCTGTGGCACCAAATCTTGAGAAAGCACAGCCCAGGCTGTCCTGTCTGGCTGGGAGAGGGAGGCAGAGCACTGAGCCCTGGGAGCAGGAGAGGTCCTGGGCTTCCTGCAGACAATCAGGGCTGCCTGCATCCAGGGGAAGGTCAGTGGTGGCAATACCAGCCCTTGAGAGGGAGGAGGAGGAGGAGGAAGGATGAGTGAAAGGAGCTGGGGGAGGGGAGGGCGGACACATAAAGGAGCGAGGCTGGACCGTGTAAGGTGCTGAATGGGAAGGGCAGAGCTGGGACTGTGGGCTGATGCTCGTGAGGAGTGTTTCGGTGCCCTGATCCTGCCAGGAAGATGCTAGAAGGCCACCACACGCCCTGCCCGGGGTAAATAAACACTGCCGGGGTAAATAACCCTTCAATGAGCAAAGCATCGCAGCCGGGCACACCGGGCTCTGCTGCTCGCCTCGGGAATCCGCATCCCCAGCTGCTCCCCGGCCTCTCCCTCCTGGAGATGCTCTTGGCCGCTCTCCTGCTCCCACCCCGACACCCTTCTCTCCTTCTCCGCAAGTTTCCTCACCCGCACATGCACGGGCAGCGCTGCTGCCCAGGGACACGCACGCCCCAAAGAGCGCATTGCCCACTTTGAACCATCCATCCGAATTCTCCCTTTTCCCAGCCCAGGCAGGAACACGGGCATTTTGCCGTGGCCTACCTTGCGAGCGCGGCGGGTCCGGGCGGGCAGCGGGGCTGGCTGTGAATCAGCAGCGGAGCCCCTGGGGCAGGGCTGCATGCTGAGCCTCGGCACCGCTGCCTTCCTCCTCCTCCTCCTCCTCCTCCACCGCCCCGGCTGCTGTGTTGCTATGCCATCACATCCCCGGCAGCAGCAGCAGCAGCAGAGGCTCGCCCGGCTCACAGAGATCCCCTCGGATGGGCAGGGAGCAAGGACGGAGCCCCCCGAGCGCCCGGCCCTGCCAGAGCCCGGCCGAGAGCGAGGATGCCGGGCAGGGGAGGGAACAGCGGGGATGCGAAGATGGGCACGCACGGGAGGAGGAGGAGACAAAATACACATGGAAAGGGGGAGAGAAAAGGGAGGAGGGGAGAGGTGCAAACACACAGAGATCTGACCTCTGGGGAGCTGCCACGGGCTGCTGGGCTCAGCCACGCTTCCCTCTGCTCGCCGGCATCTCCCACCGGCTCTCATTTTAGGTTAGATATGGCCACGCGTGTGCTGGAAAATGCCAGGCACATTCGCCTCCTTCCTTAAGCACAATTTGGGTATCTGACATTAGATTTTTGTAATTTAAGAATAGCCCGTTTTAAAGTTAAAGAGCAAAAATAGGATTATCGCTTAATTTTGGGTGTGCTTCCTGTTCTTCTTAGAAAAGAAAAATAAGTAAAGGAAGGAGGCAATTCTCATTCTCCTTTTAAATGTCAGGGTATCTTCTCTCAGCTCGCAAGAAACAGGAGGATTGGAGCTGCTAGCTTGGGTGAGGACACAAACAGACACAGAGTTGGGGTTTTTGTCCATAGATAACAGTTTACAGTTCTGCAGATCATTCCACCCAAGGATTTCAAACTGCTCAAGCCACCAAGTGATGTTATTTTCATATAACACAAAAAGAAGCAGAATTCAATTACTTGGTGAAAAAGAGGATTCAAATGTAATCCCAGCTCTCTGTTTTAAGCACTAGTCTGTCTCAGCCTCTCCATGGGAAAATTAAAAGTCAGAAAATACAATAACTCTGGTCCTTGTCAGAACAGTCTTTAATGAGTCTTAGCCCATTTTTCCCCAGAGCTGGCAGACTAAAGATGTTATTTTGCTGCTCACACAGTTATGTTATCCAGAAATATCAGTGCTGTTTATAAACATTTTCCATTTCTATACATTTATTCCCTGTCTCAGGTGTATTCCAAAATGCAGGTTCACTCAGAACCAGCACTGTAACAGCTTCACAACTCCAACATATTCCTGAAAAAAATCAATCCTGGTCAAGCCAGCAATGGAAATAACAACTGGCAAACTCTGCAGCATCACAGGGCCTCCTGTGGGTGTAAGGATGATGGTGCTGCACAGAAGGACAGTGCCCAAACCACCCCAGGGCTGTGGCCAGCTGGGTGGGGAGCCCACAAACACCTTTCAGCTAGTTTGGGCACCTTACAGAGCAAAACCTTAATCCCAACACCATGGGGATGCAAACAAATCAAAAGTTTTTCTAGGTAACTAGTTTAAACATGGAAAATGTTTAAAACTCAAAATATCATTGATCTTGTGTAAAATATGTTTGAGAGAGTCATCAGTAAACCAGTGAGCTCCTTGGGATGGTAGCAGCTAGAACCTGCAGCAGGTGGGTGCCTCAAGTTCTCCCTTGATCCCAGATGGGTGCACCAGGAGTCAGGAGCAGAGCACAGCGAGGCACAGAGAACTCCTGTAACCACACTGAAAGGAGATTTTTAAATAGCAACCTCCTTATCTTTGGTTCCAAAAGGAGCAACACTGAATACTTGGAGTACCAACCCAAGAATACTTATTCACTCCACACCTTCTGCTCTTAAAAGCTTCTTCAATAGCTCCTGCTTCCACAACAGCTGTACTGATGCAATAAAATCCCTCCTGGAAAGCTGTATTTAGACCAAAAAAAAAAAAAAAACCAGATATGGATCAGAAGACAAAAATGAGCAGAGACTCTGCTGGGCTATTTTTGTGCACACAGACAAATAAGAAATCTTGGGTTAAATAAGGAGAGAGAGAGGAGGGAAATAACAGCAGAGTCTGGAAGGCTGTCCAGGCAGCTCCACAGACACCATCCTCCAGAGAGACAGGGCCAAATCCGATGGCAGCATGTGTCTGTCACCAGCAGCAGCTGTAAGGGACATGACAACATGGATAAACATATCAAGCCAATCTACACATGCACACAAGACAGACAGCAGCACAGAGATGTGAACAGACAGCATGAACTACAAAAACAAGGTACTTTCCTGTACAAGCATCCTCAATTATTGATTGTTAAAATGCAGTAGAGAAAAAAAAATATCTCTTGTGTCAGTTTAGTTTAAATTATGAGGCAAACCAGAATCTCTGCTGGGAGAGTTGCTTCCAGGGCTGGAAACATCTTCCCAAGTCCTCCAATACTTTCTGTTTTAAGGATAAAATTAGGGCAAGGAGAGGAGGAATTCAGAACTCAAGGGGAACGAGGGAGACCAGCTCGGATGTGTCATAATCACAGTTTTCACATAAGCACTACAACTTTTTTAAGTGTATGGGAAGGTTTCTGAGATGAGAGGCTAAATTTGGTGTACTTTGAGTTCTGAAGAGAACTTAAGCCAAAAAAAATCTCCCAAGGAGCTCCAAGAGCTGAGCTTCCAGAAGATACAGTGGTACTTACTTTATGTATTCCCCTAATGAAACATTTCAGTCATTTTCTGGTTTATGAAACAGCAAATATGTACCTTGTTAGGAAAACTAACAATGTCCACCCTCCCAACAGGGATATCTCAATATGAACAGTGCTAAATACAGTGTACAATCATACAGTAGGTAAAAATTGGGACAAGTTTTATAAGGCTTGAACATAAAATTCACATATAGAGAGAGACACGGACAGAATTTTTAGTTTGAAAGTTCTAAAAGCTATGAGGGCTGTGTTTGCTTTCAGCTTAAATTCTGTATTACATTCTCAATATACAAAGCCATTACTATTAATCACTTGTAAGTTGGAATATCCATAACAATAATTATTCTTGCATTACCAACCAAACAAAAAACATTACCTAAAATTCTGGCATTCATATTTTCAACATAAAACTTCAGGGTTCAATATAATTAAAGGCTATTACTTTTACATTTTTCTTCCCATAAGTTCCCACCAATTAACTTTATCTTCTAAAATAGTGCTTGTCACAGGGAATTGGCTCCCAAAATGTGCTCTTTGAAACATCACATCTCCTGAAAGAGAAAGTTCATCTCTCTGGTACAGAAGAGAAAGTATTGTTACCATCCTTTGGAAACTTTGGTAAATTCTTTCCCTTTCAGAGTAAAGCTCAAATTTATCCATTTACCCCAATTAAAGTGTTTTGGCCAGGAACAGAATGTAGACTTATCCTTGTTAAAAGGAGAATACAGGCAGACAGCAAGAAGAGCACTTTCCCTAGAGCCATACACCCACAGTCCTTGTGGATCCATCTGCTGGAGAAGAGTTTAGTGAGAGGCTTGTGAGCCAGGACAAGGTCCCTTATGGCTTGAAAAAACTCCAATTTCTCCCCAAGAGTCTACAAATCCCTGTTTTCCTGAGACACAGGGCTCCCTCACCTGAGTCTCCTCCTCATTAAAGCATCAGACAGTGCTGTGCTCTCTCACAGCTGCCCACAGCCAGACAGCTGCAGCTCTGTTTTGATTCAGGATCATTGATCTCAGTGGTTGTGCTGTTCCTACCTGGGAGGGGAAGCCAGAGGAGCAGGTCTTGCACAAAGGGACAGACCTGCCCATCAATTCCAGTACATTAGACAGGCCAGCAGGCTGGGAGCAGAGCACAAAGAGCCTCCCTTCAACAAGGAGGAGCAAAACTAGAATTAGAGCCCTAAGAAAATAATTTTGTTGACTGGATATTGTACCATCGTGGGGGGCTTTCTTTTCTTGTTTTGTTTAAATAACTGATATAAAATAAATAACTATACCTCTTTTGCTAGCATCAATAAGCACAAAAACCTTCCCAGAGCAGATTCTACCCTGCTGAAAGCATTTAGAAAAGCAGCAGGGTACTTTCTAAACACATGGTACCTGGGGTGAGAGAGAAGAATGGGCAGAGAACTGATACAAGCCATGCACTCAAACAGAATTAATCCCCCTTTTCATTTGTTCCCACATAGGCCTTGAAACAATCCCCCCAAATGAGAAATAGAGACTATGAGGGAGGAAGGAAATCTTTTCGGAGCAGCAAGTGCCAAAAGAAAGAGGCAAGGGTATCAAAAGAGTGTAAAAGAATTTGGGGGGAGAGATGGAGAAAGAAAAGAGAAAGGAGAAAATGGTAGAAAAGAAAGCAAAAGCATGCAGGAGAGGAGGGTAAGGCAGACAAGGCAGATTTCAGGGGCTGGTTTGTTCTTCAAAAGCTGTCAACACATTTACAATGTGCTTTCCATCCCCCTCCTGCTTTACTGGGCTGTGCACTCAAAGGAGCAGGAAAGCAATCACACAGGAACTGCTGAAGATTCACTTGGACACAGAACAGAGGTGCCCTGAGAGAAAGGAAACTGCTTAGTGATCCGTGCACAACAAACCATGATGGGGATGGTGCAGGGCCTGAGACTGGAGAGAGGGCTGGCAGGAAACCTGCAGAGAGCAGCCTCTTCCTGCAGAGATCACACTGGCAGCACTGACACTGGAGCAGAGCAAGCCAGGCTGCACAGGGATACAGCTGCACATCAAATGTGTGTTCACAGCAGAAGCTTATCCCTGCATTCTTGAAAGGAAGGACCCAAAGGATTTGGGCAGAGAGTAAAATCTTTCAAAGTATCTGTTGCAATTTGCAGCCTAAACCCAGTGCCTGGAGCTCAGGCACATTATAGTGAGTTAAATATCCCCTGAGTGGGGCTGTGCTGGAACAGCCCATCCTGTGTCACGTTTCTGGCAGGTACCACAGCCTGCCTGATGCATGTTCACTCATTCAGCTGCAGAATGGGATCACACCTCAGCCCACAGATTTCTCAACACTGTCAAGGTTAAAATGGTATTTAGAGCCTGTGTAGGTACCTACAGCCCCCTTTTTTTTTTTTTTTTTTTAAGATCAACTGTTTTGGTTTCTACATTTGTGCAAGAGTGAGCCTGGAGATTAAAGCCTTTATTAAAAAAATCTTACCCTCTGTTATGCAGACTTTTTACTCCTACGAGACAGGAAGCTGAGAGGCAGAGAGGCATCCTCACAAGGTACACACACACCTTGCAGGATGGTATTTGTGTGCTTCAACACCTCCCTTGCCAACTATAATTACTTGGACAGGTCTAACAGCTACATTCAGTTCTCTCAGGAATCCTGTGCCCAAACCCACATCACCAAATGCTAACGACATAAAAGGTCTCCTTGGTCAAAAGGTTTGGTGGTATCCAGCCTTCTTCAGAACATAATTGTTGCTTCCATTTTAAAAAGCAGAGCTGTAATGAGGGAAACCCATTGGTAGAATATAAATCGTCTTTCCTGGAAGAAAATACTTGAAGACTTTGTTCTTTCAAGATATTCATCATCCAGAGCAAGCTTTTTACCAATCTCTGTTGTTTTTCATCCAGACTAGATGCATCCTCTGACTAAAGAGCACATAAAGAGCTCCCTCACACACTCTCTCAGGAGCCATGGAGCTACAAATCAGCCCAGTGTGTATTATTAATGACAAGTTATCAGAAGATCTAGGACAACAGCCAGGCTGGAGTTTCTCTGTGCTGTGATTCTATGGAGAAAATGAACCCTTTGCCAGGTCAGACCCCACAGTTTCCCTTGCTCCTGTCTCCACTGTGCACAGATTTGTGATAAGCCATTTTGTCACAGCAGCCAGGAGGTGATTACCCTGCCCCAGAGGCCTCACAACTGAGCTCAGCCTAAAAGACAAAGGTAACCAAGGGAGGAGACACTGGGTAGAGGCACAAAGATCTCAAAGATTGTATAAAAAAAGGCAAAGTGGATTTAATTTTGGTGGCAGGTAAATGTTACTAGAAGAGTTCAGGAGCACCCATGTTGGCACTTGCTAGAGCTGCAGTACAAGCCTCACAGATTCCATTTTCTGAGTGGTTACAGCTGTACCACCTTCTAAATCCTTGGGTCCTGATTTATTCATGGCATTAGGAATGCAAAATGCAAGCAGAGGGAAGTAGGCCAACAAAAGAATAGAAAGCAGGGATACAGAGGAACCAGTTTCTTCATTCCAGCTGAAAACAGGTTGAAATTATTAACTCTTTCAGAGGAAGCTCTCTCTGGAAGGGCAGTAGACTCTGATGCATAAAGGTGCACAAATGAGTCTCCCACCACAAAATTAAAATGATGAACAGGAACACAAAGCAAACATGGCTTCAGAAGAAGATTTCAGATTAACTCTAGCCCAAGGCATCTGGATTTTCAGATGCATAATGCTCCCTGTGTCTGACAGGGAAGGGTTAATGGCTTTGGTTGTGTGACCAGATGTTCAGCTGGTGCAACTCAACACAGATCCATTAGAAATTAGTGGAGCTGTGGCTGCTTACCCCAGACAGGGTTCTGGCCCACTACTTTGAAATCCTATTTAATACCCACTAAGAGATTTTTCCAAAGGGAGAGGCCTCACTTTTTGAAATCAGATTAAAAGCTACTAGCGATGCTACAGGAGGAGTTAAACTGAAATGGCCACTGCCATGGCCTGTTTATGATATTACAAAACCCCTAAATGAAAAGCCTGCAGAAGCCTCATGATAACACCCCAGCACAGCTGTTTCTGCTACTGTTTCATAGTGTCCACCTACCTTACAATGGGCTGAAACAGACATGAGAGGTAAATCGCTCATTTGTCACTTACCAGGAAATGGATGGGTCTTGACTGTGTCCATTTTAGTGCTCAGAGCAGCTGTGGTCAGCCAAGTCTTTGAGCACATGCTTTTAACAGAAAATAGTCTGCAAAATTTGCTGTGATGATTCAAATGCAAAGAGCAAGCAGGGGGAAAAAGATAAGAAAATAGAAAAGGTACAGTAGCACATTTCTCCATAAAAGGGCCATTCTTACACTCAAGTGCAATGCTACTCAGATAGAGGGGAAAAAAAAAGAGAAGAAAACTGTCCAAATGTCAAAAAAGACAAGAGTTACCACAGCATAGAGGCTAAAAGTCATCTCTGGTGCCCAATAATACCAGGCACATTTTTGCTGCATGGGATGGATTTTAAACAGGCTGGATCTTGTCCATCCAACAAAACAAACAAACAAACCCATAAAAAAACCCCTGACATTAAAATGATCTGTCCTGTTGCTGTAGTTCTGCACTTCTAAGTGCCCAGCCCGTGTACTTGAATGTCAAAACTGTGCAGAGTTTGCTTAAATACTTTCACAACCCAGGGTATAACCAAGACCTGTGATGCTGCAAGTCTTCCATAACATGATTCTGTGTTTCCTCAACCAAACACCAACCCCAAGGGAAAACTGATCTCAGCACCAGTAACTGTAAAACATTCAGTATATCCTCAAGGATTCTCTATAAGCCCCTTTAAATACATTTACACACATCACACACACTCTTAAGAACCCTGGCATCTTCCACAAGTGAAATGAAGGCTCTGGCAGCTGACAGGAATGCACCTTCCACAAACTCCAAATTCCAAACAGGAATCCTTGTCTTCCTGGCTCTTGCCTCTTTGAGATGTTCACAGCCTTTCCAGCATAAGTGGAAATAATATTTCCAACACCTTTTTGAAGGTAGCTTCACAGAAAAATAATACTAGTTATATGTTGGGGCCACATCTTGAAACATATCCACTTGGAGGAATTTTTAATAGGTGGAGTTTCTCCTGTTGAAAAAATAGCATCAGGGTTTTGAAGGTCTGTTTCTCCTGACAAAAATTAGCAAGCAGCACTTACACTTCTTGGGATAAGAGAGATGAAAGAGAAGGGCAATACTTTAGACATTAACCAGATGTACTTGAGCTGAGAACTCTGGTACTCAACCAGGCTGATTTTGAGGGGATGAAGAAAGCAAACATCTTGAGTGGCTCCAGAGTTGCTCTCAAGACTGATTCCTTTACTAAATCAAAGCACAGATTCACAATGCAAAATTCACCATCATCTAACCCAACTCTCAAGTGGTTACAACCTTGTTTCACAGCAGAAAAATAAAGTTCATTCAGATTTTGGAAACCTCAGTTCAGCTTCTACTCAGACTTAAAATGAAATTACAGGAGAAGATACATTTTGTAAGAGTTTTTTCAAAATGACACATTAGAAATACTTTACAGAATATATATTATACATATGTACTCAATATACAACACCTACCAAGCTAAAAACACAAAAAGGGAAAGTTACATTTGCACTTATCAATACAGAAAATGGTGAGCTGGTGGCAACACTGTGGAAGTGCTCACACCAATAAATCAACTGAACTCCAGTTCAGTGTACTTTCCAGCTGTACTAGAACATCATTAGAGCCACAGTTAGCAAAAAAACTGTTCCTTAAGCCTCAAAATGAAAATTAATTTCAGGAAGGTCAGATTGGTCAGTCTGTTAAAAGTCATGCAGAGTACAAGAGGGGATTGGGAAGCTCACATTGCTCCAATCCAAGACATACACAGCATCCCTGAAAGGCTGATGGAGTTATTTCTCATTACCTGCTGCTGAGGAAGGCAAAGCAGGTCAGAGGTCAACATTACTTATAAATGAAGCATCACTGCTTACTGCAGTTTTGAGATGGAAAATGTTTGTTTCTCAATCAGAACAGATACTCCAACAGAGACAGACCAGGGTGAAAAAGGTGGATGTCACATAGCTTCAGACCAGAGAAGTTTAGCAGGGACAAGAGAGGGTTCACTGTTAGTGAACCAAGGCAGCCTCAACATCTGTGACTTCACTTTCATAAGAGAGATGTCAGTACAAAAGTGCAGGTAAGAGTCAATGCTCTGTTTCTCTCCTCTGAGAAAGGAAGAATTAGTGACACAGTCCTTTAGAGTCTGCAGGTCTGCTCCAGATGACAGAAGTGCAGTGTGCCCCAGGTCACACTTCCACATCCCCTGCTTTGCTGCGGATCTGGGAAACCCGACTGATGCTGCTCTCAATGAACACCTTCAGCCCCTTCAGACCCTGGGTGTAGAGATATTCCAGATACCAGTCCCACTTCTTCCCCTGCAAACCAGAAAGAAGAGTCAGATGTGCAGAACAAAGCTTTGCCTTTCTTAAGCCAATTTGGAAAGGTCTGCAAACTCTGCCCTCCTGTGGGACAAAATCCACATGTTGGGTGACATCTGTAAACACCCACAGGTGCAGGGTCACCTGCCGGTCCTAAATGCCCACAATTACATCCTTAGACTCAATCATGATCTCTAATACTGCAAGTTTTTATAAATCCTACTTCTAGAAAAAGAAAAGTCTATTGGATCAACAGGGAATAAGTCAGGAACTCCATGAACATGGCTATTAAAGCCTTCTCCCATCACTAGTGGGGATTCCTCCAGATCAGGTTTGAAGTGCACTGTGGCATAGGAAAGGAAACCAACTGCCACTGTATTTGCTCAGTGAAGATTCCTGTTCAAAGCTGTAACAAAGCTACTCATCTGTCTCAGAAATAAAATATGAAGCAGAATTTGAATTATCAATTAACTTTAGGTCCATCAAAAATAACTTTCTGGAGCCTGCAGAGAGCAATAAACAGCCCTGTCCTGGCACTGCACTGACTCATGAAGGAAATACATAAAATCTCAAATCACTAGCCACAGATACTTCACTTCTCAGCTGTTGATGTCCTCTTGTTTGGCCCTGTTAAGAGACTGAATCACAGCCTACAGCTGGAATTTTTCCCCTTCCAAAATTTTTCTAGCACACTTGTGAGTTTGGTGAATATTATAACTTCATCCTCTTCAACACAGCTGCTGAAATTTACCTGCTTTATTTACTGAAACAAGAAATCTTACCTTAATTAATTTGAAGTTGAAGGTGGTATCTTCAGGACAAATCTTAAGGAAAGGGAATAAAAAAATATCAAGTCAGATAAAAAGTATGTCCAGGGTTGATAGGTCTCTGCTAAATCAGGTCTAAATAGGTCTCCTAAATCAGGAAGTGCAGGTATGCAAAGAAATTCAGAGATTTTTAATCCTGCTTCAGAGGGGGCTTCCAGCATGATACCCTGTGCATAAGTGGCAAAGAAACATCTGGACCCTCTTTTCCTGTCTGCAGCATTACAGGACAGCAACAGGGAATATTTACAGGTATCTTTACAATTGTCTCTCTACAGTGTAAAAGTCTCCATTTCTAAACGTCAGAAATTCTCAAGAATGAGCAAGGGGAGAGAAGTGACACTGAGATCAGTGTTTGTTCCCCCAGTGCTGCAGAGCAGTGCCCTCTGGTGCCCAGCACTGCTCAGGAAAATGTGTCCCTGCAGCTCAACATTATTTCCTTCTGCCTCAAAACACATTTGTCACAGCTGTTAAGCAAAATTTCTTCTAGTTCTACAGTAGGAAGAGAATGCAAGAATTCCCCACCAGAAGGTTTTGGGGTTTTTTAAGGAATTTTGAGGTTGGGTGTTTTTTGATTTTGTGTTGGTTGTTGGTTTGTAGTTTGGGTTTTTTTAAATGTACAAAACTTAAAAAGAAAAATTAGGAAGGTGTGCCAGGGAAAGTTTAGGTTGGATATCAGGAAAATGTTCTTCCCACTGAGGGTGACTGGGGACTGGAAGGGGCTCTCCAGGGAAGTGGTGACAGCACCAAGCCAGACAGAATGCAAGAAGTGTCTGGAAAACACTCCCAGGCACGGGGTGGGGTTCTTAGGCTGCCCTCTGCAGAGGCAGGAGTTGGACTTGATGATTTTTTGTGTGTCCCTTCCACTGCAGGATATTCCATGATTCTAGGAAGCCTCAGAACAAGAATTATGTGGACAAAAGATATGAGATATATACAATCTCTTTCCTTGGTCCAACAAAACCAAAATAGCTTCCTTGAGCAAAGACAAAAGCTGAGTTTAATCAGCAGTAAGACACAAACTAGCTTGATTCAGGACACTGAACACACAACAAAGGCAAATAAGTGTTCCTAACCAGAATTCTTTGCTTCAACTTCTCAGGTGCCCCTTGCTGCATTCCAGGAGTCACACCTACACTTGCCTCGAGCCTGCCAGCATTTCTCACAACAACCTGGCATCTCTGTGCAGCCCTTGGACAGCCTACAAAACCTGGCTTCTTGGAGCAGCACACACATCTTGGGACAATAACAGCTCTGGCAAACTGCTCTCTCCACTCTTCAGCAGCTGCACTGAGCACAGGAGGGCACCCACAGTTCAAGGGAACTCCTGGCAGAACTCGCCAGACAATGCAAGACAGCTCCATGTTATCTCACCTCTGTGCTTGAAGCAGCTGCTTGTATTTCTGTTTTAGTAAGCAAAAAAGCTACCACAAGAGCCAGAAAGCACTGCTAACAAACTCTAGCATGAACAGCTGTATACAATTTAACCATGCATTTCTTGACTTTCTAGAGTTTAAATATTTAGGTCACACTGTCTATTTTGTGGGGCAGAATGCACCTTTGGTAAGCTTTTACTGAAGTGTCATTTATTTCATTAATTAGCTATTTTAGTTCTATCATGAGTACAAATTCACATCCAAAACTGCTAGAATCATACATTCAACTGCTTTCATAGCACACAATGAAAATTCAATTGGCTCTTCAAATTGTGCCAATAATCTAACAAACACAGAATGCCACAGCAGCTTTTGAAAGCTCAGTTGCCTCTACCACTCAGCCAGGACATAGAGACTCTTCTCTACAGAAACAGTCAAGACAGAACATGGTGTGCCATGTAAGATCCAAATCTTGGCCTACACCATTACCTGCTGCAGGAATTTAATAGAGTAGCCCATCATGGCAGGATGATAGACAATGTTAAAGCTGTTTTTTACTTCCTTCACTGCAGTTTTACTCAGCAGTTTATCATCCATACGAAGACCTTGAGGATGAATATCCTTCTGGAATGCACTGGATGTCCACAGACAGCCCACCATAGCTATTATGTACTGGTTGTACTCTTGGTATGTCTGGTTACTGAACTTGTACTGCAGGATTTTCTGAGGGGGGAAAAAGAAAAATCAATAAATAACATCCTCAAAGCAGCTGTGTGCTCCCTCCAGACCTTAAAAGATGGCCATTAGCACACCTCCCCTCCACTCAACCCAATTCCTTGCTGAAGTCTGTTCTAGCACATGACAGATGTGTCCACAATACCTTTTTACTCAGCTCATTTTCTTTTGCAGCCACTAAGTTGGCTCGATACCTGAAAAAAAAAAAAAAAAAAGCCAAAATAAAGACCAAGTTAGAGGCCTATACATTTTTACTACATGCCTGTGTTGAAAAAAGCTGGAGGAATGTATCAAGAAAACTTATTTCCACCATGAGAAAGATCATCAAACTTTATTGGTGAAAGAGAGAGACATGAAAAAGGATTCAAAGGGACTTTATCACTTGGCAGAGTAGGGACATATCTAATAATATCAGTCTCTTAAATGATTCACACATGACCAGTTTGCCTGGGACAGTCACCTTCATAAATGTAACACACAAGAATGGACATCCAGCCTTTAAATCAGCAGAGAAATGCAGTGTGTTTTTAAGAAGGGAGACTTTCATTCACTAAGCAAAGAAACAGAAGCCACTGGAAGTAATGCAACTTGACAGTTGTTCTATATAATAAGCACTAGCTCTTCTTATTTCCTAGAGACCTCCTGTCATGTTAATTACCCTGCAGATTCCTTAGAGAAAAAGCCACATGGAGAGCCCTGCACCAGCTGTCAGCTATTGGCCACTCTTCTCCTCAGATGCAGCCACTGGAACTAACAAGGCCAAGAAGTGCAGCCTTGGTGGTGGATCCTGCAGAGCAACAAACAATGCTGCCTTTGGCCTTGCCAGCAGCATGAGGCAGTCCCAAATTCCTGGAGTTTGGAGGTGGAAGAAGTGCTTCCTACTCAGCACATGGGTACATGGCAGAACTTGTAAGGAAAAACTCAAGTGTAGTAGCCAAAGAAGAGGAGTGAGAAGTTGTATAGTTACTACCATTAATCCCAGCTGGCTGACTTTAGTTCCCTCAAAACAATAGGGGAACTTCTTCCTTCACATATCAAAGATATGGAAATAATACCAGGAGAGAGGTCAGAGTCCTGCTATCTTGGATAACAGACTTGAAAAAAAAAAAGGGAACTACAGCTGTAAGATCCTTTATCATGAAAGCTGGACACAAGTGGAATTTTTACCTTTACCTTGCACAGCAAGAAGTAGATCCCAGGTTTTTACAACAAAGTCATTTCATTTCCAAAAGACTGAAAGAAGACAAGGAGTCCCTGCAGCCCACCCCTGTTGTAGTACCTGTACATAATGTAGCAGAGATGATTCAAGTTGACAGAATCCATGCTGAGCAGTGCTGGGTAGAAAACCCCAGCAGGAGGCATTATCAGCAAAGGCAGGTTGTACTTCAGGTACATGTCACACACCTGCAGGAATGAAACACATCCAGGCTGATTATTACTGCCAAAGCAATGGTTATTACAAACTGCCAAGGGGGTTAGAGCAACAGAGAGCATGACACTGAGCTCCAACCAGATCCATCCAGAAGGGAAGGCCAGGGTGTCTTACACAAGTGCTGTTACCCATCAGTTTTGTGCATTTTTAGTGGACAAATTCAGTTACAGATAGATCCCAGAACTGCCACTGTTTTTACAGCTATTCCCAACCTGAACTGTAGGAGCTGTTGCTGTTGTTACAGCATGGCTGGAGTTCACAATAAGCACAACTACACAGAGGACACGAGGAAGCTGGAGAATACTTAAAGCTATTTGATGCTGTTCAGTTTGTCTACAGTACAAATTAGAAAAAAAAAACCCACATTTTTAAGGAAACATTTAATGAAAAAGAGCCAAGATAAAGTTGTGTGAAATTGAATTGATCACTGCTCTTTTCTTTAAGTCACCATTAAAAAAGCAGGTTATGGCCTGCTGTTAATTATCCTTCCTCAGTTCACCTCTGAATTTAGAGCAACCACTTTCTAGCAGCATATTTACTTCTGCTTGTGGATACAACAACAGCAGTTTTCACCTGCAGATCTACCAAGTACATGGAATATTCTGGCATTGAATCACAAAGTTCTGTAAACTAGAATGAGGAAGATGTTTTTATGCTCTAGCTTAAAAATGCAAGCAACCTTAGGAGTACTTGAAAAGAAAGACAAAATGACTGGGATACCCACAGTGCCATAGAAATCCAGAATGAAGTAGAGCAAGAAGGTGGAATTGTTTTCCAAACGCAGTCCAACAGTAGAGATCCATCCCACAAAGTGAACCAGCTCAGCCACCACGTTCACCAGTCCAGACAGGGTGGTGTTCCTGCAGCAAAGACATGGCACAACATTACAGAAACCTCTTTGCAAACAGCAGCATGGAAAATGGTGAAACAAAATTGACATTTATGCTTTTGCCCCATCAAATACTCGACAACAGACACTTGTTCTTCAATACAGGCAGCAAGAAGTTATCAGCACCATATGAACACCCAGTTGTCAGTGCTATGAGGATTTTGAATTCTGGACACTTCAATTTCCAGTGTCAGCAGAAATACTTCTAAAGAAAGACAAAGAACAGGCCTGACAAGGTAGCTTACAACATAGCAGAATCATAACTGTATTATTAACCTTCTGCTTGGTCTTTAGGCTGGGTGTTGGGGCTAGAATATAGATCTAAATACACCAGTGAGCAATGCACAGAACATGGCTCACATTCTTTAAAGACAAACTTACACAGAAGAAATCTCCAAATCCATTTGAAACACACGGGAATTTAACCAGTTCTGCAGCAGCTCCTTCAGGCTCTCAAGAACACTGCACTGCAATCGGCAAAAAGAAATCAGGTTGATGTTAATTTAGGCAAGAGAATAATTCCAAACAAAGAATGCCTTGAGAAATGGCATATCCAAGGAAAGATACCAGGAGTTTCTCAGGAGCGGTGACATAGCTGCATGGCCCCTAGAACTGATTGTATGTGTTGTATATAGCTTTTCCTGGAGAATGTGAACTTCAAGTACTGAAAAAACTGCAATAAAACTGTTTAAACAAGTAGTTAAAACTGCAATAAAACAAATCAACTATTGTGTTGTGTGCTATCAGTTCTTTTTATCTCCAGTGCCCCAGCTTAATTCCAGTCAAAAAAGGAAGCTATCTTAAAGCACCTATTTCTTAAAGAAGTTAAACTGTAAGTATATGTTTTATGCTGTTTGGGCACAGACTTCTCAAAAAGATGTTTCCTATAGAGTCCCTCAACATCTAACACAAGTACAGATAGCAGAATTAACTAGAAGTAAAGAGCCATTGTGTTCACTTGAATTACCTTAAAGTAAATAGATGATGTGAAAAAGAGCTGTGCCAGGGGATCAAAGAGATATGGCTTAATGTCTGAAAAAAATGAGAAAGCAGTATGATATCAGTGCACAAATTCTATGCCCTGACATATCCCCAGGGTCCAAGCTCACCCAAAGGATGAGACACACACCAGAGAAACTGCTGAGGGGGATCCAGCTCACGAGCCCGAGGATTTCTGAGCGGCAGCTGACGCCATCCCAGAGGGGAAGGGTCTTATACAGGAACTCTTCACAGGCAGCAAATCCCTCCTGAAAAGCAGAAGAGAAGCATTCAAAAAGTTATCTGGCTGCAGTCTGCCATGCTCACATCACTCTGGAGAAAGCAAGAGGCTCACAGCTCCTTCCTGCCATACTTGCCAGGACATTCAAATTATCATTCTTAGATTATTTTTCCTGCAGAAAACAAGGCCATTTCCAGAATACTGACTTGCCATAAGTAAAGGTATTTTTATCACTTGAGTCACTGTCTCAGAAATACTACAGGAAACAGGTAAGTGCCAGAAGCTCTTTAAGGGAAGACTTTGTGAAACCCTTGGCTTCCAGAAAACACACTTACCTGCAAGAAACATTCTGCCTTGTAGGCAGTTTCCAGGAAGCTCCTGAATTCTTCTTCATGTGGGTTATCAACCACACACCAGGTGCATTCTGAAAAGGAGAGAATACTGTACTTAAATATGAGCACAGCAAGAACAAGCACAATGAGAAACCAAATTCAGCTCTCCTCCAGTAGCTGTTTTAACACTCTATGGTTATCACTGTAAATCTGAATAGCACAGAACCATTACTGCAAAGTGAAAAGCCTCAGACATCCCTTAGCTCCCTACCTCACAAGATAATACTGAAGTTCTTACCTTCCTGGAGCCTCTGGCCCATCCAATAGTAGAGCCTCAGGTAAATAGATTCATCTTTCACACAATTCATGTAGTGAAGCAACAAGGGGTTTGTTAGCACTGAACCCATCTGGGAAGGAAACTGCAAGAAAAAAAGAAATAAAGAATTATTCAGTATTTGCATCAATAAACTGCCAGAGAACCTCATGTCCAATCTTTTTATCACCACAAGACCATTCACAGGTCTCATCCAATCTCCTCAGTCAGGACTAGAAGCTCTGTTAGAATTAGGTAGCTCACACACTACTCACATATAAATAGGGCACAGAAGGCCATTCTTTGATCTACCAAAACATTCACCAGTTTCCTGAAACTCACCTCTAGACAGTGGATATTCTGTAGGAGCTGAGGGAAGGTCTGCAGCTGCTCCACTGGAAAAGACTCGTTTGGACTGCACAAATAAAAACAGCTCTTTTCTCTGTCCTCATCTAAATGCTTTGTGCTTGAACTGCTTGCAGGTATAACCAACTGGGCATTCCATTTCTGTAGAAAGGAAACACAAATGACTCAGTTCCCAATGCAATTGGCTGTACTCATGAACAATGTTCCCAGAAAGACCCAGTTTTACAAAAAAGGTACCCAGGTTTTCATTATAATTGATTGTTGCATCTCTCTATAGTTACTCCCCACTTTCCAGTGCTGAAATAAAGGCAGACTCCCATTATTTGCCAATATTCATAATGAGAAGCACTACTTGGCACCTTCTAGGCTGCCCATAACATACCCTCTTTCGTGACTGAGGCTGAGATGTGCCCAAAAACACTGCCTGGGACAAGGGAGAGGTTCCTTGGTTTCTCTGCCTTACTGCAGTGATTACTGCTTTCCATGGGCCGTCTGAGTTCTTGAAGTAAGTCTGGAAACAGAAATCAGACACCCATGCAAGAAGTTAAGCTAAGACAAAGCAATAGAAAGATCACTTTCTACTCTGATAAACATCACCACAGTCATGTAGAGACACTCAACTCTACTTGACAGATTTTCACAGCACAGAACTCTCATCATTCCTCAGTTTCATCACCTTTGGGCTACAATTCAACTGTTGGGCTTTAATTTCCTTTGGAAACAACGTCCCCCATTTCAGAAGGGATCTCCAATACTTCTATTTTATAATCTTAATTCAATCATCAACTCATAGATTAAATCTCAAGTATACCTTAAATTTAAACATGACCAAAGAATGCTCAGTTAATAGAAAAATTTTCTGAATTCAGCATAAGTGACACCCACATAACAGAACAATGCCATGAGCAACCAAATACTCAAATTAATCTAGATATTACTACAGAAAATTGGAAAAGCTAACACCTTTTCTGCACAATTTTTTTTGACATTTCAATCCCAAGCAGTCTTTAAATTCTAATCAAATGCCAAACCATCACAATTCAGATTGGCTTGGACCTAGTTAATCAAGCTTTTATTATACAACAATGTGTTCATAAAGACAGTTGAAGAAATATTTGGGATCTAGTTGCTGGTAATTTACTGCACTTCTAAAAAATGCAAGTGTGCATGCTAAAACATGTAAATTCTCCAACAGATGACTGTGCAGCACAATGCAAAGTAAAAATTTAGAGAACAATATAAATACACAAGCAGATTGAAATAAATTTTATTGAAACTCAATTTGTCTGCATATAAATTAAATGTCTGTTCCAAAAAACCAACAAAAATCTCAAACATTTAAGTCTATCCCACTGAAATAAAATTTTGTTGCACAATTTAGGTCTCCCCAGATGCTGTTTTCTCTTCTATATCTGGTTCTGCTACATGTTTCTGCTTGGTCAAAGGGCTGAGCACACACACAGGCTCTCTAAAAGGGGAATTATTTTTTTGCTGTTCCTTGCAGCTCTGACAAATCAGTTTCCTACATTTTTTTACCTGCTTTTTTCTCTCTCCTATGACAAAGACTTTCCAAGTGCAGAGCTCTTGTTCACTGTCATCTGTTCACTGTCATTTGTAGTTGAGAATGGCAGCAATTAGAACAATACCTTGACAAATTAGACAGTTTGTTTCCTTCAGAACATAATATTGTGTGAAGTAATAATAATGAAACCCAGCAGGAACACCAAAAGAAGGATTAAAGTAATCCTCATAAAATAAAGGTAGATGTCATTCCTTACCAAATCATCTCATTATGATGAAAAGGAAAGAAAACACAAGGCAAAGAATCCTCATCTAAACCTGATTTTACTCAGTGAAAAGAGAAAATGGAATTAATCTTCACCAGTAAATCTGCTATAGCTTAAATAGAAAGCTCCATACAAATACTGCAGTAAATCCTGGTTTTGAACTGACTCAATCTAATTCCTTACCTTCATTTTCCCAGGAAGGGTTATGGTCACCTGTTCTGGGCAGAAAAGTTTGTAAAGTGACAGCAGAGCTTGCAGATGAGACTGCATTCCCTATAAAATAGCAGAACAAGAGGGAAAACACATGAGGAATGTTTTTAATACAGAAACTGAATGCTGTATTTTAGAAGCAAAAAACCCCAGTGATCAGTAAAGTTAAATTCCAGAGTTACACATGATTAAGTAACCTTAGATAAACAACAGAAACTGACAGACACAACAGAAACTGGGTCAATGAAATAACAATAGAAAGAGGACTGAAGACCTTTCTGTAGTCATAACTGATAGAAAGGAATTTAACAAAATGATAAGAAATAGTCTTCTGCTGTCTAAAAAAACATGTTATTATCGCAATGTTTTTTTTTTCTTTTGAAAAAAGGGGCAAGTCCTCTACAATCTTACATTTTTCAGACATTTTTGGCACCACTTGAAAAAGGAAGATGAATAGAAAATTAAAGACTGTAATAGATAAATGAAGGTGCCCTTTGCTTCAGAGATTTTACCATACATGGTCACATTGAACTCTGCATATATCACTGCATGTGCTCACAAAACACACATGAAAATTAGGGATGCACATGCAAGAGAGAAACTTTGATGCCACAAAGACCAAAACCTACAATTCCAAGTCCAATCATTCCTCTCCACTGTGTAAGGACATTAGTTTTACAAAGTGCATTATTAACCACAGTTCAAACTCTACAAGATCTGAAATAAACTCACCATTTTTGCTTGGAGGTCAAGCAGGATCCTAATCCGAAAAGGCCTGACTGGAAATAAAATTAAGAATATAAAGGATTTTTAAAATATCATAACAGACATCTAAGCAAAAGTTATATAAGTAACATTTTTATAAAGCAAGCAGAACTAACAATTCTTATTTCTAGGGTGATAGAGAGGTTTCCAATTCAGCAAGTGTTACACCAAGTTTTCCCTGAGCTACCCCTCACTCTTCCTTGCATTAAAAGCACAGTGTTGGCTAATCATTGTATCAGCTGCATTGGAAGAAAAGGCAGCACCAGCAAACAGAATCAGAAATAAATGGTATTTCAGCTCACACAGATGAGACTCACCATTTTCCTTCCTGGTCAGCAGGTAGAGCACGTGGCAGATATAGGGGCACTGCAAAAAGGGCATCATGAGCTCTCCTGCTGCTGCAGACACACAGCCAGGACACACAAAAACCAGCACAAAGACAGCCCCACACAGCAACTTCATTTAAAACTTCATCTGCACTGTGAGCAGCCCTGACTGTAACCAAGCTGCTTAATTAACTCAGATCATTTCTTTTGGAACATGGTCTAGAAATTACAAGAGTCAGCAGTGGAAGTGCAATTACATTTTCAAAAGGAAAGGCACCTTTGAGCCAAAATACTTTTTAGAGCTTTTAACTGTAGTTGAGGCTGTAAAGAGTCTTAAATTAGTTTCAAACCAACTCTGATGCACTTTCCAACTGACCCATCATATCTGAAAAAGCTATTTCAAACATTAAGAACTTAAAACCAGTTTTATGGAAAGATTATAAATGAAGTTAATCTAAAACCATTAAAAACATTACAAGAAATATAACTCAGAACTTTGGGAACTTGTTTTAACCATCAAATATCCTAAAGTGAAAGAATATTACCAACTTCATACCTAACATGACTGCCAAGATTATCTTATTATGCACTGAATCCAAACACTTTGAAATTCCTGGATTTTACAGTTGCCATATGGCAGAAATTGCCTGAATGCTTGTTCTCTTTTAAGCTACATTTCAAATTAATTAAGTAGAACAGCAATTAGCTTCTCACCTTAAATAAACACTGCTCTAAATTTTTTCCTTTTTTTTTTTCTTTCTGCCCAAGGTGTACAAGTCAGTTTCTGCCCAGGAGCAGGAGACTTTACCTGCAGATGTCTGACAATCCCAGAGACCACTGTTACTCTTGGGAATTTATACAGAATAAATGGTCACACTCTTGTGATACAGCATAGCAATTCTTGGAAACATGTTAAACACACAGACCCCAGCAATGTTACAGTGCTTGCCTGTTCATGGACCTAAATCACCCAGCAATCTTATAATGCAAAGAGAAAAAAAGAAATCCAACCATCAGAAAATGATCTCTAATCAACACCTACTCCAGACTAATTCTAGCATTAATATGTGTACTATTAATGAACATTTAGGTTTGTTTTATCAGTTCCATGTGTTCTTCAGCTCTCCTTACCAACTTCTCATCTTGCAGGAAGGAGAAGAAGAAACCATAGAGGGCATTAAGCTGTTCCTTGTGATCAATGAAGTCAAACATTGTGATCAGCCACTTCAAAAAAAGCATCTACAGAGAGGAAAAAAAACCACATTACATTAAGTGATGGGCAAAAGCAAGGCAGGGGAATCAGAATCCAGCTCCAGAGACACGATCAGTAAGGATACACACCATTGTCAAGGATAACCAGAGAGCTACAAACACTTCAGGGGTATTCAGATGAAGAAAGTCTGCCAAGGGATTCACCAGGTAATCAACTGACCCCATCACTGCTGCTGGCAACTGGGTTTTTGGTTTCTAGAACCATGGGATCCTACTGGTGTATCAGTGGTGATTGGGAGAGAGGGAATCCAATAAACAGGGCACACATGGGCTCAGCCTGGAGAAAAGGAGGTTCATGGGGGACCTTCTCACTCTTACAACCCCCTGAAAAGAGGCTGAAGTGAGGCAGGGGCCAATCTCTTCTCCCAAGCAAAAAAAGAATAGTCAAGAAGAAACAAGCAACAAGTTCTGCCAAGGAGGTTGAGATGGGATAATAGGTGAAATTTCATCACAAACGGGTTGTCAAGCACTGGAACACACTGCCAGGAAGTGGCTGAATCACCATCCCTGGAGGGATTTAAAAGATGTGCAGCTGTGGCTCTTGGCACATGGTTGGTTTGGCAGCAGTAGGTTAATAGTTGGATTTTGTGTCTTAATCTTTGCCCATCTAAAGGATTCTACCACATAAACCTTTGAGCAGACCATGTGAACATAAAAAAGAGTCTTTCCCTAATGTTAACTCATGTTGCCACAACCAAGGTGCACATGACCTGAGGGATACCTCACTGAAATTAAAGGATGCTTCACACAGCAGAAGTATTTCACAGAAATCTTGGTGGAGACACCATTCCTGAGGAGTTCAAAGATACAAGACAAGCAGGAACCAAATCTCCACAGACAGTTTTAATGTGTTCTTTGGTTCCTATTGCCACTCTAGCAATGGCATCTCTGCCAGTCTTGGTAAACAACAGTATCTTGGGTAAGACCTTGTATAATAAAACCTCAGGATTTTTGATTCCTCAAAATAACCTGTTCTTATGACTCCTGTGCAGAAGCAATACCTACTGTAAACACTTACTAAGTTACCTGGATGTTGCCTGAGCATTTGCCAACACAGAGCCAAGACACAGCTGTAACCACAGAACTTTCTGGTATCACTGAGGCAGGAATCAGGCTCTTCAACAAACGAGTATTCACTGTATCAGCTGGAAAAAAAAAAACAATTTCAAGTAAGATGGTGCTCATGTACCAGGTTCTTCAATATTGTTTTGCAGCTTAAGTCAAAATTCCCTCTGGACTAAATTATTTAGAGCTTTCTTGCTCAAAGTAATGGTGTGTATGAATTTAGCAAGGACTTACCTATACCTCAAAACGATGACAAATAATTCATTTCAGCTTAACAAAATAAAATGGAAACTACACCAAATCATGCCAGAAAAAAAAAAAATTATGCTATAATACCACAAACACATTATCTCAGCAGGTTTGATTAGAGGGGAAAGGCACATTCACAGAAGTACAGAGGGGATTTGATTAGAGGGGAAAGGCACATTCACAGAATTATAGAAATGCTGTACCAAATCTGCCACTGAGCACCACCTTCAGCAGGATCTCAAACCCTTCAGGGGGCAGCCCTTGTTCCAGGGCAGTGCTTTCCACAGCATCCAAGTGTTCCTGCACAACACTCTTCTTCTTCAGTGCAACAGAGTCTTGAGCTAGGAAAAACAAACAGGATAAGCACAGGAATAAGGAACTTTTGAACAGAAATTAAATAAAAGCTTCTCTGAACTGTCCCTGCACATACTCCTTTTTCTTGACATAGTAACAAAGCAGAAAAAATTTTAAGACATTAAAGAAGCATTACATAGCTCAGGGGTAAAGCGGGAAAAGAGAAGTGAAATTACTCTAAAATCATTGATATTATAATAAGAAATATGTAGAGAGATCTCTTAGAAGAGCATGTAGTGACACGACAAAGGAATGGCTTCAAACTGAAGGAGGTTTAGATGAGATATTGGGATAAAATTGTTTACTGTGAGGGTGGTGAGGCCCTGGCTGAGGTTGCCCAGAGAAGCTGTGGCTGCCCCATGCCTGAAAGTGTTCAAGGCCAGGCTGGATGGGGCCCTGAGAAACTTGATCTACTGGAGGGTGTCCCTGCCCATGGCAGGGGGGTTTGGTCCTTCCAATCCAAGCCATTCTATACTATTCCTTTTTGTTTAACATTGTAATAACACAAAACTTCTAAGACATTAAAGAAATAATACATAGCTCAGGCATTAAAGAGGGAAAACAGATATAATTTTTTTTTAATTAAGAATGCAGCTATCATCTTCTCAATCCTAGATAACCACCCCAAAAAATTTCCTCACCTTTCTGAAAGTAGCTCAAAGCTTGCTCTAGAGACCCTTCCTGGCTCTCACATTTCTGATCATCAGCAGATTGATTATTCTGCAAACTTTTTTCAGAGTCAATTTTCCTTCCCTTTCGCCAGGCAGAGAGATCAGTTTGGCTTTTATTGGGAATGGACAGAGGCTGCTTTGGGGTCTTGGAACTCCTGCTTCGCTGCATCTTTTCAGACTCCCAGCTGAGACTGGAGAATTTTACTCATTTGTCATGTGAGAGCCAATCCTTCCTTAGTTAAGAAAAGAGATCAGCTGAGGAATGTCAGAGAGCTGGTTCCCTGCAAGAAAAAGAAACATTTATTTTCCTGACAAGCAGATTTTAGAGGCATCCTGCATAACATGAGTAAATTCAAAAGAAATAGTTTAGAGCTCACTGCTCCCTAAAAGATCAGACAAGATCCTCAAAGATGTAAAGACAACAGTGTATCAAAACTCTCATCTTACATTAAAAAGGAAAAAATACCCAAGTAAAAATTAACACAAGCTCCTTTCAAGTTAAACATTATCTGATACAATCTTATATAGCTTTTTGATTAAAAAAGTCAACATAACCAGAAATTTAACATAACACAAACAAGTTTTCTTCTAAGTGAATCTTGTACATTATTATTTTCCTTACTTTGATTGCATGTGCCAATACAACCCAGTCAACAAGTCATGATTCTCTGCAAGATTAGGTACAGATTGTAGAGGATCATAACAACACTTTTCTTCCTATTTCACAAAAATTGGATTCTTCTGCAGCCTTCCTACGAACCAGCTTGGATTGGAAAAACTAAGAAATCTGGGTAAACCTCCAAATGAGATACAAGAGCTACCAACAGTGCCAAACTACACAGGTGTAGGTGAAATACACCCACAAAAAGTGGCATTTTCTCCTCAATATGCTGCAGAGATCAACCTTTTACCCACAAAATAGGAAATTTTGCTACAATTTCCTGAACTTGGTAGACTGTGTACCCCTGTCCCTGGATTGCTGGAACGTGTATTTCCTGAGACATTAAAACACAATGACTTTCAATTCATACTCCTCTCACTTCCTTACGAGGTTACAATCATCGTTATTTCCCTATAGGCGTGTTCGTCACTTTCCTGTGCAGCAAAGCTCGGTGACCACACTGGAGTACAGCACCAGATTTCTCTCAGCTCCCTCACCACTTCCCTACATGTGTTTTGTTGTCTTTTGTCCTGCAGTTCTACCAGAAAGGTTTGGTGAAGGAGAGAGCGGCTGGAAGGGCAGTTCTGGCTCTCAGCGAGCCCCTCGGTGCCCACACGGGGAGTGCGGCAGCAGCACCCCTCACCCTCACCCTCCTCCTCCTCAGCAGCCCCCAGCGTAACACCCCCAGAGCTGCCCGGGGCACCCTGAGGGGACGGAGGTGGCGAGGCCGGCCCGGCCCGGGGGAAGGCACTGACTGCCCCCTCACACAGGCGCTGCCCTGGTCATTGAGTGCCCCTCTCATGGCCACTGCCCACTGACCCTCCCGCTGCCCTGGGTACCGACCCCCGCCGCCATAGCCACAGACCCTCCCGCTGCCCTGGCCACCGTTCCCCGCCGCCATAGCCACTGACCCTCCCGCTGCCCTGGGTACCGACCCCCGCCGCCATAGCCACTGACCCTCCCGCTGCCCTGGGTACCGACCCCCGCCGCCATAGCCACAGACCCTCCCGCTGCCCTGGCCACCGTTCCCCGCCGCCATAGCCACAGACCCTCCCGCTGCCCTGGGTACCGACCCCCGCCGCCATAGCCACTGACCCTCCCGCTGCCCTGGGTACCGACCCCCGCCGCCATAGCCACAGACCCTCCCGCTGCCCTGGGTACCGTTCCCCGCCGCCATAGCCACAGACCCTCCCGCTGCCCTGGCCACTGAGTGCCCCTCTCATGGCCACTGACCATTGACCCTCCCGCTGCCCCGGGTAGCGACCCCCGCCGCCACAGCCACTGACCCTCCCGCCTCTCTGGCCACTCACCACCCCACTAACGGCCCGTCTCTCGGGGCAGCACCGACGATTGCAGGGCAGTTGGCCCTCCTGCCGCCCCGGTCACCCTTCCCACAGCCGCCGCCCACCAGCTCCAACCGTTCCTGCATTCAAACCCTGCCGCCACCGCCCGCACATGCGCACCGAGCACCTGTGGTCCCGCCCATCCGCACAGCTGCGCATGCGCAGCACCGCCACAGCGTGGGGTGGGCCGGAATGACGGCGGCGCTTCCGCCCTTCCTGCGCCGGGCACCTCTGCGCATGCGCAGTGCGTGGAGGGCGGGAACTCGCCGTGAGGGGTTGAGTCTCTGCCTTCAGTGTGTCCGCGTCCCTCGGGGTGGGAGCGGCAGCCTAAGGCTACGTTTTAAAATAGAGAGGCGGGGAAAAAAAGGCACAAATAAAGCGAAGCAGTAACCCCGAGGCCGAGCGGAATGAAACAGAAAAAAAGAATTAAAGGGAAAAAAAAAAAAAGGAAGAGTAAAATGGCATCGAGGTCTTAGAGAAAGAGCGGATCTGTTCTTGTCACTTCCAGCGTGCACAGATGGCTGGAAGAGTCCAAAAATAGCTGTTTAATGCTGGGGGGCAGTGACAGAGGTCAGCCCGCTAAGATAAATACAGAATTCGTGTTACTGGGCTCCCAAGATGAGTTATCTCGCTCTGTAACAAAGAACGTGCAGCCGCTGCTGCGGGTCAGTTGTTCATTTCCATGCAAATGTGAAAAAAGGGGTTTTTTAGTAGTCACTGAACAGTCTGAAGCTTTTACAGAGATAGGCTTTGTTCCATGGGATGCTTTATTATTATCATCTCTACAAGCTCCAGTGAGGAATATTACAAAAGATAAACACAACAATTGTTCCCAAAGGTTTCCTGGGCTGGATGCCCAGGTGAAAGGGCTGCAGCAGTTCAGTCGTGTTTCCTGGGAATGCATAGCATGGTGTGGCTTTGAGTTGGTGGTATTTTTATTTGGTTTTGAATTAAAACACAATTAATAACCTGTCGGGGCATGGTAGTTAAAGCATCTTTTGGGAAGTAAAGGAAATTCTGTGTATATATTTTGGATGAACTTGAGATAGTCTGTGAAGATGAGAAGCAGGTGAAAAGAACCTGCTGGTTCCTTTGCTCAGGGTGCACATCTGATAAAAGAGATTTAGTCCATCTGGAGCTCTGGGAGGTGGCTTTTTCAGCATATGTATGTATATTTTGCTGCTAAAACAGATGCAGCTATATATATATATACACACACATATAGGGCTGCATCTGTTTTAGCAGCAAAATTCAGGAGAAAACTGTATGAACATTCATCACCAATTTTTATAGAGATACAATGCTGACAGTTTACTGGAGTTGCCTTTTCTCACTGCTGCACTGAACTGTAGCAGAACTTTATTTGAGGCTGTTTCGGTAAAATACCCAAATGTCTCTTTTAATTATCTGTGGTTATTAATATAAAACCAAGTAGAATTTCTCTGACTTCCACTCTGCATCACATTGTCTCTCAAATTGCCTGACATGATTCTGCCCATTTTAGGTGGAGTTTTTGACCAGAGGGAAATGTTTTCAGACACATCTCTCAAATAAATTTGTTTCTGTAAAGACATTTTTCTCCAAATTTCAAAAAGTTTATTTTTGTGACTAATTAAAAAAAAAAAAAAGAAATAAAAAAAAAACTGAGAACAGACAAACATTAAGAAAACCAGACAAATTTCAGAGGTAACACATGCTCTGTATGACACTCTAAGATTTCAGATACAACACAGGGATTCAGGCTCTGTAACAGGACTTATCCCAGCTCACTGAGGCTGTATGTGGGATGAGCAGTGAGGTACTGCAATTGTTCAGACCCTCATCTATCAGAAATAAACAGCAATTCTATAAAGTCACAGTAGCTGTGGGGGGAGGAAAAAATGAACTTGCAGGCAACTGGGGAGCACAATGCTACTTGCCAACATCAGAGAGATACTTTGGAGTTCTTTGGGCAGTTCTCCTCCCCATCCCATCTTCTCTGCCAAGCCAAGAAGGGTAAAGAGATGCCACTGCCTTGTGTGAAGCAGGCAAAAAAAACCCTACTGTTATCAGGCCATTGTCCCAGTTTTGGAGCCTCTGCACAGAAATCAAAGAAGATGTAAACAGAGCATCCCATGTTTTCTCTGGATAAGCATTCCATAGAAAGGACTGGGCACAGAGGCAGCAAAGCCCAAGGAACCCCTCTCTCCAACACAGCAAACAGCACTTTTTTGGTAACAGGGTCCCTTTTACCCCTTAACCATGGAAAGGGAAGTGCAGATGTGTGTGTGGGGCAGCACAGGGACACTGCTCATGGCCTGGCAGCAGCAGCACCAGGCCAGCTCTGCTGCTGCTCAGGACCATGTGCCCACTGCAGCAGTGCCAGGGTGGCCTGAGTGCCTGCCCAGATGAGGGGTCTCAGGCTGGTTTGCAGCTCCTGCTGAGGCCAGCACTGCTCCAGCTGGGTTGCTGACTGCCTTCAAGCTGTCCCTGTGGAAGCTAGCTTGTGTTTTTCTACATTACAGGGCAGCAGCAAAAGCAAGACTACAGTGTAGACATACCTTGTATCTCTCAGACCCCAAGCGCAACTTTATTTAGACAGACAGACAAAAAAAAAAAAAAAAAAAAAAAAAAAAAAAAAAAAAAAAGCAAGTAGGTAAATAAAAACCAAATTTTCTGGGTGAGTTTGGAGAGAGCTGCCTCGAGGGTCCGTGTTTCCTCACATGCACTCAGCTAGGATACCTTCACTTTGCCTTTCTCGGGAGCTGCTTCATGGATGAGTGGCTGCTCATCGCCGTTCACCGACAGCATCCTCTTGTCGGGCGGCAGCTCCTCGGGCTGCCGGGCGATCAGCAGGCGGCAGGTGAGCAGGATCCCAAACACCAGGGCGTGGGCATAGCGCTTCAGGGGGTCCCCCACCAGCTGGTGGAAGAAGAGCACGGCCAGCACCAGGAGCAGGAGCAGGAAGTTGGCCACGTCCTTGGGGCGACCAGGCACCAGTGTCATGACAATGCCGCACGCCACTTCCAGGGCGCCGATGCTCTTGCGGAGCAGGATGGAGCTGACTCCCATCTTCTTGAGCATGGGCAGGGCCCGCACGTAGCTTTTGTATGCTCGTTTCTGGAACCAAGCAGCCAAGGACATCGTGTGAGAAAGGGAAGGCAAAGGTGACTTCCATTGAAACAGATTGATGTGCAACACGATCTAAAAATTATTTCAATTGTCACAGACCCCTCTGGCACAATACCCAATCTGTAAAGCTTCTGTTTGGGGGTATATTAAACCATCAATCTGCAATTCCACCTCTCTGAGCTGTTGTCTCTTCACTGGAAAACAGTTCTGCAACCTCTCATCCATCTTTGGAACTACAACCAGGCCAGGTGTACCTTACCCCAAAATCTGAGGTTCTGATTGCTGGAATTAGTAGTGCAGAACCCTGTTATTAAAACAAACCTCTTTCTAAGAGTACCTTGTGCTTTAAAATTGACTAATACACCAAATCCCTCCAAAGCCAAAGCACAACAAGTAAATACAAGTCTCTTTCTACTCCAAAGCAACTTACAATATTCCAAAGCAACTTACAGTAGATATGGGCAATGCAGGCTTAGGGTGGGACTAAACATCAAAGCTGAGATTCACCAGTCCTATCCTGTCCTTACATACCTTTATGAACCTTTCTTTCCTCAGGTGAAAGCAAGCTGACATTTGACATTTTTGTTATGCTGGATTTAGAAGCAGTGTAAACTGCATGTCTCAGCCTGCTTACACAGCTGCCTTATTCTTTTGGGTAGAAAACCAACTTTTGTCCTTACACATGTCTAGGTTCTTGCATTTGAACATGAGGTGCTGGGGGCCTCACTGTTTCGTTTGTTTTTTGTTTTTCTCTTTTTGTTTTGCAATCAAGTATTTCCTTTATAAATATATATTTTAATAAGGCTCCTATATTCAGTGTGATACACTGAAATTATTTCCACTTATACTTGAGAATAATATCCCTGAAGACATTCTTGCTATTGTGTTTTCAGTGTGAGGGAAATGGAAGCCAAATCTCAGTTACAGGATTGTTCAGCTCTCACAGGCACTGATCAGACTGTGGATTTACTTCCATACAATTTTGGAAACCTACATTACAGTCATACAGAACTTTCCCACGTCTCCATAGATTTTGATGCTTCCTTCTGAGAGGAACTGATACTTCACAGGTGGTTAAAAAATATCCAGCATTGTCATTTTTGCTACAAAATAACTAAAGATCTTGTGACACATTTACTCCAAGTGTTTGTATTGTAAGGATGTATTTTAAACCATCAGTGACTAAAACATCAGAACAGAGTATTTTTAAACAGTTGTGAAAAATACTACATTTTTAAGAAATGCACTATAAGCATGTCCTAGAGTACTCTAGTATTTTAGGTATTTTAATAGGCAAGCTAACGTGTTTTCTGCCAAATGAAAAACTACAAGTTTGGTGGTCAGAGGTTCTCTGTTTGCTGGGGGCAAAAAGCCATCCTTATGGATTAGCAAGGTCAGGTTTTCCCTGTCTGCATGACCTGACAGACCACCACAGCATGCAGCCCAACAAATGCAGGAGAGCCTAATGAGCCATGAATATGTAACATGAATATGGAGTATGAAGAATAATGGTGCTGCCTAATGTCTGCTTTATAAAACCAGAGATCATTCCTACCTGTAGGCCTGACTCTTGATAAAGTAGAAGGGGACACAGAAGTGAAATATTTTACAGAGCAAGCATTTTGCAAGGCTCCTAAAGTCTCTGTGCTTTTTTTTTTTTTTTTTTTTTTTTCTGTAGCAGAAGCTTAAGAGCTTTGTTTTCTAGGGGTTTTACCTCATGTGTCTCTTGCCCATGAATTACTTCTTGGGGATTTTCCTCTGTGAGATCCCTGTGCTGGGCTGCAGACTAAGCACTGCAATTCAGACGTTATTTGAGAGCTAAGGAAAAGCAGCTGGGCAGGTGGAGCAAAGGGAGAGAACAGAATGTGCTGGAAACTTCCAGCACTATTTTTTTTTTAAGGGCACAAAAATTATAGTAATCTTTTCAACCACCACAATGAATAATTGGGAAAGGGGGTGGGGGGGAGCAGGATAATAAATAAACACAGATGAGGAAGCAAAATGTGGCAGCCAATCCCTCACCTGCCTGCAGCTCACAGAGCTCTGCAGCAGGGCTGGCCCTGAGCAGAGAGGAGCATAAACCAGTTCACCAGGTGAGAAATGCACAAGTGACTTCTCTGTCCTCTCCTCACCCCTTTCCTCTTAGGCAAGAGGGGGAGAAGCTCATTTCCCAGGCCAAAGAGAATAATAAGAAGACTATTAATAATACCTCCCTCTGCCAGCTAAGAATCTCAAGCTTTTCACAGTCATTAATTAATCCCTGCACAAGTCTGATGAGGTAGGGACAGCCAGTGCCATTATCCTTGCTTTAAAGCATGGAATTTTGAGGATGAACATCTGCCACAGCAGGCATCTGCTTTTCCCACCCCCATCCAGTGGATAGGTTTCCCCTCGGGGATCAGCTGTCCCTGCTGCACGTCTGGCACTCCTGCAGGCCTTGTTTTTCCAGCCCCTTGTGTCCCCATCTCCTGCAGGCCGTGTGTGCTGTGCCACCCCATCCCCGCCTCTCCTCCCCATCCTTTTCCACCGGAGGTTTCTCCGTGGATGGGCTCAGCCGGAGCCAGGCGAGGGCTGCCAGGATACCCTGGGCACTGCGTTTTATTGGCTTCCCTCCATGTCGATCAAGCAATGAGTCAGATCAGCTTCTTCCTCCTCCTGGCCTCGCTCGGGGTCCCAGGGCAGTCACCCCCTGCGTCCCCCCTGCTCCTGCTGCAAGGCGGGAGAGCCCCACAGCAGCTCCCTGCGTGCTGCCCGACTTACCATCTCATTGTAGGCATCCCTGCTGAGCCGGGGCGTCAGCTTGATCGTCCCCATAAAGACGAAGAAGAGCCCCAGGGCCACCGAGAGGGCGACGATGGTGATGGTCCTGGGAGATGCCATGGAGCCGCAGGGATCCGCTCCTAGCGAGGCCTTGTGGCTCCGGCTGGCAGCCCGGGTGGGAGGGAGTCCGTCACCATTGAAGGCTGTAGGAATAAAGCTGCAGAGGCAGGAGGATGACAGCGGGAGGGGATCCAGCCTCCTCCACTCGGCAACCCCTGGGTCCTAAAGCCCTGCAGCCAGCGACAGGCGGCTCCAGCGCCGGAGCGCAAGGGGAACTCATCCATCCTCTTGTTTCCTTGCGTGCTCCACAAATCGCCCACAGAAAGCCGAAACTGAGGCAATTCTGGGGATGTGGGATGGCAGCCAAAGGCAGAGCACAGTCATTCCTTAGTGGGAAAACGAGGACATGTTAGCAGAGGGCACAGGAGTAACGTGCTTTGGAGGAGAAGTGGGCTGGGGTCTCTTGTACAGAGAGAACATTCCGTTTCAGATATTAAAACTACATAGCAAACAACATATTGCTTCATATATTTGCACCAGGAAAGAAAAAGAAGTGTTTTGTCCCTGTGGCTCTCCTGGAACCTGATGCTCAAAAAGGAAGATGAGGCCATTTGTGTCACCTTGATAAAACCTATCCTGTATGATCAGCTATCCACAGGCTGGTGGAAAGGTTTTCTGATCCTCTGGTACTTTTTGATTTAAAGTTATTGTCTCCCCTGCAATTATGCAACAAATTTCCTTTTGACCAAAACCTAGTGGAAATCTATTCAGATCTCATAGTGAGAAACCAAGGTGTAATTGCAAAGAACAGGACTGCTGGAATATTGCATCCTTTGTATAGAATGAAAGCAAGAGGCTGCAACAGTGTGTAAAAACCTACACTCATGGGATAGTACAAAAGTGACACTTCCTCTGCCTGTCAGGAATCTCATCATCACTCCCTTTATGGTGCAGTAATTCTTAAATCCTAAACACATGTATTTTGACCCCCATGGTTTGAGAAATGGTTGCTGTTATTATTCAAAGCTGAGGTCTGGAATTAAAAGTCTGAAAAATACAGGCACCTCTCCCAGTTTCCTTGGGAGTTTTTCAGCCTTGACTCCAAACATTCTGGGACTCACACAACACGAGGGAACTCTGCTCACTCAGACTCCCCTCCCCATTACAGCAGCTCCATCTCTGGAAGAGCTGGAGAAATAAAACATTGTAAGCAGGACAGGACACATACAAAACAGAAGAAAAATTTTAATTAGCTATAGCAGAACATCCTGAAAAGGAAAAACATTGCAGCTGACATTTTCTCAGGGCACTTCATATTTAGGCATCAGAAATCATTAGTGGAGAAGGGGGAGGCAGATGTGAAAAGAGAGACACTGAAATCTGTTCTCTTTATTTTGTTTTATAGAAAATCTCATTGTCCAAGCTGGTGCCTCCTCTAGGCAGGGATCCCAACAAGGGAATCCCTAAGTTTTCATACTCTTCCAACCTAAATGTCCCACAACAGCTCTGACCAGTGGAAAATAAGAGTCTGGTGTCTTCTCATTGCTCATTGGTTTGTGCAGAGTCTGTGGTTGAGAAGCCAGGGCCGTGTCCTTTGTTAGGCACAAGGTCAGCGCCCATTCACGGCTCCTTGCCTGGGGCTCCAGTGATTTCCAACTATCCAGGGCACAACTTGCAGCTCGATCACCGAGCTACAGATTCCTCACCGCAGGGAAGGGTCTTTTCCAGGCTGCTTTAACCAGCAGCCCAAGGTTTGCAGGGGAAGGAAGGGTGATGAAATGCTACAGGGAACCTTTTCACCCCAGAAATCCAAGTAGTTTTTTACAGAACAGTATTGCTAGGCAACCCAAACTAAGAGAAAAAACAAAATTATTTATTTTTATACAACTTCACAGAAAATAAATTAAAATCCTAACTACACTGGCTCTTCAGGACAGGAGGATGTTGCTCCCCAAGCTCTCAGAGCTCATTCCTGCCTCCTTGTCAGCGGGTGAACAGCAGCACCAGCTCACAATGAACAGTGTGAGGAAACATGTCAAAAGGAATAGCCATCACAGGGGCAAATGGCTCCCCTGCTAGCTTCTTCCGTGGGTCAGGTGGGCAGCACAGCCTGTGGAAAGCAAAGAGCATCCATTAGACCAGCAGCAGAAGCCTTCCCACCACTGGTATCACAATGCAAGGGGACCCACAAAGGAGACATCATGTGTTTGACAAACATTCCTCAGAATCTGCAGCTGACACTGGCAGAGGTGTGGAACCATCAATACTGAATCCCCAACCAGCTCTGAAGACCTCAGGGACAAGCTGAATAGTCAGTGGCAAGTCAGACACAATTTTCAGTTTTGCACTGCCCTTATGGCTGCCTGCAGACAGATTTATCACCTGGGTGTACCCCAGCTAAGGGCTGAGCAGATAAAGCTACATGATTAACCCCTAAGCAGGTGACAAATCCTTTTTCTTGATAAAGGGCCAACCTTCCTGCAGTGAACCCCATGGACCAGAGTCTGCATCTCACATCCAGATGTGCTTTTTTTTCCCAGAGGGGTGCACAGTGTGCCATGTTTGAATTATTCTATTTCTATTTTCTATTTCTATTCCTCACTGATGCCTTGTTTGGACTTAACAGGGTCTGTCATTGAGAGAGAGGAGGCGAGTGCTCACTCGAGGAAGTTCCTCATGGCTTCCCCCTCTGGCTTGCAGGAGATGTAGAGCAGCCTGCGGATGGCGCTGCAGTTCCGGATGGCTCGAACGACCCTGTAGTCTGCAAACACAAACAGCCTGCTTTCCCTCCACCCCCTGAGCTCTGCAGCAGGAATGACTGCACAGCACCACAGAACTGTCAAAAATACAGATGCTTATTCTGCCATGTTCTGTCTCAGATGAAGTCTCTCAGGAGGCCACGGGTGTGACCCACACTGCTGACAGCTCAGCCAGGTTGGCAGGCAGGGCAGAGCAATGGGAGTAGTCCCTCTGCTTCCCATGAAAGAAAAAGTGTTAATTAAGCAAAGGCATATAAACCCTTCCACACACACTTGTGAGAGTGCATCTGGGCACCAGGACAGTGTGTGACTTCCCAGTACACACTCCAGGGGAGACCACTGAGACAGACTGAGGGCTGGGTTGTTCAGCCTGGGGAAAAGAAGGTAAGCAAGGATACATTTACTACCTTCAGGAACCTCATGGGGCACTACAGATAACTGAGAATCTTCTCAAAGGGGCATGAGAAGCAATAGATGTATGGCAGCAAGGGAAAACCCTGATTAAATATATTAGGGAAAATATTTTCAGGAGAGGGGATACACCCTTGGAGAAATTCAACCCTCAGCTAGACTTTACATCCCTATGCAACCTCATCCAACTCTGAAGTTGGCCTTGCTATAGTTGGGAGATTACACCACAAACCTCCAGAGGTCCCTTCTCTCTTAAATAATTGTGTGAGCCTGTGAAAGATGGAAAAAGGATTAGAGCTAAAGAGGAAGCATGAAGGCACTGAAAACAGCAGACAGAGAATTTAGCTGCTGTCAGTAACAAGAAACAAGAGACTAAACAAGGGAAGGGTTTGGAGCCAGTATAACAGGTCCCACAGAACTTGTTCAAAGCTCTCTGTTTACAAGATGAAAACAAATAGCATTTTCTCTCACGTAGGCCAGCCCGAGAAGGGTTCACCACAGCAACAAGCGGTCGGGCATCCTCCCACGATGCCAGGAGCTGTGGTAACACAGCCTCTGCCTTTCCACTGTGAAACTCACAGTTTGAGATCCCTGTGAAACAAAAAAGCAGCCACATGAACTGAGTCTCACCAAGAGCTGGGTATAACATGATATTCACACACTCTTTGCTGTGTGAAAGTAACTGGTTAGGGTCCCTCTGCTCACTTCTACTCTAGTTTTTCAGCATTTAGTTTGAAACTTTTTGCCACAGCGAGTTTGAACTCACCATTGAATGCTGCATTCCACTCAGCATCCTCTACTGCCTTTTCCACCACCTCGACACCAATAACCTTGGACACTCGGTGAGCCAGAGAGAGACCAATTGTGCCTGGAAACAGGGGAAACAAAAATTCCCCATACACTCATGCTGAAGAAACAGGTGAGCATCAGCTGTGGAATGCAAAGCTCTGGGAGCCCAGGAGCCCACCTGTTCCACAGCAGATGTCAAGGAGCACAGTGTCCCCAGCAGCCTGGCAGAGCTCCCCGACTGCCTGGTACAGAAGCTCTGCCCCAGCCGTGTTGACCTGGAAGAAGGCGTCCGGGGAGATGCGGAACCTGAGGCCGAGCAGCTCCTCGGAGATGTGCGGTGCCCCGTGCAGGAGCTGGTACGGGGACTGCTCGTGGGAGCAGCGTGTCATGGTGCTGCCAGGGCACACAAAAAACAGCTGTGAGAAGGCAGCAGAGGGGAGCTGCTTTCCATTCCTATGGGCAGCAGAGGATGGTTCTTCCCCTCATCAGCTTATATTTCATGTGAGCCTTTCAACGAGATTAAAGTATCTGGATTCTTTGTAAGGGATCTGTGACTTGCACAGATTCATTAAAAGGATCAAAATTACTTAGCAGAAGGCAGCATTCCTCTGGTCTATTCCCCAGTTTTGTGCTAATGTGATTTACTGTTTTGGGATAATCACTGGAAGTTTTTTCTTTAAGTTTCCCAGACCCATAATTCCCATAAGGCAGAGCCATTGTGTGTTCAAGAAAGTCTGGAAAAATAAAATATGGGGTCATCTTAAAGTCACATCTTCAAGAGAGATGCAAACATCTGTCATTCTCTTCCAGCACTCCCTGAACTGGTGCAATTTGAATTGGGCCAGAAAGGGTAGAAGAAGGAGGTGGCTTTGTTTCCACTCATTCCCCCTGTCGAGGCACTTACCTCTCTTGGAAATAAAGTGAAGTCAAGGCACAGACTGCTCCAGGCCCACTTGTGAAGAACTCCTTCAGCAATGCTTTCTGAGCAGCCAGCGCCTCCTGTCAAGAGTGAGAAAGGAAAAGCTCTTTGGGTACTCTGATTAGAGCCCTCTCCCCAGCACCACAGCCAGCAGGCTCAGCTCAGCCAGATGTGCCTCCTGCCCTGTCCCAAGGTGCTCACCTGGCCCAGCTGCTGGGGGTGGAAGGTGATGATGGCCATGGTGTGGCCACAGCGGCTGGTACGGACCACGAGCTCTCTCCAGTGCCCACCTTCGTGGAAGAGGATGCAGGGGTCCAGGGGGGAGTGACAGATGAACTCCTCATAGCACTGAGGGGAGAGGAAATGGCACCTGTAGTACCACAAAGACAAGTGCCCTGCTCTTAGCCCCCCAGACAGGCAGCCCTTCCACCACTGTGGTCTGCTTTTTCTGTTTGATATCAATGCACTGGCTGAATGCTCCTTCCAGGCTCTTGAAAGACAACACATTTTAATAATTTCAATTTGCAATTCTTATGTATTTTAGTAGACTGGCAGGAATTCATTGTCACTTGGACAATGTGACAATTAACTTCATTACTCAGGATGCTTTATGGGCTGCAATATTGATATATGAGTTTTTATAAATGTATTTATCCATCAACTAGAATCAGGCATGAAAATTTCAGAACATGAAAATGGACTTGAAAACACAGCATCATAACAATTACAGTGTTCTCCCAAGTAAGAGCTATTGGAACCTCTCTATTCCACAGTGAAGGGACAGACATGACTTGTTTATTTACCTGGGCTACTTGTTTATGTTTTGAGGGTATGTTCTCCACATGGTTGGCTTTCACACAGACAATATTCCTTTCTGTAGAGAGATGGACAGGAATTTAATTGCTCTGGTTCAGGGCACGTAAACCATTATAGCATCTGACATGATAAACTGTGGAGAGTCCTTTCCCCATTTCCACAGCCTTCCAGCAGTTTTCTCTGAGTTTCTTGTCCTGCACTGACCTCTGCCAGTTCCCACATACAACCCCACAGTTTTGGGGTTCCCATCTGGTCCTCGGTTCACAGAGAAAGTTGATTTGTTTCGGTAGCCATTAATGATGGGCTGAGAGAGAAAAGAAGGAAAAGCAAAGCCTTGGATTAAAAGAAAAAGCAATGGAGGAAAGCCAAACCCCAGCCTGGTCATTCTGTTGCCAGCATGTGAAGGTGTATGTGAATGGGCAAAACACAGAAACAGAGCTTGGGCACCAGAATCCCAGTACTGCCCCTTGGGCACAAGAAGAGGCTCTCTGTGACAATGGTGACAGGTTTAACAGAGAGGCCTTAGGCACAAAAAAGGGTTCCTAAGCACTGGGCTTATTTCACGCTCAGGCAGTCACAAGCTGCAAAGCACAAGTTAGCAAGGACTGACTCAGGACTGACACATTCTCTGCAGGCAAATTATGCCCCTCAGGAGACTCTTGAGCTGGTGAGGCAGAGACTGTTCATGGCTCAGAGGGAAGAGCATTCCCATGGGACACTCACCGAAGGGACCACGGGCTGCAGAGGACAGCAGAGCCCACCAGGTTTCTGTGCATTGATGCCCAGCTCCTCAAGACGAGATGCCAGTGTCTGCAAAGTCTTCCTCTGGCTTTCATACTTCACCTGCAGAGGAGTTCTAAGGCAGAAACACTCTCACAGGACCACACGATGGTGGGCAGCTCTTCATCACCCACCTCTGAGGAGTCCACCAAGAGGAAAAACTGCAAGTGAAAATATAGCCCCAGAGGAACTCTGCCCTTTTCATAACCACAGCTGCTTGGAGAAACAGGAAGAGTGAAAAATCCTGTGTCTATGATCCCCAAATGCTGGCCTGAAACACTTTGTCTGACCTGAAGCCCAGAGCAGTCCCATAGAGTCCCACTGTGCAAATGCCCATCCTCTGTACTGCCAGGAACCTCCCAGTTCCATCCTTCACAACAACAGGATTAAAGCAGCAGTAAATGGAGTCTGAACAGTTTGCAGCATTAAGTTGCGAAGGAATACTGCTCAAGGGGATAGGAGGGACAACTTGGGCAACACAACAGAGAAAAGTCTGTGTAAACACATCTTACCTGTAGCTGCTCTTGGTAGGGAAGTCTCCACAGTGGTGTCACTGCATTTGCCAACCTGGAAAGCACAAGGCAGTGCCCTCATTCCTGCTGCATAACATCCCTGTCATGGCATCCCTTCATGGGCAGGCCTGTTCTGGTGTGGGCTCTGCACCAAGCAGTGAACACCCAGGGTACCACAGTGGAATGCACAGTTTGTGTGCAGCAGGAGGGAATTTCAAACTGCCCAATCTCACTGACCCGGCCACCCATACAGAAGTGGTGTAGAGATAAACCTCAGAACTTGCCACTATTCATATCCAAAGCAGAACAAGCAAGAACAAAACACATCTAAACTGGTTAAAAAACCCCCAAACATATATATCCTAAAAAGACCCCCAAAACAGAGGTGAGACTGGTATGATTCACACACTCATAACTGACTCTCTGAGCCCATGGGGAACACCACCTCACAGCTGGATAAGTTGCAGCTATTGCTTACCTACGATTTTTGGAGCTGCTTCCAAAGCACCCAGTGCCAACTACTCTGAGATCCAGGACTGCAAATCAAATGGACTATCACTTTTTGCTTGCCAGTTTGGCAACTTATCCGCTCCTTTCCTCTCAGAACTTTTCATTTTTCTTCTCCACTATCCCCTACTCCAGGCAAACGAGCCGAGCCCTGACTCTTCTATTCCTACCGAGTGGAAATAAACCCTGTAACCCACCACATTCGCAGCTGCAGGTGCTCGCTGCTTTGAAAGAACGCTTGGTCATTTTGGAAAAGCCGTACCTCTCCTCCCAGGAAGGCTCTGGCGGGCTGCAGCTCACCCTGGCCTTTTCCTTCCGTGCCCACGGTGTCGCTGTGGTTGTTGTCACCGGGCAGCGCAGGACGAGCGGCGGCGGGCGGAGGCGGCAGCGCGGCGGCCTCAGAACGGAGCACAGAGCCATGGCGGGGGCGAGAGGCTGCGGGGGAGCCGGGCCCGCTCCGGGCGGCACAGGAACCCGCTCCGGGCACCGACACGGCCCCGCTCCGGGCTGCACAGGGCCCCGCTCCGGGCAGTGACAGGAACCCGCTCCGGGCAGCACAGGGCCCCGCTCCGGGCAGTGACAGGGCCCCGCTCCGCTCCGGGCAGCACAGGGATCCGCTCCGGGCACCGACACAGACCCGCTCCGGGCTGCACAGGGCCCCGCTCCGGGCAGTGACAGGGATCCACTCCGGGCTGCACAGGGCCCCGCTCCGGGCAGTGACAGGGATCCGCTCCGGGCGGCACAGGAAGCCGCTCCGGGCACCGACACGGCCCCGCTCCGGGCTGCACAGGGCCCCGCTCCGGGCAGGGACAGGGACCCGCTCCGGGCAGTGACAGGGATCCACTCCGGGCAGCACAGGGACGCGCTCCGTGCAGTTACAGGGCCCGCTCCGGGCAGGATCCGCTCCGGGCAGCACAGGGACCCGCTCCGGGCACCGACAGGGATCCGCTCCGGGCAGCACAGGGACGCGCTCCGTGCAGTTACAGGGCCCGCTCCGGGCAGGGACAGGGACCCGCTCCGGGCAGCACAGGGACCCGCTCCGGGCAGGGACAGGGACCCGCTCCGGGCAGGGACAGGGACCCGCCCCGCTCCGGGCAGCACAGGGATCCGCTCCGGGCACCGACAGGGATCCACTCCGGGCACCAACACGGACCCGCTCCGGGCAGCACAGGGACCCGCTCCGGGCACCAACACGGACCCGCTCCGGGCAGTGACGGATCCGCTCCGGGCACCAACACGGACCCGCTCCGGGCAGCACAGGGATCCGCTCCGGGCACCAACACGGACCCGCTCCGGCCGCGGCACCGGCGGAAGGGGCGCGGTGAGAGCCCCGGGCCCGGCCCCGCTCTCCCCGCCCGACGCTGGGAGGGAGGGCTGAGCTTTCAGCCCTGGTCTCGTCGGACACGGGTAGCGAAGTGTCGCAGCAGCTGCGTGGCCATTGTGAAAAACGCCAATTGTTTTTAGAATTTTAAAAGTTTAATGGTAAAAAAATGGATATAAAAATAGTAATATAATTAGAATAATTAAAAATTTGAACAATTTGGGTTAGGACAGTACGAGACAATAAAAACAAAGAGACAGTCCGGGTCCCTCTTTCTGGGCAAAATAAACCCAAGAAAGGGCCCACGTTAACAGAGGATTAACCCTTAAAAGCAATAGCCTGCTGCATATTCATACATCTCATACATGATGCATAACTTCCATTCAAACAAAGGATTCTGTCTGGTCAGTGTCAACTTCTTCCTCTTAATCCTGATGTCTTCAGGGCTGAGCGAGGCAGGAAGAAGTTCGTTTCTTCTGATAATGGAGTAATAAATTCTCTTTCTCTGAAAGATTTAGGTGTCCTTTGGCTGATATCTCGGTGTGAGTACCTTATCCCACTCTTTGAATAAAGTATCCTACATAGCATAGTTTCTACTTTAACATTATGTTATGTCCTAAAGCTATATTTAACACACTACTTAAGAAAATTAATACAGCATAACTTTCTAACATAATACATATTAATATTTGGGAAAAGCCAATCATAAAATACGTATTTTTCACAGCCCTGCTGAGCTGGCCTGGGACAGACTGAAGGCTCAGTGCCACCTGCCATCGAGCCTGTCCCATGGGATACCCACGACTGCGGTGTGGCTGCCGTGTCACTGCAGTAGTGTACATGTGGTTTATATGGACAGGAGTGCGAGAACGGCCTCTCAGCCAGCCCCGGCCGTGCCTCCAGCAGCTGCTCGGGGAACAGCGGGGACCAGGCAAGCCCAAATGGTCCCATGCCCACTTAATCTCTCCATCACGAAATATTGTCAGCTGGAGATTTTCCAAGTCAGGCGTGGCTTATTTGTTTAGGGACCCCAAGAGTTCTCTTGTCCAAGTGTTTACCTGTCACCCTTTGATGTCACCTAAAATTCCTGCCGCCACAGGTTCTTTGGCCAAGGGGCTCACCCACCCATTGCTACCATTTGGATGAATTGTTCTTCTGTGAACCTGGCTGCTGGGGTTTCCCCCGAGAGCTGCAGAGCCTGGCCCTCTCCCTGCCCGGTCCCGGTCCCCCTTCCCATCCCATCCCATCCCGTTCCGGTGGGGCCGGAGCAGGGCCGCGGGTCCTCCACTCCGCAAGGGGGCGCAACAGGGTTCGGGCCCGCTGCACGCCTGGGGCGCTGCTCGCCGCGCCTGGCCACGCCCCATAGGCGGGGCCTGTGCCCGCATAGCCGCGCCCACCGTGGGCGGTGTCAGCTGGGAGCTCTGTCCGCAGGAGCCGCGCCCTCGCCACGCCCCCTGTCCACGAGCCGCCGGCGCGGGCGCTGATTGGCCGGCGGCGCGGGGCGGCGCGGGCGCTGATTGGCCGGCGGCGCGCGGCGGAGCGCGGCCGGGCGCGGCGCGTCAGTTCCGCGCTGGGCCCGCGATGCTGTCGGCGGGCGGCGGCTCCGGCCCCGGCGGGGCGGGCGGCTCCGGGCCGGGGCTCGGCGGCGACGGCGATTTTCTGTCGCGGTACCGCCTGGTGTCGGCCAAGCTGCGGCGGCGGTTCCTGCGGAAGCCGAACGTGGCGGAGGCGGCGGAGCAGTTCGCGGCGCTGGCGCGGGAGCTGCGCGCCCAGGAGAGCCTGCCCTACGCCGCCTGGTGCCAGCTGGCCGTGGCGCGCTGCGCCCAGAGCCTGTTCCACGGCCCCGCCGAGGCGGCCGCGCTGGCCGAGGCCGCGCGTCTCTTCCTGCGCCAGGAGCGGGACCTGCGGCAGCGCCTGGGCTTGCGCGGCGGCTTCGGCGAGCACGTGGCGGCGGCGCAGAGCTGCGGGGCCTTCGCCGCCCGCCTGCACCTGGAGCGGGGGCAGCCCGCGCTGGCGGCCGGGCCGTGCCTGGAGCTGGCGGCGGCGCTCCGCGACACGGGACAGCCCGCCCGCGCCGCCGCGCCCCTGCAGCGGGCGGCGGAGCTGCTGACGGCGGCGCGGCTGCCGCTGCAGGCCCTGCGCTGCCTGGCCGAGCGCGCCTCCTGCCTGCTGCTGGCCCGCGACTACGCCGGGGCGCTGGCCGCGCTGACGCGGGCGCAGGCGCTGGCCGGGGCCGGGCTGGGCGGTGCGGCCGGGACCGGGGCCGCGCCCGGCGGAGCCTTCCTGGACGTGCTGGCGCGCTGCGAGGTGTCGCGGGTGCTGCTGCTGCTCCTGCTGCAGCCGCCGCCCGCCAAGCTGCTGCCCGAGCACGCCCGCACGCTGGAGCAGTACTGCTGGGAGGCTCCCGACGGCGGAGCGGGCACCGGGAGCGGCTCCGGGAGCGGCGGGGGGCTGCCGCCGGCCGCCAGCTACCTGCCGGCAGAGCTGTTCCTGCTGCTGCAGTCGGCGGTGCTGGCGTGCCAGGAGAAGGACGCGGAGGCGCTGAAGGCGCTGCAGGCCGAGCTGTGGCCGCTGCTGAGCGCCGAGCAGAACCATCTGCTGCACCTGGTGCTGCAGGAGATGCTGAGCCCTGCCGGACAGGGGCTCTGAGCTGGGACAGGTCGGACTGGTCGCTTCAGCCGGTGCCAGCACAGACTCTATTCCGTTATTTATTTTTAATACGAGTTGAAGTAATGGTTGGTGAGAGAATGCGTTCATCTATCTACACGTCTGCCTTCTGTCATAGTAAACTGCTCACTGTATGTACTGAAAGTTGTCGTGCTTGGAAAAAGTGTAAGCCTAAAGCAGAAAGGCCATTTCAGGGCAGAAGGAAGCTGTTCATTAAAAGACTGTCTGCAATTTGCATGTGTTGGAGGATTTGGGTATCTGAATCAAATGTCGTTAGAGATGCTTTTTCTAAAAAATCAAACAAAAATCCTCCGTATAAAAACAGGTTTTCATTTTTTCCCCTTCCTGAAAACAGCTGACACTGCAGCCAGCACAAGGCCCTGAGTTTTGTGGTGGATGAAAGGAGTTGGTCACTGACCTGCAAGTGGTTCCTAGCGTGGTGGTGGCTTGACTCCAGTCTCTGTGGCAGCTGTTAACCCAGGGAACTGAGCCTGCACGGTGGCAAATCGACTTCATCTGAGGGAATTTGGGAAGGGAATTAATGGTGGAGGTGGTGAAGTTACACGATGGGCTATTCAATTCGTTTCTGCTGTTATCCATCTGCTCTCGGGCACTTCTGTCTCTTGCTTTCTGCTTCTTGGGACCTTTAGGTAAGGGCAGCTGGTGAGGAGAAAAACCCTTTAGAGGGGAAAAGACCCTGCTGTATTTGGTTCCTTCAGCTGTTGGGTACAGGCCTTGCTAAATTCCATCAGTGCTAATACACAGCCTCAGGCAGGGCAGGCTCTATCCTGGAGGCTGGAGATGCCCCGGGGTGAGCGTGTTGGGGGGATAAAGAGCAGTTCCAGGGTACCCAGCTAGTGGTGAGAGAAACAAACGCTCTCAGCCAGCACTTCCAGAGACCCTGCAGAGGCTGAGGCTTTTGGAAAGAAGGCAATCCCGTTTGTACACCTGGGAGAGAAGCCAGAGGTTAGAGGTAATTGTGTTAAACAGTAGTATTACATCTGATTTTAATATTTGGGTCTGGAGACAGCAGTTTTTCCAAACGCTCTCCCATTGTTTGTTTTTCAAGTGTTTCTCACCTTCCACACTTAAATAACGAAGAACTTGCCATTTTCCCTTTTGAAACGCAAACAGAGACGCTGCTAATTTTAAGAAGCCTTAATTACCACAACCCTCTTTTGACAAGGTAAAATGGTAGTAGAGAAAGACTCGAACTGGATGCTATTTTATGGCTAAGCTAGCCGTGAATGCGCCAGGCCGAGAGGCAAAACTAAAAACCAATGTGGGGAAACTCCTTATGTCCGCGTCCTTTTCAAATTCCATCGGACGGAACTGCGGCTCTGTAGCCGCGGTGGCGCCGGGGGCGGGCGGAAGGCGGCGGAAGGGGCGCGGCGCGGGCGGTGCCGGTGCCGGTGACGCGGCGCGCGGGGCCCGGCGGGACGGGGCGGTCGGTGCGGCGCGATCCAGCACGCGGCGCGGCCATGGCGGACGGGGACGGTGCGCAGCGGTGGGGACCGGCGGGGGCGCGGGCAGCCCGGGCGGGGAGCGGCGCGGGGAGGGCTCGGGGCCGGCGCGGCGCCGCTCGGGGAGGGCTCTGCGGGCGGCTGTGCCCCGCCGGGCCTTTGCCCCTCTGCCCCTCTGCTCTCCCGGGCCTGCCGCCGCTCACTCCCGGCGTGTCGCTCCCGCAGGTTCCAGCGTGAAGAAGCGGCGGAAGAAGGAGAAGCGGGCGCTCACCGATGATGATGTAGCGGTGAGCGCGGGGAGGAATGGGGGGTGGATCAGGCCGTGCTCGGGGGGCTCCCCCAGCCCCATCCCTGGGGACGCGTCCCGGGTACCGTGGGTAGGGCCCGGCCGGGCTCTCCCCGCTCATCCCGGCGGCAGCGCGGCCGCCCCGCGTGGAGCCAGCGGAGCCTCCCGGGAGGAACGGGGGGTGGATCGGGCCGTGCGCGGGGTGCGATGGGGTTCCCCCAGCCCCATCCGTGGGGCTCCCCCAGCCCTGTCCGCGGGGACGCGTTCCGGTACCGTGGGTAGGGCCGGGCCGGGCTCTCCCCGCTCATCCCGACGGGATCGCGGCCGCCCCGCGTGGTGCGAGCGGAGCCTCCCGGGCCACGTGGAGAGCGCGGCGGGAACGCGGCCCGCCGGCTTCCCCCGCTCTGATCCCGCTTAACTTCGCCCCCCCCCAGGACATCCAGCACACCGAGGACTTTCTGATCAAGCCCGAGTCGCGGGTGGCCCAGCTGGACACGTCGCGGTGGCCCCTGCTGCTGAAGGTAGGGCGGCTTTGCTCGGCCTCGTGGCCCGTCCGAGTTCCCGCTGCTTTTGTCCTCTGCGCCTGCAGGTGTAACCGCGCTGCAGGAGCGGCACACGTGGCGCTCTGCCGCCAGAAATCGTGTTACAGTGTCTCTCCAGCAGTATCGTTTAAGTTCAGTGAGTTTTTCCGTGCTTCGGAAAGATCCCGCCATATTTTTTGAGTTTTTCATTTGGGTCTGATTACGGCCTGTGGCGTGTGTAGGGTTCCATGTTGCTTTTGCTGAGTTTCTGGGGAATGTTCGGTTTATCCTGGATTGTCAATGCATATATTGTGCTGCTTTCCCATCTCCCTCAGTCCAGGATTTCTATTTTTTTAGATTTTTCTAAAATAATACCGTGTTTTCATTGTTGGGTCATTTTCATTTTGGAAGTGGTTCTGTCACTTAAATGTAAAAATCAGACCTGGTTATGTGGGAGATGTACTGCAGCACAACAGCACTGAAATCAAGGGAGCTTAAAAAGACTTGTAACTTCTGCTTGGATTTTGTAGAACTTCGACAAGTTGAATGTGAGGACAGCACACTACACACCTCTTCCTTCCGGTGCTAATCCCCTGAAGAGAGAGATTTCTGACTATGTTAGGTGAGTGCAATACAGGCCAGCGTGGTTTATTTTTCTTGCACAGTTAATACCTTCAAAATATTTTCTGTCTGGATTCCCCTTGTACCTTTCTTCTTCACTGCAGAATCAGTAAACATTTAAACAGGACCCACTGATCTCTCCCTTTAAAGTTTTCTTTTTTCTGGGGTTGTAGCAGGTCTGATAAACATGCAGACCACCTAAGGAATTCTCTGGGGTCTTCAGAAAAGTCCCTTGGCCTGCTGGGCTTTGAAACTGCTTGGAGTTTGTAGAATTTGGGGTTTTTTTATAAGTGCATGGGAGAATTCTTTGCCCATGGATTATATCACCTGTTGTGCATGGATGGAGTAGGTCATTGTCAGCTTACTGAGAGCTCATCGCTTGTCTGGCTGTATAAAAATACATTTCTTTGCAGCCAGGACAGTATTTCAAAGTTCCTGCACTGTTGCCATGTATGCCCTGATGCTTATCTCCCATTCCCTGCCCCTTTGCACCCCAGGTCTGGCTTTATTAACCTGGACAAGCCCTCTAACCCATCCTCTCACGAGGTGGTGGCGTGGATCCGGCGCATCCTGCGCGTGGAGAAGACGGGGCACAGTGGCACCCTGGACCCCAAGGTGACAGGGTGCCTCATTGTGTGCATCGAGAGGGCCACAAGGCTGGTCAAATCCCAGCAGAGTGCAGGTTTGTTCCATGCTCAGGGCCATTTGCAGTGACTGGGGATGTGTGAAGTGCTTTTGGAGACAAAATGGAGGTTTCTAAAACTTCAAAAGTTCAGTCTTAGTCTTCAGTGCCTTGACATTAAGGGTTATTTCAAACCACATGTTGTCTCAGGTGGTTTTTTCATTGCTTCTCTGGTGCTTGGGCTGATACAAGTCAGTGAAAACACCTCTGACATGGTTTGATGTACCAGTTGAACTTAGGGCCTCTTCTAGTCCAGAGAAGAAATAAATACAGCTTAGATTTATTTCCCTGGAAGAAGAACCAACTCTTAATAAACCATGCCCATTTCCTAGAAGAGATGGTAGGATTTCAGGGTTCTGGGGATGTGTGGCTGTTGAGCAGGGTGGACCTTGAGGTCAACATCAAATGCCAGTGGCCGTTCCTGACTGCTCTTGTCATTCTTTCAGGCAAAGAGTATGTGGGAATTGTTCGGCTGCACAATGCCATTGAGAGTGAGGCCCAGCTGGCCAGGGTAAGTCTCACGTGCTCTCAGCCATGCTGGGCACTGGTGGGAGATGAGAGGCCAGGAGTGGAGCTCAGGTGTGCTGTGTGTGAGGTGATGACACAGTTTATCCATTCTCTGAGTGCAGTGGAGCTGCCCTCCTGCAGCACCCAGCTCCTGTTCTAGGCTCTGGGTGCTGTGCAGCCTCCAGACACCCTGCAGTGTCCCAGTGTCCTGCTGGGGGCTGCTGGATGTGTGGCTGGCTGCCTGCAGGGGGGGAGCAGTGCTGGCAGGGTTGGAGCCCCTCCTGGGGGGCTCCAGCCTCACTGGGACGAGGGATGGTGTCTGATCACATGCTGCCATCTAATGGAAAAACCCTGGCTGTGTTCACTGGCATCTCGACCACATCACTGGCTTGGATTTGCTGTATTAAATATGGATAAAAATTAGGGTAAACCTTGTGCTTTCTCACTCTTGGAAGTGGTCACAGTTGCTGCAGATTCCAAGGTGCTCCTGCATTAGGGCACAAGTGTAAACTCTTGCTTCTCCTTCCTCCCTCAGGCCATTGAAACCCTGACAGGTGCCCTGTTCCAGAGGCCCCCCCTCATTGCTGCTGTCAAGCGACAGCTGAGAGTCAGAACCATCTACGAGAGCAAGCTGGTGGAGTATGATCCTGAGAGAAGATTAGGTAAAACAGGGCTTTCCTGCCTTCTTCCTATGAAACAGACAACTGATAAAATTTTCTGTGAAATGGGCTGCTTTTGGCACATGTCTTAAGACCTAAATCCTCCCATTGTCCAGCAGTAACTGCTTCATGCATTGCTTTGGTGTGCTGGGAAGCAAATCCCATCTCTTTTTGTGCTGCTGCACCCTTCACAGAAGAGCCAAATGATGTCAATTAGATGGCATTAGCTCTCAGGGCAAAGATGACCTTCATCTATCACCCCATGCTGATGGCTCTGGGAAGGGTTGGGCATGCAGCTTCTCATAAAGGATGTGGTTTATTTTCTGCTTAAATGTTGGGGTGCACTAAGTCCTGGCTGGGTGATAACAGGGGTGTGACAGACCCCCCCTTTTGAGCTCCACAGAATCCCAGGCGCGAGTGGAGGAACAAAAAGGCAGCAGCACGGGCCCTGGGGTGGAACTGGGGTAACTTTATTCGATGGCAAAACCCTGAACTGAGGGCAGACAGGAACACAAGGCAGGGAATACAATGTGTAAACCAATGGAGGGTTTCAAGGCAGGAGAACAGCTTAAGTAAACCAATGGGGTTTCAAAGGATACAGAACTGACAGGGAGGTTTCTAAAGGGAAGGGCAGGTTCGGGGAGGGATTGACATTTAATGGAAGGAGGAGTGAGGAGGGTTCTGGGGAAAAGAGCAGGGACAGGAGGGGTTGACAGCTGGGATGGGGGGGTTGAAACTTGGCAGGGAGTGGCCAGGTAACAAACAGAAAAACTAGCACTTAACTGAATAGAATAACAATGAGGGAACAATTCTAATTTTAGAAACATAGGATACAAAATGGCTTGTGCCACTCTAAAGACAGGGGGAGGACAATACGGAAGGATTGCAAAACCACAAATTAAACAGTGAATATACCAAATAAAGAAAAAGCTCTACAACATCTAAATCTCTCTATCCTGCCCTGCCTTTCAGGTATCTTCTGGGTGAGCTGTGAAGCAGGCACGTACATCAGAACCCTCTGTGTGCACCTGGGGCTGCTGCTGGGCGTGGGGGGCCAGATGCAGGAGCTGCGCAGAGTCCGCTCGGGCATCCTGGGAGAGACGGTACAGTGGCACCTCAAATGTAGCCACCCCTTTGACATGGGCACAATTGCAGCAGCTCCTGGGGACTCTGGGAGCTCCACAGTGTTAGGAGGAGGTTTGTGCATAGCCCAGAGCAGTGAGAGCTCTTGCTGTGGATGGTCTGTAACCAAAGTGTTGAGTTCAGTTCAGGATGTTGTTCCTGTTCTGGTAATTAAACTTTGGGACAGTGAGTGACTGGGAAGTGCACTGAGGTGGCTGAAGGTTTGTTTTATGTCACCTGTGTTTCTCAGCCTACAGACCCTGGTGTCCATGAGTTCAGGAGTGTGAACAGCTCAGGGAATGGGGTTCATTGGAATGAGCCTGGGAGGTGCAGTCTTGTGAGATCTTGGACACTTGTACAGTCTTTTCTTTCAGGTCATAGAGAGATCCTGCTGCTGGTCCAAACTCCAGAACTAATTTATTTCTTTGCAAAGCAGCAGTATCAGAGTGCAAGTGCTTCCCCACCCATCTGTGCTCTTGGCACTATAACCACTGGGTCATTTCTGAATTCCAGGTGTTGGGTGCTCACAGTTTTCTCAGAATTTATTCCATGTCACAGGTTAAAGAGCTGGTTAATTAAGAGTTTCATGTGGGCAAACCTTAGGCTGTAGATCCAAGTGCTGTCTGAGATTAGGAAGGTCCAAGTCTGGCAGCTCAAGCCAGGCTGATCTCAAGCTGCTGATGAAAAGTATTCTTTCCTCTCTTAAGTTGTGTTTTCATGCTTGTGGTGGGTGTCTGGTTTCACTCCCTATTTGCTCTTGGACTTCAGCTGTTCTCTTGTGCATGGTGGGAGAGTTTAGAAGGGTTTTGCCTTTGCAGGACAACATGGTGACCATGCATGATGTGCTGGATGCTCAGTGGCAGTATGACAACAACAAGGACGACAGCTACCTGAGGAGGGTCATCCTGCCCCTGGAGAAACTGCTGACCTCACACAAGAGGCTCGTCATGAAAGACAGTGCAGTGAGTTCCTGAGGCAGTGCCAGGGGACAGACAGACACTGCAAGGTGTCCCCCTGACTTGTGCAGCTGGTAGAACAAACAGGGGATCAGCAGCCATGGGATATCCAGTGCTGTCCTGATGGTGACTTGTGTAGATCCTCATGTGGCTGCTGCCAGAGCAGCACTAAGGGGCAGGAGCCATGAATTAAATACAGAATCTGCTCTCCTCACTTAAAGAGGACAATGATGGTTATGAGAGATCTGCCTCACCTGTTGTTTGCTGTGATGAGTGCTTTGCTTTCTCCTTACAAAGCTCCCAAGTTTTATGTAGTGGACAAAATCCCTGTTTACTTAGGGATGATATTGCTGGGATGGTAATGTCAGTGGGAATCTAAAAATTAGAGACACTTTATACTTTGATTCTCATAGTAACTTCTAAGCTCTTCCATTCCCTACATTTTCAGGTTAATGCCATTTGCTATGGAGCCAAGATCATGCTGCCTGGTGTTCTGAGGTATGAGGATGGGATTGAGCTTAATCAGGAGATTGTTGTCATCACCACAAAAGGAGAAGCCATCTGCCTAGGTATGGAATGCCTCCTTCTCCTTGTGTCCAGCTAACTGCAGAAATAACAGAATGTGTGACAGTAAGGGCACCACAAATTAGTTCCTGTGTGCAGAAGGTTTAATTAGTGCTTCCTGATGGAGAATGTGGGCCCAAGGCAGCTGGTTTTGGGCAGGATGTTGAGAAGCAGTGGCTGCATCAGTCCCGGGCCAGGTGTGAGGGGTTCAGCAGCTGTGTGATGCTCAGGTGTGCTGTGTGTGAGGTGATGACACAGTTTATCCATTCTCTGAGTGCAGTGGAGCTGCCCTCCTGCAGCACCCAGCTCCTGTTCTAGGCTCTGGGTGCTGTGCAGCCTCCAGACACCCTGCAGTGTCCCAGTGTCCTGCTGGGGGCTGCTGGATGTGTGGCTGGCTGCCTGCAGGGGGGGAGCAGGGCTGGCAGGGTTGGAGCCCCTCCTGGGGGGCTCCAGCCTCACTGGGACGAGGGATGGTGTCTGATCACATGCTGCCACCAGGCACAGCACACCTCCTGGAGATCAGTGCAAAGGGACTCCAGCAGTGACCAGGGTCTTCAGAGAAGCTGTGTGACATCCACTGAGTCCTTGGGGTGACACTGGTGGGGGTGTTGGTCATCTTGGTGCTGCCAGAGGCAGAACAGGCTGTCCCAGTTGTGCTGTTCAGGAGTTACTGACCTCCATGCCTGCTTCTGCAGCCATTGCCCTGATGACCACAGCTGTCATTTCCACGTGTGACCACGGCGTGGTGGCAAAGATCAAGAGAGTGATCATGGAGAGAGACACCTACCCCAGGAAATGGGGGCTGGGCCCCAAGGTGAGTGTGGGCCTGGGGCCAGTCCCAGGGCACTGGTGGGAGCGCAGCCATTGGGATGTGGGGCTCTGGGACCCTTGGGCACAGCTGTGCCTTCTGCAGGGCCTTGCTGTAATTCTGCTGTGGTCTCCTGGAGCTGTGATGGTGGCAGTTCCAGTGCCAGCTGTGGCAGACCAGTGCTGGTGGGAGTGAGGCTTTCCCTCCCAAAAGAGTCTGGGGGCCACTGCTGGTGTTCAGGCATGGGCTCCTCAGCTCTGCACAGCACCAGCCCTCCTCTGGGGAAGAGCCACATGATGTGAAGTGGATGGCATTAGCACTCTGTGCAAAGATGACCTTCATCCATCACCCCTTGCTGATGGCTCTGGAGGGGCTGGGCAGGAGCTTCTTTTCTTTCTGTTGCTTAAATGCACACTAAACTGTGCCTGAAGTGGGAACACCCAGTGTTGGGTTCCTCTCCCAACATGTGGTATGTTGGTATGTGGTAATAGCTCAGCTGCAGCCAGGCTGGCCTGGTGCAGGTTGGACTCAGAGCTCTGTGCCTGCCAAGTTGCTCATCCCATTCCTGTGGTTCAGGTGAAAGCTTTGGGGCTGCTAGCACATCTGTCTCATGGCAAAGGTGGGGTAATACAGGATGCTTCAAGCATTTTGGAGTCCTTTGTAAAACCCCACAAACAAGTGGTCCAGCTCAAATGCTGCAGGTCAGGCTGGAAGAACCCAGTCAAAGATCCAGACTCCATGATGTGCAGTTGTGTTACTGTTGCTGTGACTCCCCCATCAAATTAGCCATTATCTACTGATAAAGATGCCTCTTGTCTGATTTAGGCTTCTGGGCAGGGGATGTTTTGTCTCATTTGTTTTAAGGTCCTTGGAACAGTGGTAAATAGATGATGCTGTAGTTGTTGGCTTGTAGCTGGATTCCCTCCTCTTAGCTTGAGGGAGGATTTTCCCTACCTGGAGCTGCAGTTTGATTTGTGGCACTTTGCTTTCAGGCCAGTCAGAAGAAGATGATGATCCAGAAGGGTCTGCTGGACAAGCATGGAAAGCCCAATGAGAGCACACCAGAGTCCTGGAAGATGGAATATGTGGATTACAGGTGGGTATTGGGTGTGTGCCTCCCACAGGGTTGTTCAGAGGGGACCAAGGGCTGGGCTGGATGCTGCTATTTGTGCATGCATCATGTTAGGCTTGGCCTGTGGGGTGCAGTTGCATCTCTTGAAGTGCTCTTGGGCAGTGTTGGAAGGAGGGCCTGAGCAGACAGTTATCCCTTTTTAGCCTGCAGTGGTTTTAGAGGGAGTCAGTCTGCTAAATCAAAGGGGGAGGCTGTGCTATGCCCAGCCCAGCTGGCCCTGGTGCAGGCTGCAGGTCTCCCCTACACCAGCTTCCCCCAGCTCTGGGTGGTTACAGAGCCCTGGTGAGGGGACAGGGATTTGTACAGGCCAGAGCAGCACGAGGCAGTGACTGTCCTGGGCAACACTGGGATCTTTTCTTTCAGGGATGCTTCCAGGAAAGAAGCAGCTGCTGATCACCAGGCTGTTTCAGAGGTGGACAGGGCTGCAAAAGTGAGTATTGCCAGTATTCCCTGGCTCTTTTTTCATGCCCTTGTTATTCCCATTATCTGCACACACCTTGCACCTGCACTTTGGTCCAATGATGATTTTTAGTCCAGGGTTTTCCGTGCCCTTTGTTAGGCACAAGGTCAGTGCCCATTCACAGTTCCTTGCCTGGGACTGCAGCAATTTCCCACCACCCAGGGCATGATTTGCAGCTCAGACACCAAGCTACTGGCCCTGGGCAAATTCTTCAACACAGCACAAGAAATTATATTGTATGGAGCCACAACAGAGATTTGTTGTGTCAGAGAACCTTTTTGGAGACGACAAAGAGCTGCAGAAATGTCCATGCAAGAGTTGCACCTAAAATTCTGTAACTCAGGGTTTTGCATGCCCTTGGAAAGGTGCAGCAATGTTTTAAACTAATATTTGGGATACAGGAAACACTGAAAAATACAAGGGGCAGTTGTGGCAGAAGCAAATCCTAGACGGAGTCTGCAAATCACCCTGTTGTTAAATGAAGTTGTATTGAATCAGGCAGTCAGTTTTCCCCTCACCTGAGCTCTGTTGGAAGGTGTTGGTGTGTCTGACAGTGTGTTCCCCCAACAGAGAAAGAGAGACTCAGAGAGTGAAAACGAGGAAGCTGTGACCCCTCCATCCCCTGCCACCCCACCACCAGAGGAGCTGAGCAAAAAGGAAAAGAAAAAGAGGAAGAAAGAGAAGAAAGCCCAAGAGGCAGCTGAGAGTGGGGGAGAACAAATTGAGAGGGTATGTAATGGGGTACTGCCATGGTCCCAGCATGGTAGAGATTGCTGTGTGTCCCTGATCACCTCCAGGATTAGTGCACCAGCAGCCTGCAGTGTGTGTCCATAGAGTGCCAGGCTTTCCACAGCAGGGGAGGATGGTTTAGAGGTGCATTTTAAACTGAACTGGTGGTTGGAGATAGGGCAGGTGGCCCAGGACAGTTGGGGGGCTCCTGCCAGGCCCCCTCTGTGCTCTGGTGCCCTGTGGGAGGATGGTGCTGGGGTGTGCCGTGGGGACTGCACTGCTTTGCTCTTTGTTCTTCCTGAAATGGGCACTGGGGGATTCCTTTTTGATGGCTTCCTGACCTTCCCAACCTCTCCACAGACCAGTGAGAGCAGCAGCAAGAAGAAGAAGAAGAAGAAACACAAGGAGGTAGAAGAGAGCTCGGACTAAGCAGCTAGGTGTGTCCAAAGCAAGCAACCTCATCAGTGAGGAGGAGGAGTTTTAGGCCTTGAGAAGAGGAGAACTGGCTGTGTGGCAGAGGAACCAGCAAGTTCAAGTTCTTCTCTGCTGTTTATATGAGTGAGGGGGTGTTTGCCCTGCTCAGGTGCCCCTCTTCATCCTGTTTTAAGGGTTGCCAGAGGAGCAGGGTGCCTCACTATCCCTGCACTGGATTGATCTCTAAAGCTGAGCACCATGATGCCAACAGAAGTGGTATCTTCAGGGAAAGTGTAGCTTCTGGCTCTTCCTTGGTCTCTATTTTCACCTTAGTGAGGGTGGAATAATCTGTCTCCCCCCTCATGTGCTGCCTCTTTCTTCCTTTTCTCCCAAGACTGAGGCTGTTACCTGACAGTTAAAGAATGTGTTGCTTCCTGGAGGAGTGGCTTTGTCACAGCCCATGTGCATGGGTTTCCATGGGGACAGATCAGTTATTTCTGAAGGACTGTGTTTTGTTTTAACCTGGCCACATGCTTGGCTTCACCTTCAGTTAAATGAGAACAAACAGTCCACTCAGATTGTTTTTCACTCCTTTTTTGACCTTTATCATGAAAGGATTAGAGAATTTAATTCCCCCCTTTTTGCTTATACCACGAGGCTGTGCTTGTTCATGGTGTGCTGATTGCCAGGCCCAGCAGCCTCAGTGACCTGGGCAGTGTGTCCCTTTGGCTGGCTCTTTGCTCTTCTCTACCCTTTGTTGGACTGCAAAGCTTTTGGTTGCCTTGCCTGGTTCTGATGCCCAGTGTGCTGTGAAGGCTGGAGGGCAGCAGGTGACCAGGAGGTGACCAACATGTTCTTCATGCTGCTGGGGCTGGAGTCCTCCTGAGGGAAAGCTTGGTCAGAGGCAGCTCTGCCAAGGGGCATTCATTGGCTGTGGGCTTGAACGGTTTCAGATAAATCTGTTGTATTGCTAAGCTATCTGGAATTACTTGCTGGGGGCAGAAGGTCTCTCCTCTGTCACAGGGGTAGTGCTGAGCCAGAATTGAGTTCCTTTTAATGAGGAAGAACCTCAGGCTGTTTTGTTCTGAGTTTGATCCCTGCAGAGATTCTGTTAACTGTTGGTTTAACCTTGTGCACTGCTTTAGTCTTAATGGTCTATGCTCCCCTCCAGTGCTGGAGATGCAGGCAGAGGGGACAGCAGCTGGTGGGTGTTACAACCTGAGCACGGAAAAAGAAAAAGGTCCATTTTTATTTACTCTTTTTTTACAAAAAAATAATAAAACTTCCGGTTTTGAACAGGTGATTTTCTTGCTCCTTTGGTTCCTCCCAAAAGGTCAGTGGCATTAATGGGGCAGATTTTACCACACACCCAGCCTCTGCTCCTCTCCTGAAGAAGCTGCTGGGGCAGAGAAATGGTCATGTTGATGAGCCTTTGTCATTGCTTTGTCAGTGCCCAGCCTGAGAGGTAAAACACCAGCCATGGCAATGTTTCAGCACACATTTATTGCTGCTCATTGTTTCCCTGCAGTGGATCAGAACAAAGGTCCCTATTGCACATAGATTTTTATTTTTGGCATCCTTAAAAAAAAAATTGCACAAGACTTTTTAACCACCTTCCCCTTGCCCCTATAGCTGACTGAACACACAAATGAGATTTTTCACCTACATGGATGTGGTGATACTTCCCAGACATGGTGGTGTGGGGCTTGTGAGTCAGTACAAACCCTGGGGTCAGCATGGCTTTTGTGTTTGCATACAGTGTGAGAGACACCCTAGACTGGAAAACATGCCTGGATGATCTTTGTAGACACTTTTCTACTGCATGCAACAGATAGTTGTGGTTGGATGTAATTTACCCATTGAAGAATCCCTCGGGGGTTTGGTCTGTGGGACTGGCTCAGCTGCTGCCCAGTTTCTCTGCCAGGCAGGAACAATCCAAGCTGCACGGTGAGAATTCCAATACAGTGAGGTTTTACACCTATGGCTGCACAGGGTGAATGAGAAAACTCCAGCCTGGGAACATGGGGTGAGGCCTGTCTGGGGGTGCTCATGCCACATTCATCATCTTCCCCATTTGTGAGAGGAACCCCTTGGGTGGAGGAGCTCTGATCTGGGAGAAGCTCCCTAAGACTTAGATTTCCTTGAAGCCTCATGGCCTCCAGGAAGGGTTTTGAGTTGTGTGCATTCCTGCCATGTCAGGAGCAATCTGTCTGTTCTGCCACATCCCTTGGGACTGCTGCAGGGAGGATCAGCTGGGTGCTACAGCAGGACTGTGCTTTCCCTTGCCCCGGGAGGGCAGGGAGCTGTGCTCTGAGCTATCCTGGGCTCTGCTGTAGCCACTGCCCTGCCCTGCAGTGCCACAAGAGGTGGCTCACCCCCAGGCAGCCTCTGCCCTGTGTTTGTTCCCCCAGGAGAGGAGCTGTGGGCACCCTGTGAGAGTGTGAACCGAGACCATGTCCATGGAGCAGCAGAGGGGAGTTGTGCTGGGCTGTGTGGGCAGGGGAGGCTGAGGAGGTGTTTCCCAGTGGCTGCAGGATGGTTGATGGAAGGTGCCCTGTCAGTAGACCCAGGAGACAGGCACCCACTGTGGGGAGCTGCAGGCCTGCTCAAAGGCCTCCTGCAGCAGCTGCAGGCTCTCTTCCACGCCGTTGTTGACCAGGGACAGGTCGAAGTAGTGCGCGTAGCGGCTGCGGATGCTCTCCGAGTCCTTGCGGAGCTGCTGCAGCGCCTCTGACTGCAAGGGACAGCACAGTGCTCAGCAGGGACCTTCACACCACACCCAACCAGCTAACAGCCTCCCAACACCTCCCAAACAGCTCCAGTGCTTGGGAAGTACCAGCACAGAGAATGCTTAGAGCTTGTCTGATGGGCCAGGAGCTGTTGTGTGGTCTCTGGGCTTGTGTCTGGGGCTTTTGCTGGGCTTTGTGTGGTGCTGGGAACATCAGGTTAGCTGCTGGAGTGAGGCCAGGCCTGCTGGCTCTCTGTTTACCTCTGAAATGCTCTGTGGCAGCTCCCAGGGAGAAGGCTGACAAGCAGCAGGCTGCTCAGTGCTCTGGTGGGCATTGTCACCAGCTCCAGGCTGCCTTGGAGGTGGGATCCCTGCAGGATGCTCCCTTCCCACAGGCTGACCAGAACAGCACCAGCTGGCAGAGCTCTATCTGCCTCTGCACTGCTTTTGGCTGGGGTTTAGTGCTGCACTTCAATAGCAAAAGCAAAGCTGCCTCTTCCCTCCTGCCCAGCTTGTAGGGACAGCCCAGGGGTGCATGAGCAGCTCTGCCCCTGGCACTGAGGTCCAGACCATTTCCATGTATTTCCCTAATGGAGCATGAAAGACAGGCAGCTTCTGTGCCTGGGGAGGAGGGACAGCTTGGGGTGCAGTGCTCACTGAGCTCTGCTCTGTGCAGATTTAAATAGATCTTAAAGGGTACTATTAGATTATATTAATTATATCTATTATATAATTAAATATATTATTAATAGATGAAATAAACATATTAATAGACCCAAAGCAGACCAATCGTTATGTCCTTCCCTTCTTTTTTTGTTAGACCAGCTGGGTATATATCACAATACTGATACTTTTAGCGGCCAGCACTAAAAACATTACAGATGGCAAAGTAATATTTGTAATACCACACCCTCCCTCAGGGCACAGCAAGCTTCTCTCTTTAAGGTGTTCAGTTCAACACTGGCAAACTTTAAATATAATTATTACCCTAGGGGCAAAAACAAAAAATTAAGATACTGCTTAGCTACCTTCATCTTGAGAGAGTTACTGAAAATATTCATCTATTCTTACAAAATTAATTTTCCTATATTGTGGATGGAGCCAGCAGCTGTTGGGGGTGGAGAGGGGAGGGAGGGCAAGCAGCAGCCTTTGCTCATGTGAGCTCTGCGGGGTCACATTAACTCTGCCGCATCCCTCTCCTCAGTGAGCCGAGCTGCAGGGTTATATTTAGTGCCTGGCAGCAGGGCTGGCCCTGCCCACTGCAGCAGGATGTGATTCTTCTCTGGATGGGTGACAGAGTGGCCCTTTCTGTTCTGAGATCTTTTCCCCTCCCCAGCCTGCTGCATCAGGCAGTTAATGTTCCTCTAAATGCCTGCACAACACTTGCTCTGAAGGTTGCATAAATACACTATCTGTAGCCTGAGCCTTACAAACAATAGGCTGGAAGAGGCGGCCTTGTTGCCATTGAATCCAGGAGGAGCACAGCTCTGGGTTTTCTTGTTGGCCTCTCTTCCCTTCTTCCTGCCTGGCTGGGGTGTAGGGCAGGGTAAGCAGCATCCCTGCATCCAGGGGCTTCCTGGGAAGTGATATAGCCTGTGGCTGCCAGCCTGAGGCTTGGCACTGAATGAGTTAACTGCTATCAGTGCTGCTTTCATCCTCACGTTAAAGCGATCAGCATCCTAATGAGGCAAAGAATGAAAGCAGCTCTTGTTTGTGAGTCTATTTGCATAGCTGATGGCAGGGTAAACGCTCCTGCCCCACTGTGCTGGGACTGTGCTGTGGGATGAGTCTACAGCTGCAGGAATGGGCAGCTCAGGTCTGGGCTGACTTCAGCCAAGCAGACAGGAGTACAGTGGTGGTGTAGCAGGTGCTGCCATGGCCCAAGACGGCCACGCAGAGGGGACAGGAGGGGACAGGGTGGCACTCACGTCCTCTGCCCGGTCTGTCGGGGCAATGAACACGATGAACGGGGAGAGCTCGGCCGTGCGCACGATCTTGAGGGTCTGTGGAGAGAGGGGTGCAGTCACCACAGTGTGGCCCTGCTCAGGCTGGGACTGTGCTGCAGTGGGGGCTAAAGGAGACATGTCCCCTCTCTGGGGACATGAGCTCACTGGGTGGACTCCTGGAAAAGGATCCCTGCAGCCCATTGTCACAGCCAGGTGTGTGCTGGGACAGGAACACCCTCACTGTACCCATGCCTTGGGAATGGAAATGCCACCCAGAGCTGGCTGGCTTTTTCCTTTGGGAAGAGAGGGCAGGGACAGTGACAGCCAGCACCCAGGTAATGCCATCTGTGGCAGCCCCTGTCCACCCACCCCTTCCCCTGCTCCCTACCTGGGGCTCGATGTCCAAAATAGCGACTTTGTCCTGCTGGTGGATCTTGTGCACTGTTTCAAACTTGGTGCCAAACATGTTGCCCTGGTAGCTTCCAAACTCCAAGAACTCATTGGCTGAGATGTCCCGGGTCATCTCCTCCGTGGAGACAAAGTAATAGTCCTTCCCATCCACCTCATTCTTCTTCTGGGGGCGTGTGGTGTCTGGGGAGGGAGAGAGGGGGTGAGTGCTAGCCCCCAGAAGGAGGGGGGAGCAGAGTGGAGCAGGCATCAAGACTAAGCTGTACTAATCCCCTGCTAACTGGTTCTTGCTTTGGACCAGTCCCTCAGCCAGCTGGGGACAGGCACTGGATGAAAGAGTGAGGTGTCTGTGTGGGGGCAGCAGCCCTGCAGCCTCTGTGGGCAAAGGTGGCTCCATGTGGGGCTGCAGGCAGGGAGGCCTTGCACATGGGGATCTGACTGCAGGGGCTTGGTGGTGCTGGAGGAACATCTCCCCACCTCCCACCTGCTGTCAGAAGGTCCTGGGTCAGAGGTGAGAGGAAATGCATCTTGTGCTGGTACTTACATGGGGGTGGGTACATGAACTTGTCTGGGTTGTTGCTGAGCAGAGCATTCTTGATGTGGCTACGGCCCACACCACTGGCCCCTGGAGAGAGAGAGAGATGGACACTGGAGCTGGGCTCAGAGCAGCCTGGTGGGAGATGCTGGGGCCCCTCCACAGGTCTGGGTCTGACAAAAAGTGCAGAGCTTGGTCTGGGCCCTGCCCAAGATGTGCTCTCTGGGCTGGTCTGTGGTGTCTTCCAGCCCTGGAAAAGGCTCTTTGTGCCCTGAGAATGCTCATCTCCAGCCCCAGCTGGAGACAGGACTGCTGCCTGCAGAGCAACCAGCCTGGCTGGACTGGCCCATGCCCATGGAATCCAGTGCTCAGTCCCCACAGAGTGGGAGTGCTTGCTTTGATGCAACTGCAGAGCTGCTTTTAATAGAGATTTTCCATCAAGAGACTCAGGAGTTGCAAATGCCTGAATTAACTCTTCCCCAGCACTGCAGCAGATGCCAAACCATGCTTGCTGCATGGAGGGGGTCAGCCTATGGATGGGATGACTGCTGCAGACTGAAGAAATGCTCCCCAGACATTACTAGGTCTCGAAGGCCATGCTGCCCCAGCCCCTGTGCAGTCCTGGGTCCCCCTGGTTCCCACACACAGTCCCTGTGCTGCAGAGGATGCCTGGCACAGGACCTACCAATGAGCACCAGAGTCTTCCTCTTGAAGGCAGGCAGCCTCACCACCTCCTCGTAGGAAACAACATCCAGCTGGTCAAAAACTGGGGTGGAGGAGAAAGGAGACATGAAGGGGTCAGAACTGGCTTGGCCACACCAGCATGAGCCATGTTTGTGTGTCAGAGCAAAGCCAGGGGAAATGGACAGCAGTGGTCAGGACTGGGCTGGGAGCTCATCCACCCTTGAAAAAGAGCAGCAGCATGTGAGGGGCAGAGTGGCAAAGAAGCCAGGGAAGCCATTGCTTTTGCTCAGTAATTCTGCTCAGGACAGTAGGACCTGGGAGCTGGGGTGGAGGCAGCAAGAAGCTGCAGGGAGGTTATTGCTGGGGGAGCTTTATATATCTGGGTGATTTACAGCCTTGTTTGTTGCTGGTTGGAGCTGCAGGCCGGGCCAGGAGCCAGCAGTCCCTGGGCACCCACCTTTGCCAGCTCTTGGCTCAGTTTAGCATGGGGTGCTGCTCCTGCCCACCAGGGACAGGCCTTGGCAGCTGTGGGAGCAGTTCAGGCTGCTCCTGACTGCTGAGCAGCAGCACTGCCACTGCCTCCCCCGTGGGGTTCAGCAGCCTGTGAGGTTTGGGGCTGGGGAGCCTGAGCTCACAGAGCCAGGAGGGCAAGGGATTGTCACCAGGGGAGCTCAGTGCTCAGTGCTGAGCCAGCCCTGGCCTCGTGCTCTACATGGGGACACAGCTGTGGCCACATGAGGAACATGAAGGCTGCAGAACAGACTCTAAAAAAGCTGACAGCTGTGGGGTATCTGAGATTCCACTGCTGCCACAGCTGGGCTGTTTGGCTGACTCCTGAGGAGGACAGAGGCAGGGGCATGGCCAGGGCTGGGGCTGGGCCCACTGCCCTGCTCACACTTACTTGAGCTGTGCTTGGCCAGGTATTTATCTTTGCACTTCTTCTTCTTCCCGAAGGGGCTGCAGCTCGGGGACTCGCTCTGGCTGGGCTGGGAGACGCTCGCCACACGCCTGCCAAGAGAGCAGCACACCCCCATGGCCCAGCTGTCCCCCAAACCCTGGCACAGCAGCAGGACTGTCCCTCAGACATGCAAGAGAAACAGGCTGGCTGCTGGAACAGGCAAAGCTCACCCTGCAGCACGTGAAGGGACATTTTCCTCCTTGTCCCAGCAGTGACACTGGTGTTACCCAACACAAACTCCTGACAGCACATGGTCACTGCTCCCTCCTCCACTCCCAAATCCAGCCCTTCTGGGCAAATGCAGGGACCTACCACTCCTGCAGCTCTGGAGAAGGGATGAGTCCTGCTGACTCAGTAGAGGAGCCCTCCACCCGGCCCTGCCACCAGTTGCTGTCGTCCTTGTTTATGATCTGAATCACATCTCCGATCTGAAACTTCAGCCCTGCCTCCTTGCAGGGGATCAGGTTGTCTTTCTTGGGGTCGTAGTCAAACTGTGCCCTCATGAACATCTACACAACAGAGAGGAGACCAGAGTCAGCCTGGCCATGCAACACATGAAGGGGACATTTTCCTGCTTGTCCCAGCAGTGACACCGGTGTTACCCAACACAAACTCCATACAGGGTGGCTGAGCTTGGCCCCCACACTGCACTCCCAGGCAGTGACTGCAGAGATGGCTCCAGGCACAAAGCCCCTGCTCATTTCCAGGCCCCACGAGGCTGTGTGGGGAGAAAGGAGATGCACAAAGCTTAGGGGGAAAGTCCTGGGCATGGAATTGTAGTGAGATGAGGTGGTGAGTGGATGAGGGCATTTTGGCCTGACTGGGAGCTGATGGCAGGGCTGCAGCCTCTAGGCACCCCCACACCCACAGGTGGTGTTCAAACCCTGCCATGGAGCTCCCTGCAGTGCCCTGAGTGCTGCACAGTGCTGCTGAGCTGAGCCAGCCACACAGGAGTGCCACCAACACGGTGCACAGCTGGGCTCTGCAGCGGGGTGAGCACAGAGGTGATGTTGCAACAGGGAAGGCCATGGCTCAATCTCAGCTGCTCTGTGCTGCCTTTCCCCATAGCTGGGCAATCCCTGCATGGCACAAGGCCTCTGGGGAGCCAAGGCTGCAGTGCTGTATCTATTCTTGCCTTGCTCTGTCCTGGGCCCTTTTGCATCTTCCAAAACTCATCACAGCTGCAACTGGAAACAAGCTGCTGCTATGGCTTCCCAGGCCACTGTGTGCCCTCCTGAGGCTGGGGAAGCTCTAGGGACAAGAAGGTGTGAGAAAGTTTGTTTTCCCTGTCCCTTCTGCTTGCTCAGCTCCTTGGGAGGGAGTCCAGACAGAGTGTAGGCAAAGCCAGGCAGAGTGCAGAGCATTAGGAGTGAAAAGCAGAGTTTAGGGAATGCTGAGCATGACCCTAGCAAGTTAGTAACCCCAGAAACACAGCATGTAGCAAGGGGGGGGGGGGAAAGTTTCACATGGGGTAATGCCTGTCCTGTCCTCAGATGTGATAGGCAGGGCCTGGAAACTCATCCTGCCCTGGTGGGACAGACCATGCTGCCCTTGTTCCACATTAAAGCCATTTCCCTCAGCTGTGCTGCTGCAGGCACAGAGCCATCAGGACACAAACATGGCTCCCTTCCACTGCCAGAAAACACCATATGGATCAAGCTGTGGCACGAGGAGGTGACAAGAAAATGAAATTAGGAAAAACAATAGGAGTGGAATCTCCTTTCAGGATGAGGACTGCTGCTTGCTTTGAGAGCACTCTCTGGCACCAGGAAGCACAAACATGAAGGATACACAGCAGGCACTGCCCAGGCACCTGCCCAGAGCTCTCTGCTCCTGCAGCACTGGTGTCCCAAGCCAGGACATTTGGGAAAGACCCCTCCTACATCAGTTAGATGCCAGCTCCACACATCACCCACAGCTGTACAGGGCTCTGCCTGCCTGCTGCCAGCCCCTTTCTGGGGCCAGACAGCTGCTGAGCAGGCTCCAGCATGAGAAGTCTTGGTCTTTTAAAGTCAAAGGACTGCAGGAAATATGCTGGAGGGGTCCTCAAGAGCCTTGAATGCTCTGTGTTTCCTCTCATTAAGACATTCCCAAGCAGACCTGCTCCAGGAGACACTCAACCTTGTGAGCCCAGGCAGGGGAAAATCATGATGCCAGCATCTCCACCATCCTGCCTGCCAGGCACTGAGATAAAGGTGACCATGGGGATCCAAAGAGTCCACTCTTGGTGGTGGTACTGCAACAAACCCAGACACAAGTAGCTGTGGCTCTGGGGAGCAGACAGCACCACTGCCCTGCACAGCAGGAGCAGTACAAGTGCTGCTGGGAAGGAGTTTGTCCCTGTGTCTTTCCCAGCCTCAGGTGAACCAGCAACTGCATTCTTTTCCTCTGGGGTACATGTTCCCCTGGCACAGAGTTGGCCAACTGGAGCTGGCTGGGTCAGGACAGGGAGGGCAGACTGACAGCAGGGAAGGACAGACAGGGCCAGTGTTTAACAAACACACATGCAAAGCTGGTTGAGCAGGACTGGGGGCAGCATAAACTGAGGAAGAAACAGAGCCACCAACACCTGCCACCACGTTCAGAACTTCAGCTTCTCTGGGTAAAGAAGGATGTGTGCTCCCTCAGCCCATCCCAGCACCATCCAGCCCCCGCCCTCTGCCTCTGAACTCCTCTCCCTGCCCTGCCTGTCCATGATAAGGGGCTGCACAAGGACAAGACAGGAACTCAGCTACAATGCCCTGAACACAGCCCTGCCCACTGCTCTATTTCAGCCCCAGCAGGACTTCAAAGGCAGGTGTCATCCCCTGGTGACACAGCATGGCCTCCCTGCCCTGGCAGTGACAGCAGGTGCAAGAACTGCCTTCCTGCCCCCACTGTTCCTTCCTCCCACGCTGTGCACGGCGCCATCCGCACTGATGTCACCCTCACTGGGGCTGCTGCACCTGGCCTTGGTGGCAGCAGGGACCACAGAGCAGGGGCTGCCCTGTCACACACAGCCATGGCTCTGGAGGAAACCCTCACGTGCTCCCTGCTGTGCCCCTGCCACTGCTTTCCCATCCCCAAGCACCACTGGTGGCTCAGCCATGCCAGCCCGTGTTCCTGCACACACTTTGAGTGAAAACACCCACACAGGCCCAGCATGTGGCTGTCTGCAGGGATGTAAGCACAGGACAGGTCCCTCCAGCAGCTCAGACAAGGCAGGCACCCCCTTGCCCTGACACCCCTGGCTTGTCCCCAGCATGTCCTGCATGATTTGCTGTGTCCCACCCTGCCCCACAGCCCTGTCCCAGCACTGCCCATGGTCCAGAGGCTGCACTTACCTGGAGAGCAGGGAGGCGGCTTTGCTGGTTGGGAATGACTTTTAATGACACCATCCCCTTGGTTTCTTTCTAGTGAACAAAGGGGAGAAAGAAGAGTTGGAGGAGGTGGTGTCTGGAGGCAGCTCAACAGCAGCAAGCTGTGCAGGGAGGTGCTGAGTGCCAGGGCCTGCAAAGGCTCCTGGGCACCCCACCATGCTGTGCTGCTGGGGGACACCACAGCCTGGTCAAAAACAGCTGTGCTTGGCTTTGCCATACTTGTGTCATTCCCATGGGGGACACCAGCACCCCTACAAGGGTCTGGCTGTGGGCACTGCTAAGCACCACCAGAATGAACATGAAGATCTGCATCATCTCCTCTCTGGCTGCTCCAGAGAGGAGCCTGGGAGGAGAGGCTGACTCTTCCAGGTCCCCTCCATGGTGGCCCCTTGCTCTGGCCCTCCTGGTGACATCAGAGCACAGCACTCTCCTGCCTGCCACAGGCCACTGTTGCCTCACACACATCACAACCCCCACATGGTCCTGTGGGACAACCAGTGTGGAGGCTTGGAGGGGCCTCCTGGGCCAACCACTCTTCTCAGGAGGCAAAACCAAAGACAAGCTCCTCCTTGGTCCTGCTGTCTGGAGCAGGGACATCCTGTGTCACTTTGGCAAGGCCAAGCCTCCTGCTTTAGGCTGCTGGTGGGGGCTCTCAGCAGCAGCACCACCTCCCTCCAACAAGGTGTCATGTGCTGGGGAGAGATCAGGATCAGCAATGTATGAGCCCCAGGCAGCTCCGAGGCCCTGTCCAAAGCTGTCTCTGGCAAGGGCCTGACAGGACCAGCATGGCCTCAGCAGCAGGCAAATGGCACCAATATGACATGCATGTGTGGCTCAGGTCTGCAGGAGCTGCACAGCAGCCTTGGCAAACAGAGCTGGTTTCCAAGCCCCACACAGGATCAGCACATGTCAGGGACCCACTCAACAGCCCTCAGTGCTGCCCTAGGAGGCCAGAAATAAGCAGCAAGCACAGGGGGCTGCGTGCAGGATGGTTTCTGCCACACCTCACTGCTGTATGTAGGCAGCTGTGTGAAGGCTCTGGTGTGTGGGAGGGGGTGAATGCTCACAGCATGCAGGGCAAAGGGGTCCTTCCCAGGAACAGCCCTGACACACACAGATACCTACCAGCATCTTCTGCAGCTGGTCAACTGTGTGGTTGCTCGCACTCTGCCCATTGATTTCTATGATTTCATCACCCACGTGCAGGGAGCCTGCCAGCAATGTGAGAAACATGAAAATGCAGAAAAGGGACAAGAGCTGCTCACCAAACCCAGTTCACACAGCTCCATCAGCCTCCAGGGCCAGGACACTGCAGTGTTTGCCTGGCAGTGCTTCGGGAAGCACACATGCCACCTCAGCACATGGCAGGAAAGCACAAGGGGAATGAATTCTTCCCCTTCCACCCAACACACACACCTAGCCAGTCCTAAGGTCATCAGGCTGCTTTCCACTGTGTGCAAAGTGCTCTGGACTGGTCAAAGCACCTGCATCAGCATTTCAAACACAGCCCCAAGTACCTCACCTGAAGCCAATCACAACCTCCTTACAAGGCCTTTAACACAAGCATTCCTCACTTTATGTGTTTTCAGTTTATACACCCAGGCAGATTACAGCCTCAGATATACTACTAAAAACCAGGCTCCAGTAATGTTATTGGAATGGCTCCTGTCTTATTTTGGCAGTGGTAAGCACAGACTTCCCACTTGGATCCAAGGCTGGAAAAGCAGCCTCTTCTAAGCAGAGAACATCTCGTATCCACGCCTCCTTGGCAAGACCCAAAACCAGAAAATAGCACCTATTTATTTCTTTTGGCACCTTCTTTTGGTCTGCAGAGCCAATCTACAGGATGCCTGTCCCACCTGTGCACTTTAGGAATGGGAAGAGCCTCCCCCAAGGTCCCTGGGGTATGATCCATCTCTTCTTACAGTGACCCCATCACAAGACAGAGACAGATGATCTCCAGTTCCTTTTTGGGAGAGCCCTTCCCCCAGCCCTTTATTTATCCCTAAAGCCTCCAGTGCTTTAACATGACAACCATGCAGAGAGACCAGTGAGTCCCAAGCTCCTGACAGATCCCTAGGGGAGGAACAGGCACAGATGTCCATGTCACAGGGGGAAGCCAGCCGTGCTGAGGACCTGCATTACTGCTGCATGGGAAGAAACCACCTGCAGACGTGCACCCCATGCACCACTTTTCCAAAGGCCTCGTTACCTTGTCTGTGAATCATGCCCCCATGGAAGATCCTGGCCACCATGCAGCTCTGCTTGTCATTTTGCTTCAGCGTGATTCCCTGCAAGACAGGAAAATCCATGACTGCTCGCTGCAGGGGAGAGCTCTCCTGCCCTCACAAAGTCCTCTCCAGGCCCATATCCACAGTGGGCTGTGCAGTGGCTGGGGGGAAGACCCTGCTAGGCCAACTCAGGCTGCTGCAGCTCCTCTTGGCAAAAGCACCACCACCCTTTGCAGGGCTCGCTTCGGCTCCCTGGGCAGAAGGCAGAGTCCAGCACCTTCTTCCCATGGCCGAGATCTCCGGTGACTGTTTCCCTCAAGCCAGGCTGCTGGCTCAGCTCAGGCTGCCCCTCCACCCCCGGGTGCCATGCAGCTTTGGGGCCTTGCCAGCTCTCACCATGGGCTCCTCGGTGACCTTCTCGAACTGCACGAGGCGGATCTTGCGCACCTCGCGGCCGCCGTGCGAGGGGCTGCCCAGGGTCGCTGAGCCGTTGGTGTAAATGTCCTCAGTCAGGGTGTGTGGGGACTGAGTCATGGCCTGTCGGGGCAAAACAGAGACCACGGTTTAGGGGCTCCACCTGGGAATGCTGATCCCTGCTCTGGGGCTCAGCTACTCGAACCTGAGTTACTTTGGAGTTGGTTAAGGTGCCTGCGGTGCAGGTGGAGCACACAGGAGGAGAAGACACTAAGGGCAAGAAGAGAAAAGGAGCAGAAGAACTTGAGCCTTGGAGATGTGGATGTGGGTTTAATCTGCAGTTTTCCGGGTGGGAAACACAAGAGGTAAGAACAATTTGGAAAAGCCAGAGGTAGAAGAAGCCAAAAGAGTTCACAGCTGATCTTCTGAAGCAAAGAGTCACAAACACTCCTTGTGTGTCGCAGCAGCACTTGGCTCACAGGTAGCTTGTTGCAGAGCATAAGGCCCGGGATTTCTCCACCACGTGAACAGAACACTTTGGGACTCACCCCTGAGAACTGGAGCCAGGCTTTGCTCCAGCTTAGTTTGCAAGTTCAACCTTTCCTGACCTACATCAGTGGGCAACTGACACGGTGCAGTGCCAACATCCAGGCACTGAAGGCAGCGCTCCCAAGCCAGCCAGAAACATCCCATTCCCCTTCCAGCCCCATCTCCTTTCATGCTGGTTTGCACTGGAAAGCCAGGCTTTCAGTCCTGAGGAAATCCCTGTTCTTGGTTTCCAGCATGTGCTGGCACCAGGGCTGACACAGAGCGCTTGGGGTCCCATACAAAGACCTGCAAATCCATCCTGCCCAGTGAGCTTCTCCCTCACAGCCCAAGAAAGCCTGACACAGTCCTGTTAAACCCCTCAGACACACTGGGCAATGTCTCCACACAGCTCACAAATGTGCCTGTTTGTCCCCAAGTGCAGTGGACTTTCCTCAAGCCTCTCCCAGATCAGTGCTAGCCCAGCAAAACCCAGATCAGCTTTGATCTGCAGCCTCTGCCCTGTTGGCACAAATTCCCACACCAGCTCAGGATGCAAAACAAACCCTCCTGGCTGTCCCACTCCACACCAGACTCCTGGCTTTGCTGCCCAGTTTGCAGCCTGCACCCTCCCTCCCAGCAGTGCCTGAGCTGAGAGCCACAGCCAGCAAAGCTGCAGGGACAGTCAGCAAAGTCCTCATCAGCTTCAGTCCTGCATCAGTGATGTGGCAGGGCCCAGACAGGCAGAGCCAACACCTCTCCTCACACAGCCTGACTTGTCAACTGAGCACCAGGGCCAGAAGCTCCATGCAGGAGCTGGGAAATAGCAGCCTGACCCCCTGCCCCAGCTCAGTCTCACCCACCCTGACCCCTGGCCAGGAGCACAGGAGAAGCTGCAGCCCCACACTGCCAGGGGAGGAGGCAGATCTGGGCAGGCCAGTGAAGAGCACCTGCTCCTGGGCTGCAGCCATGGCACCAAACCACAATAATATGAGCTCTGGTAGGGATGTGCTGGAATGCTGCTGGCTGATCCAGCTCTGTGCAGTGGCAGAAAGCAGGGAGGGAGCAAAGAAAGGGACAGCAGAGTCAGGACTAACAAGGATAGCAGGAAAGGTGCTGGCAGAGAGGGACAGAGCAGGCATGGTCACTGTCACAGCCCCCAGAAAGGCCAGGGAGAGAAGGGCTCTGGGAGCTGTGTGCCCATCATGCAGTGATTTATTTTTAAGCCAACTACTTCCAGAAGTGCCAACCAACCTCCTCCTCAAAAGGGAACCACATGGGCTCCAGCTGCCATTGGCTTAAACACGGAGAAGAAGGCTGAATCCCAGCCCAGAACAGCAGCCAGGCCATGGACTTGCAGGGTGGAAGGAAGAAAAGTTGTATCCATCCCCCAAGCCTGGCCTGGCAGCCCAACAGGCACCATGCTACCACAGCATGTGCAGAACACAGGAACAGATCCAGCAGTGTGTGTGCCTAGAGCTGTCCCACAGCTCTCTGCCAGCTGTCCCCTGTGCCAGACCAGCAGGTGCAAGGAGGAGTAGGAGGACAAGGACCTTCTCCAGCCCAACCTGAGGCCAAAGTGCCCACGAGGTGCTTGGAGTCAGCACAGATCATACTTATCTTGGTCATGCCTTGGGAAAGGGTTAGACCATGCAGCTCCTGGCTTCAAACCTCTAGGCTCAGCAGAGCCCAGTGACCCAGGACTGCACAGTCTGCTCCAGGGACTGGGAGTTCCCATCCTCACCATGCCCATCAGCTGAGCTTCCTGGCCTCGACCTTTGCTTTTTGCTGAGAGCTGGAGAAAACACCCAGCCCTCCATGCTGACACAGCACCAGTGTCACCCTGGTGAGTGACTCCTGGAGAACAAGGTCTGTCACCAGAGACTGGCTGCTGTGCCTGGGGATGGCCACCAGTCCCTTGATGGCAACTCTGAATGCACAAGGGTCCTCCAGAACCAGAGCCACGCTGGGATGGTGTGGCTTTTTTGCTGATGGCACTGGGCAGCCAGTGGGTGGGGATGGGAGGATGGCTGGTTCATGAGGACAGCCAGAACCCTTGGGGTGGCAGACTCAGCCCTGATGCTGGCACCCAGAAACAGGAGACGTGTGTGGCTCTCATGCCCCATGCCCATGAGCTGGCTGGCTGGATTGCCTTGCACTCTGCTGGCAGCTGCCACGCTCAGGGCTGGCTTGGCCCAGCGTAGTCTGTGACCTCAAGAGCCTTTCAAGTCACGCTGGTGACTGGCCAGACTCTGCTCCTTGTGCACTGCTCCACAGGAAACATCTGTGAGCGCTGCTGAGAGCCAGCTCGTGGCCACCAGCCACTGCCAGCTGTGTCACTGCCAGGCCCGTGCTGGGGCAGATGTGGGGCAAGGAGGTTGGGGGCTGAGCTGTGCAACAGGGCTGTCCAGCAGCCCTGTGTGCCTTGCAGCTGGGTGACAGGGGTACAAATCCTCCTGCACAAATCCTGCACTGGCAATGCACACCAGAGCCACCAGCTCTGTGGGTCAGAGGTGCCCCACAACCCCTTGTCTGCATTTCCTACAAGATTTCTGCCCCATATCCCAGGGCACAGGGAATGTACCAGCTCCTTGGGCAGTGTTTACAAACAGGGAATGTGGTGAGGATCCCAGGACTTGGCATCTGTTCCCCAGTGGGGTCAGCACTGTCTGCCAGGGCTGCTGCTGCTGCTGTGCTGGCTCCACCAGGCTGGGCAAATCAAACATTAACTGGGCAGCTTGTTTGCAGGAGGCTGAAGCAGCACTTGAGGAAAGCAGCACTACAGAGCAAAGGGCACGTTCAGAGATTTGGTTCCTGGGCTCTCCTTGCTGCTCCAGCCAGGAGACTTCAGTACCAGGCGGCCTTGGAAAAACAGGTCTGCCTGGTCAGTATGTGGAGAAAACTACTGCTGGATTTGCCTAGCAGGCCCCCAAAGCACAGCAGCTTGGATGCAAGAATGAATCCTGGAGCCAGGTTTCTCTGGGATTGCCCTCTTGGCTGGCAGGAAGACACACTGTTCTCACACTGTGAGGAACAAAATCCCAGCTCCCTCCATGAATCATGACCCCTCACATTATAATCACCATGGGTGCATGCAGAGAGGCTGGGGCACTGCTTGGTGCAGAGATGTCCTGACCCAGCAATATCTCCTGCCACCCTCCAGTGCTTCCAGCCTTGCCTCCCTCCCCATCCAGGATCTGTCTATCTCAGTCTTGTACAGCTTAAAAAACACAGCAATGTGTAAAAAAATGCAAAGTAGCAAAAAAAAATGAGCTTGGGAGCTGCTTTAAGGCTGCTTCAGCAGGCTGGAGAGCTACAGCCACGTAGACATTTAGAAGTAATTCATTCTGCCAGGGGCTACTGACTTCTCAAGTCTGCCTGCACAGCCACAGGAACAATCTCACCTAAAACCCCTTCTAGCAATATGATTGAAGTTTAAAAACAAGAATCAAACCAGCAAACATTTAAACCAAAAAGGATTACATTGCTGACATCAGGAAAAGGCCCAGCAACACCAACAGGTCTCTGTGGGAAGGGGAAAAGAGAAATAGGAAGGATACAAAATGGTCGTGGCAGCCAGAAGGTGCTGCCAGCTCTGTGTGCCCTCACACTGACTCCAGATTACAGAGTGCTGCAATGGAGATGGGCCAGATTTTCAAGGGAGCACAGTCAGTTTTGCTGAGGCACCACCTTCCCACCAGAAAAGGCTGATGCAGCCTTCCAGATGTGTTTGTGAAGCTGGTAACCTCCAAGGGACAGCCACTGAAACCACAACGCTGACAGAAGGAGGAGCTGCCCTGCCACTCCATCCCAGCCTCCAGAACAAGCCCTGCAAAACAGCTCTTTCCCTGTAGCTGTGACACACAGCCACACAGCAAAATACTTTATTTGGGATTAAAAAGTTGGAACCAGCCCTCCCCACTTTGTTTGTCAAAGCCAGAAGTTTTAGCTCAGCTTTCAAGTGAGTTTTACCTGTGGTTGATTCAGGATTTGCTCCCTGTAGCCTCAGTCTGCCTTGGAGCTGCTGCCAGCTGGATGCTGAGAGCTGCTGCCCAGAGGCAAGTGCAGTGCTCCCTCTGCACCCTCAAATCAGCTCTCCCCAGAAGTACCCTCCTTTTCTCCACCAAACTCCCAAAGGTCACATTTGCTGCCCATTTTACAGCTGGGGAACTGAGTCACAGGTGATAAAGGGACAAGCCCAAGGTCATCCTGCCAGGTGCAACAGCTGGAAATAAAGCCCACACCTTTTTGGTAAATCTCTACTTGTCAGTCAGGAGATATGGCAAAGATATGCAGGCACGTGGTGAGGCTCAAGAGGAGAGGCCTGGGGCTGTTTTCTAGCAATAACATGGCTTCCACTTGCCATGATTTGCATGCCCTGCCACCACGTGAGGAACACAGCACAGCACTTCCCAGCACATGGCTCTGCCAGACAAAATGCAGAAGAGAAACCTCCTAGTCACCCTGTTTGACTCCAGAGCAGGAGCAGCCAGGCACACCCAGCACCCTTCCCAAGAAGGGACATTGCTGCTGGGTGAGGTCTCGGTGTCCCACGGAGGGGCCACAGCCACCCTGGGCCATCTCTGCATACCCATGACACAGAGACAGGAATCTGTGACTGGCAAGCTCAGGACACTGCTGGAAGCCAGCACTACAGAGCTCCTTTTAAAAGGCCTCATGCAGATCTCCGTTCACCATCTCTCCCTTTATCCCTACTGAAATAAATACACCACAACACCAGGAAGCTGCAGGGCAGCTCCTACACTTTCCATGCTCTGCTGCTATTGGCAATTTATCCTTGCTCTGTCTGCAGCCAGACAGGCCCTCTGCCTGGATCTCTCAGTCATTGCCTGGTCCAGACACTTTGCTTTAATTATATTTTTCCTACTGTTTCTCTCAAAGCATCCTGTCAGGGTCGAACCATGAGAAGCAGATGCACCACTGGTGTGAGACAGATCTGATCAGGCCTCTTTTTCATGTTTAAGTGTCCAACACGATGGGCAAGGACAGCACTTCAGGGAAATTTCCTCCCTGCTCTCTCTCAGAGGCTCCCCACAGTTGCAAGGAAACCTTAGCCCAGGCACATTACGCCACGGCATCACCAAGGATGCGTTTTCAAAGCTGGGAGAAAAGCACCAGCTGTTTAACACTGGCAACTGCCGACCCTCTGGTGGCTGCACCCAAGCCGCCCCAAACAACACTGAGTGAGGAAGGAGCCCACCGAGCAGAACCGAGAGGGCTGGTGCAGCCTGCCCTCCTCGTGCTGGAGGTGCGGTGCATGCGGCCACGGGCTCACTCCCTGTCCCGGGCAGGTGTGAGAGGGGCTGCGTGCATCCTCATTCCCTGGGCAGAGACCCCCGCCCTCCTGCAGCCCATGCCGTGCACCGGGAGGTTGCTCAGCAGCTGAATCAGCTCATGTGACAGGCAGTTCCAGTTCAGACCAGCTACAACTTTGCAGCAAAACAAGCACAATCTCTTCCGCGGCAGGATGCTGGAGCCTTGCTCGCCAGCACCCAGCTCTTTGCCCTGCCGGCAGTGCTGGGTGACCATTCCCCGGAGGCACCCGCGTCCCCAGCGAGCACCGCTGCTCCCGGGCTGCTGGGGCCCGCAGCTGGATGAGCAGCCTGCCTGTGGGGCCCTGCTTCTCTCCGTGTGCGGGAGGGACGGGATGGAGCGGCACCCCCGGGAGCCGTGCCGGGCCCGAGCCGGGCGCAGAGCGCTGGGCTAAGGGCCCGCAGGGCAGCGGGGCACGCCGGGCTCCCTGCCGGGGCTCGGCGGGGATGGGGCCGGGAGCGGGGCGCAGGCGGAGCCGCGGGGTCTGGGGGCGCACCGGGCCGCTCACCTCGGGCTTGGGCCGGTTCTGCAGGAGGTGCTCCAGGTAGAGGTCGGAGAGCGCCGTCCTCATGCTGCCGCCGCCGTCGCTGCGCCCCGACTTGAGCGTCATCCCGGCGGCAGCTGCGGCCGGCCCCGCTGGCCCCGGCAGCGCTGAGCGGCCCGGCCCGGCTGCGGCGGCGCCGCGGGCTCCCCACGCTCCGCCCGAGTGCGGCGGGGGCCGGGCGGAGCCAGGCGGCGGGGGCGGACCGGGGACGCGCCGGGGGCTCGGTGGGGCCGCCCGGCGGCAGCGGGGCCCAGCAGCCGGGGCCGAGCAGCCGGCGCTGAGAGAGCGGCGCTGGGAGGGCGGCACTGGGCGGCCCCGCTGCGCTCGGCCTCGCCTCGCCTCGCCTCGCCTCGCTCAGCGCGGGGGCTTCTCCCGTGGGAGCGTCCCCATCGCCTCAGGGCTGGGCCAGCCCCCGGCCCCTGCCTGGCCCTGGTCGTGCCCAGGCATTCCGGTCACAGAGTGCACCCAAACGGACCCGCGAGGGTCATCGAGGCCATCTCGGGCCCTGCCCAGGACACCCCACAGTCCCACCCCGTGCCCCAGAGCACTGCCCAAAGGCTCCGTGAGCTCTGTCAGAGCTGCTGTGAGCGCTGCCCTGGGAGCTGTTCCAGTGCCCAGCACCCTCTGGGGGAAGAACCTGTCCCTAATACACAGCTAAACCTTCCCTGACACAACTTCAGCCATTCCCTCGGACCTGTGATGGGTCAGCACAGAGGGGGATCAGGGTCTGCCCCTCCTCATCAGTAAGTTGTATCTGCAATGAGCTCTGTGCTCAATCTCTTCTCCAGGCTGGACAGACCAAGTGACCTCACCTGTTCCACACAAAGCTTCCTCTCAAGGCCCCTCACCATCTTCATTTCCCTCATTTGGATACTCTGAGCAGGAACCCAGCAAGGACAGGGGGAGCGCCTCTCCAAAGTGGCACTGGCTGGCGCATGGCTGGCTCTCACAAACCAGTGGTCATCCCTGGGCTCTGACAGTGTGCAAAGCTCCAGGGTACCTCCAGGGTACCTTCCTCTGCACTCTAGCAAGTCCAGCCCTCTTCTTCCTTCAGCTGTTCTGGGTCTTCCACCTTCTTCACCTTGCATGGGTGGGATGGCAAATCCCTGTATTTGTGAGTCAAGCATGGTGCAAAGGGCTTCTGTCAAACCATTTCTGCCCTTGCTGTGTAGGTCTTACTGATGGGAAGGTCAAAGTGAAGTCAGCTTTATTTGGGGATGGAAGGTTAATTCTGCTGTATTATTCCTTAAGAAAACACTGAAAGGGTTTTCCACAATTTTCCACACCATCCCTGGGATCTTGGAGGTTTAGAGGTTGCCTTGGACCAGACTCCCACAGTGCTGCTAGATGAGTTCTCCAGGCTGAGTTGGCCTAAAGTTACCATAAGAAATACAAGGAGAGGAGTGCAAACTCCTAGAGAAAGGAAACAGGAAAAAAGGGAGGGGAAGGGAGGTAGGTAGCAGGGAGGGGACAGGACAGGATGCAGGGAAAGAAAGAAGGAAAATCCATCTCGTTCTGATGGCAAGTTTCTCCTGCCTCGTGGGAACAAAACTGTTCCTGACTGGGCTATAAGAAAGCCCAGACTGCTGTGAGATGCTGGGAAAAGGAGGTGTGGGAGCTGCAGGCACTGATGTGACTGGCTCCAGCAAAACTGCTCTAGCACTACCAGGAGCAAAGAGTCCCAAAGCACAGCCTGCACTGGGAGTGCTCTTCCCAACAATCCCATTCCATGGCAGCTGTTGTGCACTTCTGTGGAATCACTTGCTGGAGTCCTGCATTGTCCAGATGTAGCTCCCCTTCTTGTCCTATCTTCACACTGCCCATCTGGGCCCTGGGCTTTGTTGAAGGAATTACCCCACCTGCCAGGATTTATGCCATTATTAACAGGGCTTGGGCCTGCTTGAAGAAGAAAAGTTGCCCATCCATTGAGTAAATGTGTTGTTTATCTATCTGACATGTAGAGCAGCTTGAGCTGGGTACACCCAAAGAGGAACCCCAATCAAAGAAATCCTTGGGCAATTAAATCCTTACAATGTAAGTTCCCCAGCCCTCACATGACTGCTCTGACCACTAGTAATTTTAGGATCTGGGGTATTCCTGTTCTTTATTGGGTCCCCTCACTGTCTCTGGGTGGGCTGTTCCTGCTCTTATCTCTAAGACTGCTGTGTCAGCTGACCTCATGATGGTAGCAGCCTTCCCTGCTTCCTTATCTTCCAGCTCAAACCAGCTCTGGGGCCCCCTCTTACTTAACTTGGTAAAAGTTCAGCCTATCTGGGTGGAAATTCACAACTGGTGGTGTAAGGCTTCATCAAATTTTGCTCCTGATGGTGAGCAAGTTCTGTGTACCAAGCACATAACAGGGTTGTAGTGTTAGTAGGAGATCAGGACAGTCAATACCAGGAGCAGAAAACACCTAGGTGGGCCATGTTTTGCAGCTGAACCTGGTGGACCATGTGGCCCAGACTTTGTCTGCAGGGTTCTCTGGACAGCCTGATTAGGATGAGAAAATTGTGGACTAGAAAACTCAAAGGATGCCTGGCTGCCTTTGGCCCCAGCAGATGTGCCCACCAGGCTGGAGAATGCTGCTGGGAGCCTCATCTTCCCATCCCTGCCCAGCTGACCAAGAAGGCTCTGCAGAACACTCCTTACCCAGCAGCTGAAACAGCCAGCAAGGAGGAGGGGGAGGTGGACCCACACTGGGGTTGGTGGCTTTGAGATGTGCTGGAGGCAGGACCCCTTGGTGCAGGGCTTCTCTTGCACTCACGGGCTAGAAACAGGCTGGTAGGAACGTGGAGTAGGAGGCAAGAGATACAGAGAGCAGAGACATGCCTTGAAGTTAATCATGGAATGTGTAGTAGGAGGGAGAAATGTGACAAGAGGCACCTGACAGACAGAAAAATGATGTCTAAGTGTGTTCATTCCCTCTTGGTTGCATATGGGAAAACTGAGGTGGAGGAGGTGGTGAGCAGCTTGGTGTAGCCCCATGGCTGAGCTTGGATTTAAGCTGTGATTAAATCTGCTGTGCTCCCCATTGGCCATGGTCCCTGCTCAGGTGCTCTCTTCAGACTGATACTGCCTGTTTCTGTTGGTGTTGCTGGCAACTTTTTCAGAGGATGGTGCCCACCTGCACAGCTGCAATAGCTGCAAACATTCCCCACATCTGATCTCGTGGGGAGCACACCAAGAGCCCTCCAGCCAGCGTGAGGGAAGGGAGATTCAGAAACCTCCCTGGCCCATGGCTTATGGCTGTGGCTCAGCATTGAAACCACACACACTTTGGCTGGCCAACTAATCTCTGCTTGGGCTGTAATAGAAAGAGACAGCCAGGATGTATTTTGCCTTCCTGGAGACACCAGAAAGCTGTGTGGGCACCAGATCACCCAGCCCAGGCAAGCCTGGCAGCTGAGCCATGAAAGACAAAAGATCCCTGGGGTGCAGGAGGATCCAGCCAGGCAGCCCATGCTGCAGCAGGGCTCTGTGACACAACCTTTGCAGGGCTGTGACTAGGCAGGACATCTCCTGGCTGAAAGGCAGAGGGCTTCATGCTGGTCAAGCCCTTCCCCTGCACAGAAACGTCTGTGGCTGGGGGAGGATGTGATGCATTTCAGATCTGCGTCGTGCTGGGAGGAAACAGCGTCTGGTCTCCATTCCTCACAAGATAAATGTCAGGACATGCTTCCAGTAATGGATGCCAGAACTTGGCAGGCTCAGACACATCTGTCTGCCTGCCCACTACTGCTCTTTCTCAGCACAGTCCCTTCCCTGCTGCCTGGCTGGCTGGAGAAAATCCTGGAGCTGCTCAGGGCTGGTGGGTGAAAGCTGCTGGGACACCTGCAGGGATTTCAGCTGTGCTTCCTACTTGGAAATAATCCAGAGTGGGCTCTGGTGTACAGATTTTTTGCTCTGAGCTAACCCTGTGTCACCAGACAAATGTGCCAGAACATGGCAGCCTCTTTCTGGAGGGAAGATGAGCCTGAGCATCCAGTGGTAGAGACCCTGAAGGGTATTTATACCCATGGAGTTGCCTTGGAGCTGAGGAAGGATGCCTTGAGAAGGGCCTGAGGTGGCAGGTTTTGTCCTCCCAAGCTGAGGGCTACTCTGCCTCAAGCAGGGGTGTTCCCTTTGAGAATCTCATGGCTCCTATCCCTCTCTCCAGGCCAGTGCTTGCCAGGCAGCCTCTCCTCACCTCTGTGCCTGATTATGGCCAGAATGCAATTGAGCCAATGGGTGATTGCATCTCCTGCTTGGGCTGTAATGTAATCACTGCCAGGGCCACAGCAAAGGCTCCCTGTGTAGCAGTGTGGAATGTGCCTGAGGCTTTTTCAAGCTGTTATTTGAAACACCAGTTTCTGGTCTCCCCTGGGGGTGGGTTCCCAGACAGGTCACACCACTGGGGTGGTCAGCAGCACGTGTCCCTGCTCCCTCCAGACACAGGCCATGGAGGGGACATCTCTGTGCACCACACAGCCCAGTGCAGTGATGGAGGCAGTAGCTGGGTGCCTGAAAGCAGCCACCCCTCTCACAACCACCCTGCTCATGGCACAGCCCTGGTGTCCTCATCACCACAGCTGTCCCCTGCGCTGTGGCACAGCTGTTCTCAGGTGACAGCAGAGACTGCCCAGCTCTGATGGGGCACCCTGGAATTTCACAAGGCAATCACTGGGGTGCTGCAGCCATCGTGCCTATCCCACTGCGGCAGCACCCAGCTGACTCCTGCCATTCTCCAAAGCCCCTCACAACCCTGCTTTCCCTGCCACACCAGCTGCCAGTGGCTTTGTGGGGCCACCCAGCTCCCCCATCACAGATGGAGGACTCACTGTCCTGGGTGTGGGATGGCACAAGTTCTGGCAAGCTGCTGGAGGAGAAGTGCCAACAAGGCCAACTTGCCCAACAAGGATGACCCCCATGCCTTCCCCACAGCCTTCCAGGTTCTCCCCACCCTTGTGAGGTGGCTGTTGCTCTGGAAGGTCCCCACTCCATGAGACGAATGAGGCAGGAGCCAGTGTCACCCTGCTCATCATCATTCCTGGGAGGGGAAACCTCTGTCACAGTGTAGGGTGGGTGCCAGGGAGGGGGAAAGCCACAGGTGTCAGGAAGGTGGCTCTGGCCCATGGCACACCTTGCTGGGGGTCATGTCAAGGTGGCAACTCATCTACCAGGGTCCCTGGGAGCCACAGAACTCCTGTGGAGAGCAAGGATATCTTGCTCAAAGCAGCAACAGAAAGAGGGGTGATGGCACCCAGCCACAGCAGCAGCAGCACTGTGGAAAGGAGACAAAGGGAAGTGCAGGGCCACAGCCCAGTGCTGAGTCAGGCTGAGCAAGAGCTGCCTCCCTCCAGCCTCCCATTCCCACCGATTGTGAAATGGACACTGGGGCCTGGAGCTGGGCCTCCACCCCCATCCTTATCTTTGCTCTTCCTCCTCCAGGACTGTGCCCAGGACAGCAAGAATTTGTGCAAAACGAGGCTGAGAAGCTCTGGGGCTAATTAATTTGTAGCTGCTGGTAATGTTGAATGGGTCCCTGGGGAGTCCAAGGCTAAAGCAGAGGAGAAAGTGCAGAGAGATACTGGAAAATTACTGTTTAATTCTTCACCATTACATCTGAGTATATGGCATCTGGCAGACACAGGAAAAGGCAGATAATGACCCAGCCACTTCTGCAGCCCTTCCCCAGCAGCAGGGGCAGCCAGGCCCCTGGAGGGATGGCTCCAGTCCTGGGGAGGGCTCAGTGCCTGGTGGGATGTGTGTCCTTGGGCTGGCAGTGCCCCTTCCTGGCCCTGCAGCCATCAGTACTCCTGCTGAGTGTCGCAGCCAAGGAACTCTACTCGCAGGGCAATGTGGTTGTGCCACAGGCGGGGGTGTATCCTCACATAGCGGGCAAAGAGAGGCGGCTCCAGGCTGTTCCTCACTGTGCTCTGGTGGTCTTGGTTTGCCTTGAAAATCTGGAGAGGAGAGAGAAACCAGGGATGCACTTGGCTGGCATAGTGAGGACAGGATCAAGCCAGACAAACATCCCTTGGCATGCTTTAAGGAAGGAAGAAGCACAGCCTGGCTCACTGCTCTTGGAGAAATCCTGTGAGCATGTTTGCTGCCAAGGGCTGTGCTTGCTGCCCTGGGGGTGGCCATGGGCTCTGGCCACAGAGCAGCCCTGCCTACCTTCTCCTTGCCATTTTGCAGGACTGGGCTCCAGTGCATGCCATCCTGGCTGATGGAGACAGCAAACTCCTTCACAAACATCTGGGTGAAGAGAGCTTTGGCACCTTGGGTTATGATTGCAGTCACCTTCTTGGTTACTTCAAAGTCCACCTGCAGCCACTCTCTGGGGCTGTTGCTCTGGGGAAGGACAGACTGCCATCAACCCTCCAGCAGCAATGAGGAAGACACACTCATTGCAGCTGAAGCCAGGCTGGCCCTGCCCTTCCCTCTGCTTCACTTGCCCTACCAGGCATCTGCTCGGAGCTGCTGGGTGCTAAATCAGTGTGGCAGTGAGTGTGCAGCTTGCATGGTGCATGTGGCTGCACACTCTTCCCACACTAGGGGAAGTGACCTGGGGACCCTGCTGGGCTCCCAGCTGCCTGCCATCTCCTCACACAGGCTACCTGTGGCCTCCAGGCATTGGTCCTGCCCTGAAGGTTCAGGCGGGCCAGGGCTGGTGTCCATCTGGAGAAGATGTTGGCACTGTGGGAGGATGCAGTGATGTGCTCATCAGGGATCCCTCTGTTCTCCATTCCTAAGGGCATGGAGCAGCCTGGAAGAGAGAGGCAATGCTTGTCAGGGGCTAGAACTGACCCACCATGGAGATGCCTTCTGCCTGCTCACTGCTCCAGCTACCCTGCGTGGCTTTGCCCTGGTTATTAATTCTGCATTGCCATGGTCCCTGCATTGCTTGGGGCCCCTGTGTGCAGCCTTGCTCTGACCTCACTACTCCCACCTTCTTTTCTCCCTGGAGATTTTATCTAAGAGAAATGTGAAGAATTTCTGGTGTAAGGAAACATAAGGAGAACCTGTCTCCAGGGCGAGGACAAGAATACCTGTCAGGGAGACACCCTGCATTTGTGTGATCAAGGGTGCTTGTGCACAGCTGCTCCAGAGCCAGCTGGCAAGTTTGGAGCATGGGCTGACAGCACAGCCACTGCTGCTTTGAGCTGCTGCAGAGCAGGTGTGCAAAGCCAAAGACACGATCCCAGGGCACCATTTCCCCAGGCTGCGCTGTTGATCAGAGCCATCTCACCTTCAACTGGCAAAACCAGACTAAAAGCCAACAGCATCTGTCTCTGCTTGCTTTCTGCCCCCACAGACTGAGGCAGCAGCTCCCCATCTATCAGCTTAGCTGCTGCTGGAAGTTTCCTTTGCTTCAGTAAAAAAGCTGGTGAGAGCTGGCTCTTCCTCTGGTATTTTTATCTCTAAGACCACAATGAGACTTTCCAGCTTTGTTCCCTCAACACCTCAGTGCCATCTCCAGCTCCCTCCTTCCTCCTCCATAATTGCCTGGGGGTCCTGGCACAGGTGGAGCTGGGGCTCAGCACCCCAGCAGGGCAGGGCAGGGCAGGGCAGGGCAGGGCAGGGCAGAGCAGAGCAGGGGGCAGCCCTGGTGGCTGGGATGTGAGGGGGACACGCACTGTTGAGGTCGCAGCCCAGGAGCTCCATGCGCAGCGTGGCCCGCAGGTTGTAGTGGGTGGGGTGGATGCGGATGTACCGAGCTACCACCGGGGGCTTGAAGCGGTTCTCTTTCACTCCACTGGCATCCACGTTCCCAAAGAACAGCTGCAGGGAAAGGGAGGAAAAGGATTGTTGCACCAGTGGAAAGAGAGATAGGCAGGACGAGGATTACTGGGGAGAAGAACGTTCATGTCTGGCACACAAAAATGACGACTCAGGGAAATGATCTTAAGTGAGCCTCAGGCTAAAGTGTGAGTGGGCCACTAAGAAAGAAAAGGAGAAGAAGAAACTTTGGATCTGTGCAAATTAACTCGGTTTTATATTTTTCGCCAAACAAAGGTGAGAAAAATAAGGAAAAAAGTCAGTCCTCAAATGTTTGAACCTGGGAAAAGTTGTAGCCACAGATGGTACACACAATGGAGGCTTTTCTGGCTATTCCTCTCCCAGTGGATTGATCAGCTTTTACATATTTATGCTGTGGGTTTTTTCTAGTGACTGTAGATTCTCCAAATCATCTGTGCCTGCACAATATTTTTAGAAAGGCAAATTTGCCTTTGAGGTCAGAAAAGATACTCAGGTAGAATCTTTTGCCTAACTCTAAGTAAAACACAACATAACATTGAGAGGTGGATCTCACAGCCACCTGGGATGGTGGAAAGAGGTAGCTCAGATAGTTTAAAATCAGACAGATGGGACAGCAAGTCCCTTGCAGAGCTGTGATTCAGCCACCTGGCACTGAATGGTCTCTGTTGCTGCCCTAATCTCAGGGGCTCAGGAGGTTTCTGCCTTGTGGACAGAGCTCCCCAGCCCTCCTCACCCCAGGACACCCCATTTGGGGACAGCACTCTGCTCAAGACTCTTGACCTCACCATCTGTGTGCTTGTGGCATTCCCCTTGTAGGTCTTCCACCTTCGCCCATCGAGGCTGTAGAACACAACAAACTGGGAGATGTAGAAGCTGGAGAACTTTTGTCTGGCCCCTTGGGTTTTTATGCCGTGAATAATGGTGGGATGCAAAAGATCCACCTGAGAATGAAAGTCAGGGATTCACTTCTGATGGAAAACCCAAGCCAACTTCAGGCAATGCCCCAAAAACCCAAAAACTTGCTTTCTCCTGACATAATTGAGCACTGGTTATGAAAGTAATTAAACCAGTTGTTCATAAGAGTACAAGTCAGCCAACAGATGGGAGTGAGCAGGGGAGAGCTGCTTGGAGAGGTGAGCTGTTCTGCCTTGGGTTTGGGGAGATTTTTGCACAATCCAGTGCTGCAGCTGGACCATTTAGTGATTGCTCTGCTGCCCTGAGGATGGATATGGGGGTCAGGCCAGCAGCAGCCTGAGCAGAGCAGCTGCCATTAGGATCTTAGTGCTCCCCTCTCAGAGGGAAGAGGAAACAGCAGGAACAGCTGTTTATAGCTGGAGAGGCACTGTCCATCCATGAGCATGGCCTTGCAATGCCCCAGAGGTGCCTCAGACACGGAGCCCCTCTCACCTGGATCCAGGCATTGCTGCGGTCGGTGCTCCAGGCGTTGATGGAGCCGCTGTTGTGCAGCCTGGCCAGGTGAGGAGCCCACTGCCCTGCAAGGAGAGAGCACAGACACAAGGGTGCTGCTGGCCCCTGCTGCTGCCCCAGCTGGTGAGAGGTGCACCCACAGCACTGGGCCTGAGCATCACCCCGGGGTTTAGTAGCCACACACAGGGTGTGACCATGTTCGCAGGGGTCTGAGAGTGAGGGAAGAGACGAGGATCTGACTCCGTGTTTCAGAAGGCTGATTTATTATTTTATTATATATATTGTATTAAAACTATACTAAAAGACTAGAAGAAAGGATTTCATCAGAAGGCTAGCTAAGGATAGAAAAAGAAGGAATGATAACAAAGGTTTGTGGCTTGGACTCTCTGTCTGAACCAGCTGACTGTGATTGGCCATTAATTAGAAACAACCAACATGGGCCAATCCCAGATGCACCTGTTGCATTCCACAGCAGCAGATAACCATTGTTTACATTTTGCTCCTGAGGCCTCTCAGCTTCTCAGGAGGCAAAATCCTAAGGAAAGGATTTTTCATAAAAGATGTCTGTGGCACACAGTGTGGCACAGCACTGGCACCATGGGCCAGCTGTGTGGGAAGGCTCCAGGTCCTGACTGGGATGCTGGCATGGGCACGGATGGGGGAAGGACTGCACTACCAGGGACTCAGTGCAGCAGAACTTGGGCAGGCAAACAAGTGAGTTCTGCTGGCTGCAGCTGCCCTGAGCCCCCCTGCCCTCCAGCTACTCACCATACTGCCCTGAAGCCGTGATCTGAGAGTCTGCAATGCCACCTGAGGCCATACCCAGGGCATTCTGGCAGTCTGCAGGGAACAGAAACCAGGCACAGTTGGTTAGACAGCAAAAGTCTGGGCTGGGTAGCAGCATTCAGGCTCAGGGAGGTTTGCAAGCCTCCAGGAGCTCCCAGGTCTATTTCTCTTACACCAGGGGATAGGTTTCAGAGGCTTCCACATCCATCCCTGGATTTTAGGATAGCTGGAAGTTCTTGCTCACACCCCCCATGTCAAGAGCAGAGAGTTTCCAGCATCAGACACAGCAGCCTTTTGCCAAACTCCTTTCCCTGAATCCATGACCTCTCATTCCCATGATCTAATGTCCCAGCAGGGCTGACAAGTGTCTCTTCCTTATACCCACATCTTGCTCCTGGGCCTTTTTGTTGCTAGGCAGCACCTTTTGAAAACAAATATCACACTGCTAAAGGAAAGTCTACCTGACACCCCTGTCTCTCTCTGTGTCTCTTCTGGTCTCTGAGCACAGGGATGTTAGTCTCTTATAATAACCATTATTATTAGTGACTTGTCACACCTTGGCATCTCCACTGCATGTCAAATGCTCCTGGGGAAAATGCAAATTTGAAATCTTATGCGGATTTTTAACTTATGGCAACATTTTCTGGCTGACATTTAATATTCTTTTCTAAACAGGAGAGAGACTGTCACAGTGTGATAAAATACTACTCTCCCACACCACTTCCCCAGTCCTTACTTGTGGTGAGTTAGAAACATGTTGTTCTGGGGTGGAATCAGAGGTTTACTGTGGATTTTGCAGTTGCTCTTGGAGCTATTTCTATCAGATCAACGTGCAGTCAGGCAGCATCACTCACTGCCTCCTGTCATTGCTCTGTGCCTCAGTTTACCTCCTGATATATGGCTAGGCAGCTGGGCACTGTATCTTACTGACAGCACAGGCAGGGACCAGCCCGTGCATGCACTTCCTTGGTAAGTGCATTTTATGGAAGGTCCAGGGACTCTCAGATTTGGAGAATGAGAACTCTTGCAGTAAATATTTGCAGGCCAATGAAGCTGCCTCCCAGCCTTCACCCTCCCAGCTGTGTCCCTGACCCTGCTCTCTGCTGGGCTGTGCAGGCTGGCAAGGGCTGAAGTAGTGACTTTACTTCAGAGTGAAAACACAGAAGGTCCCACCTGGGTAACCCCAAGAGAAATGCTGAGAGATGTGGGGGAGGAAGCTCAAATACACACTGGTTGTGGCTGTGTGTGTGTGCTCACAAGAAAATCACTCACTCAGGTCATACACGAGGAAGAGGGCACTCATTCCAGATTCTTGGTGCTCTCCCACTTTGCACTCCACCCTCCAGATGCCAGCATGTGAGGGCCACATCTCCACCGTCCCAAAGACACCTGGCCAGGAATGGAGAGCAGAGCAGAGCGGAGTTACTGCCTGTAATGGGACACACTGTGCCAAGTGCTGTGCAAGCACAGGGACAGAACAGTCCAGATCCACTCCCCATCTGTGGTATTCCCCCACAGAAACTTCCTGGGGGCACAAGGCGTGGCAGAGGGGGTGCACGGCGCTGCCTCTCACCAGGATAAAGGTTGTAGACTCCCATGCGATACTCCTGGCCGGTCCTGACGTTGAAGAGCTGCCCGTGGAAGTGAACAGAGTGGATGTCCTCAGTGCTGCCCATGTTCAGGAGGTGCCATCGGACCCGTTGCTGCTGGGCCATCACCAGCCCAGGCAGGGTGTCACTCACATAGCCATTGATGGCTGGGAAAGGCAGCAGTCAGAGGGGCTCAAGGCTCTGGGGCATTCCCATCCTGGTACTGTGGGATGGAAAGGGCAGGGAGCCTCACCGTGGAAGGAATGGTTTCTCCTGAAGTCAGGGCTGTCCTGCTGGAGCCGGCAGGGAGGGCGGCAGTTCCTGGCCACGTTCTCTGGGAAGTACCAGCTCTTGGTCTCGTCAAAGATGGTGAAGAGCAGGGAGAACTCCTGCACAGCCAGCTGCCTCCTGGAAACGTAGCTCAGCACCCCATGGTTGCAGATGATCAGCGGCCCGATGAGGCCTGAGTGCAGATCCTTCTCCTGCCAGGGAGCCAGGGAATGAGGGGCTGCCTCTGAGCTGGGGGAGGCACTGACACCAGCAAGAGACAGCAGAGAGGAAAGCTCTGAACCCATCTGCATCCCTGGCCTGGCTCCCTCTCTGGAGGGATTCATTTGTTGGGTTCACCGAGCTAAGAAAGGCTGAGCAGCAAGTATTTGCATGTGCTTTCAAGAGACGTGGTGTCTGTCTGTCCAACAGTCCCTACTATGTTGGGTCCTGGGGCCAAATTCAGGAAGATTTGGCATGGGGGTAAGGAACTGCAGGAATGCTGGTTTCTTGTAAGTCTCATAAGCTGGAATAATTGGATAAAGGGGTGAAAACCCAATGAGAAGAGAAGAGAAGAGAAGAGAAGAGAAGAGAAGAGAAGAGAAGAGAAGAGAAGAGAAGAGAAGAGAAGAGAAGAGAAGAGAAGAGAAGAGAAGAGAAGAGAAAAGAGGAAGAGGAAGAGAAAGAGGAGAGAAGAGCACCAGCATGTATTCATCATTGTATTAGACACCTGAGAATCTACACAGCCCCAGGCTGCTTTCAGCACAGCCCCATAGGAAATTCCTTGACCTCCCAGGAGGACCCAGGCGTTCTGCCCTCCTCCCCTTCCTGGGATGCCCCATGGAGACTCCCACCTACCAGGTCCACGTTGGAGAAGTAAGCCCAGGCCTTGCAGTCGAACTCCTGCGTGGTTGGTGCCATCTGGGGCAGCACTTTCCAGGTGTATTTCTGCTGGCCACCAGGCTGCACCACCTCACCCTGCTGTGCTGTGCCCTCATAGGCTGTCAGTGTGGAGTGGAAGGAGAAGGGCCGTGATGCCAGGTTCTTGAACGTCACCTGCACCAGAGGGAGGAGAGCAGTGCAATGTGTGAGGGAGCAATGCTGACAGTGCTCTGGGCCCTGGTGGTGGGTCCAGCCAGCTGGTGGGAAGGATGTCCCTGGTTGCCAGGCCTCCAGCTGGTCTCCATGCAGTGGCCAGCCCCTGCTGAACCACAAGCTGTAGCTGTGCACTGCAGTCTCTGGTGGAAAGCACATCCTGTGCTCATGTCAGCAGGATGAGGCCCTTTGCCTGCTCAATGGAAGTAAGGTCAGCTACACTCCTGTCTCTGGAGCCCAAAGGTGCTGCATCTGTCCTGGTGAAGATTTCCATGAAAACAGGGCAATTTCTCCAGGGACACAAGTCCTGAGCCTTTCAGTTTCTTCTGAGGTAGGTGTTGAAGGAGCTGTGGTAGTGTGGGAAACTCAAGCCTGCCCTCATACAGAGCACCTAAAAGAGCTGCACTGAGCCCTGCTTAGCTCACTACCCTTTTTGCATCCCTTCACCCAAAGGCTCCCCATGGAGCCCAGCAGCTGATCAGTCCATGCTGTTGCAGGGGTTGCGTCCGTCTCAGCTCCAGGGATTTGCTTCTGTACACTCTGAAGTTCCTGCTGACCCACTCCTCCAGCCACTGAGGTCCCTCTGAGTCCCAGTCTGGTGCCATTCACATGCCAGCAGGGCAGCTCCTGTCCCCAAGCCCTGAAGGTTAACCCATGGGCACTGCAGAGCAGCACTCCCTCTGGCTGAACTCCAACAACAACAACAGGGAGATTTATGGTTTTATAGGAAATGGGAACTTTCTACTCACCATGATGACATCCTGAACTTCTGCCCTGATGTAGGGCCCGAGGATGCCCAGGTGCTCATCCAGCTCCCTGCGCTGCACCGGCTGCGTGAAGGACTCATCCAGGTACTCTCGGAAAACCACCTTGCGGTACTGCCAGGAGTGCTTCCCCCTGCTCCTCCGGGGGTCCCTGCAGGGTGACAGTCAGCTCAGTCGGGTGACACTGTCCCACAGTGAGGACAGCCATGGCAGGGTTGTCACAGGCCAGGGGGATACAGAGCCAGAGCATCCCTGACCCTTCCTTGCAAGGAAGCTCAAAGTTTCTGGAGGTTTAAATGCCCCTGGGGAGAGGGGAGATGCTGGGAGCATCCTTCCCCTGGGCTGCTTGGCTGGGTTGTACTGGTACAGAACTGAGATCCTGCCTGCCAGGACATGCCATCTCATGCACCATTGTGACAGTGTTCACAGGGGTCTGAGGAAGAGGGAAGAGATGAGGATCTGACTCCATGTTTCAGAAGGCTTGATTTATTATTTTATCATATATATTACATTAAAACTATACTAAAAGAATAGAAGAAAGGATTTCATCAGAAGGTTAGCTAAGAATAGAAAAGAAGGGATGATAACAAAAGCTTTTGTCTCAGACAGAGAGTCCAAGCCAGCTGACTGTGATTGGCCATTAATTAGAAACAACTCTATGACATTAATCACAGATCTACTTGTTGCATTCCACAGCAGCAGATAATCATTGTTTACATTTTGTATTTGAGGCCTCTCAGCTTCTCAGGAGGAAAAAATCTTACGGAAAGGATTTTTCATAAAAGATGTCTGTGACACATCGTGCCATGCCATGCAGTGCAGGAGGAATGCCTGCAGGACAATCACACTTACCTTGCTTTTAGGAAGTGCTGGGGTCTCTGGTCCCCGTACTCCCACATCACCTCCACTGCTGCAATGAAGTACTGCCTCATCTCCCCCTGGAAGGAGCGTGGGTCATGCTCCACTTCCCCATACATGTCAAAGTCCTCCATGGTCTGCTCTGTGCTGTACTCATCATAGTCTGTCTTGGCAGTCTCTGAGGGGCTGGAATGTGTCCCATTGTTCAGGGCCGGTTCCTCCCTGTGTCCTGGGATGTGGCTCCTCTCCCCAGCTGTGCTGTTGCTTTCCCCATCCTCCTTGGGCTCTCCTAGGCCCTGGCCCTCTCTGTTCCCTATTTCTCTGAGCACATCTTCCCTGCCGAGCACCTGACATCCATGAGGAGTGTCTTGCACATACTCTGTTGACTTTTTGGTGCTGTTGTTGAGAGAGGGACGACTTGGAGACAGTGAACAGTTCTGTCTGGTGGCTGATTTCAGAGATGTTCCTTCTGTGCTTTGCCCAGACATTCTCCCAGGCACATGGTCGTCTGTGGCATTGGCCTTGGGCTGCTGAGGCTCAGGACTGGACTGACCCAGCTGCTCCACAGAGTTTGTCTCCTCCTCCATGTGGCTTCTCCCCTGAGCTTGCTCTCTCCCAGGAGCCCCCCACACTGCAGCTCTGCCTGGCTGCAGCTCTGCCACAGCTGGGCTGTGCACGTCCCCCATGTTCACCACAGCCCCTGGGGAGCCTGGGTCCCAGTTTGAGGCCAGGTGTGCAGCCTCAGCTGTGCTCTGCCTTCCTGAGCTGCTCTCTGCCCCTGCAGGTCCTGTCCCCAGTGCTCCCCATGAGGGCAGGGAGCGTCTGCTGCGCTGAGCCCCGTCCCTGCTGCTGGTGTTGGGAAGACCCAAACCTCTGCTCTCCAGTGACCTGCCTTGTTTAGGTCTCCAGTCAGGGCTTCTGGCTGCAACTCTGTGCCTCAGAAACTGCTCAGGGCTCCTTAAGAAGCCATTTGGGAATGGCTTGGTGTCGTTGGTCACAATGTTCGATTCAGAAAGAGCAATACTGTCCAGCTCTGCTAATTCCTTAGCATCCTGAAACACTTCTTTCAAAACTACTTCATCCCTCTCTTCTGTCATTACATAGCCGGGTGGCTCAAGGTCATTGCTGTCTGCAAAGGTGGTGTCTGGAAGGCCTTGGGCAAGTCCACTGGCCTTTTCTGTGCCACTTTTCACAGGCAAGGGGTTGCTCTCATCTGTGAAGGTTTCTCCTGGTACAGGTTTGTCTGACAAAGAAACATTTTGCTCTTCAAAAGTTTCATAAAAGCCTTGTGAAACCACTTTGTGAGGGCTTTTTTCCAGCCTAGCATCTAGGTCATTTGATGAATAATTGCTTTCTATGGTGTGACTGTGAACCACAGCATGAGAAGTTCTATTATCTTCTGTCTCATCTGGAGGTGCAGAAGGATTGTTCAGTGTAGAGGAAGAGTTGTGATAAATACTTAAAGACAGGCCTGTACTGATTGCCTCCCCTGAGTCATACAGGTTAAAGGACATTTTATCAGCCCTTTTTAGCAGCTTGTCCTCTTTTCCTGGTGAAGACACATCTTGAAGTGCCAGGTTGTGCTCCAGATCATTCTGGTGAATTGAACTCCTGTTCTCCTGAAGAAGGGCTTTGCCAGCAGCATAAGCAAAGGAGTCCCACAAGCTTGTTGCATGAGTAGCTGTCTTTTGAGGCTCTGCTTCCAGGTTCTCTATCCTACCACCAGACTGGACTGTCATTCCTTTTACTGGCTCCTGCAGCTCTGGAGCCTCTCCTGGAGCTGCTGTGACATGGTGCAGCCATTGCTGATCTTCTTCTGAGCTTACAGTACCATGGACCCTTCCACTGACACTCGCCACGTGTTCTCCACGAGGGACTGCTCCAAACCCTTCATCCTGGCTGGTGATTTTTGACAATTCTTCATCTTCCAGGAAGGACTCATAGGACACTGGGTCATAGCTCGTGTCTGGCAGAGAAGACATGGAAATATCATTTGGATTTGGCAATGTTTCTAAAAATGTTGATATGCCATTGGAAGAGGGATCAGAAATCTTGCCATTGCTCTGGAGGGCCCCATGTTCTGTCAGGCACAATCTTGTCTTCTCTATCTCATTTCTGGAAGAGGTGATGTTGTTCAGTTGCTCATTCACACATGACTTCTTTCTTTTAGAGAAGCCCCTGGGCTGGAATTCAAAGGCCACCTCCTCCCCATCAGAATACACATAATCTTCCTCATCAGTGTACTGCTCATTCTGGCACTGCGACACCGTGAACTTGGCATGCATCCCTCGGTCCCTGAAATCAGGATTTAGGCACCCCAGCGTCCACACACCTGTCTCAAGAGAGGCCAAGAGGACACCATCAGCCCACTTCAGTGGGAAATTGGAAGAGATGCCATTCCCATGCTGCTCCCTTGCTACTGCAATCTGTATTTTCAGGCAGCCTCTGGTAGTGATTCCATGCTCTCATAGTCCCTAGAGTGTCTTACAGCCAGACCCACGGTGTTCTGGCAACATGAGAGCCTTACAAGCACCACCAGCAGGGCTGGCAGAGCTTAGTGAGCTCCACACTGTGAGGGCCCAAGCCCAGCTTGGTGAGAGCAGCTAATGCAGTGAGAACCCACGGAGCCCCCAGCAGCAGCAGCCACCATAACCCACCCCCAAAGACATCCTGGTGCTGTCAAACACCCCTCTCTCCCAAAGACAGTCAGCACAGCTCTCCCACTGAAGGAGAAGGAAACGGAAGGCTGCATCTCTCTCACATGCCCAGGCAGTGTGTTTGCTCCCAGCAGGGAGGGTGAGATGTGTGATTTCTGGGCTCTGCTGCTGGAGAGAGCTGCCACCTGCTGCCGGCTGAGCTGCTGCTCTGCTTCTGAGGAAGCCCAGGAATCTGAGCTCAAACGGATGTGAGGCTTGGCTGGGCTGTAGAAAGCTTCCTGGGGTGTCTGCAAACCCTGACGGCTTGGCTCGGGCTGCAGTGCTCGTGACCTTCATATCAGTGTTGCAACCACATGGTAAATCCTGTGTCTCCTCTGGGAGGAGGAAATGGTTTGACAGCTCTAAGAGAAAAGTGCTGAGTGGGGGGAAATGTATCTGAACTCTGAAGCAAATCTTTTCTCTGACTTCTCTGTGGCTGTGGTTTGTGTCCTTGCAGAAGTGTGGAGATAAATGGCATGGCCAGCAGCTGCACCCACAGCAGGGACAGCACTCCCCTTGACCTCCACGCTTGGAGCCAAGATTGCAAATGTCCACCAGGCTCACGTTACTGCAGCCAGCTACTGGTTTGGCAGCATGTGTGACCTTAACACACCCTACTAATTAAGTAAAATACCATAATTCAATTTCTTTGATTTAAGCTTTGAAAGGTTCAATCACTGCCTTTCACTTTGCTGTTCTAGCAGGCTGTGGATCCCTTTGCTCTCAGAGCTGTCAAAGGGAATTGGGCACCAATCAGAGATCTGGCTGGTGCTCCCTGACCTCTGCTGGGATGCCAAGCCCATGGTTGGCAGAATAGCCCATGTCACTAACCTGGCTTTTCCAAGCTCATGATGACTGTTTCTCCAGAAAACGGGAAAAGAGTGAGCACGTCCTCAAAGACCATGTTGTGCTTGAAGGTGTTTCCAGAGAAGAAGATGGAGAGGAAATCTGTTTGGGCCCCAACACTCAGGACATACCAGTACACAACGTCGTTCAGGCAGAGTTTTGTTTGCAGGTTGTCAAATACAAAGCCATTAATAGCTGGAAGAGGGCAGGGGTGAAACATTTCAAGACCAAATTCCCTCCATGGCTGCTGAGCTGCTGTGCATCCCCTGCTCACTCCCTGGGGCAGGGATGAGCCTGTGTCTGTGGGGGCTTTGCAGGGCTGAGTACTCACTGTGCATCACATTGGAGGCATAAAACTGGGGGTCCTGGGTGTCCACATGGGCTGCATCAGAGCAAAACCTCTTGATGTTCTCCTCCAGGTACCAGCTGTGGTTCTCATCAAAGACTGAAAACAGCACCAACTTCATGTTGTCTGACATTATCTGGAAAAGAGAGGGAAGAAATTATTCCTGGTCTGATCAGAGCACCCCTGGTGCCCAGTGTAGCTGTCAGGTCTCAGATTGGGTGATGGAGAAGTTTACTGCTATTTCACAGGAGTTAGGGTGCAGATTTTGGGAAGAGACAGCAGGCAGAGGAATTAGGACTGCTGGTAGGACTGTCCTGGTTTCTTCAACAACTGACTGTTGAAGATAACAGAACAGACAAATTTGGGTTTACTTAAATATTTCACCCACCACAGTTATTCCAGCCTTTCAGCCTAGAAGTTGAGGCAACAAAGGAAAGACCCACCTGATTCCCCCTCTGATCCATGGACTTCTTGGAGCAGATGAGGAGGGGCCCAATGAGGCCTGAGGCAGTGTCCCTGACGGGGTTGATGGAGCTGTAGTAGAAACGGGTGAGGCAGCGAGGATCTGCCTCCGTTGGGCCATCCTCAGTGGTGAGACTCCAGCTGTAGGTGAAGGACTTCCCAGGGGCAATGGCAATATCCTTCACATCCTTCTCTGGCAACACACAACCCAAGAGCAGACCAGTTATGTCTGGGCTGCTCCTGCAAGGGGTGATCCCACTTTGTAAAAGAGCTCAGAAAGGTTTCCTGACCACACGAGGTGCAGAGGGAACCACTCATGCCCATCCCAGGATCCTGGTGGGATGTGGGATGGCCCTGCACAAGTCATGGTCCTGGGAGCTTGGTGGATAACCAATGACAAGGGGTGAAAGCAGTTCTGGGAATGAAACCTGGAGGGAAAAACAAGCCCAGAGCAAAAACCACAAAGCTGCAAGAGGGAGAATCTAAATCACAGTGAACTAAATCACAGTGAATCTAAATCACACCCCACAAATGCAGGTCAGAGGGAGCCCAGGGAATGGGGGCTGTAAATAAACTGCAAACACAGGCAGGATCAGCAGGATGGTCCCTGCATTGTCAGAAAGTGGAGGCCTCCAGGATGGACCAATTAATGTGGTCCCAGCTCCCTTCTCCCAGTCATCATTAAAGCCCTCCTTAAAGACAGAGTTACACGGCACCAATGGGAACATGAACCCAGAATCACCATAATCCCTGGAATTGTAGAGCTCAGGTGCTTGAATGAATGGACAACCAGCTTCAGGAAACTCTCCTGGCCCAGAAAAATGGCAGTGGCCAGGTGATATCCCCAGTTCCATGGCCTGCCTTACCTGGTGAGCGTCTCATGGGATAGTAGGGCCTGACGCTGGTGAGGCCATGAGGGTAGATGTTGTAGGGTCGGCTGGCTAGATTCCTGAACACGATCTGAAATGAGGACAGGAAGCAGGAATGGTTTTTTTCACTGTTTTCTGGTGTTTGGTGTTTTCTGATCACTGTAAGACCTTGAAGCTGCTCTCAGTGTCCTTGCAGAGAGGGAGACACTGGACAGCACTGCCCAGGGGTTAGCAACCTGCCAGTGATCAACAGGAGGGACCCAGACATGTCTGAGATCACAAAGAATACAAGAAACCACAATTTCTCTGTAATGAGCCTATACTGTCCATTGTTCTGGGAGGTGTCTGTTGTAAGGAGGGCATGAAAATATCAGATTTATTTAAGAGAAAGTTGCTGTCCTTAGTCTTACTTTACACATGAGTCAGAAGAGGGCCATCAATCCAGGCCCCAGAGGACCAGGACATTAAGTATGCACAGCAATCAAGAGCTTTAGAGTGCTCCCCACTTCACTGCATGCAGCCCTTCCTTTATTTCTCTAAATAGCTCTGTCACATGCCCACAACTGCACAGGGAACCCCAGGGAGGGAGCAGAAATGTGAAGCTGCTGGAAACCATCCCATTCCTCCCAGCTGCAACAAGTCAAGTGGTCAGGAGAGGCACTTTGGGAGACAAAAGTGACAGTCCCCAGTGCTGTGAGGTAACAGCAAACAGATGGAGAAGAGCAGAGGATAAGAGGACACTCCTGCCTCAGAGGAAGGTGCTGGATGTCATGGGTCGTGTATGAACTCACACAGTTCCTAAGACACCTGCAAAGAAGTCAAATCAGAGGGACTGGGCCATATCCTGTGCATCTTACTGACAGTATTTACCATAAGCTGCCAGTACCACCTGCCTTTCCAGTGAACTTTGGGCATTGCCAAACAGGAGAGAGCACCTGAATGACTAAAGTCAGTCCTCTGCCACAAGCAAAGAGCTATTAGTAGGAACAGCATCATCTGAAATTTCCCCTTACAGTGGTAAACTGCGTTTCTCTTACCTTAAGCTGATCTCCCACCTCCCCCTTGATGACAGGCCCCAGGATTCCCTTGTCCTGCTGGCTGGACACCTTGCGCTTCCTGAAGGTTGCATCCTCATACTCCACAAACACCACCTTCTTATACCTTGAGCCCACCCTCTGTGGGCCAGGCTCCAGGTACAGGCTTGCCATGTTGCTGCAGGCAAAGGCAGAGAGAGAGCAAATGGCCACATGTCAGAAACAGAGCAGGACCTTCCATCATCCAATGACCTGGCAGGTGGCTGAGAAGGTCACCAGGAGTTGTTGTCTGCTCAGAAGGGACTGATTCCAGAGGCCTTGGTGACAGAGAGACAAATGCCATGAAGAAATGTCTCTGCAGTGCATTTGGTAAAATGGAGCAAAGCCAGGTGCTGCCTTCCCATGGCCTCTCCAAAACCATTCTTGTCCTGCCAAACTGTTAGTGTCAATAAAGAACAAAACTGTCCAGGTTGGGCAGAATGAAAAACAATTTCTGGGGAAAAGGGGAAGAGCTGGCAGGGCTGCCTTGAGGAGGAGCCTCGTGAGCACACATGCCTGCTCTCACCTGTCCAGAGATGCTGGCTTCACAGGGGCATAGTCCCAGTCCACCTCCTCAGCTGCAATGTAGTAAGGCCAGGTCATGGGCCTGTCCTTGGCAAAAGAGCGTACTTGGATCACGTGGTAAGTTTGCTCATCTTCCTCAGGATAATCCAGGTCCTCTGGCTCCTTTAACTGCTTCCCTGTCTTCAGCAGCCGCTCCTCAGGACACTCCTCCACCTTCACAAAGGCCTCCATGCCAACTGGGGTCAGACAGCCAGAAGAAAGGGTCACACTGCTGTGCCAATACAGGCAGGCACCCACCCAAGCCCTGCCTGGAAATTTCTCCACTATTTTTCCCATCAAATGGGCCAACCTGGATCCACCCTTGCCATCTGGTATGGCCAGGCTGCAGGTGGATGTAACACCAGGGAGCAGGAGGGGCCTGGAGCTGCAGCACTGCACAGAACCCTGAGCCCAGGCCATCCCCTGACCTGCTCTTCCCCCCAGCTCTTGGAAAATAAGGATACCTTGCTGATGGGACAGTATCTGGCAGAACATCCGAAACCAGCCAGCTGTTCCCGGCGTGGTCTGGGCTGTGAGATAGGTGGCAGGGGAGATTTCCAGGCTGCTGAGGCGGTGGCTCCTCACCAGGAATGTGTGGCCTTCAAAGAAGATGGAGTGGACTTCTGGCCCAGAGCCCAGCCCGATCACATGCCAGTGGACCTGCTTCTTGAGGCACAGTGTGAGACCTGCCAGGGGACAAGGACAGCAGCCAGGAGTCACCACTGTGCCCACTGTGCCCAGCCCTTGTCCCCACTCTTGGTGTCATACACTCAGAGTCTGACATAGAGTAGAGTAGAGTAGAGTAGAGTAGAGTAGAGTAGAGTAGAGTAGAGTAGAGTAGAGTAGAGTAGGGTAGAGTAGAGTAGAGTAGAGTCTGGTAGAGTCCCCTGCTCCTGTGCTGGCTTCAGGCTGGAGAAATCACCCATGAATGTGAACTGAGCAAAACAGAGGCACTTGTCACATCATCCCCCTGAGGCAAGACTAGATTTAGGGTCTGGGGGACTTTGGGGGGTTGCTGGTAGGAGCTCACAGTGGGATGCAGTGGTAAAGAGAGAGATGTGCTCCTTGACTCTGTAAATAGGGAAATTGGGCACTGGACAGGAGAGTCATTTGTCTGATCACAGCACTGGCAAACCTGATACTAAAACATTGCATTTGGAGCAGGGCTCCAGCACAACCTCAGCAGTAGCTGAAATACCACAAATGGCAGAGAGGAGTCACCAGGATTATTTGAGTGCTGGGGAAAATTCCTTCCTCAGAGCCACTCAAAGAGCTCAGTGTGCTTAGGAAATGGGAAAGAACTTGACTGCGTTGTAAAAATACTTTCCTGGGGAGAAACTGACGTGTGCTGAAGGGCTCTGTAATCTAGCAGGGAAGTGAATAACAAGTTCATGGACGCTCAAGCCAAACCAAGTCAAATACTCGCTTTTGGCAGAGTGCAGAGGTGACTGGAACAGATCCCAAGGGCCTGGAGGAAACTGGGTGGAGGTTCCATCCTGAGGCCCTCAGCTCTCCATTTCCAGCTCTCCATTTCCAGCTCTCCATCAGACACCTCTCAGGCCAGGTCCTGCATCCAGGGAGGGGGATGCTGAGTGGAGGTGGATAACTTCTCCAGGGAAAACCCACTGTGCAGAGATGGTGTTTGACCATGAGGCTTCCTCAGCTCTTGACCTCTATGAACCCATCAGGACAGGGAATTTAGGGGACTTGTGCTTTTTTTTTGCTGGAGAATGGCCAGGCCAGGCCCCAGTGGGAGGTTTTAGGATGTGGTTCACCAAAGCTGCTGGTGATAATGACTCTCCTGATAGTGTTTCCCAGTTTGTCTTGGAGATTCCTCACTCTGAGGCAGCTCTGTATCTTTTCCCAGGAGAACACCAGAAAGCAGCAACTTTTGTGTCCACTGAGATCAAACCCAGCCTTTTCTTTTGCTCTTCTGAAGAAGAGAGTCTGAGAGAAGACCTTGTCACTTTAGCTGCACCAGGGAAGTTGATGTCAGACACTGGGAAAAATTTCTTCACTGAAAGGGTTGTCAAACACTGGAACAGGCTGCCCAGGACTTGTATATGGGACACTCTGTGACATGGTTCAGTGGCAGACTTGGCAGTGTTAAGTTTACTCTTGGACTTGATGATCTTAAGGGTCTTTTCCAACCTAAATTATTCCATGGCTCTATTCCCAAAATCCTATGGAGGTGATTTAATGACAGCTAAATGCTACCTCCAGCCTTGTCCACAGGGCTACAAAAGTTAAAACTCTGCTTCCAGCATTATTCCTGGAGAGCTCCAAGGAAATCAGCTGCTCTTGGCAGCACAGACAGCAGCAAACAGCTCCTGCCCTGCTGTAATGGGAAAGGCAGATCAAGGAGTGAAAGATAAGACCCTCTCTGAGGTGGACACAGCCTAACAGATCCATCACCTGGAAACTGTTGATCTCTTTTCCTGCATCCTTTCCCAAGCTACCTCAGGGTTACAGACCTGGCTCCAGCTGTGCTCCCAGCACGTCCCAAGCCCCCCAGCCCTGTGCCTGTCCCAGCAGGACTCACCAGGCAGTGAGCCATTGACGTAGCCATTGATGGTGTGCAGCTCTGTCCTGTTGTGAGCCTGGGGCTGAGCAGCTGCTGGGACAGAACCCTGCTCAGAGTACCAGCTTTTCCCTGTGGAGAGAGGAGGGTGCAGTCATCTTTCACTTGGGAGCATTTCAAAGCAAAATAAACCTTCTCAGGGAGCTCAGATGTGTGGTGCCTGTGGGAATGCACAGCACACCTGGCCAAGGCTCTGCATGGGTGTGGGGATGTCACTACACGTGACAGGGAATGAATCCCCTCTTAACCTGTGTGGTGGGAGCAGGGCCAGGGCATGGCATGGCAGAGCTGGGGGGCTGCAAGCTCCCTAAACCTGGGGAAGAGAAGGAGGGGCAGTACTGCACCAGCAGCACACTGGCTGGGGGGCCTGGACAGGCATAAACCCTTGAGAAGCTGTGCTCACATTAATTGAACACACATGGCAAAGCAGATGCCCCAGACCCTGCTGAATGCCTGACACCACTCAGCCAGCACTTACCTTCATCAAACACTGCGAAAAGCAGCACAAACTCTTTCTGCAGGCTCTCATTCCCATCACTGGCCAGGGTCCCTGCAAGATGCAATGAGATGGATTTCTTTAAAGGTCAGCAAGAACCAGCCAGGGAATTCCCTCTGTGCTCTTCAAGAGCTGGTAAACCAAGGCCAGGCTGTGGTTTGCTTTTGTCATGTCTCAAATTGCAACAGCCCTGCTTCCAGTCTTGCAGTCCCCAAAAGTCCATGGTTGAGAGTCAGCTGCCCCCAGAAGGCATCAAGAGGTCAATTTGTGGTGCCTCCCCTTAGACCTTTGCTCAGTGGAGAAGCTGCTCCTGGTGAGTCACTGGAGCCTGCAGACAGTGCCCAGTCATTTCCAGGTCTGGACAACCACCTCCAGGATATGTCTCAGCCAGAGATGACAAATCTTACTCCAGTCACATCTTCTTGCACCTTGTGCTGTCAGGATTTCAATTCTGAACCCCAGCAGCACTTTCATTGAGCATAGCTCACTGACTCCACTGTCCTGCTCAGCCTCAGGAAGGCACCTGTGATTATTCTGCTTTTATTAAAGGCTGCATGTGGTCTGTCCCCACCTTGTGCTGTCCTTACCAGGTCGGCACACGAGCAGGGCTCCAATCAAGCCAGAGTTGATGTCCTTCACACCGTTGGTGTTGGAGGAGTAGGAGTGGGTCAGGCACGCGGAGTCGTCATCTGTAGGGCCCTGGTTCTCCTGGATTTCCCAGACATAGGTGTGTGTCTTCCCAGGATCCACCCTGTCCCCCTCCTTCTCTGGCTGGCTGGTCTCATCCTCATACCCTGCTCCTAAAACCAAAGAAATGGCCAGATGTCACTGAAGGTTCATCCCCAGCACACCTTCCTCCCAGCCAGAGCACAGCCCCTCTCCCTCCCAGGGCAGTGACAGGGCTCAGGGCTGTGACAGAGCTGTGCCAGACTCACATGTTGGGCTGTGCACCTGCCCTGAGGCTGGACAGCACAGTCTGCCTTGCCCTAAGCATCCAGCCTTCAATTTAATCTGTGTATTGCCTCTATACCAGATCCAGGTTTGCTCTCACTGTTTGCTCAGCTCATTTCTGGGCTGGGCATGGTCACGTTGCTCCCCAAGCCAGGCCACTTCTGTGGCCATCTGTCCTTGCAGAGGGACATGAATGGCAGGCTGAGGGAGGGATGCACACCTGGCAGGAGGTGCCACACAAGGACTTGCAGCCCCTGGTGCTGCCAGCTCACCTTCTGATGCTTTCCAGTAGGACACCCCGACAGCATGGAGGCTGTAGGGGCGGGAGGCCAGGTTCTTAAAGGTGATGACCACTGTGTCATGGACTTCTGCTCGGATGGTGGGGCCCAGGAGGCCTGAAAGGACAAGACAATAAGGTCAGGCAGCTGGAATCAGGCAGCTCACACCCTGCCAGCAGCCCCAAAGGGTCCTGACTTTCCACAAGCACAGTCAGTGTTTGTCCCTCGTGCAGCAGGGCAGCATCAGCTGCATCAGCTCCAGCAGGGCCCCTGCACCCCCAGGAGCTCTGCCATACCCAGATCCACCCAGCAAGGCCCCTGCACCCCCAGGAGCTCTGCCATACCCAGATCCACCCAGCTGTTCTGCTCCTGGCTGAAGAGCAGCCAGCACCCAGCCCAGGATGAGTTTGGTGGCTGTCAAGGATTGCTGGAGCTCCCCACCCTGCAGGTGCTTCTTACCCATCCAGGCTGGCTTCAGCTTGGGCTGTGTGAATGAGCCATCAGGGTACTCCACAAAAACAGCTTTCCTGTACTGGGGAGGGACACCAGCTGTGGGGGGACGTGGGCCTGCATGCCCCAAAATGCTGCAGGAAGAAGGAAGCCAAGGAAAGCTGATTGCACAGACCCATCCATGCATGGGCAACATCCAACATCCATCCCCTTCCTTCCCTTCCCACAGCTCGCTTGCAATCCCCAGGGATGGCTCACCCTGCTGTGTCCTCTGGGTTTCCTGACAGCTCCCAGGTATGATCTGGAATGTTTTGCTCAGCATACAGATGCCAGCAGGACAGTGATTAGTGTTGTGGTGTTAGTCACGATGGAAGAAGACACAAGGCCAGAGCCAGATGCAGCTGTGGCAGGGCACAGCAGCAGGCATTGCTGCCCCTCTCCTGCCTCATGCCTTGTCCGGTTTCAGGGTTCCTTGGCAGCAGAGACAGAGCCCTGGCAGTGCCATGGCGACCTCTGCCCTGCAGCCCCCCCAGCCCCAACCCCAGCACCTTCAGGTGTGGCAATCAGATCACATCAGTGTAACTCACATCCTCCCCAGCTCCCCCCAGGAAAGAGACTGGCTGCTGGCAGGTGGTGGCAGTTTGCTTTGTGTCTGAGCAATGTCCCCACATTTGTTTCTTTTCTGGACAAAATGGGATTTACACTTCAGAGCAGAAAGATAAAAGAGCCTTGAATGCATTTCACACCCCACTTATCTCTGCTGGCCACTTTCTATCTGTAAGAAGCTTAACAAATTCATTTTCCAGAAGGAATCCAGCCTGTTTATCAGGATAACAAAGGCATGAATTTCTTCAAGGATTTCAGAAGCTGGCTTATCAGCCTCAGGACTAAGACCATTTCCAGTAACCAGACAGACCTTTCCAGCCTTGTTTTGTTTGGAGCTAAAGCCAGGTGGTGTTTTCTCCCCACTTAAGAAGCAGGGAAGGTTTGCTGTCCTGCTCTGACTAAGCCTTCATTCCAGCAGCGTTTCCCTTTGCAGCTCTTCCTCAAGCGGAAGAGGAAGGAGACAGAGTGACTCAAATTTAGGAAAGGCAGTGCACACTCACCCCCACAGCACTGGCTGGAAGCCACCTGCAGCTGGAGGGTGCTGTGGAGAGAGCAGGGTCCCCTCTTCTCAGGGGCAGAGCAGGACGGGAGCCCACGAAAACCCCACAGGCATCCAGCCCTATAACCCCACAGACTCCTATAACCCCACAGGCACCCATATTCTATAACCCCAAAGGCTCCTGTAACCCCACAGGCACCCACAGCTCCTGTAACCCCACAGGCACCTATATCCTATAACCCACAGGCACCCCACAAGCACCCAGCTCCTGTAACCCCAAAGGTACCCAGCCTCTATAAGTCCACAGGCACCCCACAGGCTCCTATAACCCCACAGGCACCCAGCTCCTGTAACCCCACAGGGACCCATAGCTCCTGTAACCCCACAGGCTCCTATAACCCCACAGGCACCCAGCCCCTTTAATAACCCCACAGGCACCCATATTCTATAACCCCAAAGGCTCCTGTAACCCCACAGGCACCCATATCCTATAACCCACAGGCACCCCACAAGCACCCAGCCCCTATAAACCCACAGGCACCCAGCTCCTGTAACTCCAAAGGTACCCAGCATCTATAAGCCCACAGGCACCCCACAGGCACCCAGCTCCTATAATAACCCCACAGGCACCCATATCCTATAACCCCACAGGTACACAGCTCCTGTAACCCCACAGGGACCCAGCTTCTGTAACCCCACAGGCTCCTGTAACCCCACAGGGACCCACAGCTCCTATAACCCCACAAGCACCCATATCCTATAACTCACAGGCACCCCACAGGCTCCTATAACCCCACAGGTACCCAGTCCCTGTAACCCCACAGGCACCCACAGGCTCCTATAACCCCACAGGCACCCATATCTCATTCCTGGCTTGCTGGCAGTGGGGTCCTGCCCCAGCTTTGCTCCCCACTCTGTCCCCACACTGGGAGGTAGCTGAGCTCAGGGCTGCTGACACTCAGCTGTCCACTCTCAGGAAGCTGTGCCTTAATCTCTAGCTCCCAGAAAGCACAAATTTGAGAATGCAGCTCTGAGATATGATGGTCTGGTCCTGCTAATTCTGCAGAAAACAAGGCAGAAAGCCTCTGGAGCCAGGGGGATTCTGCTGGCATGCAGGGGCATGGCTGGGAGGGCTCTTAGTGACAGCAGGGCTCAGTGCTGGGTCCCAGTCCTGGCAGAGCAGAGCCCACAGGAGACAAGCAGGCGGGTTCAGCCCAGGGATGTCTGATCAGAGTTCTTCTGGCCAGTCCTCTGTGACTGGGGTCCCCGTGAACTTCCTTCCCCAGGGGCAGCTGGAGCTGAGGCAGGCCGATAAGTTTCTGGCACTTTGGATCAGCATTGTTAGCCACTCTATCTGTTCATCTCTTGGAGCTGGGAGACATCCTGCACTGCCAAAACACTCAGACATGAGCTGCTGCTACGTGTCCACCAGCCCTGTGTCTGAGCTGAGAGCCCTGGAGCCACTGCAGGATGTGCTGGTCCTGGTTCTGGCCCTGTGGTGGGGTTGTGCTTGGGAGGAAGAGAAACTGAAATAATGGGGAAGGTGTGAGCAGCTCTGGCATGTTACAGCCCATTAATTTGACAGAGCTTTCTACAAACATGCTAGAGAAATCCCTGGACACATACAGGGGGTTTGGGGGTCCTGGCTGGAGATGCCCCTTTGGAGCTGCCCTGAGATGCTGGCACACTGAGGTGTGGGGCAGAAGGAAGCACTGACACAGCTCAGGGACAGCCCAGCTCCAGGGGCAGCTCTGCCTGCCCACTACACTTTCCTGGCTCCCTCCTGCACGCCCCTGACATCCAGCCTGGCTGTTTCCCTGTGCCCTCCTCTGTAGCAGGGCCAGGGAAAAGGCACCACCATGCAGCTGGGAACAGCCATGAGGAGCAAGCCCTGGCTCCCATCAACTTCCCCAGAGCTGCACTGCCCAGGAGCTCTCTGCCTCTCCAGGCTGCAGCACACCAGCAAGTCCCTCTGAGACAGCAGCCAGTGTTATTTTCCCCCAATTTAGAGAAGGACAGGTGGCCTCACAGTGCCTGCCAATGTCACACTCATCCACAGGCAGGGTCAGGTCCCTGAGTCACTCCAGGGTCAGGAATAGTGCCTGAGTGCATCATAGAGCCAGTGCTGAAATGGAAAGCCACAGGGCTAAATTAAGTGTGAGGGAAGCCATCACCCCAAGCACAGCCTAATGGATCTGAGAGCAGCACCAGTGAAAGCAGGGCAGGGGGATCAGGAAAACGGGGGTGCTGGATGCAATTTTCCTACTGAAGTAATCAAAAGGGGAAAAAACAACATAACTAGGATGCAGTGAGTACAGCAGCTAGTCAGCCTGACCTGGGTCATCCCTAGAGCCTGGCTCTCAGTGCCTGACCACAGCTCCTCACTGCTCAGGCCACTGTGGGTCTGAGATGGGCTCATGGGCTGATCCTCCCTCAGCAGTGTCTGGGGAAGGGGATATGGAACCAGGGCAGAGGGAATGGGCACACCTTGACCCACAGGGGTGTAGCCATCCAGCTCCATCCTCCATGCCAACCTCAGAACATTCACAGCCGTGCATGTCCAAGCCAGCTGTGCCTTCAGACAGCACCATCCTGATGCCTGAGCAATGCAACTCCCATTTTTCCTTCCTACTTCAAAGTACACAGCAAAACCACCATGCCTTCCTCCTCCTTACCATTGTGCATGAATACCATGCTTTGCTCAAATGCTACAAATTACTTTCATTTCCTTGAGGAAAAATTTCAGCCCCAGCAAGGTAATGTACACAAAGATATGGATAACTAAAGCTGGGTTTTACCGGGGGCAGACACAGTGGAAAGCCTTTGCTGCTCAGAGTTATGTCAGGGGTCACAGCCAACCTTCCCCTGCAGTGCCCAGGAGTCACAGGTGCCCATCTCCCCTCACACTTCCCCAAAGCCCCCAGGATGCAGAGCAGAAAAGCAAGCACATGCTGGAGAATCAGCTTGTGGCCCTAGCACAGACTTTAAAGGCTCCTAGGCAAATGGCAATAAGATAAACCAGTGCAGAACAGTGATGCAGAGCAGGTTTGCATCTTTCTCTCTCCATTCCACCTGTCCCTCACTGGGGGTTGCACTCAGTGACTCCCCATCACACCACCCCTTCCCAGCAGCTCCCTGCACCCACCCTGCCAGGTTACCCCCATGTCCCGCCTGCCTGGAGCCCAGCTCACAGTGCCACATGCCAGGGTGGGAGAGCACCCAGGGCAGGGCTCCAGGAGTGCAAAAGGAAGAGCTTTACCCTGCAGGCGCTTGCAGCACGGGCAGCAGGTCGCTGTGTGTGTAGTCCCAGCTGGTTTCCACTGCAGCTATGTAGTATCTTCTCACTTCGCTGGTGCCCTCCTCAACCAGGCACAGGAGCAGGAGGCTGCACAGGGCTCCCACCAGCACCATGCCTCCTGGCTGGGAACTGCTCTGACTTCAGGAGGAAAAGTGAAGAGGAAGGAATGAGAAAAAGAAGAGAAAAGCCTTTATCTGCTCATCCAGCTGTTGTAATCCACCGGAGATGATGATGAAAGGCAGCACCCACAGACTCACTCGGAGCACTGAAGTGTTTCTCAAAGATGTCAGGAGGGGAATGGCTTGAGCAGGTTTGTGCAAAGAGTGACCAGCGTGTGACTGGTGGACTCTCCTGCTCTTCCTCTGGCAGTGGCAGGAGGAGAGGAAAAAACAAAAGGAAAGGGAGGGCAAGCACAGCGGTGAGTTCCGCTGGCTCCGTGTCCTGGCTCCTGGCTGGAAGCAAGAGGAGGAAAGGGAGGGTTGCAGAGGCAGCAGAATTTAGGTGTGGTCTTTGCCTGGTCTCACCTTCTGTGTCACCTCTAGAGAAGGAGAGCAGGTTGCCAGGGATGCAGATGTACACACGTGACTTATCCCTGTCTCTGGGATGCCCAACAGTGACGGTGTGGCCACACAACCTTGCCTCAAGCCACATGGGGGGGAGTGGGTTGGGATGATCCCTGGAATTCCCTTCCCACCAGCTGCTCCTCTTCTCCCTGGGTTCTGCAGTAGAGCTCAGAGAAGATGCACTGAAATGTTTTGACAAATATATTTCATTTTACTCACAAACTTTCAATCTCTGTTTTTAACAGCCCATGAAATCCCCCTCCCCTCATCAGCGCACACACACACACGTGTGCTCAGGCACACACACACTGCCACGTGGTTGTCCCTTGGCTCAGAGAGCAGGAAGATGAGGAGGAACGCCCTGCATGGTCCCTGCATCCCCTGGATGAGTGAGGTGGGGAAATGTCCCATAAATCATGTCACAGGGCAGCAGGAGTGCAATGGGCCAGTGACCCCTTTGGTGACAGTCCCAGTGTGTGCAGAAGCATCCGTGTGACAGCTCTTGGTGACTGGGAAAGAGAGGGACACAGAAGGATGGGCTTTTGGGGTCTCTGGCATGAATCCTCAGCACAGGGCAGAAACTGATTCCCCCACATCACCCACCTTGCTCCTGGGGAGACAAAGAGTGAGTAAGAAACATTTTCTCCACCTTGTACACACACAGCTGGCTCCATGACTAACCTGGGGCTCCTTTTCTTTGTGAGCAACAACTCACCTCACTTTTTCCAGCTACTATTTTGGGGCAAAGCAACTGGTGTGTCACATTTGGGGATGCCCCAGGGTGCTCTGCATCCTGCCCTACTGCAGTGAAGCAGAGGAGTGATCTATACTGGAGGGAAGAGAGGAATGGGAGACCTGAGCTGTGCCTCAGGCACCAGCGTCCCCTGCTATGGATGTGACTTTATTTTAGTCATCCCATCTGGGAATCTCCTGTGAGACTCATCTGGAAAGGCTTCCAGGAACAAGCAGATGGGCTCCAACTCTGCAGAATTCTGCATGGGGCAACACAGAAACTTCTTGGCTCTAACCCTGGCAGGGGTGCTCTGGGCACTGTGGGATGACAACATCTAGAGGTGACAGAGGACAGTCAGGAGCAGCATCCCTGGGGGCTGCAGTGGCAGGAGCCTGGAAACAGTCAGAAATTAATTGTTGTGACACTGACAAATGGTGAATTAATAATTTTCAGCTACTGGGAGGCAGCTCCAGGTTCCTGGCCCAGGGAAATAAGAGTAAACTTGAGAGATGACATCTAATCCAAGAGGCCAGAAAGAAAATATTATCAAGATACTCAAGGCTATGGGAAAGGGAATCCGGGTGTGACAATTGGAAGTAACCTGGGGAGGGGGCCCAGATGCTGGCCTTAGCTTCACACAGCAGCTTTGTGCAGGCACACGAGAGCCAGTGTGGAGCAAATCAGGCCAAGGACAGCTGGACATGCAGAGGGAGCCCAGCATGGCAAGCTGGACCCCACATGCCCCAGCAAGAGCGAGAATGGTCCCAGCCAGTGGGTGCCATTAACAGCTGTGCAGCTTCCAAGGGCTCTGTGGGACCCTCTGCAAGCTGCCAGCGTCACCCAGGGCTGGGCCAGGCAGCAGCTGTGCCTTTGAGAAAGCTGCAGAGAGGAGTTGGCATTCCAGTCCTGCCTGGAGCCCATCTGCCCATCCCCAGGGCACTGTCCTCCTGTGCAAAGGTGATGGAAAAGCCACGATTCCAGGTGATGGAATCTCCTGCCAGAACATATTTTGCCAGAGCCAAGGACCCACACGCACACATAAAGGGCTGTTTATTTCCCTGAAATGTGAAGTTCTCAGAACAATAACATAAAAGTTCTCAGAACTGGAGCAGATAAAAATTAGTCAGAATCATTTGAACCATGTCTAATCTCTTCTGGAACTTTTTGTGTGTGTGTGTGTGTGTGAGAGAGAGAACAAGTGATTCGTGACAGCTTCTCAGGAACACTGAGCAGCTCTGAAGCAGGGCAGCAGGCACAGGGCACTCACCCTTCCTGGCAGCAGGAAAATGGCTGTGCCACACGGCACAGATCTGCCTGGAGGACCAGGCAGGGCCCCTCATATCAGCACTTCCAAATTACTGCACCCAGCAGAGATGGAGCAAAGAGGGGCTGCAGCCCAGTGCAGTTCTTGGATGGGGAAACTCACGGGCACAGGGGCACCCAGGGAACAGCAGTGCAGCAGGGCTGATGCCATCAGCACCCCTGAGTATCCAGAAAATCCAGCCCTGATGGACCTACCCCAGCATCAGAGTGGAAATACTGCCATGGAGGAGGTGCCAAACTAAGCCTGCTTTCCTCGGCTGGGTTTCCCTGCAGTAAGTGGGTCAGTGGAGCATTTCTGCTTTCTCTCTTGCTCCTCACATCAGAGGTGTCTCTCAATGAGTCAGGCAGCAGAAACACTCTCTGGAAGCTCCCATGGGCTGGTGGGCTCAGCCTGGCCATGGAGGCTGGAGGGTTGTGGTGGTGCCAGGAGGGAGAGGAAGCATTTGAGATGGGGAATGGTGTTTCATGCCTGTGCCTCCACAGCTGAACAGCAGGTAGGCACCTGGCAGGGAGCTGCAGTGTCTGTGGGCTGCTGAGGGGCTGGGTTCTGTCCTTTACCCACCACACCAGGCTGTGCCTGACCCCAGCACACAGGAGCCCCCAGCCCTGAAGCACCTCCACCTTGGCATCCTGCTGGAGAGAGCTGAGCACCTGCACCAGATGAAGGTGCACATGTGCTAGGAAAGATGAGGCCATGCTGCAGGTCCCCAGGCCATCAGATGCTCCTGGGATCAGCTGCAGCAGAGCCAACAGCTGGAGGTACCAAAGGAGACCTGCCTGGCCCCAGGGCATGAGGGCATCCCTTTGCTCAGGGCAGGGGAGACAAAAGCAGGGACACGTGCTGGACAGGGATGGAAACCTGTCATGTACCAGACATGCAGGAGACCCCAGCACCACCTGACACTGCTGTTCAGATTGGATTTCTAGAGGCCAACTTGCCTCCAGCCATCCCTTCCCCAGCCACATCTTTTCCTCCTGTTCCCAGGGAAGTGCTGTCGTGTCACTGGTCAGAATGCACACACTGCTCCAGCCAGTTCCCCCTCCTCAGGGCCGTGCAGGAAACACGTGGGACCTTCCTGGAAACACTGGGACATTCCTGCAGTTCCCAAAATCAGTTCCCAAATCCTCCGACCTACGTGCAAGTGGCAACGAGGTGCTGGGATTTTACTAGCAGGATGTCCTCAGCAGGGCACATGAGCACTGCTGTTAGTTCCTAGAAGTGTTTAGTTCCTAGAAGAGTGTTTGTTCCCCTACCCGTCCCACGCCGCCTGCGCTCCTGCTCCCACTCACACACTGCTTTCCATTAACCCCAAATGAGGGTCAAGTCTCCTCTGTCACAATCTCTCCATGATTTTTTTTTTTTTGCTTCTTGTGTCTTGGGATTTCCATCTTTGCTACACCCTGGGCAGCTTCCCCAGCTGGGAATTAGGTGGCATTTGCTCTACAGGAGCTCAAGTGAGCTATGGCTCAGAAATCAGAGTTGTTATTATTTTAGGGGAAACACTAAGATGTGTTCCTGCCAGGCAGCACGTCCAAGCTGCCGAAATCAGCTCCGGGGCAGAGGCCCAGCAGCCCGGGGTGTGCTGGCCGACTGCGCTGCAGCAGGAGCCCCGCCCGTGCTGCTCCAGCACCCCTGAGCTCGTGTGCCCGTGCGCAGTGCCCACCGTGCCGGGGGCCTGGGGGCCCTCCAGCGGATGGCAAAGCGCGCTGTGACACCCCCAGCCAAGCAAGAGCTCCCATCTCAGAGGGAGCAAACCACCGTGGGCTTTCGGAACCCTTTGTCCCGCCCTGGCTCCGCTGGAGCAGCGCTGTTACCGCACAGCCGAGCCGCTCGGGCGGGAGCAGCAGCGACCCCGGGGACACCGGGGCCGAGGGGCCGCTCCGAGGCCGGGATGCTGCTGCAGCACCGGGCATCTTGCAGAGGGAGCACCGAGAGCACAGCTAGGGGCACGGCGGGGCACAGCCGTGGGCATAACTGAGAGCATCACCGGGACATAGCCCAGGAGGCGCTCCAGGGCGGTGATGCTGCTGCTGCAGCACCGGGCGCTTTGCAGAGGTGACCACCGAGGGCACAGCTGAGGGCACAACCGGGGCACAGCTGAGGGCACAGCCGGGGCGCAGCTGAGGACACAGCCGGCGGCATCCCTGGGACACAGCCGGGGCACGGCTGAGGGCACAACCGAGAGCACCATCGGAGCACCGCCGGGGCACAGCCGAGGAGCCGCTCCGGGGCCGCGATGCTGCTGCAGCACCGGGCACCTTGCAGGGAGGAGCACCGAGAGCATCACCGGGGCACCGCCGAGGGCACACCGGGGCATCACCGGGACACAGCCGGGGCACAGCCGAGGCCACCACCAGGGACACACAGCCAAGGGCGCCGCCGGGGCATCACTGGGGCACAGCCGAGGGCACGGGCACGGCCCCGCTGCCCCCATGCGCGCTCCCGTTCCTCCCCTTGCGCCCCTTTCCCCTCGGGCCCCTCTTTCTCCCTTCCCGCCCCTCTCTCCCGACCTGCCCGTCCCCGCCCCTGTCCCGGTCCCGTTCCCTCTCTCCCGTTCCCTCTCTCCCGTTTCCTCTCTCCCGCTCCCTCTCCCCCGGTCCCGCTGCCGCCCGCTCCCGGTGACGCGCACCGTGCCCGCGCCTGCGCGGAGCGCAGCGGCGTCATGGCGGTGCCGGGCGGAGGTGGGCTGGGCCGGGCCGGGCCGGGCTGGGCTGGCCGGGGATGGCTCGGGGCTCGGGGCGCGGGTCCCTCACCCCTCTCCCCCTGCAGCGGGTCCCGGCTCCCCCAGCTCGGCCTCCCCGCTGCAGGGCGCGGTGTCGCTCCCTTTGCCCCGCGCGGCTGCGGCGGCTGCCGGGGCCTGGCCCCGCTTGAGGGACCGAGGGGGCGGCTCCGGGCACGGGCCCCCAGCCCTGGCCGCTCTGCGAGGGGCGGCCCCGAGGGAGTGAGCGGTGCCGGGCGCGGGGTCCCGGAGGCCCTGGGAGGGGGCTGAGGGACGAGGGGGTTCCCGGGGGCCCGGGGAGTGCCATTCCCCTGAGCTGTGTCTGGGCAGGGCTGCCGTGCCCCTGGGCGCGCACCGGGCGGCGGCAGGGGGCTGTGGTGCCGCGCTCCCGGCACTGAGCCTCTGCAGGTGCCTGCAGGTGCCAAGGACGACACATTCAACGTGCTGGACCTGGCGGAGTACACCAAGAACCGGCCATGGTGGCGCAAGATGTTCGCCCCCAGCTCGGGGTCGAGCGCTGAGAAGTACAATGTGGCCACGCAGCTGGTGATCGGAGGGGTCACGGGATGGTAAGCGGGGCCGGGGCTGCCCTTGCTGCGCTGGCTGCGTCCCCGGGTCACACTGACAGGTGCTGGGAGATCGAGTGGCAGGCATTGCAGGCGGGTGCTCAGCCTGCTGTCCCCTGGCATGGTCTGCTCAGCTCTGGGACGTCCTAAATGCTGTCTGTAACTTAAAGAACTGGGACTGGCTCGAAGGGAAGAAAATTGCACCAGTCTGGAATTATTTTTAACTTCTGGTAAAAAGTGGTGCTGTTGAATTAGAGCAGGCAGATATGAACCCCATGAAACAAGGATGCCTTCTTCACTGGAGGTGGATGTGCTTCAGGCATCTGCAATAAAAACCTCCTGGGCTCTCAGTTCCCAGGGTTTCCTGTCACTTGTAGCTGGGACTGAGCACGGCTCCGTTTGTAACTTCATTCCTACAGCATCGTTTGAGTTGAAAATTTTGTGTAACTGTGTAACTGCTTTGCCTCTTGCCATGACCCTCATGTTCACCTGGCAACGGGGTAATTATTTAACAGTGTGTGACAGAGCTTTGTCTTGTCACAGAGGTGTGGCCTGGCCACCCTTCTCTTGTATCTTCACTGAGTGTTTTCAGAAATGGGTAAAGGCAGGCTGCTGTGTTGTTTGCAGTGCTCGTAAGGAAACCGTGTTCCAAGGGAAGTGTGGTTTGGGTGGCACAGCACACCAGCCTGTGGCTGCATAACTGAGCACTGGGGTGGTGCTGGCTGCAGGAATGTTTTTCATGCAGATACCCATTTTGGAGACCAGCCTTAGATCACTGCTGTGTGCTTGTTCCATCCTTTTTCTCTCCTGAGAAATGAAAATGTAAAGTAAGTAGTTGTTTACTGCTTACTTTACAATTAGGTAAGAAAGAGGGTTGTGATTTGCTCCCCATGCTCTGTCATGGAGCAGCACATGTGCTCCCTAATTTCCTCTCAGAGATTATACCAGTTAAAAAAAAACAACAAAACATAAAATCACTTGTTGATTTTGGGGAAATCACAGGTTTCTGGTTACTCTTTTGGGAGAAGGATGAGGTTCAAGAGATAAGAACCAAACAGAAAAAGGCTGGAATGTGCCAGCACAGAGTGAAAAGCTATAAAGCATCAATTTTGTCTGGGTGCAAATCCTTCTCTCTGGTTGCACGTGGGTTTCTTCTGCAGTTGGTCAGGCTGTCTCCAGTCCTGGGTGGCTGCTGCCAAAGGCAGCCTGGCCTGTGGGAAGCACAATGAGTAGTGTGTGTGAGGTGTTTCATTCTCCTGACCAAATGCTGCTTGATTTGTAGGTGTACTGGATTCCTCTTCCAGAAGGTTGGAAAGCTGGCAGCGACAGCAGTGGGAGGAGGCTTTTTCCTACTCCAGGTGTGTATGAACAGCAGCCCAGGCTTTCTGAGAGCTGTGCTGCTGGGCACGAAGGTCTCTCTAGGAACCACTGCCTGCTGGGGCTTTGTTGGCTGTGAATGTCAGAGGTGTGTGTTCTCCAGGGCACATGGATGCAACAGCAAAGCGGGGTCATTGTGCATACACCAGTGCAGGACTGCCAGGGCACATCCACTGGGGATCTGCTGCCAAAGGCCAGGCAAAGGCACAGGAGAGCCTGAGTGGAGCACGAGACAGCTTCAGCTGTCTGGCTGTGGACACAGTGTCCCTGGAGGAACAGCCCTGCATGTCAGGAAGGATTTACCCATATCTGTGCCATGCTTCCTGCCAACCTGGCTTCCCAAGGAGTCCGGCCAGCACAGATGGGGCTCGCTGTAAAGCACTGGGGAGGAGGAGAGAAAGGAGATCTCTCTCTGTCCTCTACCACTTCTGCTGGTTTCCCAGAGCCCTGGCACTGAGGGAAGCTGCTGGGATGTGTTCATGCACCTGGTGCATCCAGAGCAGGTAGAGCAGCTCTGTTCAGATCTCACCTGTTTGCTCCTCAGGTCTTGTGTGTGACTCATTCTCCCTCACTCTCCTCGTTCTGCCTGTTCTGCTCAAAAGCTTGCTCTGGGCAGAGGGAGTTCCACAGCTGAATCACCCTGAGCAGATAAAACAGTTGGAGAGGAATGGGCTATTAATAGCTGTGTCCACCCACAGCAGCAGGAGAACTGCAGGGAGTCCCAGCAATATCCATGGCAGTTGTGAGGGGGAGGTGATACCAGCTTTACACTGAGGAACAGAGGCTGAGGCAGGCTGGGCTGCAGTGTGTGCCCAGCAGCTGGGGGTTACTGTGGGAGACAGATGTTGCAGAACACTTGGCACAGCTCCAGGGGTGGTGTTCTGTCCAATGTTTAAGGCAGTGTGCCCCCCAGTGAGTGGGAGGTGGCTGTGGTCAGGGAAGGTGGCTGAGCAAGGGGTCTGTTTAGCCCTGGTCATGCAGGACTTCAGGAACTTTCTTCTAATCCCCAAAACTCTAGATTGCAAACCACACAGGATACATCAAGGTGGACTGGAACCTAATACAGCGGGACATGAACAAAGCCAAGCAGCAGCTGAAATTTCACACCAGTGGTGACAAAATGCCTGCAGAAGTGAAAAGCAGAGTGGATGAGGTGAGACAGCTCTCCCAGGCCATGTGCTGCAGGGACAGCAGAAAACAGGATTGCCTCTTGAACTGTTACAGATGTTCAGTTGTGCCAATACAAGGAGGGAATTCTTGCATGACAGCAAAATGGGAGAGATGGCAAAAGTTGTGGATGTTGCCTGCCTAGAGTTTAGGAAGACATCATTTCCCACAGCATTCTCCTGGAGGAGCTGGCTGCTCGTGGCTGGGCAGGGTGAAGATCTGGCTGTGTGCTGGTGCACGTAGGGAGGGGAGCTTATTAGGTAGGAAGTTTTCCCAAATCTGAGCAGTGGCATCTCTGTGAGCATCACTTGCCTCAAGAACAAACAGTCTGAGGGATTTCTTCTTGGCAGGAGGGTCAGTGAGTGGCCTGATGTTGAACACTGTTGTCTCTTCTCACCCCTGCTTAGGTGGTCATATTTCTGAAGAAGAATGCTATCCTGACTGGAGGGTTTGCTGGAGGATTCTTGTTTGGAATGGCATCCTAGAAGCTGCACTCTCATGCCCAACTTCCCCTCCCCTCCTCTACTGCTGTTATCTCTCACTTAGAAGTCAAAGGATGTTGCCAACAGACTCAGTCCCATCTGCTCACAGGTTCCAGCCCTTACTTCTTATAATGCTGCTTCTGATTTCCACTTTTTTTTTCTATCCGGGCTGTTAGTGTGCTGGGCTTGGTCTGGAAGCTCACAACTCCCAGTGTATCATGATTTCCCACCAAATACACCCAGACTCAAATTTTTTAATGAGTTTCAACTTCATAAAAATGTAGTGGCAGAGAAACCTCTTAAATGTGCTTCTTGCAGGTGCTCAGGACTGTTATATGTACCTTTGTCTGCCAGTATATTGTGTCAGCTCTTCACTACAATTTAGCTTTCAGCATTCCTGCCCTGGTACCTGGAACACCTCTGCTTCCCTCTGCACAGAGGTGATCTGTGCAATCCAAAATGTGGTTGACAATCCTGGGGTGGATGCAGAAGTGTCAAAGCTGCCTGAGCTGTGTCCAGGACAGGGGAATATGGATTTTCCTGCCCTCCCCCTGCTGTTTCACTGCACATAGGTGGCCATTTGGCTTTGTCTCTGCTGGTGTCCTTCCCCATTCTGGAATTGCAGCACTGGCACTGCTGATGGAAACAGCACTGAGGCTGACTCTCCAAGCCCTTTTCTCATCATGTGTTCTGAAAGTCACCAAGTTCTGTTCTGCAGAACCACCTGACTGCTCAGCCCTTGAGGCTCTCTCCTGCTTCCAGCAGGCCCAGCCTGGCTGTGTCACATGGGGGCATTTCAGCTGTGCCACTTACTGTAAATCACTCTGGGCTTTCCATGTGTGCCACAGCCTTCTCTGGTCACTTTGGCATTGGTGATGCTCCTTGAGCTGTAATCATGTGGGACAGGATTGTAGACAGGAAATGCATCCAATGCATCCCTGCTCAGGGTACACTGTACTGGTCCAGGTCCCTGTTGCCAGCTGTACTGGAGAAAGGGGGATGATGTGAAATCTGGAGTGCAGTCCTTTACTTGCCTCTGAAGAGCACAAATTCCTTCTCCCTGGTCTCTGCAAGCAACTGAAATGATAAAACTTTAGTGAAAACCAGACCATGCTCTTGTGAGAGCAGTTCATTTCATATTTCTGCCTCAGTTATGTTCCTTCCTTCTTTGTGTTTGCCATTTCCACAAGAAAAGCTGTTTGCTTAATTCCATCAGCTGCAGCCCTTCTCGTGCAGGAGATGAGGCTCCCCAGGTGCAGAGCTCAGTCTGACTCAGTGCATTGTGTGCAGTACAGCAAACATCCCCCAGGGCATTCTGCAAGCACAGAGACTTGTCTGACAACGTGGTGATGTCCTCCAGCAGGTATAGGTAGGAGTTCTTGCCCAGAATGTGGGATTTTATGTGAAAGTCAGCTCATCTTTCCTGGGAAACATGGTAGGGAGCAATGGCAATCATGGGTGGGTGGTTTGCAGCACCTGGCTCAGCAGCTGCACCCCATTTCCAGTGTGTGCAAAGGCTTTGTGATCTGCTGCTCTCAGTGTGGCTGGAAAGGGGATCCTGCCCTGAGAGCTGCTGGCAGAGCTGAAGTGCTGGGTTCTTCCACTAGAGGGGTTGGAATGAGCACTTGCAGTTGGTAATTTTGTTTCAGCTCTGCTGATTGAAGTGTTCATATAGCAACACATTGATTTAGCTGAGGTTTTCTTCACCTTCGGGATCTGAAAAGAGGCTGCAGATAATGAGGAGATAAAAGTTGCTGTCTTTGTCTTTGCTCCTGTCCTGCCATACATGGCCAAGGAGAATGCAGGAGTAGCTGGGCTCACATCCTTTAACAATGGCCTTCCTAAAGGCCATCCTGGACTGCAGGATGCATCAAATAGGTCTAAAATAAATTCCTGTTTAGCAGTGGGGTTACAGACAGTAGTGGGGCTTTTGGGATTTGGTTTGTTTTTCTGTAGGATCTGCAGATGTGAACATGCATGAATAGATACATTGGTCTTGCAAGGTATCTGTTGTTCCTGTAGGACAACAGCATTGCTGCTCTTTGGCTGAATGGGCTGCAGAACACAATTTCTGACATGCACTGATCTCCACAAAGCTGTTTCCAATGACAAAGCTCAAAGCAAATCATTAACAGACCTTAGGGGTGTTTTTCTGGCTCAATAAGTCACTGCTTCTGCTCAGCCCTAGGTGGGGTGAGTTCTGCTGAAGTCCCAGTTTGCTACAGGGAGAAATGGCCCCGAGAGGGAGCTAAAATGCTGCTGAAAGGGGAAACAATCAACAGATTTATGCTGGCTTTGATGTGAATGTAGGCAGGGAATGGACAAGCACGTCAGGATGTGGTAAATCTTTCTGATGTGCTGGTGTTGGGCTCGTGGCTGGCACTGATGGATGCTGTGGGGCAACACTGGAAGCTTTGATGCTGGATCTCTGTGGGGATGCATTTTCATTGCTGCAGGTGCCAAGATGAGGTGTCCCTTCCCCTCCCCACTCCTGCTCCTTTTAGTGTTTCAACAACTTCTGACATCTGTTACACTCTGAGATTTCAAACACATCAGGCTTTTAAAGTGGTTTTATATATTATATGTATGTAAATGCTTGTTGAAGTGATATTTTATTAAACAGTTTTGCTCTAAATGCTTTTCTGTGTGAGGTCTGTTGGCTTCCTGGGAAGCAGCACATTCCTGTCTCACTGAGTGAGGGGAGCACCCACAGCAGCACGAGTGTGGCAGGTAGCACCTGGGGACATGGCTTAGTGCTCCACTTGGCAGTGCTGGGGGAATGGTTGGACTCCACCTTGAAGGTCTTTTCCAACATAAATGAATTTATGGGGGTATCAGCCTCCCCTCATCCACGCAGGTAACCTGGGCTACCTTAATAAATCCCTCTCCATGATCATCCTGGCACCAGTCACACATATTCCCAAGAGTATGGGATGCTGCTAGGGCAGGAGGTGGCTCTGTATGAGTCTGTAGCCAGCCTGGGTTGCCTCTGCTGAGCAAATGTGTTCCACCCAACTTCAAATGGGCATGGAGACAAGGCTATTTCTTTTTCATAGGTGCAACAGAAGCATATATATATATATATATATATATTATCTATTTATCTAGATTTTTCTTAATATATCTAAATATATATATTTTATCTATTTATCTGTTATTGACTTTCTTTCCACTGTTCCTGCTCAGATAGGGCAAAAGAGAAAAATTAGCTACTTGTCAGTGTTTGAGGTGGTTCACAACATTGTCATCATTTTTCCCTACTTTTCAGGGACACTAAGCCCTGTTTTGTCTTAAAGGCTTTTTCTTGGAGGGGACAGCAGTGGGAGGGGAAGACAAGCCCTAAATTATTCTGCTCTTCAGCCCCAGTTACAAAAATACCAAGCAGCTTCTATTGAAACATGATCTCACATGGCTCTGGGCTGTGAATGGCAGCCAAGCCGCCCAGCCTGCAGCTCAACAAACAAGCAGAGACCACAATTTGTTCCAGTCGTTTATTTTGTACCATGGTATTTCAGAGCAGTGAATACAGATGGTTTGCTCTTCTAGGCTTCAGTACACACAACTATTGTGCCTAGACCTCAGTGGTTTATAGAAGCTCTATTTCATAAGTAAGTTGTACTTGATCACAGCACAAAAGTCCTTTACGGCTAGATCTAATACAGAGTTAGGGCTAGTGGGTTGGGAGCCTGATATCTGGATGCCTGGACTCCTGCTACAGGGGACAGCAGACAGGCAGCTCTGAAGGGTGGTGCAGGAACCTGTCTATGAGCTCTTCCTACAGGTCACAGGAAATTCTGCTGCATGGCTGAGAGCTTCTGGAAAGCCATCTCTCCTGGGGCCCAGACACAGCCAGCTTGGGAGTGAGTCTGGAATGTTGTGTGGAAAATAACTGCCTACAACTGCTTGTTCAGTAAGCAGCACCTAAGTCAGTTCTTGGATCTAGCCCAGGGCTCTGTGACAGGCCTTTAGGTATCAGCAGTTTTAACTAGACTTGGATTCAAAGCATATTGCTTAAAGGTGTTCAATTAGACATAAATTTATAAATTTTGTATCAACAGTCAAATCTTTCAAATGAATATTGCTTTTTTAAAAAAATATCCTATCCCTGTAGCAATCCCTGAAATTATATTCCCGTAACATCTTTATCTTTATCATGCAAATAGCAGCGTGTAGGCAATTCAAATATAAAATAAACAACTCTGTCCAGTGGAAAAGTGAGGCACTTAGGCAAAGTGACTTGCAGTCACTCATGATCTATACAAGACTTAGGAACAATCATCAGACCTGATGCCCATTCTTGAGCTTGAACCACTGGACAGGCAAATGTTGTCTGGAACTACTGCACGGTGGCAGCGCTACCTTTGTTGTATCAAGATGGGTTTGTTTCATGTTTAAACTCACTCTCCTGAGCTCATTTCCTGTACCTCTCGCTCCAGAAGCCAGAATAACTCTGTTCCAATTCTCCATTTTTAGAGCAAGGATGGATTAGAGTAAGGTAAGCATCCTAAAAACATCAAGTTGACATTTCACAGGTGTGATGCAGAGGCAACATAGATTATGTTTTCGTACAGAAAATAAAGTTTGTTAACCAGGCCATATGTTGGTACTGTGTAATGCTTTTTGGTGTGCTGAACGGTGTGTTCCAGGAGCAATCTGGCTTTTCTGAAAGTCTAAAGAAGGCTTGAAAAAACACACACGAGCTCTTCAAGTGAGTCCATGCTTTGTGTTACTGAGGTGGTGGGGAAATTCCTTTTGAAGTCAACTTAGCCTTTTCTCTCTCCATTTCTTCTCTCTCAAACCCTGAACAACAGACGGACCTGCCCTTGGTGAACCGAGCGCAGCATTTCCGCATCTCCTGGAGCGCAGCTTCACACTTGGACTCCACGTAGTTGTTGGCTGGAAAAGGAGGAGACACCAGGTCTGCAGAGAGGAACAGGCTTTGTTCCCTGAGGGAGCACACCCTGCCCAGCTCTGCAGCTGCTTACAAGCATTCCATCATTTTCTTGCTCACAGCTGTCTAAGGCTGTGGCTCTCTGTGACTCAGAGAGGAGTCCTGCAGGAAGAGACTCAGGCTGGTTTGAGTTAAGAACCACCTGCCCAGAAACACAGGGCATGCACAGCCCCCTGCTCTGCCCTGGATGAGCTCTGCAAGCACTACACAGCTGCACTCTGACTTTTAAAAGATTAAAAGAAGTAACAGCTGCATAATGTGAGACACACAGCACCCGTGGAGAGCCCCGAAAGCAGCAGTGAACACCTTCTGGTTAATGAGCAAACCACACTGCTGTGATCACTGGGCTATGAATTCCCTGACTGGGTTGATGAGTGAGCTGTAATACAAACACAGAGATCGCCCCTGAGAAAAGGGTTGTGATGATTTCTGCAAGCTGGCAGCCCAGGAGGCACAGCAGGCTCTTGGAGAGGAGAGCTGATCTCTCTCTGCCATAACCTGCAGTTGATGAGTGCTCCGAGGCTCTCCTAATTGTCCCTCTGCATTTGCAGCTTTGTTTCTCCTAACTGTCCCTCTGCCTTTGCAGCTTTGTTTCTAAAACTGTACCTATGTACAGGCACACCATCATCTGTCAAGGATGCATTGCTGAAAGTCACACACAGATAGCAAAACACAAAAGAGATTTACAGCAGGCATTCAGTCTCACAGAGGAGCAGCAAGATCTTTGGAACAATGACTTTTGAGAAGTCAGCATCTCCCAAAGGTGCAGCTCCCACCCTCCATCTCACACACTGGGTACAGTGACTGTGCATTCCTCAGTTAAGGCTCTGTACTTTAATTTTTACAGGGGAAAATTGCTTTGCTCTCTGTCAACAGCTGCTTCATCTGTGCCCATCAGACAGCTCCACAGCACAAAACATGAACAGCAGCAGTGACAGGGACTGGACATGCAGCAAAGAGCTTCTCTGCCAACACTTAACCATTCAGATCAACACTGTACACAAACCTACACAGACAAAACACTTGGAATAACTTCCACAAATGTTATAAAAAGAACATTGCCACAGATGGGACCAAAACAGGGTCAACCATCAGCTTTTAAGTGCAGTAATATAGGGAGAGAAGGCAGTTCTTTGTGGGAGAATGCTCCAAACCATCTCACACCTCAAGGACAGATCACCTAACCCGTTCCTGACAGAGCTCTTGAAACATCCCTGGAGCAGCTCTGCAGTCTTCTCATACCATCCACCTACTCCCTCACTAACCACACTGTAAGAGAGCTTATTATAAATGTCTAGCTCTCCCTGCCCACAGCTGAGTCCCAAAAATACACCTGGGATCTCACTGCCAGCATGGAGCACTCTACAAGCACATTACTGTTACTAATGATCTGCTTTATACTAATGAGGTCTCATTATTTACAATTAAGCACAAAGCAATTCTATTAAAGTCAGACATTATAATTTTGTTCATTTTGCAACCAGCTAATGTGATTTGTTCCTTCTCAAGGTGAAAGGACAAGGTTAATTTAAAATAATTAAGTTCCACCAAAAATCAGGACACCAAAGACAAAATGACATTCGGTACCTTGCAAGCATTTCTGTATTTCACAGGCTTGTTTCTGGCAGGGATCCTTCCGGGACATGTTCAGGAACTAAAATGACAGAAAATGTTACTGTAGATCAGGGATCTTCTCAGGGGGTGGGGAAAGACAATGTCCTACAGCCACATCTTTCAGGAGCTCCCCATTTCCCCCACTGCCATCATTCAGAAAACATCTACAGCTGCTTCCAGGTGCCTGCCAACATACACAAGAACTCTGTCTGGCTAAAAGATGATGATGGGGACAATGAATAAAGGAAGTTTAATGTAACTAAGCCTTCTTCTTTTCTCTAGTTAAAATGTATCCTTTTCCACATGGATTTACAAAGATTCCAGAAAATATTCAAATTAACATGGCTGACTAAATTTTAAGAGTTTTCTATCTCTAGACCTTATACTGAGACATGTATTTATGTGAAATCCACCTCTGTGAGCTTTACACAACCAAAGACTTGGTGGCAAGTCATGGAACCACAGCTGGAGAAGGCATTAAAAAAAACAATCACCCAAACAACTCAGTTATGTATATGCCATAAAGCCAACAAAAAGGGCTCTTTTCATTTTGTTTCAGGAGGAAGTCTCTTGGAAATCCTCTCCCTCTGTCCAAAAAATCCCTCAACCAGATTGGAGGACAGCTCCATCTTGTTCAAACCCATTAGAGAAGGATTTCAGACACCTGAGTTGATTTTTCTGCAGCTGAGACACTGTAACTGTGTCAGTGTAAGATCAAAAGCCAAGCAAAAGCTGGTGGTACCAGTAGCTGGATGGGAGACCTCTGAGGAAAGCACCAGTGTCCTGAAAGTGATGGTGAGACTGAACCCTCTGAGGCTCTGCTCAGAGCTGGGAGCTGCTGCGTGTCCAGTTTCTGACAAGCCACAGCCCCCAGCAGTTTGCAGTGTCACCAGGGCATTGCTTGCAGCATCCTGGCCGAATTCCATCTGGGGCAATCACATTCTGCCTACCTAGAACTCCCCCTGATGCTTCATAGGTCACAATACTCCTCTTCACTGCCTGGCCTAAACTCTTGTGTGATGCTGCTGTGTGTGGTTTAACTGCTTCCACCTCAGAGGTGGCTGCATTTCAGTGGAGAGAGAACCTTTTATTGTACAAAACAGACAATGGCATCTTCCTAGAGCCACTGCTCCTGAAAGACAAAAATTCATACTGAAGGAAGACTGGGAGTAAACAGTGCACAGTACAAAGCAGGGGTAATGTCTGCACATACCAGATTAATCCCCAGGCACGAGTTTAAGCAGCAGTTCTTCAACACCATCAAGCTGAAAGTGACAAGGAAAAGTTCAATACGTCTACAGTTACTGCGGTTGAGCTAATGGACTTCAACAAAGTAACAGTCCTTTGCCGTCCCTCAAGGATCTCAAATGACTTCACAAACAGGAATGACTATGTTCTATTGTCGCCACCATCCTTACCATGAGATGGTGCTCTATCTCCCAAACGCGAGAGTTACTATCCCTGTACTGCTCACCCTGGGACAGCTGCCACATGTGAGGCAGCCGGGATGGGGGGAGCTGGCTGGGTCGCAGCGCCTCACCCAGGGGAACCTGAACTCTTTGGATCCGAGCCCTCAGCATACCTTCCTCCTGGGGGAGAGTAACAAACAGAGCAGGCAGTTACTGGCAGAGGCACCTGAAACAGCAACGCTACAACCAGGGGGAAGCTCAAAGCGCACACTTGCCTCTTCCGCAGCCACGAGCCAGGTTTTGCGGTGCTCATCGCAGTAAACCCCCACGCGGCGCACCCAGAGGCGCACGGGAGGAGCGCGGGCCTCCCCTCCCTGTGCCATCCCTCGGGCGCTGCCGCAGCTCAGCCGGACGGCATCGGCCCGCGGGCTGCACTCGCGGCCTCCGGAGCTCCGAGCACATCCACGGGGAGAGCTCCCGCAGCCGGCAGCCAGGTGGTGTCTGACTCTCGGAGGAGATGCTACGTGCGGAAATGTCCCTAAAAGTCAGCTCGAGAGGCTGAGGTGGCGCCTAAGCCAGCGGAAACGTCAGGCCAAGTCGTACAGTGGGACACGCGGGCCGGGTGGAGTTGGTAAGGCATTCTGGGGCAAAAGGTGCTATTGGTACCGAGTTAAACCCTGGGAGTACTGGCTTTGCTCATTCCACTAACAGTCCTATTAACAGTCTTTGTGTAAAATGGGGGGAAAAAGAGGTGTCTAAATCCCAAAAGCAAAACTGGTGAGCAGCAGTGAGGTGAGCTCAGCAGGAACGGAGATCACTCCGGAGACAGAGCACAGGGCTCGGTGAGCAGGACTCTCATCTTTGGAGCTCGCTGAGCTGTCGGGGTGCAGGGTCCTTTGTCTCATCTCTCGGGGTGGCAGCACTGTCCATTCACACCCAAACTCCTCGGGAGCAGCGCTCAGGACTGTGTCACTCGGCTTTTGGCTGGTCACAGAGAGCCACCACACGGGCAGAGGAGCTTGGGGCACTGAGTGCTGTGCTACTGTAACTTTTGTGTAACAGCACGTTTATCTGTGTGCCAGTTAGATCGAGCTGAGCCATGAGCAAATGGAGGTCAGGGGAAATGATTCTCTTTGAACCCTAGAAGAGGTAATCAAAATGGTACAGACAGTCTTCATCCTTTATCTAGGTGTAAAGTAGAACAAAGTTAAGCTGTAACACATACAACATCCTCCTGCTATGAAGCAGATGCAATATTCTTTATCCCAGTGAAACACAGTGGTCTTCTGAAAACTTGTAAGGTTATAAGGCATATTTCAAACAGGAGCAAGAAAATCTGGGTACAAAATAAAGGAGGGAAGGTCAGGGAGAGAAAAAAAAAACTTGTTATACATTGGGCTGCATATATAACAGAAAATACTCTTCCATGATGCCTTCCATATCTTACATCAGTGTTTCTCTATCTTTTTGAGCCAGAGGAGCACTCAGCCTTTTTGAGAACAAAACACCAACCACGGGTCAGCCTGAACAGCACCATCACAAAGAAAACTTTGAGTGTTCTTTTATTACTTCTGCTTTTCACCCATTCTGTTTGTTGCCTTGCTTGATGTGTGGGGATGTGTATGTGCCCCACACAAAGCAGCACTGTTCTGGCTGCCATCCTGTGATGAGGGACAGGCATTCCAAGGAATGCCCCACCAGCTGGATCACTGGCATTTAGAGGAATGTGACTGCAGCCTGACAAGCCTCACAAGGCCTTCAGGGATTAGGGTTAAAAGGACATTTCTGTAACTCTTTTCCCTTCTGCTTTACCCTAAGCCACATTACAAATTTAAACCCCTCTGTGGAAATGCAGAAATTGCCACTGATCATTTTCAGTCAGCTGAACATAATCACCCCAGGTGGAATTCGGCCAGGATACTCTGCAGTAAACTGCAAAAAGTTCCATCATGATCAGAAATGCCCAAGAACTTGCTCTCATTCCATCAAAGCTGGAATTTTTACAAGTCATTATCCCCAGAACCAGAAGGCTCAAGACTGGCTCCAGTAATAGAAAAATGAGTCTCAGTAAATGAACTGTGTTTCCTACAGCAGGTAAGCTCTCCTGGAAGGTCTCCTCTCCAAACACTGCCCTGGTTCAGGCTGGCTGAACCACAGGGAGCAGGACCAAAGCACAGCATGCACGTTTGTGTCCATGGGCAGTGGAGATGGCAGCAGTGACAGAGCCAGGACAACAGAACAAGGTCTCATGCAGAGGACACTGTGCAGAATGGGCAGAGGTTTGTGTGTGCTGTCACCCTGTGCCCCAAGCTCCCCCAGAACTGCAAAGCTCAAAGGCTCAGTCTGGCCTGTGGAGGTGCCCAGGTGGTGCCACATGGAAAACCCTGAGGTTGGGCAAAACCGTCAGCTGGTCTGGGGTGGGACAGGAATGGGATTGGGGTGGGACAGGAATGGGGATCAGGGTGGGACAGGAATGGGGATCAGGGTGGGACAGGAATGGGATTGGGGTGGGACAGGAATGGGATTGGGGTGGGACAGGAATGGGGATCAGGGTGGGACAGGAATGGGATTGGGGTGGGACAGGAATGGGGTTCAAGGTGGGACAGGTGTCTGCAGCACCCAAACACACCAAAGGAACTGGAGATTCCACAAGCACACACCCAGACAGTGCACCTGAAAACACACACAGTGTCTCATTGCTGCAGGTTTGATTAGAAAGCAAAAACAAAGCCTGAAGGAAGACATGGGTGGAAGGAGAAGAGAGCTTACTTATATTTTAAACAAGTTTTAAACCCAAGTTCTTACTCTGCTTGCTTCATAACCTATCAAAAACCCCATCACAACCATGAAAAACCCCAACAGCTTAAATGTGCAGGATTGCAGCATCATCCTTTGAGACTTTAACATTCCCATCAACACTGCTGTAGAAGGCTGAGCTGTTCAAAGTGCTGCTTTGGGGAGATTCCAACCCCAGTCCTCACAGACAGGAATAACACTGGCAGATGTTCTGTCCATCTTAGCATCAACCTTAGAAGTTTAATGCTGTTCTGGGACCTGGATGGATTTCTGAGCCATAATATATGGATAAATGTCAAAATGGCCAGGAGGAGGAATGCAGCTTGTAGTGACGACAATTTATTTGGTTTTAAGTTGGGTACATTAAAATATTTTAAGGAAACAGTGACAGAAATTGCTCCAGATGCTGCCTGGACCACCCCAGAGCTGGAGGTCAGTGTGCTGAATAAACTGCACCCTTTATCACCTTTTGATCTAAAAAGCAGCAGGGAGTTCAGCTGCCATTTAGGCAGCAAGGAGGAGCAGTGCTGAGGCTCAGCAGTGCTGTGCTGCCACAGTTACACCCCAAAGCACGGCTGGCCAGCCTGGCCTTCCCCTGGGGCTTCAGAGCTGCCTGCACGCCTCAGGGCTACGAGCGTGCTGAGCCTTCCTGACAAACCCAGCCCGGCTCTGGCAACAGCTCGGGGATCTGGTGACTTAAGGGCATGTGCAGACACTCTAAAGCTTCTTCTTGGGGGTTTGACTCTACTCTGCCTGGAGCAAGCCCCTCTGACTCCACGCTCCGCTCTGCCCGACCTACGGAGGGGTAGCAGATGCTCACCGACCAGCCGGGCTGTCCAGCAGCGTGGGGAGGGCAGGCCGAGCTTTGGTGGGATCTAAAAAAACAGGAAGACAAAGAGATGGATATAATGCGGAGGGAGCCACGCAGAGGGGCGAGGGAGGGGACGCAAGAGCCGGGCCGGGGAGCGGGAGCGGGGGCAGAGCGGCCAAGCCGGGCAGGGAGGGCCGGAGGGGAGGGGGTGTGGCGCAGGCGTGGGGCCGGAGCGGCCATGGCGGGGCGGCCGGGCGGGAGGAGGGCGCAGCACATCGATCGCCACAGCCACCGCGTTCCCCCGGGCCGGGGCCGGGCGGGCGGGCGGCCCTGGCCGTGAGGCGGCGGCGGGCGGGGGCCGGGCCGGGCCCGCCATGACCTACCTGCACCCGCGCCGTGACCGCCGCGCCGCGTGCGCCGCGCTAAGCCGTCCCCCGCCCCCCGGACCCGCCGCCTCCCCGCGCCTGCCCGCAGGCCCCGGAGGCCGGGCCCGGGGCCGAGCCGAGTGGGGTTAAGCCGGATCGGGCCGGGCCGTCCCGTCCAGGCCCGGCCCTGCCATCCCCCGCCGCTCCGCCCCGGGCATCGGCCGCCGGGCGGAACCCGGGCGGAACCCCGGCGCTGCCGCTCCCGTGGGCGGCACGGCCCTTCCGCCGCGCCGCACCGCTCGCCTCGCGGGAGGCTGCGCCGATTGGCTGGGAGGGCCCGCGAGCGCCGCTGCTATTGGTGGATCCGCCGAGGGGGCGGGGCGAGGGCAGGCGGGCCGGGGGAGGCAACATGGCGGTGCAGGCGGTGCACCTGGAGGCGGACGCGTTCCTGGTGTGCCTGAACCACGCGCTGAGCACCGAGAAGGAGGAGGTCATGGGGCTCTGCATCGGAGAGGTACCGCCCGCGGGGGGGCGGCCCTGGGAGGGGCGGCTGGCGGCGCTGCCTGTGCGGGTTGTGGCCTGCGCGGGGCCGTGAGACCGGCATCGCGCACGGAGCCACCCCGGCACCCCGCTTGTCTGCGGCCCCGGCAGCCGCCACAGCGCCTGGGTCAGCTCTGGGAGAGTCGAAGCTCAGGAAGGCTTCCCATGCTCGTACCCCGCGTTCTGCGGTTCCCGTGGCCGTACCCCGCGTTCTGCCGTGCGCACCCCGATGCTCAGAGCGGCCGTGCCACGCGGGTTGCTGTTTCTGTGGCAGAGGAATCTCTGATTTCCCCTCCGTGTCCTTAGGTGGACACCAACAGAATCGTCCACATCCACTCTGTGATCATCCTGCGGCGCTCTGACAAGAGGAAGGACCGTGTGGAGATCTCACCGGAGCAGCTCTCAGCTGCTTCCACTGAAGCAGAGATATCCTTCAGCACGGACAGCCGCAGGCTGGCCAGTGGAATTTTACCTCATGGGCTGTGTTTTAGGCCTGCAGAGGGTTTGAAGCTGTCAGCTGGGAGGGCTGTGCTGGCTGTTGCCTTGCCCTGGAGTCTTTGTTGGTTCCAGCACTTGCAGTGGAATTGTGTTATAAATCATTATCATTGTTTTGTATTTAGTCACAGATAAAACTGCAGTGTGTTTGTGGAGGGGGTGGCAGTTCAGCAGGGAGGCTGAGTGCAAGAGGAAAGGTCAGCAAAGCTCCAGGTGCTGCACTGGAGCCTCTTCTCTGCACACACTCGGGGTGCTGCTTTGCACAGCTGCTGAAATGTTGTTTGTTGCCACATGCAAACCAAATCCAGTTTGCTTCTGCAGCAGTGGCTGCTGATGGTGCTGGGGAAGAGGCTCCCATCAGCTCCCTGCACCGTTTCTTATCACTCCTCCAGAGGGATCTGTGTGGTCTTCACAGGGGTCCCAGGACGAGGGAAGAGATTAGAAGCTTGACTCCATGTTTCAGGAGGCTGATTTATTATTTTATGATATATATTATATTAAAAGAAAATTATATACTAAAACTATACTAAAGAATAGAAGAAAGGATTTCATCAGAAAGAATAGAAGAGGAATGATAACAAAGGCTTGTGGCTCACTAAGACAGTCTGGATAGCTGGACAATTTATTTGGTTTTAAGTTGGGTACATTAAAATGTGGTTGGACATTAATTAGAAACAACCAATGAGACCAATCCCAGATGCACCTGTTGCATTCCACAGCAGCAGATAATCAATGTTTGCATTTTGTTTCTGAGGCCTCTCAGCTTCTCAAGAGAAAAAGTCCTAGCAAAAGGATTTCTCATAAAATGTCTGTGACAAATCTGGAATTCTGTTGCCTCATAGGAAACCCTTTAAAGCTCTGCTGTTTCCCCTGTGCATGCAGCCCTTCCCTTTGTCTCTGGGTTCTGCTTGGCTCCTTGACCCCCACACAGGCTGGCAGAGATGACAGGACGGCCCATGAGGGTGGTGGGCTGGTACCACTCCCACCCCCACATCACCGTGTGGCCCTCACACGTGGGTAAGAGCAGCCCTGGCTCTGAAACATTCCCTGATTGTCTGGGGGGGCTGCAGGGGCCCCCCCAGTGTAGCCCCATTGCTGTGTGTGCTCTCCAAGGACTCAGAGGTGGCCCAGGAGTCACAGATCAGCTACTGCTGGTACTGCTGTTCTTGCAGATAGAAAAACCACACCTTGGGTGTGGGGAATAGCAAAAACAGCTGTGGGGATCCTGGGCCTGCTGTGATGAGTTCTGGTATCTGTGAGTGTTAATGCATAGCTAAAAACTCTTATAACAGAACTACCTAAGTACCTTATATGTGTTGGACTTCATGGTGACCTGTAGCAGCAGCTGGCTGTGAGATAATTTCTTGGTTTTGTGAGCTCATCTTCTATTTTTAAGATTTTCTATTTACATTTTAAATTGGATCAAGTTCTGTGTTTAAACTCAAGTCACCCAGAGTGAGGATGTAAACAGAGTTTGTGACATTTGTTACCAAATTGCAGTCACCCTTGAGAAGGTGGCAGATCATTTCCCAGTGCTGCAGGGGAGCAGGGCAGCTCTCACTCCCATTTCTGTCCTGCAGATGTCCGCACACAGGCCATGTATCAGATGATGGACCAAGGCTTTGTGGGGCTCATCTTTTCCTGCTTCATTGAGGACAAGAACACCAAGGTAGGCAACTTAAAAATGGCAACAAACCCTCCAGGGGCTCATGAGAAACATCAGGGCAGAGCTGAAGTCCTTGGCTGCAGCCTGCAAGAAGGGCAGAGCTGTGCTGGGAGCACGTGGAAAGCACAGTGGGAGTGGTTTGGATTGTGATCCCAAGGACAGGAGGACAAGTGCTGATGGCCCTGAGCTGCCCAGGGGCTGCAGCAGCAGAATGTCCTCTGGAATGGGCCAGGGCTCTTCCCTCAGGTGTCCAGCCCAGCACACACAGCTCTGCCCCTGTCCCAGCCTCTCCAGGAGGTGTGGCTGTCGTGTGAGATGAGCTGACAGTCAGGTCTGGGCTGTCCAGGCAGCTGCTGCTGGAGAGTTTTTTCATCATTTTTCATCATTTTCATCATATCAAGGTATGCCTTAAGCACCTCCAACAAGCAAATCACAGCAAAATCTCTGGAATTCTATTGAAAGCTTCCCAAAGGAATGTGTCTTTGCCTTTTAGATGGTTTTTTGCCTTTGGAATCTGACTTTATGCTGTCTTGCTCAGACAGGTAGAATTCTCTACACCTGTTTCCAGTCTGTTCAGGCCCAGAAGAGCTCAGAGTGAGTACAGAAGAGTATTAGATCTGATTGTATTTTGTCTTGTCTCTCCTTTCTCTGGCTTGTCTCTAATAAGTGGCTTCTCAGCCTGCTGTGAGGAGCAAATGCACAGAGATGCCTGCACAGGGCCTCTTGACTTCTGTTCCTGCTGGAAGAGAATCTAAAGATGAGCAGTGATTCTTTTAGCCTAGATAATTAATTCTGGTAAGATTTGAGGTCGGGGTGGGGATTTGTGCTGCAATTTGGTGTGTAGCAGCACCACCACCTTTTTGCTTCCAGCTCTAGAGGTCAAGCCCTCAGGTTTGCACCTTACAATTAAAATTCAAGACAAGTATGTGGATATAAAATGCTTCCCTTTGCCTGTCAGCTCAGACATGTGTTCCAAAACTGGATGTGCAGCACTGCCAGGCCTTGGACAGACTGTTGCAAGGTTGTAGAAGTCAGTTTTTTGTTTGCTGCTTTTAATTCTATCTTATACCCTTCTAGATATGACAGGATTGAAATTCCCATTCATGTTGTCCCCCATGAAACCATTGGGAAGGTGTGTCTGGAGTCAGCTGTGGAGCTGCCCAAGATCCTGTGCCAAGAAGAGCAGGATGCCTACAGGAGAATTCACAGGTAACAGCCCTGGGCTCTGCCCCTCTCCAAGGCTGCCTTTGCTGACATGTCCTACTGTTGCTGTAATAAAGTCTTAGCAAAGCCTTAGCAAAGCTGTAGAAATTAAGGATTAGCAGCTCCTGTGCCTCTGTAGAACTTACTGAAGTCTGCAGAACTGAGCCTGAGGTTAGCAGCAGAATTTTGGGGTTTTAATCCTTGTGAATGTGCAGGGCTTCAGCAGATGAAGAGGTTCAGGTGTGCCTGTGGGCAGCTGTTTTACAGCCTGTGTTTAATTCACAATTCCCTGCTGCCTTGTCTCTAACCTGCTTTCTTTTCCTTCCCTTAGCCTCACCCACCTTGACTCTGTAACCAAGATCCATAATGGCTCAGGTAAGGATTCCTTTCCTGCACGTGACAATCCAGGGTGCTGCTCCCAGAGGCAAAATGGTGGAATCTTGTTACACAAGAACAGAATTATAACTAGGAACTTAAAACTTCAGAGGCTCTAAAACACCCTAATCCTGGGTGAATCATGAATGTTGTATCCTTCAGGCTTTGTAGAATTGGTTAGAATTATGGAAGACTTTGGGATTGTTTGGGGTTTTGGGGCTTGGTTTGTTTATTTTTTCTGTTGGAACAGGAAAGGGGATTTGGGATTTGTTGAGTGTTAAAGTAGTGTCTGGCTGCCCTGTGGGTGTGACATCTTTCCTTTTGCCACTGTGATGGGGTCAATCCTAATCCCACTTCTGTTCCAAGTTTATCACCCCATTGTCCATTCTCACACATTTAGGAAATGTGATGTTCTGTGACGCTTCTAAATTTAGAAATTAATTAGCATCAGTGATTAGCTGTGTGCAGATTTTCATTGTCATCCCTGCCTGGGTCACACTGAAATGGTGTTTCCCTGTTAGAAGCTGCTGGCTCTGACCTTCCAGTGCAGATGTGTGGCTGCCATGGGCAGGGTGCTGGAGGCTTTCCTTGGCTGGCTGCTGCCTTTGAGGGTGTTGTAGCACACTGAGTCTTTTGTGTGCTGTCCTGGCATGATGTGTTGTTGCTCTTTGCAGTGTTCACAAAGAACCTCTGCAGCCAAATGTCTGCCATCAGCGGGCCCCTGCTGCAGTGGCTGGAGGACAGGCTGGAGCAGAACAAACAGCGCATGCAGGAGCTGCAGCAGGAGAAGGAGCAGCTGCTGGAGGAACTTGCTGCTTTGGAGTGAGGAGGAAATGCAGACCCTTCAGGAAAGTGATGTGAAAAAATCTTCAAGGAACTACTCCAGGCTGAAGGGTGGCCCTGGATTGCCTCAGTGGAGGTACTGGCTGTGCCTCTTCTCTTGCAGCAAAGAGCACAGCTCCAGGATCAGGACTTTACCTGCCCCAGCCTGGTGCAAAGCACTGCTGTGTCTGCAGTTGCTGCACTTCTGGCTCAGTGGTGGGGCTGGGCAGCACCTGAATGCTCCTGTTCTGGAGAGCACACACCTAGGGAACCTGTTGTTTCTCCCTCTATGTTTTGACAGAAGTCCTATTGCTTTACATGTATTCCAGGAGCTTGTAACAGGAGGGTTAGAGGGGAAAAGTGTCTCTGCTGTCATATATGATGCTGCCTACTTCTGCCTTCCCTTAGTAGCTTCAGTTGACCATGATCTTATATCTAATAATGTTCTGGATCACTGGTCATTCATCCAGGCAGGTAGGAGGTGGGAGGGAAGCTTGGGAACAGACCTGGAAGATCTTTGACATAGGATCTGTGTTGAGCATATGTCAAACCAAATAAACAATTCCAAAGCTAGAGCTGTTGGGAGTAGAAATGAAATTAATGCTATCCAGTGCCTGCATTTTTTGGTCAGTCTGTATTCTGTGTCTAATTCTGGTGTGTGCCCAGCACTGAGCTTCTCTAGAAAATGAAGTTTCTGCTGGCTCAGTGAGGGGACTGTGGTTCCTTCCCAGAGGGAAGAAGGCTGAGGTGCTGGGCAGAGAACTCATGGATATACTAGTCTGACATTCTTCCATGCTGAACTTGACTGCAGAAATTTCCTAAGACTGGAATGAAATAGCTGTTGTTGAACTAATGCCTTTAACTGTTTTTGCTGTTGCATTTCACAGTGTCCCCCATCATGTACATCCTCATCTGTGTTCTGTTGTGAGGATCTGTCTCATGTGAGCAAAGGATGGGACAGTTACAGTGACAGAGCTGAGGCACTCCCTGCCATGACAGCCAGGATTGCTCAGCAGCTGTGAAGTGCTGTCAGGTGTGAAATCCCTTAACCCCATTGCTTGGTCAGACTTGACTTTTCAATCTTTCTACATTTCTACTGGCAAATTCCCTAAGAGTAGAACTTCCTTGAAGTGTATTGCTCACTACTGTTTTCTTTTTCCTTAGAAGTGCTGTGAATAGTAATTAATCAGCTTTGGAACAGTCAGTGGTTTTGTGCTGTTGCTTTTGCTGTTGGTTTCTAGTTCCAATGCTCCTTACCTTCATCATTGCAGGAGAAGGGAGGGTGATGCCTCAGTGGCCCCAGGCTTCATGAGGGCTCCTGGGAGATGAGCCAGCAGCCCTGGGCCTCCTGGAATGGGGATCCTTGGATTGTAATCCCAGTGACCAAAGGATGTTACTGACTGTGCTGATCCACAGCCAGGAGAGCTGGGCTGCTACCAGGGTTCTGTATTCCTACACAGCCATGATTAAACTGAAACAAAGTAGCCTGGTTTATTGCAAGAGTTTGTATTAAACTGGCATTTATTGATTATCAGAATTATTAAGCCCCTGAGCAATTTGCTTACAGAAGGGACAAACACTATAACACACATTGCTGCATTTCATATGAGACTTAAGCCACGACAAGACCTACTCATCCTTGGGGAAAGTTTGAATCTGCTTTCCCCAACCTGATTTTCTGCATCTATTTTAGTTCCTGTGAAATCTCAAGGATAGAGGTACACTACTTACTGAGAGTTAAAGGGCTTTGGAGAAATTCACATATTCTGTTAATGGATTTAAGGCACCATCTACCTACCACTTAATTTTAACAAAAACAGCCAAGCATCTCTCAGGGAAGTCTACATGGGAGAATATCTGAACCATGTTGAAGCCCAACTCAGGTATGCCCCTTTTCCTGCCTTGGAGTCATTCAGAATCAGAGGACTTAGGCTGGTGGGCTTGGACTTTCTTGCCTCTGGCAATTGCAGCCAGATGCACAGGGAGCAGTTCTTCAGCACACACACAGAGTCTACAGCATATCAGCTGCCCAGATTAAACAGTAAATCCCTTACTCACTGGAGTCACTGAAGACATGCTATGTGTAAGTGCTGCTCAGAAATTTCACTACTCTCTATACAAAATGTAAGTAGCACCAAGAAAGGAGGTATATTGAGATATCAGAAGGAATCTTCCAGCTTGGTTTTCACAGCAAAATCAGCACTGAGCTTCTTCATGACCTCTGCGTGACTCAGCCCATGCTGCTGTCTCTTAGCAAGGGCATAGTTTTCCTTGACATACTTGGCAAAGGGCGTGAGCTGTGTCCTGGCAGGGGTGCCCCCCCTGCCCGGGGGCTGCCTCAGGGCCAGCTGCCCCCCGCAGAAGGCGCAGACGAACCGCGCCGTGTCCAGGGACCGCGAGTGCCGCCCGATCCTGAAAGGCAACAACCAAACCTGCATTCCATGGGCTGTGGGAGAGGGCCCTGGCTCTGCTGCTCAGGCCTAAGGCAGCATTTTGGAACAGGGAACAATGCATTACACAGTGGTACAATCAAATCCGTGTTACACTTCTCTACCCTCGTATTTTTTCCACTGCTCTTTCAGCTTGGTTCCTTCCTCTATCTCTTCTCTCAGCCTACCAGTATGAAGTGCTACAACATTTCCAACTACCTCCACAACCCATGCATGTATCAACTGCCTCTTGGAGTTCCTCCTCAAAGATATCATTAAAAAAAATATTCTCAATGCTCTGTAGCATCTAAACAACCACTGCATTGCATAATCCTAATAAACACTTTGGGGTATGTGAGGTGTTTCCTCCCAGTACTTCTGGCAGTCACACATACAATCCTGAGGTAAAAAAAAACCCCATAAATGCTGTCATCACAGGTTGTGTCCCAGTGTCAATCCTTCCCATCACAGTGCTGCCCACATCTGTGAGGGTGCAGATATAATTTAAAGTCATCAAGACTTTAAGCTGGAAGCTTCCTCTGGTAGTTTTACCTAGTATCTAATCACTCAAATATTCTGTGCCCAGTTTTTATGGGGATTTGTTCCTTCAAAGCTTAGGTACATATCTCTTACTGCTTCCCAAAGACCTTCCCTCATCACCAGTGGTCCTCAGATGATGTTTCTGCCTGTCCTGACCTCTAAACTAGAACTGAAACTATCTGGAAACAAATGTGGAATCACATACTGAGGTTCTGTAGACTCTGGAAAACACCAGAATATCCAAACTGCTTTACTATTTCAGAGAACCCTGATTTCTAGACACAGGAGAGTGCCAAGTTAGAAAGTTAATCCGCAGTCACATGCAAGATGAAAACATTACTCACGTAGCTTTGCAGCGACCACACTCGTAGGTGAATTTGTAATTGATCTCATAGCTGTGGCAGCGTGTCACCACTGGCAGCTCTGGGTGAATGACAGCTGCTTTGTTGGCATAGAACCTCCAGAAGCGCCCGTGCCCGTCCCGCACGCCGCTGATGAGCCAGGTGGCTGCGTGGCAAACCTCGTGGATCAGCGTGTCCCGCAGGCGATCTCGGGGAAAGCAAACAAAGACAAACATCAAAAACAAACAAACATGTGGGGAAGAACAAACTCACCTGTGGTCACTGCTTCAGGCCTCTGACACTCACTCTGAATCAAGATGCAAGTATTATTTTGAAGGTTAAAATTACCGATGTCTTGATAAGCTAGAATGCTCCAAACCAAGGTTTTACTTTGTGCATTTCCAGTTTTTGATCAGCCCCAATTCTGCATCCTAGTTACTCCCCCACACACCTCATCTGTTTGGGGTTTTTTGTTTGGTTGGTAAAGCTCCACCACTCCTGCAAGTGTTTAAGGCTAGGTTGGGCAGGGCATGAAGAAACCTAGTTCTAGTGGAAGGTGTCCCTGCCCACAGCAGGGAATTAGTACAAGATAGTTTTTAAGATCCCTTTCAATCCAAACCATTTTATGATTCATTTTCCCATATTGGGAGGGGATGAGGGAGAAATAACAATCACAGCACCACATAACAGAACCTGATTTGGCACTGCCCTGTCTTTATTCCAGCTTTAAACACTACCAACAAGGTGTCTTGGTGTGATGGAAGAAGTCAGATTTTAGACTGCCATTATAACACAGAATTAGAGTCCAACACCTAACCTGTAGGTCTTCAAATCATTAAGAAATATAAACAACAGTGCAGTTACTGTGACTACATCTCTGTTCTCACATTTTGTATATTAGCCCAGGCTCTCAGAAGGGCTGTGGAATGTGGATAAATCCATACATGTATTTATTAATTTGTACAACATAATATAAAATTTTGAAGCAGGCTCCAGTACCAGATCTCTTAGTCAGATTTTTGTTCTTATCTCTAAAACTTGCTTCCTCAAAGAAGAATCAACAGACCCTTTCTTGACCTACCTGCAGAATCACAGACCTTCTCAGAGAGTTCAATGCGAGCGTAACGCTTCCCTTCAGGGCCTCCCCTCTGCCCCGTTACACAGTACCCCGCTGTCTTCCTCATTTTCTTATTCCAGATTATTTCCATGTCCTCTGGCAACTGAAAAACAAAACAGTGCATGTAGACTGTCCTCTCCTCTTACCTTCTGGCCCTCAGGGTTCCCCTTGTATTTAGTGCAAAGCTATTCCAGGATGTCTCTGTTGGTGCCCTTAACACTCAAGATGCCGACTCCCCTCCATGGCCTCATTCCCACCATCAGTTTTTCTGTAACCAACAATGGGGATTTCACAATGCAGGGTGAGACAGGAGTCCTTAGTTCTTCTATTCTACTTCCAAGTACCTCCAGGTACAGGGCTGAAGCACTGGGCAGTAAGATATTCTGCTTCAGGAATAGTGAGTCTGTTCAGCTCAGTTTTATGTGAAACCATGACCTCTGCCTGTCAGCTCAACATTTTCTCATCTGCATAAAAACCACTTTCCTTGCTGGGGGAAATTCCATTGGAATTACTGAGGGCAATGCCCTTCTTTCAAGGATATTTCTCACCAGAGGAGGGTCCCCAATATCCCAGATGATGATCCCAGGTCAGGACAGTTCTCTGAAACTGAGCCTTAAATCTGAAACACAACTTGTAGCTTTATGCTCACCCTAAACTGTTATTTGAAATATCACCTTTTTAATCTGCTCCAGAAAGGCAGACATGAACATCCAATAGGAAGGAACACAGATTATGTGCAGCATTTCCACTACAGCTGGGAAAGCAAAGCCAGGCTGAAAACTGCTGCATCACAGTGGTGACAAACCCCTTCTGAAGAAATTGCCTGGACTAATTCAAACATAACCCACTGCCATAAAGCTTAACTTCTACAACATGAAGAGGATAAAGAGCAATCACATCAAAAAGTGAGGAGCAACATAGTAACCAGCATTTTAGAATGGTAGTTCTTGTTTTGAAACCAACCTTCTGCTCAAAGATAGTACTATTAAACAGCCTGTAGAGCTTCTGGGCCAGCTCCTCTTTATTTTTCTTGAAATACTTCACATACTGGGAGGCTGGATTTGAAAGATCTTGCAAGAAACAACCAGGCACTGAACATACCCTGGGCCTGCAAGAAAAGCCATTAAGCAGTTTGCTGAAGTACAGACATAGGGAAAAACACAGGGAAAAATAATGGCTACTTGAAATCCAATTAAGATGTCAGGGATGCTTCAAGTGGCATCAACCTCTCCTGACTCTTTCCACCAGCTTGCCCTCATGAGGCCATGGCTGTCCTCTTACCCTCTGAAGGCATGAAGGGGCAGAGCTGTTGCAACAGTCCTGCAGTTACTTCATTAATTCACAAAAATTAGATTATGAAGACTCCTAAGTAGGAAAAGAGATTTTGTGACACAGCAAGCCACAACTATACCAAAATTTAATGAATATATTAACAGCTCTAACGTGATCATCACAACAAAGGTGTGTTTTCAGAAACACACAAAGATAGTCCAGGAATGCTCAGGAAGCATTTCAGAAGTAGATACTCCACCTGGATTACTAACTCCAATGCTGCAGCATTCTGACCTTTTAAAGTCTCACCTTTAAAGATATCATTTAAAGGTTTGGTATTGAACACACCACTATAAAATGATTCAAGGAAACAGCACATGGCCAGGAGGCATCATAAGGGCAGCTATTAGAAATGAAAAATGCATTCTTTTGAGAAGTCTAAGCTGTATGTACATATAGACAAAGAAACACAAGTTCTCCAAGTTATAAGAGTACAGATAAAAAAAATCAATACACTCTTGTTTAAAAGGTATTAATTACTAATATAATGAGTGCATCTTTTCAGAGGTAAGCAGCTGGATATATACAATCTGTAGAGCCACCACATGCTGTACAAGACAAGGAATAGCAAGAGAGATAACATTTAAAAAGAAGATTTGGCATTTGTCAGATTTGTCATCAATTCCCCTAGGCAGAGATCAGTTTATATTCTCCCTTTCACACTGGAGACTGAAAACTGTTTTCCAGCTATTCAACCATTAAAAACGCTGAATTAGTAGAAGTTTCTAGGTAGCAGAGGAATCACATCATCCCATGTAAAATGCTTAGCATCTCTTTGTCCATCTGTAATTGTCCTAGAACACAGGAACAATGGAGAAACACTCACCTTTTCTCTGTCTTTGCTGACTGTGAGCAACTGACTGATCCATTGCCAGGAATTCTTGCAGGAGTTGTTATCATGGAAGGTGTTCCTTGAAGTGAAATGGATTTTGGCTTTGGTGTCTTGACTCCCTCCCCTTTCACAGGCTGTGCATCTTTGCAGGGTGGCTTGATGTTTTCTAGTTCAACAGGAAGAGTCACAGGATTACACAGCATACATTAAAAAAAAAAATCAAAGAATCATTAGAAACCACCAAAAGGATCCACCAGCTTTGCTTTCAGAATAATTTGAAAAATGAATAGTGCCTACAATGATAAAAACAAGCAATAGTTTTACATCTTGATTTTACATTTTGATAGCACAAGATGACTTTTCTGAATGCTCAGAGGAGTAATTTTTGATTGCACCAAAATCCTTTTCAAGGTGCTGGGCTGCACCTCAGAGGTTGATGTCCCACAAATGGAAAGAACCAGGCAATTCCCACTGCAGTTAGCTCAGGACTGCTCACCTGTTGTGCTTGGCTGAAACACAGATTTACTTGTGCTCAGGACTGGTTTGCGGGGCAGACTTCGCTTCTTTATCCGTTCCATCAAAGATCCAAAACTCTCATCTGAGCTGTCTGAGTCCACCCCTGCACCACGTCCCAGGGCCACAGTTGGCAATTTATTTTCTGTATTTTCACAGCTTCTTTCTTTCCTTCTAACAAGCAAATCTGGACACGGGCTGTCTACAAAGACAGAATCTTCAGTGTCACTTGAAGTGTCTGGATACTGCAATTCTTGGCAGCAAGTGTTTCTCTTTCCAGGAGTCATCAGCTTTTTCGGGGTCTGACGATCTTTCCCTGCTGCAATTCAAAAGAAAGAGCTTGAAGTTCTGGGGACTGCATTTAGGAGATTTGCATTTGTCTTAACACAGAATAAATCCCTTGAAAGACAGGAAAACACAACAGTAAAGCATCTTATATTTTTTTTTATTAGAGATGATTGCTTACCACTCTTGGTTGTACTCTTTTTCATCTTCAAGTCCAAGAAGAAATCATCCGAGTCATCAATGAAGTCTTTCAAACTGTAAAGAGAAAAAAAGGCAAATTGTGTGGAATAAAGGTAGGAGTAAGCAGAAAAATAGAGCAGTAAGTGTGCCTTACTAAAACAGCAATCCAAAAAAAGCCACCCAATATAACATTATCAGCTGCTCACAGCAAATGTCACCAACTGCATCCATGAATAGGAATGGGAAGAACATGTGAACCTCCAAATATCCCTTTTTACATTTGCCCTGAACATGACTGAAGATGTTAACATGTCTGTCTGCACTCTTGCCTAGATTGGCCTATGAATCAATACAACTTTAAATTGTTTTCTTCTATTCTGATTAAATATGTAAAATGCAAATATTATACAGAACACTAAGATGTGAACACAGAAAATTCATTAATGACAGCACCCACCTTGTATCTGCCTTTTTAGGAACAGATTTGGGAGTTTTCAGTCTAGCTAGAACTGAAACAAAAGAAGATTATTTAAGAACAAGGTTTTGTGTCTCTTGTTATGCATTTTTAAGAGTTTGCAACCACTAAAAATTCGGTCTAAAGTATTTTCAAAAACCAAACATAATTATATTTACATATAATTCCAACCCTCAATTCCTTAAAGCTGACAGCAGCTTTCTAGTCTCTGGAGACTAAAAAGGAAGCAAGTGAGTGACAGGGAACAGACAAAACTGAGGCAGTAAGAAAAACATAATGCAAGGCAAAAAGAGTGAAACCTGAGGCAATTTAAGAACACTCCCTGTGGCACTGACACCAAGACTGCACTGCAAGGAGAGAATTACTGAGCAGCACAAGCAATGAAAAGAAAGTAACATGTAAAAATGCTACACTGTAATCACACAGAAACGTGTCCTTTTCATACTCCTTCATATCACAAACCAAGGTGTCATTACTTACACATTTCAAATTCGTCATCGCTGCTGGAAGACAAGTACAGGGCACTGCTGCAAAAATGAAATGCAGAACTTTAGGTCACAGCAGGATCTGCATCTCCACTGGTGTGAAACACCCGTGAACACAGAACCAAATATACATTGGGAAAAACACTGAAAGTCCCAAATAGGCTGAATTAATTTAACTCTTTATAGAAAGCTCGTTTCTTGTCTTACACGTGGTCTATGAGCTGTCAGAGCACATGTTATAGTAAGCCTGAAACCCCAGCCCAGGCACTGATGAGTAAGAAGCTCCTTTTGCATAAAGTGCACTTTAATAGAGCTGCCATGAATATTTAGCAAAATGCAGCAGCTGTCATACTGATATTTCAAGAGGCAGAATGGAGGCATTACCACCTGGACTGCTATGGCCATGCAAATGTAGAGGCTGCCCACAGCATCCTTACCAAGTCATTTATTTCATTTTAGGAGAACATGAACAACTTCAAAAATACGTGATGCAGCTGCTTAAAAAACCAGGAAGACACCTTTTTTAAGATGGACATTACTTAAATCTTAAAGATTGCAATTCTGAAACACACTAATATCTACCTATCATCATGAAACAAACGAGGGTGTAATCTAGAATTATAAATCTATCTATATATATAATACATACTGCATGCAACGTAGTATGGTGTATTTATATATAAATGTATGCATAATATGTAAATATATATGCACCTACATATATGTATATATATGTGAAGCAGAGTAGAAATTTTCCAAAGTAGAAATCCATTTTGATTTAAGTGAAATGTACATCTTTAAGCTAAGTCTGTAGCTTGCTGTGTAGTCTGCCTGCCTGCCTATTCTCATGAAGGGCCTGTGCTTAGAAAAACTGCTTCAGCCAAAAGACAACAGATTAGGAAAGAGCTGACAGAGCACAGCAACCTGACCCAAGAGTTCTTTCTAAGATAAACAAGAATTAGTAGCAAGTACCAGGCAAAATCAGTAGAATAAATATGTATAAACCTATTGTAAAATGGCGTGCCTATGTATTTGAGAAAGACATAAAAAAAGATCTGAAGTTCCCAGAAGTACACGCCATTTTAAAAGAACGATTGCCACATGCGTCCATCGCTGTAATAAACATACCAACTTTACAACTTTCACAAAAGTTTTAGAGTTTTTGTTTGCTTCTGCAAATCATATGTACTTAGAGATGTATATATGTGTATGTATATGTATATAGTTTAAATAGCTATATACTTAAGAATTCTATGTCAATGATTTAATAAAACCGCGTCAGGACACACGGGCTGAGGCGCTGTCTCCCCCGGTGCCCCTCACCTGCCGCTCCGCCAGCCCTGGCTGCCCGCGGCGCCTCTCTCGGGGCTCCTGCCGTCCGCGGCCGCTGCCCCGCTCGCTGCCCGCCGTGCCCCGGCCCCGCTGCCCGCACGGTCCCGCCATTCTCGGTGCCGGGGCCCCGGGGCCGGCTCGGGCTCGGGCTCGGGCCCCGCCGCCGCTCCCGCCATGGCGCTCGAACGGCCCGCGCCCTTCCGGGGCACCGCGCATGCGCACACGGGCCGGCCCAGCGCCCCGCCCGCCCCGCGGCACCGGCAGCGCGGAAATTCCGCCTACTCCTACACAAAGTATCCATTGCTGCCCAAACCGCTGCTCAAAACGGTACACAACGGAAGAGTAAAGGCCAGCAAGGTATTTTTTCTGACAGCACCACAAAACGTGACACACCGGTCAAATCAAACTGGCAAACCAAAGCTTTATTTTTTTTTTTTTTAAAGTCTTTGCTACAGTACCTAGGACTGCACCCCTATACATAATTAACAATCATTCCTGAAAGATCTGTATTTGGCACCAGTTTGTGTTCACCTCAAACACCTGTGGGAAGGATTAATTTCAAATCAAATTTGGTTTTTTAACAGAATAGGAGCTGCCATCATGAAGCCAATTAGCTGAATTATTGGAGAAGCTTAAAAAACAAAACAAAACAAAAAAACAAAAGTCCTTATCTTAACCAACACATTACAGAGAGAGCTCCAAAACAGAGGTCAAACATTAAAAGGCTGATATAGGCTCAAGTGGTTTATAAAACCTATAAAAAAAGACTACACCAGCACATACGCCCTTTCAGTCCACGCAGTTTAGAAATTAACACAGGGAGCAACTCGCTAGCTGGAAATCTTGTCATGGGAGAACCACATATATACCAACAGGAGTACCCAAAATCAAATGTTAAAACGCTCCAATTCCCAATCCACGTAAAAGGAGAGAGGTTTGTAGGAAGATTAAATCAATCCATGATATCATCAACTGGTTGGGCAGTTCAAACTTCCCCCAGCAACCACTTTGTCACTCATACACACAGGCTCACATGTACACGGCTCAATCCCATTCAAATTCCTCATGGAATAAAAGGATCCCAGGCTCTATTGAGTCTTTCCCTATCATGCAAGAAATAAGTCTGGCTGTGCTTTAATCACCATCATGTATTACTTCAGCCACAGAGTACCAGGCAGATTAAGTAGAAATGCACAGTTTTTAGCTGATCATCTCTGCACAGGTGTTGGAGAGGCTCAGTTCCTGGAGGGTTTGGAGGGCAGGCCCAGTGTGTCTCTGTTCATGCAGACTCGCTGGCCTCCACGGCTTTGATCATGTGGTCGGGTTTGTTGCCCGCAGCGTAGTGATCCCACATCTGCAGGTAGAGCCGCTCCAGGTCCATCGTGTACTGCTTCGTGTTGAACAGAGGGCTGGATATCCTCTGCTTCCACACTTTGCCACGGATTTTTTTCAGGCTACAAAAGAGAGTTAAAGCAGTCATGAGATGTTCCAGACAATACATCATACTGTTTACCTCTGAAACCTGCTGTTTTCAGCTAACCCAGAACTGCCTGTACAACTGTTTCACAAACACCTGCTCCCCACCTCCACCAAATTCTTGTTCTATCTCCTCTCATTTCTGATACAGACCAGCACAATTACTTCAAATCAGAAGAGCTGCAACATCAACTTGCTGCGTTATCTGTAAGGCAGTAAACACTTTACAGCATGATTTTAATTTGAAGTGACAAACTGCTTAATCTTCTATTTAAAAAGAATAAAACTGTATTGCACTTTTGCATATAAGCAGTTTCTTCAGAATTGTTACTCAATTAGGAGTGCTGTTAAGTTACCATAAAAGCAGAAGCTGACTTCACTGCAACACAAGACACCTCCAGACAAGGACTGCCCAGCTATTTTACATATAAAATATCTGCAGGATTAAAACTACTGATGCCTCAGCACTGTGCCCAAATACTCTGCATTCTTGATGCTCCCACATTCCAGAGTCCAAGTTTGCTTACTATTCCAGGTCAGTTCCCAGTTTCACAGCAATATCCTCATACTCCTGTCTGCTTTTTGCAATGAGCTCAAGACAACCCAGGCAAGTGAGCTGTGAGGCAGCAACTCGTGAGGCCAGAGTCTCGCCTGAAGAAAAGAAAATAAAAGGCACATCAAAACCAACAAAAACAACCAGGAATGAGTCTGTCAAGTAACTTATCACACAGGAGCTAGGAGCTACTGTCTACAAAAGGCCTTCTGCCTCTACAAAAGGCACAGTTTGATGTGTTTGCTGTTACTAAAAAATTACTAATATTCCAAGCCATGTATTCAATGTAGGTTCCCTGCTGCACTACCTGGCATAGTGACCATTGGAGTCCCAGCCCAGAGCACATCCATGCCAGTTGTGTGCCCATTGCAAAGGGGAGTGTCCAGACAAACATCAGCCAACTGCCCTCTCCTCACATGCTCTTCTTTGGGGGCAACAGGTGAAAAGATGATTCGGTTTTGGGCAAGGCCCAAGTTTTGTGCGTACTGCTGGATATTGGGCTCTCCTACAGCTGGGAAACGTAGCAGCCACAGCACACTGTTGGGAACTCTTTTAAGGATCTGTAACAAAAACAAGAAGAAAATACAGGAAGTTCAGAGAAGAATATTTACTTTTCTAAACAAGAAACTGCCACATACTAAAATGAAGTGGACGGCATCATCATTCTTTGAGGTATAGAGCAGAAATTAAAGAGATCATCATTATGAATGAGATCACTGGGATTGCATTTCTGATCCCACTGAAAGAGACAGCAACTCTGAGCAACAGTGTACAGAGCAGTTCCTTAAGAGAGTAAGTACTGAAGTTTATGATCTCATTTATTTATAGCCCTGTACTATGGAATATAAAGAAAAATTACCCTCAATTAGCTCTCAGCAATACACTGTTGTCTGTAAACTGGGACCTGATAGAAATGTTCTCCACTCAGATTTATCAATGTACCAATTGCCAAGGCCAGTTATAACTCATTTGCAAAGACTAAGGAAATCCAAAATTATTTCACAATGGAGAACCAGCATACTTAAGCTATCCCAAACATAAATTTTCACTGGCTAGATACACAGATATAATTGGAAATACATCTAAAACCCTCTATATGCTACTAACACTAAGCCCTGCAATATGAACACTTTAAGTATTCAAATGGCTCAAGGTCAATGTTTTCCACAGAGAAGTTAACTTGCATGAAGTTTCTGCTAACCAACTTTGCCAGAAGTCTGACCTTAGATTTCCTGCTGGATACAGATACTCACATTAGCCCACATCTGCAAGGTGGAAGGATCAATCTTATAGAGCTGATTGAAGTTACAGTACACAACAGCATCCTCTGGTAGGCCGTACTGAGAACGGGTAGTGACAATTATAGTCCGTGGAACTTCTTCACCAGTTGCTGCTTTGTTGTTTATCTAAAATAAAATTAAAAAAAAAAAAAAAAGCTATTGAAACACTGAAACTGCAGGAAACAAGACTATGCCCTGTGGAATTGTCCTGAGACACATTTGTTAGCATAACAAATTACTGTAAGTACATCTTTGGTTTTATGATACAAAACAAAATTGTCTACTTACCCATAGCAAGAATTTAACTGGTATGTGTACACGTTTGTGGATGCCACAATGTTGCAACCACCAAGGCAAAAAACACTGGGCATTTTCATGCCCTTCCTATATCTCCCCGAAATTCCAAGTAACTGGAATAATTGGAAAGAAGAATCATATAAAGAGGCATTACACATGGAATTCTATCCTCCTTAAGGTCACGTAATTTCCTTGAGACCAAAAATGAAATTAAAACTGAAAGACAGAATAAAAAGGTATTTAGAAAGCAAAGCTGGGGTTTGGTTTGTTTGGATTTTTGTGGTTTATTTTTGGGTGGGTTTTTTGGGTGTGTTTTTCTTTTTTAAGATAGAACACAGTAAGCACAGAACAGATAATCAATAGAGGCAGACTCGTATGTAACTGATAGGACTGTAAGGAACCAGTTGACAAAGAAAATAATGAAAATAAGAAGAGTTAATGACAAACTTTTGAAAAAGCCTTCAAAAAAATAGGAATATTCTAACAAAAAGGAGCAGAGGATGAAGTTGGAATAATCAAGTTACCATGCAAGAGTCTTAAGGATTAGTAAAATGGAAGCAGGATTTTTAATTAATGACAAGCTATGATGGGATCAAAATCAGATAAACAGAGAGGCCAACACAGCTACTTAGAGCCTTTTTCTGTATATATGTGTATTTTTACCTACATAGGCATTAAAAATTTAGACAGTAGCATTGCAGCCAGCCACTGATGACACACTTGATGTGAATGACAATGACTCACTGTCACTGACTGTTAGTAGATGCACAACAGAAGTTGGTAAATATGCTACTAACAGGTCACTGAGACCTCAAAAACACAGTGATCAGTTCTTGCTGACCTATGCCCAAAAGTAGCTGATGTCAGCACAAAGAAGTGCTATGTTAATGTCACTGAAAGACAGAAATCCTGTTTTAGACGTGCACAGACAGAGGTGAGAATCTTTCATCTCAGTGGTGGAGTGTTAAGAATTCTCTATGATTCTCAGATGACAACTTCAGAAAAATTGCTAACAGCCTTACTGACCAGGCTAAGAGAAACTATGACCAACTCAAAGAAAAGTCTCAGTTGTGAAGAAAAGAATTCAAAAATAAACCAAGCTATGAGGTTATGAACAGAGCAGTGGTAATAAAAGGTATCAAAATGATGTAAAAGAGGTTCCTGAAGAACTGTAAACTGAGTAAAATTCACAAGATACCGAGTGATGCTAATGTCAGAATATGGCATTTCTAAAAGGAAAAAACTGTTCTGCAGTGGAAAAGTTAAATACCAGTAACTGTCACTAAAATCCCATGAACTGTTAAGCACTGAGAGGTGCTAATATAGTGTAAAATTCTGAAAGATGTAAGGAGATGAATAAATGTTGTTGAAATACAGTGGAATAACTCTGCCTCTATCCTATTACTCAGCAATTTTTTTTCTAACAGAAAAACACAACTGACACTGAGTAACAGGTCACAAATCTTGGTAGGCTGCAGGCAATAGGGAAATCTTGCCTTCAAATTCAGAACAAGCAAATATCTTCTTTATGCAACAAGAAAGAATTTCTTTGGACTTTAGATACCTCTAGATACAATTCCTCTATCTTTGGGGGGGAAGATCATCTTCCAGTACATCTGTGGCTTATAATGAGCTTCCTTCAGTATGACAACTAAAGGAATCAACATGACAGAAAACACATTTGCTTGGAGGTTTTTCTTCATTGTTATGTTAAAACACACATATATAACATAAATGCCAGTGTCTTGAAGTGCCTCACCTGAGTAGTTGCTAATCCATTACTGATGTTGAAGCCATTGATAGTAATCTGAATTTGCCCACGGTTTATCATCTCAATCACAGCCTCTGCAATGGTGTTCATAGGGATCACTGGCATGCTGAGGGCGGCATTGCCATCGGCGTTGTCACAGCTGTCAGGACACTTCATCTGAGATAAATCACACAGGGATCAGAGGGAGTTCTACCTTCAGTCCCCAGGATTGTACACAAACAAGAGCAACTCTCACCTTAACGATCTTGACATCAGGAAGGCTGTCCAGGAATGCCTTCAAGTCAATGCCATTCAAAACAATCCTGTTATCATAAATATGGCCATTGGACTTGAAATCAATCACTGCTTTTTTCTGTCAAAAGAAAAGATTTCAAGAAGTTACAAGACCCCTTACCAATACTATACCGAGTGCCATTTCATAGATACCTATGGAAAACACCTACTTTTCTTGCCCTATCTTCCAACGTACCTTCAGATGGGGGAACATGTTGGCATGGTCTCCAATAAAGAAAGTGTTTGGCATGTAAGCTAATTTCTCTGAATACTGCTCAGCCACCTCAACTGGTGAAGTTTCTTTGTCTGTGATGATATAATCCATGAACAATGCCCCACTGGTTCCAGGATATCCTAGCCACATTGCCTAAAAAACAAGAAAGCAAAGCTTCAGTTCCATGTGCATTGCAAAAATAAAGGCAGTTAAAAATCAATTTTAACGTACATTTGCCACATACAGGTTCAAGTTCCTTTTTCTGCTTTACCAACTGAAGATCAACCCCTAATTCTAAACTTTCCATACCAAGACAGTGAACAGCTCAAATATGCTCTAAAATTGATCTCTCAAGCAAATTTTCCCCACAATGTGCAGCTTGAAGCCGACCATCAGTGATTACAGCTTCTCTCACCTGAGACAACTCCTGTAGTCTAGAATGACTCTGATTAAGGTTCCTCTCATTCTCTTCCCATAGGCATTTTAGAAAATCCTTAGTCAAAAAATCCCTCCAAAAAACCTCTGACACTGATTCTGGCTTACTAAGAGCCCTGTAACTCAGTTACCTGAATAGGTGCTGGTCTCAGGGCAAACAATTCATTTCGGGCTCCTTTGGTGTAGCCATTCATGTTAATGAGAATGTGAATCCCGTCCTGATGGATGCGGTCTGCTGCTTTTCCATTACATGGTATCTAAGAATAAATAAATAAACACATAATTTTTAGTTTTCAGTCTCCCAGCAATAAATGTGGTTAGTCATCAGTGTAACAATGGATAGATGCCAACTGCATAATTTAATTTAAGTGAGACTTAGATCTTGTTAATTCTGGTTTTACAGAAGTGTAACTCCTCAATGCAGCAGTAGAGCTGAGTAGCAGTAAAACAAAAGCTAAAGGCCAGAAACTGAGGTTATAGAAACCAGAAATCCCTCCCCCACACCCAGTCCTCTAAAGCTAATTAGTATTAAAGCTCACATAGGGCAAGTGGCATGTTCACAAACTAAGGTAGTACAGAAGATCAAAATGAAGATAAAGAATAAGATCAGTTAACTACACTACAGAGCTTTGCCTTGACTTCTGTGTATACTGAAATCCTGGTCAGTTTTCACACTGAACCTAAGACAAGCTTAAATCTATTTGCATTGTGACATCTTGACTTCTCCATGACATTTAAATATGACTTATCTTGAGACTTTATGTGAGAGTTATTAAATATTGATGTTACTTTTTAATAATCAGAGGTCACAAGATAACCATCACATCTGAAGTAGGGCATAATGCCAATACAACTACAAATTTCAAATTCTCGAGACTAACATCAGCCTAATTCAAGAAATAATTGCAACTAAGAATCTCAAACCACAGATTCATCTCTTTCTTTATTTAGAAAAATTTAGGTTTGCTAGAAGGTCAATGCATAAAACAAGCTCACCTGAGATAAGTCAATGAAATGATTTGCTTCAGCCATCACTTTTACACGGAAGTTTGTCCCATCATCAGGACTCAGGGCATAACAGAATACCTAAAATAAGAGGCACCAAAAATGAGTATCTGTGACAACTTGTCCGTAAAATAACTGTGCTATATTGTGATTTTAAATTACGTCTAGTTTCACAGAAATCATAGTTTTTTACATGGCATTTACCAGTTGAGAATGAAGCCAAGAAAGAGGCATTGAGCCATTTTTTGACACATTTGAACCAGGCTTAGCTCTGTGCCAGAGAATGGCCCTGCATCCTGTACAGACATATATCCAATCTTCTCATGAGTGCAAGGCAAAGTAACCTTAACAGACAGATCTGCATAAGAATTAGATGTCTAAGATGTCTTTAAGTCAACTCTGACTTTGTAATTAGTGAGAATCATAACTATGAATCAGGTTGAATAGGCAAGCCAAGCCTCAGGGAAGCTTTTTAACAGTGACTGGTTCTCCTAAGTAGGAAACCACAAGTGTATCTGAAAACAGCACTTCATATTGGTAAAGGAGGATGATTTGGGCTGAAGAACTCATCAACCCATAAAAAAAACCAACCTCAGAAGCAAAAATTTGCTCTTTCCTGATTTAATTGCTTGCACCAAGGGAAAAAAAAAAGTGCCACTTATAGGCATATTTAGAGCTTTAAGCATGCCATTTTTATTTTTACCTCGAATTTGTCTGGGTTATGCATGCCTGGAATTGACTGCATTAGGTGTGAGGTTGGATGGTTTCCAAAATCAGAGCTCACGTAGCCAATACGAAGTCGACCTTCACTGGCCTTCAAATCCTTGGGATGCTCATATGGTGGCTTGTGAAGAACATTAATCTGCCAAGAAAACACACAAGTGTTTAAAAACCCAGGAATTAAAATCTAAACAAAGGGACAAAACCCCCCTAGGAGTTTGCAGAATTAACCTTATCCCACATTCAAGCAGGCAGTCATGGACATCTGCTGTTCCAAACCTGTGTGCTCTACGTATTCCACTGGAGCCAAGTGCAGTGCCCACACACTGTGTCACAAGATGTGATGTCTCTGCTCTCACACAAATACAGACACCACTAGCACATTTCTGCTTTTCTAACAGTTTCAGTATTCCACCTCAATTATTAAATATCCTGATACCACACCATGATCCTCAGGAAGTTCTCAAACCACAAGTCACTGGTAACCAGAACAGCATTGCTGTAAGCCACCACAGTGTTTGTTCTGTTCTTTGCTTTCCACCTTGCCAAGGCATCAGCTTGCAACCACTATCTCTGACAGTATTATCAGGCTACTCAGACAAGTCACTGTGACAAAGTGTTACCTTCCATTAGTTAACTGGACCCTCCCACCAGCTGACAGCACATTTTTAATTATAAATGGCACCTGCACAAGTAGTCTGTCTCAAAACTCACAAGCACTAATAGCTATGAACATCACATCCCACCTCTTCACATGTCAGTGACTCAGAAAGCTTACAAAGGCTAATACTGACAAATCTGAGTATTCGATTTTGAGCAGGAACACACAAAGCCTCAAACAACAACTGGCCTGTACAGAACTTCCTACCTTGTCCAAACAGAGATTTCCATGTCTCTCAGCAATTGCCTTCCTAAAACTGTGAGATAGAGGATACAGCATGCTATGATGTGGGTGTACAGAAGGCAGTCTGTTTTTCTCCAGCTGATCAGCTACAATGCTAACCAGCTTCTTCATTCTTTCATCATAGTCTGTCCAGTCACAGACAATCTATAAAGAAGGAAAAACAAAGATTATGACAACAGCTTCCCCCAGCCTGTATCAGTTATTTCAGAGGTTGAGATTAACGTTTCTTCCAAAAATGGAAGTGACGACTTCTGTAATTACTGTTAATGACTGTAAAATCTTATCTTCTGATTTAAAAATGAAGTCTTTCAAAGCCTCATCTTCCTCACCTGCAAACAGTGGGCCAAGTTGCAATAGGCATCTGGGAAATCAGGTTTCAGTTTCAGAGCAGTACGGTAAGAGGCAATGGCTTCTGGTATATTCCCTGAATCCTGTGAAGATACAGAAATGAGTCAGCAGGTAAAAATATCCTCAGGGTAACTACTCACAGTGCCCCACCACACTCTTCTAAGAGTGAATCATTCCCATGTGCTACCTTGTGAATCGAGGCCAGGTTGCTGTGGGCATCAGCAAAAGCTGGGTTTATCTGAATGGCACGGGTGTAGCACTGCAGAGCTCCCTGAACATCCTGCATCTCCTTCAAAGTGTTTCCCATATTAGAATAAGCATCTGCAAATGTGGGGCTGATTCTGAAAAATAAAGATTATATATCATGAACAAGAAAAGCTCCTCCTCTGATGAGAAAACATGTTCATATGCAGACTTTTCCATTTGAAGAGCAACTATGGAAATTACAACACATGACTAAATCATCTCCTGTACAAATCCAGGCACCTTCCCATAAGGAAAGGCCGGGACTCCTACAGGGAGTATCCATTTACCTAATAGCCTCTTTGTAATGCATCAGAGCTTCCTGTAACTTTCCCTGCTGTTGCAGAACGCTTGCTAAGTTCGAATGCGCTGCAGCAAACTCTGGAAACACCTGGAAGAAAAAGAAGTTGACTCTGTCTCAAACATCACAGCAAAAACAGTTATGCATTTATTATTGTATATTCTTACTTTTTTTTAGAGAAAGGGGAAGACAACCTCTGTCCTATTACACATTCCCATGCAGAACCACCCACCTCTCCCCCTCACACCCAACTGTACCTCAAGAGCCTTCCGATAAAGACGCACAGCTTCCTCAATATTGCCCTGCTCCCGCTTGATGTTTGCCAGATTGTTGAGTGAGTCTGCATGAGTGGGACAAAGTCGAAGGGCTGTGTTGTAGCATTCTTCTGCTTCTACCACCTTCAAAAAAAGGGGCACTGTTAATATTGTAACATTTATTGTAAAAGCATTGTTTATGAAAAGTCATTATACAAGCACTTTTAAAAGGTTCAAGATGGAGATTTCCTGAATTATTCTTCCTTTTAAGTGAGGTTAACATCCATCTTAACAACTTGCTCAACAACTTAACAAATTGGTGACAGCTGGTATCTATTAAAAAAGCATTCACTGTAATTTTAAGAAGAAAGAAGTGCTCCTTACACTGCCTTTCTCCTTCAAGGCATTGGCCAAGTTGCAGTAGGCATCAGGGAAGTGGGGCTGCAGCTCAATGGCCCTCCTGTAGGTGTCTATGGCCAGGTCTATCAGGCCCTGCTCATAGTACACACAGGCAAGGTTGCCGTGCACAACTGCGTGATTCGGGCTCAGACTCAAGGCTCGCAGGTAAGCTGCCACAGCTCTGGAACAAAATAAAGGAAAAAAGAGGTAAACAATCATCAAATAAAAAAGGTAAACAATCATCCAGAGAGCAGGAATTATTTACCTTGGTACAGTGTATACTGAACAACATTAGGTCTTCTGGAAAACAAGGAAAGCTTTTGGGTTCTTTTTTTTAACACTTGTCATTACTAGGAAAAACCCCTCTTTTTCCTTACCCCATTTTTTGCCAGTTTATTATTCAATTTTAACAAGATAAACAGTATCACATTACATCTTTATTCTCACCACTAACCATTAGTTAGACTTAAATCACTTTGTTCAAAAGTGAAATCTTTCATTATATGCTCCTATAGCACAATATAAATGGCTGATATATTTAAATCAAATTTCTAGGAAAACGATATATCTGTAAGTAAATCTTTAAAAGGTGATACAAAATCTGAAATTATAGAAAAACATGCCTCCGTTTGGTCCTCTAATTCATGATATAATCTGACATCACTGAGTCATTTAGACTGTGTGCAATGCAGATAATTAACCTGTTCCCTGCAAGCTTTTATTAAATCTGGGGCCACAAACCACAGCTATCAGAAATTAAAACCCAATTAACAGATGCAATATGCTACACTGCATATAAACAACACAGCCTGGATCTTTTCCCAGAAACAGAAGACTCACATATCAGATTAGAGGTCTCAGAACAGGTTAGTTCAACAACACAGCAACACTACTGCAACCCAAGGCAATAACATCAGGCAGACATGTCAGAAATACAGAATATTCAATCACACGTTTAGTTGAATTCCAGCATTCCAGTGTGTCTCACATAGAAGGGAAATTTTTGAAGAGACACACTTGCAAATTACGTTCTGAATCACTTAATAAAAACAGAGAAATCTAGCATTTAGGTCCTCCTTGTGCATCTTATTTTCACCCTCTGAGCCCTAATTTCAAATCTATTTTTATCAGAAACTCTTGGCTTTGACAATGCATTAAGTACAAGAAAGCAACATGAATGAATACGTATCACTGGAATTTTTTATTTTTATTTAAATAGACCAGTAGCCTGGTCTGTCTGCACTTCAAAGCCATTTGCTTGCTAAGCTTAGACTTGAAGTCTTTGCTACCCCTGCCCATAGACAATTTACAGAAAGAACACAATCTGTATCTTGATATATCTGACAAGCCACAGAGAGCAACAGTACTGATCTGCTTACCTGTCAAATATCCTTGCCTCCTTCAGAACATTTCCCAGATTGATATAAGCATCCAAAAAATTTGGGTCAAGTGTTACAGCCTGAAAATAGTTTTGAAGTAGAAGTTTTGAGCATTAAACACAAACGTATTTTCTATGAAACTGAGTTGTTTGCAGCTTTTTAAAAATTTGATAAATATAATCTGTAAGTTTTTAAGACTTTATCAATAATCCAGTAAGGAAGGAAAACATAGAAACCAACCACAGAGCAAAGTTATTTATCTGTAGAAGTGACAGCATGTACTACCTTCAAATTTATTTGTTTGCTTACCTACTGAGTTGCAACTACTGCAGAATAAAATTTTAAGCATTTATTTCACATTAGGCTGATCACACTTAACACTCCTGTCTACTGATGCTACGTTGTCTTTAGCTTGTTTTTAGAGAAGAAACCATAAAAAACCCTTATCTGTATCCTTTACCTACTGCAAAGTAAGACAGAATTTTAAAGCTTTACCAGTGCAGGAAATCAGGCTGTTCACAAGATCAAGGAAATAGCAAATACATCACATGTGAAGGGAAAATTGAGTAGCCATTTAACTACAACATCTTTGCTCCCTTCAAAACTAATAAAATGCAAAAAAATCTCTTAAAACCGATGATGTTACAGAAGCTGCAGCATAAAGCTACATATGAGTATTTGACAAGCTCCACTCTTACAGTCTTATGGGAATTATTAATTCCATATTAAAATGCTTCATCTATCATGGACTAGACACAGATTCAAAAAAAATCTTGAGCAGCTAGGCTTTTTTCTGTATATTTAAAGCCATGAGTTTCAGGAAGAAACTGTTGCCACATCTTAAATTCAACTTTAGGGTACTCTAGAAACTTCAGAGATGAGGACAAAATTAATTATGATGCCAATTAGACACTAAATGGAGGGTCTCAGACAACTCTTAATGACACTAATCTAGGGAAATATGAACAGTGAAAAATAACCACGGAGAAGAGGAATTAATGTGTCACTTAAAACTGTTCTTCTCAATTACTCAAAGGACAGTAATACCTGAAACAAAAATCACAGTGCAAAATTATTTCAGCACCAAGTTGATTCTTTCTCTCACACACAACACATGCAAAACATTATCATCAAATCAGGTTTTTAAAAAATTTAGTACAGGAAAGGGCTGAAGAAGAATTTAATTAATTTTCTCATATTTGACATGTGTGAAGTCCTAGGGGAGTTCTAAGTGTCTCTCTCTAGTACCATATAGGCAGTTTGAAACATCAGCAAGTTTAAAAAAACAATTAACAGGATCATATAAAGTTCTCCACTACCAAAATATTTATCACCTGCAAGCACACAACTGCATGTACATTTAAATCTAGCAGTGAAGCTGACTCCCTTAGGTAGTTACCTTTTCAAAGTGATGAATTGCAAGCCAAATTTCTCCTTGGGCATTGAAAACACAGCCAAGATTACTCCAAGCCACTGCAAAGTTTGGTTGAGTCTCAATTGCTTTTAAGTAACACGCCTTGGAATAGTTAAAGAAGAGAGATACAAGGGAAGGGGAATATTTGTAAAAAGAAAAAAATGAGAAAAAATAATTGTTAGTATGCCTTCTCTAACCAGCCAAAAGTGACCCTGCAGTATAGGCTAGCTTGCGCCAAAACTAATGCGCTGCAAACTGTTGTTGATCCTGCGCCAGCGCAAACCAAAACCCAGGTGCAAGCCCACCATTTTTCAGTTATGCTGGCAACAGATTAACATTCCTTCAGACATCAGATTGCCACAAAAATCATCTTAGAATTCAAGTAGTTCACCAGAACATCTGCCACCTTAAAGTGTGTAAAAATAAAAAAATTACCGCGTAAAACCAACTTTACTCTGGAACAAAACTTTCAAATATTCTAAATCTGATAGAAATTAGTTTTAAAAAAAATCATAAAAGCAAAAAAAAAAAACTACTGAAAAAGATAAAAGTTTAAAGTGTGCTTGTCAAATGAGATGACACACCCCATCCACATCTTGTTCCCCAGTTTCTTCAAATACAATTCAACCTCTCCTGCAGCTTCAAAACCTCAAATGACAGGATTGCATGAAGGTTTAGGTCCCTGTAATGCAAGCGCAAGAAATCGCTGCGCATCCTACCCAGCACGGCGCCACGCTATCGCTGCGAACTGCTTGGCTCTAGTGATTGCCCCAAGGTGCAGTGAACAGCCAACCAGAATCATTAATCTACCAGACAGGCCCACACAAAACTCGCATGTTAAATTTGATGTCTGGACTCTGGAAATGCGTTACAAGCCAATTTTGGTTCAAAAGGCTGCAGCCTGGAGCTCGGGCAGTCGCCCGATCAGAGATTAATCATCGAGTCAACCGTTCACGGGGGCTTGAATCGCACGCAATGCGCGTTACCGCTGCGCAGCCTTTGCGCTACTGCAGGATCACAGCGCATCATCAGAAGAGCAGAACGCTGCAATCCAAACAAAGAAGAAAAAAGGAAAAAAATGAACAACCGGAAGAGTTAGAAGCTTTTACTATTAACTATCTCCAATTATTTCTTTAAAAAATATTTTAATTTACTTTTACTTTATTTCTTTGAAAGAATTTGTGGCTAATAGTATAAAATATTCTTACATTACTTGCTTGTAATTAAATATTTTAAGCTGTTTCTGAAGCCACAAGACAGAAGATTCAGGCATGGAGGCAAATGGTTTTGCTGTGGCAGTTACAAACCCGTTACCATATTTCTCATCATGTGACTTTTCGGTGCGTTCCTTGCTGGAAGAGGAGGAGGAGGTGTGTGTCTGCCCTAGATCCAGGCCTCGAGCTCCCTTCAGCGAGGCACCTTACGCATGGAATAGGAGGTTTCACCCACCTGAAACCTTCTAAATACAATATCAGTGGTGAAAAACCAAAAACAAGAGAGAAAATAAAACAAGATCATTAGTAAGAGTTCAACAAAGCAATTGCATTTTTTTGGATATGTCTTAACACATGGGAATGAGGATAATCTGTCTGTAACAAGGGAGACATGCAGAAGGGAGAGGGTTAATCGGGCAATTGCATACAGCAGGGACTTTTTTTTTTTTTGGAAGAAAGGCTCTGAAACATCTACAAAGAAATTAAATTTTAGTTCAAACTGTAAGGAATCTGCTGGCTTGATCTTTCAAATGGACTGATAACCAAAGAAACACATTGCAATTTACTCGAGATGTTTTTCCTCGTTTATTAAGTTCTCACAAAACGGAATAACACTTTCAAACTAGGTGTCTCCAGAGCTCTGAAACAAAGAAGTCAGCAACCTAAGGCAGGCGCAGTGTCTTGGCCTATACCAGTCACACTAAAGCTGCAGTGAAGTGCAATTCATGTTAGCTGTCCGCTTGGTGGGCTGAGAACCAAGTGTCTCAAAGACCATTCAATTCCGAATGCCGCTACACAATTGTTTTCAACCTGGATCCGACCAAATCAATCAGGCTGCTCTAGGGTGGTACACGCATCCAAGTTGTTCATGAGAAACAAAGCAATGTTGAATTTTGATCCTGCTGTCCCCGTTACCCCACAAAGATGCCCACCCTCCCCAGCTGGTGCTGCAGCCAAACAGACAGCTACGCTGTTCATACACTCCACTTTGAGCATGCGCGTGGGGCTTGGAGCGACAGCCGTGGAGCCCAGAGCGGCTCTGCTCTCTCCACACTCCTCACCCCGGCAGCGCGGACGCGTAAGGTGGCTTGTAACAAGACAATTTCTTTCTGCAATCCCAATTTTAACGTGCCAAGAATTTGAAACTCATCTTGGTGTTCGAATTGTCGGTTTAGGAAACGCACGACTGCTAGAAGCCACCTTTCCACTACAGCAAGTTTTCTTTTGATCAGTTCATTTACCAAACAAACCAGCTTTGTCCTTCTGATTTCTTTATTTTGGGGGAGGGGAGAGGGAAGACATGAAGAAAAGATATTGGGGATGGGGGTGGGAGGGTGGTGTGTGTCGCATACTGCAGCTATTATTTACTAGCCTTTCTTCCACTATCAAGGGAAGGGAAAAGTTAAAAGAATAAAAATCTTTAAAAGCCAATATTACAAGGTAACATTTGGAAAGTTTCTTCTCCACTTACAAGCCACAAAGGACTTTAGAAGAGCAGCCTTTTCAATAGCACCTGCATCGTACAGGGATCTCGAGCTAACCACAGGCTCTCTGCTTGGCAGCAGCAGGCAAGCCTCAGATCTGAAGGATTGTTACTTATTTCCAGATGAAAGCATGATGGAGCCCCTGCCCAATACTTCAGAATGGTATCAGATAGTCTAGTTCAGCAGCAAGGCTTGATAACTTTCCATTTCTTGACTTAAACCAACTTTTTAAACATGGACATGCCATAGCTTGCCCTGCAACTACTCTGGGGTGTTTCAGTGCCTTCAGTTTTCAGAAGTTTCTCGGACTGTCTGTTGATCAACGCAGATTTGAAGACTTGGTGCAAAGTTCAAGTTTTCAAAACACTGATGTTTACATGTATTCTACCCAACACCTACCTTGGCTTCTTCCAAGCGACCCAGGGCTTTGAGCAGGTTCCCCAGGTCACTACGAACACAGTACAAGTCCTGAAAAATCAAAATCACACCATCAGCTTTAGGACTTCACACTCCCCACAGGTCTTCACAGAGAACTTGCAAGGAACAACCCAGTCCTCTAAAGCTTAATTTAGATTCTTAATAAATAAATCACAAATGGAAATTATTTTTGATGTAAGATTACAAACAATAAATAATCTGAGCAAATTTAGTACTGGAAAAGTACAACTGTAAAGAACTAACAAGAAGTAGTACTTAATACAATTCCTTTTATACAGAAATAAAAAACTGAAAATAAATGCCCTCCCCGGCACCTTAAGTCCTTTTGCCACATGTAAGCATTTCAAGCCCCTTTTTTTTTAAACCACAATGGCAAACCTGCACTCTTAAGATACACCATTGCCATTATGGCTTTTAAATAAGATATATAAAGTGATTTTGCTGCCTGTATTCCTAAAGAAGTTTTCTTCCCTGTTTTGCCCACTAATCCATCCCTTTCCAACAGCTTTACCCCATGTTCTTGTTGTTTCATTCGTCTGAAATGAAAGCACAATCTGCAACAGCATGATCCAGCAGTAAAGACCAGAGAAAATGTAGACATTTTGCCAACACTAATGAAAGGATTTACTAACCTAAACAAAATTCAACTCCTGCAAAAAAACCCCACCATCTCACATTATTCTAACCAGTGCATCCACAAGTCACACCACCTGGCATATTAAGTTAGACAAGTTCACACTGGCTTAAGAACACAGAGAAATAAGGTTCAGTAAGTCTCTTGTTGAACTCGGTTTGCTTTTCCTACAGAAAAAGGATTTATGCCCATGGAACCAATGCTGCACTTGAAGTTCTTTTTATCAAAATGTTTGACCAAAGAGCAAGCAAATACCTTTATCACACTGAGCAATACTATACAAATTTAATGAACATGATGGAAAATAAACAGAGGACAGCAGTCTGCTTACTAAAAATGTCAATTTGAAACAGTTACAACCAAAAATCCATACACCAGATCAATCAATCTTATAGGAGTCACTCACAGACAGTCAGTTTCAGCCTATAAAACCTAAATGATGCTCCTGCAAACCAGCCCACAATGGAAATCTAACTCGGTATACAGCAGAAATTTACCAAGGCAACGCTCATCGCCATCAAATTTCTGACTTTGTGATAAAGTAACACCTGGTGATTTTCCAAGATCTCACATTCAAGTCTAAGCATCAATTCTCTCACTGTAGTACTACCTTAAAGCACATAAAGCTAAATATGGGGGCATTCACTGAAGCTTCTGCCTTCAGAAGAGAAAAACCAAACCTTGCTTACCTTTTATTTAAAAAGTTAAGTATGTTCCATTTGGAGAAAAGCAACCAACCAGCAGCCCTTACTGCAATACACAATTTATTGTGGCAAAAGCCTCTCAAAGATCCTTAAAAATAGTATTAACTGCTTAATTAAGTTTATGGTATACAAGTTGGAAGGGTTATCTATTTTTCATGCTTTGAATGCTGCTACCTTTGTGTCTTAAGGCAGTAATAAAGAATGGACTTTCATAAAATAAAGCATTACTTACAGGATTGTACTGAAGGGCAGACACATATGCCTGTACTGCTCCTTCCATATCACCTGCAGCTACGAGTGCAGCAGCCAAATTGATATATCCATCAATGAAATCAGGTTTGAGGCGCAGTGCATGTCTGTAATGCTCAATTGCTTCCTGCAGCTGTCCACGCTCCTTGTACACATTGCCTAGGTTTGAATAGGCTTCAGCCAACAGTGGGTTCTGTTTGATTGCCAAAGTGCTGAAGTGAGCAGACCTGGAGAAAGCAGACCAGTCAGCAAATAAAAAACCATGACCCAAAGACAAACCAAAACCACCCAAACAAACCCACCCTTGACATTCAGTGTTTGTCTGTTTATCTAGTCACTCTAGTGAACATTCATGCTTAGGTGAGCCAAACACACAGACAGCAAATCTGGACTTACAGAGCTGTCCTGTATCTTTATCCACCCACTTTAAACTCTGATTGCCCTGGTTCCCATTTTAGGTTGTGCTGAACAAAGACAGCTCTCATTTAGTCAGAAGGGTTCAAGTTGCCTCACCAAACCTGAGCTCAATACATTTGGAAAAAACACTACAGGAATCCCTCTTCAACATCTGTATGCGTTAGGCAATGTTGATATTCTTTTCAAGCAGCAGGACATGACTAACATGTAAAATTCTGCTGTATCCCCACTCACTCTATTTTCCCATATCTGAACTACTATGACTTCAATCAGAAGACTATATAAAACAAACTTAAGTCAAAAGTTCTTACTTGCTTCACCAACAAACATGAATTTACAGCTAGAACAAGTGAAATTCAAAATGCTAGAGGCACAGAGAGCAAGATCAGGAACAGGCAAGCAGAAAGAACAAAGAAACAACTTTCAGATCACAGAACTTCTTTAACTAAACATGTTGTTGTGCAGGAAAGTTTTACAATTCAAAGAAAAAACCCCAAACCCTTAGACTGTAGGTGGAATGAACATTAAAGAAGTAAATCCTGCCAGTACACACCAATGTGGCTGATGTTCCAATGTTAATTAACATGTTCAATATCAAAATAACACACCAATAATGGCAAGGCCTCCTGTCTGTTGTAAAGCTGACGAGTCCAAGCAGAACTCCAGAGGGAAGAAGCAGCCTACCTGTCGAGTCGGCGGCACTGGAAGTGAATGGATGACAGTAACAAAAGCACACCAGTGTTATCAGGCTCCTGCCTCCAGAGCTGCATGCAGTGCCTCTCTGCTGCTTCAAAGTCTCCTGCCTGATACTCACGATGAGCCAACTCCGCTAACCCTTGGAAGGAAAGCATACGTTTCGTTGGTTCTGGAGAATCACCAAAACATTTAAAGGGGGAAAACAAAAAGTTAGATGATGGGAACAAAACAAAAAACAAAACAAAACAAAACAATGAGAAATAAAATGTACATAACTAATGGATAAAAATGTTTGAAATGATATGGAACACTACAGCAGGTGACAGCTGGGATTCTAAGATCTTATCTGTACCAGTCCGTGACTCCATCAGCTAATAATAACAAAAATGCAGACTGTAACGACTGTGAATATTTGCAATTTAATAATTTCCATTATTCTGAAAGAGACTCCTGTCATGATATGATATTTTAGTTCCTAACAGTGGAAGTGCTGCTAACAGAACAATGACTCTCCTCACTCCTCCCCACAACTGAAAATCCTATGCTTTGCTAAGTAAAAAAAGTTCTAACAATTTAATAGGGAAATGAAGGACAAGAGACAAAGACTTTAATAAAGGACTTGAACAGAAGAAAATTTTGCTGTGCAGGTAGTGAAAACTCTTAAAAAAAGGCAAAAAAAGCACAATGGGTAACATTCATTGAATCCTGAATACTCCTATATTTCCTCTGAGGAGTCAAAATCCCTTCACAGAAAAAAAAAATGGTCGTGGAACAACAATATCTGATGAAAGACAAACACACACTTCAATGATTATGCAACTGGCCTACAGGAGGAACCATTAAACAGACAGGGTACAGGAAAGGAGTTACAGCTCCTGGAGGCTTAGCTGGAACAGGAGTGACAAAACAGTTTTAGTATTTAATACCCAACTGTGGAGAATGAAATACTTAAATGAAACACCACCTGTTTTAGGCAAAACAACCAGAAGTGAGAGAAGTAAAATTTCTTACAAATAAGCAAGTGCAACTTGGAAAAACCCACAACCATTCATCCTAGAAAAAAGTGCTGGCCTTCAAATTCTGCCTTTATACCAACAACTCTTACTATTACAATGTTTGATTACTGCAAGTATCTCTCATCTTTCCTCCTGTACTCTGCAGCTCCTTCATTCCATTCATTATACATTTCCCACCTCATCCTACAGCTTTAAAATTTGGAATCTAAGTGAAACAGTTAAACCTTTCCTAATACAAGAAAGCAGCTCAATAGCTGAGCCTACATTTTTGTAGTGAGGTAGTACAAAAGTTCATGCTTTTGTGAGAACTTTAAAGACAGCCAAAATAATCATAAAGACATTAGGTGCAGATTTACTACCCAGTGTTTATTTTATGAAATTGGGATTGATGCAATTTATTTAAATTACTTTCAAATTTGGGGTTTTAGCACCAGTAGGTTTTAATACAAGACTGCAAGTCCTGTATAAGTACAGTAGTTTTTCCAGATACTGTACAGTCTCTGTCAGTGCTATAAACTGTTTCACAGTAAATTGGAACTACCACTGCCACTCTCTTTTTCAGATAATTCACAAATTAGTAACCAAGCAGCCTTATCCAGATTAGATTCCTGGTTTTCCAACCTGACTAAGGGCAAAGTGGACTTCACGATCTGATTAAACCGACTGGCAAAGATAAAAAGGTACAACCTTTATTCAACATGAGAAAGTTGAACTGTGGTTGGAAACCACACCACTAATAAATGGTGCTGACAGCAATACTGGGCACCAGCAGACTGCTCCTCACCGGGCCCCTGTGCTGTTAACACGTTCTGCCCTTCTGGCATTTCCAACTTCTGCTGATGGCACAGAGAAAGCAGAGAGAGGAAGAGCATGTCTCATGGACTCAATTTCCTCCGCAAGTACATTTCAATTGTTTCAGTAAATTTCAAAGAGAAAAAAAAAACACCCCAAAACATAACAACCCAGAAGTTTACACTTCAAGGCGTATGACGGCAGGGAAAGAGACTTTCAGTCACTATTTCAAGGCTACATTTTGCCTAGAGCAAGAAGTCAAACTGAAGTTGTAACTTCCAGGCCAAGAGAGCAGGCGGTGCAGATTTAATACCTGGGAATGGGAACTACTAACAAAAGCAACAAAAGAAGAAACACTGACACTTTCTTTCATTCATCAAGTGTCTCTGTTTACAAAACAAGCCACCCTTTGTCTCCAGAGAAAAGGCAAACAGTGTAAAATTGCCAGTCATTTACCTCCAAGCATTTATTTTACAAACGATTGTGCAGAAGTTCACTGAAATGCAGGAAGTGGACAGCCACATCAGGAAGCCCAGAATGAGTGAAACTTTTTAATACAAACTTGGCTGGAAGTTATGCAGTGCAAAATATCCGTAAGACAGCCCATGAATGGATGCTCACTGAATCAATTTGTAAAGAAAATAACTGCAGTGAGGAGTCACAGCCAGGAAAATCCCTTTTCGTGTCTTGCATAAATTAATTTCTCTACCTCGGCTAATTTGTGCTGCATGCTTCGACTACGACCTTGGAAAAGTCTAGTACAGTGCTGTGACAATGACCTTCCCCGAGGCTTCCAGACAATACGAGCGAAACAAAAAGCTGCACAGAACCATCAGAAAGGCGCCCAAGGCCATTTTCCCCCGACAAATGCCATCCTAAGCGCTTGCAATACACTCATGCCCAACCTTGCGCTCAGACACCACCTAGTTCCAGGCAGAAGCAGTGGTTACCTCCAGCTGGGAGGTGCTGGATAGCACAGGACTCCCTCCCAGCGTGCACGTGGCTCGTTTTACCCGCAGGGATCCAGGCTACAAGAGGATGCTGCAGCCTCGCTGGCCACACACACAGTTCTAGCTGAGAAAGTACCAAACACCGTGCTGCAGCTCATTTCTGTATCATTACCGATTCTCTTTAGATCCCTATCTCCGCACTCCTATCCCGTCTCTTTCTCTAAAAGTCCTCCTTTTCCTTCCGCTTTTCCCAAGCATCATTTCAGCTCTTCCTGCCCCTCTGGTTACAGAAATCCCCAAGATCTGGGGCATAAAGCTGTACTGTCCTTTCATCCTTTCAGTAAGCACAAGACTTCTTCCTCTTGCTCTACAGAGAAAGTCAGATTTCTCCTCCATTCCTCAAGTTCCTAAATTTAGGGCAGGATCTTTCCTTGATACAACACGCTATCTTACTGTTCAGAAAAGCGCTGTAGTGTCCAGCTATGCCACAGAATCACAGAACGGTCTGGGCTGGAACGGACCTTAAAGACAATCTCGTTCCAATTCCACTGCTATGGGCAGGGACACCTTCCATTCGACCAGGCTGCCGAAAAAAAACTCCTGTCTAAGTGCAGCGAGCGATTCTGGGCAAACCAACACACATTTTGGGTCAGGCTTTTCGCCTACTTCGCCCTCTAACGCAGTCACCTGATAGTCTGATAAATATAGCAGCGAGCCCGCCGCACTCACACCTCCCCGGCAGCGGCCCGGGGCTGCCCACGGGCAGCGCCCACCGGAGCGCGCCCAGCACCGCGCTCGGGCCCGGGGCGCCCGGAGCCCCACAAAGGCGGCGGGGGCACCCCCGCCCTACCGCGTCTGGAAACTTCCGCCGGGCGCGGGCCCGGCCAGCAAGGAGCGGCCCCGGGGGCGAGGGCACGGCCCGGCCCCCGCTGTCCCCGGCCAGCCCGTCCCCGGGGGCGCCGCAGCGCACGGTACCTGTGCTGTCCGCCACGTTCCCCACGGAGGTCGCCATCGGGGCGGGGGCCGGGGAGGCTGTGGCGGCGACGGCAGAAGGTGTGCTCGGGCCGGGCCGGGCCGAGCTGCCCGCGGTCGCGGCGCGCTGAGGCGGCGCTCCCGAAATGGCGGCGGCGGCGGTACCGAATGGCCGCGGCCGGAACTATCTCCGCGGAAAAGAGTCCGGGCGGCGCCGGGCGGCGCTGCCACACGGCGGGCGGAGGGACCCGCTGGAATCGGCGCGTTATCAGAACAAAGTTATCCTTCCGCGCGCAGCGCTGCGCCAAAGGCGGCGGGACTGCGCATGCGCCGCCACCTCCCGGTACCTCCGCACGTGGCTCCGCGGAACCGCCGCTCACCGGGACAGCGGAGCCCGAACAGCGGAGCTCAGATAGCGGGACTGAGGAGCTGAAATAGCGGGACTGAGGAGCTCAAATAGCGGGACTGAGGAGCTCAAATAGCGGGACTGAGGAGCTCAAATAGCGGGACTGAGGAGCTCGGACACCGGAGCTCAGATAGCGGGACAGAAGAGCTCAGTCACGGGCCAGCGGAGCTCAGTCACCGGGACAGCGGAGCTCACTGGGACACCACAGCTCACCGAGACAGTGCAGCTCAGTCACAGGGACAGCAGAGCTCAGGCTCAGCGTGTACCCGCACAGAGGAACGGCAGCAAAGGCGGCTGTATTCCCATTCCTGCTTTATTTCCATGAGTGCTCTCAGCCAGGACTCCATACGGAACCCCGGGGTCTGCAGCAGCTTCCCCAGGGCACTGACAATTAGCAGTGTCCGCTGAACCCTGAGCCTTCCTAAAGGCTCGCATTACCAAAGTCTGGTTTCTGGAGGTAGTTGCAACTTATAGAAAAAGTTGGGCAGCTGTTTTTGAAGTATTGGTAGTTGTTAGGCAATTCCCAGAACCACTCAGGGGTCAGACACTGTATTTGTGGTCCCAGAGAAAAAACTCCCCTTTATGAAATGAAAATTGCCTTACAGTTGTACATCAACAGCAAGTATTTCATTCTGAGCAAGATTTTTTTCCTGACAGACATGCATGTATCCAACAGGCCAGTATTTCTGAGAAATTACTTTACATCAATGAAGACTGAAGAACAAACCATACAAACCTGTATCTGAATTCTGGAACCAGTACAGGCTACAACAAGCCAAGGCTTCAGCAGGACACGCTTGTCTAAAGCTTATTTTTCACCGTTTACTCATTCATATAACATGTTTTATAATCAATTAAAATAATAAAAAAAAAATCTTAGCGACATAGCCCACACTACACTGAAATTGGGACAAGAGAAATTCAGGAGCCAAGAGTGGCTCAGAATGACCATCATCTCAGGGAAGGGACTTCATTCATCTGAGTCCAGGTCACTGTCTCCTGCAATGGAGTGAAAGTCCTCACTGTCCTCCTCATCCTCAGACAGATGGACCTGACTTAACACGCTTGGCCCCGAGCGCTGCTGCTCTTCCTCCTCCTCCTCTTCGGAGATCTCATAGCCTCCAATGCTGCTGAAACTCGTGTCTCTTGTGTTGGACTTTGGGTCTGGTTCCTCATAGCTGCCATAACTAGAAGAAAGAAGAAAATAATTTCAAATGAGCTGCTGATACCAGCAATTCTGTATTTAACTGCTGTAAGAGTTGGCTTGAAGTCCTGTGAACACCAGGACTGTGTATTTCAATTCTGTCACTGGCCAGCTTTTAAAAACAGAAACTAAAGAAAAAACAGTTCTCCAGTGAAACAATTCCACTATCTTCACTCCACTCTGATACACTCCAGGCAGGAAAAACTGATTGCTCCAAGAGCTTCTGTCACCTTCAGTGCAGCCAGAAAGTGCAGGAGTGTTTTCAGTCCATTCTCATCCTCTCTACAAATTCCTGATGACTCTTGTCAAGATCCTGGGCTGGAATACCAGCCCAGCTACCTGTCAGCTCTGATGCCTGTGACTTATGAGACAATGTCAATATTTGCACCAAGAAACTGAATTCTACAAGTAGAAGAAGAACAGACAATCAAATACTTATACTCTACAGAATGCCCAGAGAAGGGAGAGTAGATTGCTGTTCTCTCAAATGCAAAAAAAAAATAAAGCTGATATTGTTGTATTTAATTTTCTAATAATTGAACACCTACCAAAATACAGGATGTGCATATTCCTATACTTCTGGACTTCAACTGAGCAGTTGAATTTCAAGTGAGGACATGCTTGTTCTTAGAGGGGGGAAAAATGTTTATCCTGTAAATCACTTTTTAACTTCAAAGTCATCTTGTAGTTTGAGATAGCTTATAAAAAACTTTATTTGTCCTGCCATCGAAAACCACTACATATGTGCAAGAAATCATCTAACTTAAAATAAAAAAATGGGTGGGTTTTTCTTCTAATTTAACTCATATTTTTATTAGTGAAAATCTAACAGCAACCCCAAATTTCTGTCAGTATAAATAAATGGTATTATGGTTGCAACAATAAGAACAGTCACAAGATAACTTTACGAAAAATATGAGATATTCTTCAGGTTGTTATGATGAAAATTTCAAAAATCTTTAAGAGAAGGGATTTTACCAGCTGTAATTACCTGATATTGCTGTCCTCCATAACATGAGATGTCTCCCCACCATCTCCTTCATAGGACATCATGCTTTCTTCATTGTCCATGCCCATCCTTGTGTTCTCTTGAAGAACATGAGGCTGTTTGGGTCTCACTGCATTGGGCTCCACATCTGAGTCACTGCCACTCTCACTCAGCTGGATGGCTGTGTGATGAACCAAAGTTTGGTCAGGAACTGCCAGGTTTGTTCTGTCACTCACATACCCACTGTCTGTGGTTCAAGGCTGCAGTGCTGATTGTAAGGAATGTTTACAAAGCCCTGTCTCCACAACGCAGCAGAAAAGGTATCTGGGAGGTGACACCACCCACTGAGTGCCCAATTCTGATGTTATTCCAAAGCAATCTCACTACCACCATTACCCAAAAGGCCTTATGTCTTGTCTACTCTGGAAAATTCCCTTCTTCCCTCCTAATAATTTTCAGAAGTCACTGCTAGATACTACATGCTTTTCTGCATAAGTTTGTATTAAAACTTAGAAACAGTCTAAATAACCTCTGTACACCTCTTCCTGTTTGTGATAACATTGTTTTAACATTAACATTTTACATTTAACATTCATAACCCTGTTTCATATCAAATTAAATATCCATTTAACTACCCATTCGTTGCTCTGCATACCAAATCATACTTGCAGTGTTTTCAGAACCATTTGCAGTTTCACTTTATGAAATACAATCAACAAGAGCTTGTCTTAACTCTGCTTTCCTGTGTGTCTATACTTACAGCATTCCCATTCCTATTTTGGTTTCAGTCCCATTTGTGTTCACCTAGTTGCCCCTTTGGTCTCTGCTCTCTACTGCATGTTTTTGTGATGGAAGCATGAGATCAGCTGGGTTCATCAACAATCAGAAAAGGACACTTACATGAGAAAGGATTATCTCCCTCTTCATCACTCCCATCATCATCATCCTCTCCATCAGACATAAGCAAGTCTTCATAGAGGACACTGGCCTGGGGCTGCTGGGCTGATCCTTCTTCTTCATCAGCAAGGTCACCATCTGCATCTTCAACCTCCTGGGTCACACAAAGAGGGATGCTGAAGATGCAGCAGCATGCTGCCACTTCTATCAGACATTTCCCACTCTGTCCACTCTGAAGCATTCATTCCCTCATTTCCCAGTGCTAACTTTTCCAAACTGCATTTCAGAGCCTCTCTCAGGGCAGCAGGCACAACAGACAGCCCTGAAAGTCAGTACCTACACTGTGGCTGGGATTTCTGTAAATATACTCACTGGGGCTGGAGTCTTAGGCTTGCCATCATCATCCTCATCAAATCCTTCAATATCCACATCAGAGTCTTCCTCGCCCAGCCGACCTCGCCCCTGGCGCATCTGGATGGGAACAAAAGAGCAGTGACACTGAGGGTGGCACTGCTGGACATCACCCAGAACAGCAGTGACACTGAGGGTGGCACTGCTGGACATCACCCAGAACAGCAGTGACACTGAGGGTGGCACTGCTGGACATCACCCAGAGCAGTGACACTGAGGGGGGCACTGCTGGACATCACCCAGAGCAGCAGTGACACTGAGGGTGGCACTGCTGGACATCACCCAGAGCAGCAGTGACACTGAGGGGGGCACTGCTGGACATCACCTGGGGGTGTGAGGGACACCTGGGCCACAGAGGTGGGTGTGGAGGCACAAGAAGGGAAAGACAGAAAGGAAAATATTTGTGTATCACTCTCAGAGCAAGGATCCTTCTTCTCTTTATTGCAAGATGAGAGAGCACAGTCTCCACACACTTCTACCTGGTGTGCTCATCCTTGAATCTCCAGCCTCACAGACCAGAGTTCCTTGTTCAACTAGTTATTTCTGGAAAATAGCACTAGGTTGTGAAAAAAATGCTTATTTTCATAATATATTTTAAAAGCATACAGCATTTCCCCCAAATCTTTTTCTGTCCCTCTCTTCCTGTTCTTTCCACAGTCCCCATGAGTCCAAGATAAAGAGGACATGCAGGATTCTGTCCCAAAGACTATAAATTACTACAGAAAGCTTGAAGACTTCCAAATCTAGAAGGCATTCACAAAGCTACAGATGGCCACAATACTACACAGAACTATTCATAACCAATCTCTGTTTGCCTGCATTGTTCAGAATAGCTCTCACCAGTCTTTCTGGTACCACCTTCAGTCTTATGGCTCCCCTCACCTTCTTCATCCTCCTGGTAATTTATTTTCATGCTCCTATTACTGCACATCCTTCTGCTATTCCCTCTCCTTCAACATTTATTGTTTTGTTTAATACAGAATAAAGGCTAAGGAAAAATATTCTGTGGTTACTGTAACAAGTTCATTTCTAGTTATTTAATGCCTTTAACCTGTCCGCTTTTCCTTTTACAACTATAAGGTATCTACAGTGGCAACCATATGTTCCAAGCTCCTAATTGTCACTGGATGCAACCATAATAATCTAATTATGATCTTGTGAATGTGTAGAATATCCTTCACCATTTCCTTCTTCAGAATTAACAAGGGATTGCATATTAACCCTCTGTAGCATGAGTCACCAGGTTTCTACTTCCAGAAGCAGTGAAGTAAACAAATACCTGGCCTTAGGCAGATTCTTTTGCAGCTTTTGATTCTCTATTCTTTGTTTTGCAGTGTCTCAATTCCCAGTGCTCTTTAATTTTTTTTTTTACTTTTGCCTCAGAGCAGTCAAAATTAAGAAAATATCATAACTTTTGGAAGAGATATCCTTCTCTGCTTGGAAAACTTGATCTTTGTTACCTGTTTCCTACAAAGTCATTGCCTCCTTTTGGTAATTTGCTCATACAAGACAACTCCCCAACCAGATGAGAAAATGGAGGATTCTGACCTGAGCTCCTCGCTTCCCTGAGGTAGTGATGGGAGTGTCCATAGCAGACAAATTGCTTTCATCTTGATAGAATGAAGCACCATGGGATACACTGAGGGAAGTGCTGGTATCATACAAATCTGGTGGCTAAAGTATAGGTGGAAACAGGAGACAGAACATTCTCAGGCACTGAACTAAGACTGGAACATTATCTTGAGAGGCAAGACTGGGATTTCAGGACTAAATGCATCTTTTTGGCATGGTGTTCATATCATTACACACTGTTTAGTCAAAATGAGCTAATTATTCTTAAAGAACAAATGGGGTAAATGTAATGGCTCAAAACCTCAGCTGTGAAGTTTGCCAAATAACAGATTTTAAAATAGAAGTCAGTACTTCTATACAGTGCTATTCTACAAAGGCCAAAATCACAAATGGGCTCCAAAAGGATTCAATAAATTTATAGAGAATTGACCTCTCTGCAGCTCATAAATACAATGGTCCAGGTCCAACACAAGTTTAAGGTGCCTGAACAACCAATTCCCAGCAGCAGAGAGGGTTTGCTGTAAAAATTATCACTGCATGTTTGCATCCACCTACTTCTGTTCCCTGCCACAGACAGGAGACTTGATTACATCAACCTTTGGTCTGACTCAGCATGGCCCTTTTCATTCACTTCCTTATAGTGGGAATGCTGTTGCAGCCCCAAATGTTCCAATCAGAACTGGGAAAAGTCTAGCACCTATGAAACAGCAAAGCTGCAGCTTCCAATCAATCCTATATAAATCTCAACTCCTAAAGGTGACACAGGCAAGAAAAAGGGGATTTGGATAAAATGTTCCAAAAGCCAATCTGCAGTTTGCATGGAGACTGACCTCTGAAGAGTTAATGCGGAACTACATATTAGGATTTTGATAAAGTTCCCTAACAATACACACTTCAGAGAAAATACTGAAAGTCTTAAGAACAATAAAAATAATTCTTAAATTAGGGAAAACAGGCTTCCTAAGATTTAAAAACTGACATGTAGCACAGACAGCTCTCAACTGTATTTGCTTTTTATATCCTGGAGGCCAACCTCTGAAGACCCATATGGGGAGATAAATGTTGGCTGTCACAACTGCATTTAAAAAAGGGAACTAAAGCCAAGCAATTCCCCCAGACCTGCCATCTGTGGCAAGTTTGGGAGTGTGGGAAGTGGGATTTCTGCCCAGAAGCAGAGGGAAAGGGTGGCCTTCAGGTGACAAGTTCAAGGCAGAAGCTCAGAGAGATCTTTCCCCTTAGCAAGGACAGTTCCCTGCCCAGGCCTCCTTTCCTCTCTTCTGATCACCAGCTTGGAATAAAACAGACCAAGTAACATTGCTCTTGGGAAGGAAATCATCAGGTGAGAAAATGGCATTTTTGTCCTTCACTCTCTGATGCATTGGGGTCACCACTGATGCCATTTAATTCTTGAAATATGTCAACAAATCATTTCAATATCTCATCTCCAAAGACTCTCCTGCAGCCCAACACTTCCTATTGGCAGGAAAGTCTTTTCCCATGATACTCAGTCTCAGCATTCCCAGCCAGTTGAATTTGATCATGATTTCTAGCAAATACTTTCTACCTTCCTAAAATGCTACATTTTGGGTATTTTTGTGGGGAGAGATGGACGGGAGGATGTTAAATATTGCCCCAAACCCTCCTGTGTCCTGCTACCCTGGCTCAGCCATACAGTCTTTGTATACTTCTTGCCTAAACAATTTTTAAACTAATTTTTTAGCTTAAAAATAATCTTTATAAGATCTTAAATTGTTCCTGAACTTCAGGCTCTTCTTTTCTGCTCTGACTTTGCTAAAATTAAATGCAACTTTCCAGATGTAATTACATCAGACTTGCAAAGAACTGAGAAATTATTGGCCTACAACTGGGCTGAACAACTGCAAATAAAGTTTTGATTTGTCTTCCTATACCCCAACATTTGCATTTTATCATTAAATTATCAACACAGAGATCTTTCCCAAGGCCTATGAACTTTTTCAAATAAACAAAAGGCACATCTCAGACACTAGGATGACATCCCCTGCTTTCCTAGGCAAATTCCAAAGCTAATTTTAGTTTTTATGAATTAAGTTGTCATTCCTGGTGGAAGTTTTTAACTGATGTTTTTAAAAACATCAAACAACCCAAAATAAGAATTATTTTTTAAAAAGCTTAAGTAGCTTATAAATCTTTGCCAAACTATAAACACTGAAAAGAAACCCAGCATGAACTTGCTCTGTAACACATAGAAAATACTTGACACACACAATTGTCTTCCATAATATAATGATAAAGGTTAAAAAATGTTATTTTCCACTACAACTGGAACAAGAGATGCAGAGAATCCCAGCAATGAGGGTACAGTTGGAGTTTGCTGACCTTATTAGAGAGTTCCTTTACCCACAGCAATGAGCCTTTCCAACAATGCCACCACCAAACAGCTCCCTGGAATCCACTACATCCATCTTTTGTCCTCATGTTCTCCTTACCTGTCCACTGCTTGACTTCTGAGGGTTTCTAAATGTTACACTTGCACAGTCCTTGACCTTCCAACCCACACTCAGCTGTACCTGACTGTACACAGCTCATTGTAGTCCAGTTTTACAACTTGCATGGGAAATGTCTCTCTTTGTCTTAGTTACCTCACTCTCTGAAGCATCAGAACTGCTTCTAATATTTATTCTTAAAAAGCAGTATGTGTTAGCACACCATCCAACAAAATACTCTACTAAACAACAAACTGCAGACAGATGGAGAACATGAAACAAAGAGGAAAATTGGGATCAAACACCCAGGAGACTGAAACTAAAAGGAAGTGAAAGCCTTTCTTGGTCACTTGCCTGTGGAGTGTAGGGACCAGGGGTCATAGGATCAAGACTCTCCAGATCTGCCTCCTCCAGTGCTGCTTCCTTAGCAGTAGAGATGTCTCTCTCAAGTTGAGTCAGGTGCTCATCATACTAAGAACAAAAAAGCTTGCTAAGGTTGCAGAGCAGAAAATTCAAATTGTAAATATTCCACTAAAGTTGTCCACATACCTCAGCTAAAGTCTGGTAACAGATGTTTACAATCTCCTGGGCTGTTTTTGTGTACTGGCTGTCTGACCCTGTAGCAAGAAACAAATCTCTTTATACATTCTGAGGTTTTTTCAATTCCAGCTGCCGAGACAGCAAGACAGGTTTTGGTTACACGGACCCCTAAATCCTAACTTTTTCTGAGTAAGTAGAGCTCACATTCAGCTAAAATAGCACAACCAGTTTGTTCCAGCATTAAAAGTGTGATTTAGAGGATTTAGAGGTACAACAGCAAGGTTGTACCCTGTCTGTCTCAAGGAAATTCCCAGAAACAAATCAATGGATCAGAGACATGCACTGAGCAAGCAGAGCATCCTCCCCAATATAACTGCCCCATTCTGCACCAGATGGTAATAAAGCTCCATGTGACAGGAAAAACAGCACTGTTTAAGCATTTCTTTTCTCAAGAAAGGAAAACAATAATCAGGTTTATCAATCACAGCCTCAGGCTTCAAAACACTTTGGCAGTACAGGTGCCCAGATGAATTAATGTAAGTACAAAAGGCAGCTGAAGCCTCATTTCCACCACCTACCATTGTACTTAATGCTGTTGGCAAGGATGAGGTTAACATCATCCAGGAAAGTCTCCCTGTTCTGGTATTTGTGTTTGGAGATATTCTGGAAGAGAATTGTCACCCAGTGAGTGATCAAGTCCAAACACCTCTCAAGAGACTGCTCAGCCCAAGCTGCTCACCTTGCGGATGGTCTCCAGATCCATCGGATTGGCAATCACCTTGTAGTAGTCAGGAACAAACTTCTTGTTAACTGGATGGTGGAATGGCCAAGACTGAAAAAAGAAAAAAAAAAAAAAGAAAACAGACAGGTTTAGAAAGCTTCTGTGTAGAATTTTCTACAGTTTGAGATACAAATGTCATAAAACAAGTCTGCAGAATTGATTAACACTCCAAATGTATTTAAGGTGTTTATAACAAGACCTCTTGAATTCAATCATTTAGGTTCAGGAGGGACACAGAGAAAAGATCTACCAGCTGGATTTTTAACTAGGCCTGCTGATATCTATTTGACAGTAGGAACATATAATACAAATTGATAATTTTACAGAAGACTGTTCTATTTAATAGCACTGTTTTCTCCACAACAAGATCAGCATGTTTTGCACATCACACACAGTCACTCAAGATACATACATCTGGAACTGCCATCATCTTTTGAGTCACAATGTTATCCAAAATGAAGGAAAAGGCCACTTGATCATCATCATCCAGGAGAGGATTAATTGCTTTTTCTAATCGAGCCAGCTTATCTTCCTTCTGCAAAAGAAGTAGGGAAAATCAGTGGCTGACCCTAAACTAATAACTGAACTATCATGATACTCTGTCCCACAGAGACTCCCATGCACTTTTTTATGAAAACACTTGAAACTAACAGGGGGTAATAGTCAAGATATAATAGATAAGGTAACTAGAATAAGAAACAAGCATTTTTTCAGAAAGGCTCCCATGGGAACTGTTTAAAATGGTAAAAATTCAAATACCTTCTGGGGTAGGAGGAAGAACTCCCTTAATTTTCTACTACTCTCCCTAAACCCCTATGTTTTGTCTATGCACATCTATTCTCAAAGTCTTCAACCACCCCTGATCATCCCTCCCCCTCCATTCTGACCATAGCACATTGACAGAACTTGCCTCTTTTAGCTTTTCATCACACAGGTCGAGCATGGACTGGGATATCTGTGTCAGTGAGTGCTTTGGCCCTGCAAACACACACAGCAAGTGCAGCTTGATTAAAAAGGCCATGTCACAATATGATTAATCTTTACTCCTAAGGCATCACTGATAATATTCCTGGCACAGTTAGGAGAATATACTCAAGTATATTTTCAATACACACAGTTATTCAAGTTCAGCATGCATTTTATATGAGAAAATGTTATTAGTAGTAAATAACATTTCTGGCATACATTCTAGTAAAGTCTGGGAACCCTTTGGAAAGCAGCTGTGCCTGTGGCAGACTGGCTTCCAAGCCCTCCACCTCTGCCAAATATTTACAGTATAAATCATGAAATTTCTGTTTCCTTCCCTAAGTCCAGTCAGTGAAGCAGAACTGCTAAGGAAGGCAAGATGGACATTTAAGGAATATTCAAAAACCCACAGCTTTAGATAATTTCAGGATTCTTCAGACATGGAAACAAGCAACAGAACTATGAAAAAAATGGATCTTACTTATTAGGATAAATCAGGGATTTAACTGTCAAAATAATAAAGGAAGCAGCAAAGACACAAACTCAGTGCTGTCAGTGTCACCCTCAATGCTGCACAGCCTAGACAGACTCAGTGCAGCTGGGAGGTTTTTCTGTCAAATTAGTACATTTTGGACAAAGACATTTCTATCAGCAGTCAGAATAAAGCCAATGAATCAGCACTTTTCCCCAGCAGATACATGCTCTACCACAGAATATATGCTTTTATTTTAAACTAGCTTTCTTTCATTTTTTAAACTAGTTTCCTGACCTTCCCAAATAGGGAAAAAGTTTATTGCAACTGAGAATAAAATATATAAAATCATGACAGCAAACTCTACTCAAAGCTGCATGCTCCAAGGCACTGCCTTCAAAGGGTGTGAACTATTCCTATTAGCATTGAAAGATTCATTCAATAAAGCATAATAATGTAATCTAACTCAAAGCTGCATGCTCCAAGGCACTGCCTTTAATGGGTGTGAACTATTCCTATTTGCATTGAAAGATTCATTCAATAAAGAATAATAATGTAATCTACTGAAAACAATATTTTACTTCGCTATGAAGGGGGTAGGCAGGACTTGAAACATGCAGAAGTCTTCAGTCATTGAGTCACTCCAAGACACAAACCCATAACTGAACTTCAATTACCACATCACAGTCAGCATTTAGTCGTTGCTACATGCTGGAATTCACTTCTTTCTTATTAATTAATTAGTTTACTAACATTAATATAATCTTTCAGGTATATCTGGAAAAATATACGTTCACTATTGCCATCTGGAAGAGAATTTGCTCTGCTTTTATGTTGCTTTTGTTGACTCTAAAAGTTCCACAGCTCATCCAAGCACAGTGTATTAGCAGAAGCAGGATTTCCCTGTGTTTTTACCATTGTAAGTGGCACTGTTCTTCACAATGAGCTCCAGGTGCTCCCTGAACTCCTCCCGGGATGGGTACTGCCTCTTACGGACGTTTTCACGCAGGGTTTGTAAATCCATGGGCCGAGTAATGATCTTGTAATAATCTTTGACAACTTTTGGATTTACAGGAGTGTGGAAGGGGTATGTCTGAGGAGGAGAAGAAACAAATGGTTATTAGCACAGTTAATCTCAGTTTAACCTCCACAGTTAAACAGGCACTAATGTATAAAACCTTTACACAAACCGTTTCCTGCACCAGGGAAAACACAATAAAAAACAGTGTTTGCCATCAACCCCATGATGGCAAACACTTTCTTACATGCAATATTTTCTAATATCACTATAAGAAGGAAAATCTCACTGAGAATTTGTGGTATTTTCAATTGCAGCATAGAAGTTGAGAAACCGAACTTTTAAATTCTCATTTCAACTCAAATATTCCATTTAATCTTTTTATTTTGCAAGTTTCTGGCAAAGTCTGGTCAGAAAAGAGTGAAGGACAGATCTTCTCCAGTACCACATATACAAAAGCATTACACACTGCTACATTTCATTCATCTTGTGCTGGTTTTGTTGAAAAAAAAAAATTTAAAAATATCACATATGAGCTTTTAACATGTACCTGTACAAAACCAGCCAAATTCTGGTGTCTACAACACATACCCTACTTCAACCATATTGCTTGAGATGCAGGATTTATGTGTCCTAGCTCAAACTTACATTGGGAAGATCCCTGATGTCATTGATGATGCCCTCCAAGATGGATGAGAGTGTCACCATGGGATCTGTTCTCCGCCGGTGGATGGATTTATGGGGACGCTGAAAAATCAGAGGCAGAAAAATGAAGGCAGTCCCAAGATGCAAAACATTTACTCACAGAAATCCTAGACAATTTAGCTTATTAATTTTCTGGGCAGGCACGAGGAGGTTGCACAGGAGCAGTTAGGGCCTGGCCAGCTGGTACAAACAGAAATGGAGGTGCTGCAATCAGCTCAGCAACTCTTCACTCACGTTGAGATAATCACAGTGCACCGTTGTCCCTACACGACGCTTCTTCTTCGGAGGAAGCTGCTGCTTGGGAAACTTCAGGACCAGGGATTTCCTGCGGACCTCATCAGCACTAGGCACAAACAAAAAAGCACAATACTTCCTCCAGCCCTGATGTAAATCAAGATCATTTGTCCACCAGTATTGGTTTTGGTTCCATCACCCATAATAACTAATGCTTAATGGAAATTCTGTACTAACAGTTTATGTAAATCCCTGTCACTTTATGTGATTAATACACATATGAGTATTCTGCATTAAGCTCTACATTGTTTATTCTTATTATCCCCACCAGTATCTCTGCTTTTTCCCTTACCTCTCAATCAGTTGTTTTCCCAGGACAATTTTCGTTCCTTCAACTTTGATGAGTTCTTCATTGTCATTGTGAATGACTGTTTTTTCCAGCTCTTCCTCCTGCTCTTCTGTCATTGCAACAGGATTAGAAGGTGGGGCATTTGTTTGGTAGTAAAGAGGGCAGAACTTATTAGTCCTCATGTGCCCAATTGCACCACATGCTCCACATTTCAGCTGCAAAAATAGAAGGTGATGGATCAGAATTTACAAATGGGCTCCCAGTTTTGAGGCAAGGCATCATTAAAATCCCCCAGTGAGATCTTTAGTACATCACTAGAACAGAAAATTTCTCCAGTAGCCAGAACCTGTATGGAATGCTTACTTTCAAGTCTGGACGCTCTTTCATTTTCTTGGGCTTCTTTTCTGGAGGGCCTTTGAGTTTCTCCTTCTCTTGGTTCCGCTTTAGCCTCCGTAGCTGCTCCTGGATCCTGCGCCGCTCCTTCCGCATCTCCTCACGGTGCTGCTCATCAAACAGAGCAAACTTCCGTCTGGGTGGGGGGAAAAAACCACAGAAATTTTCCAGCCTAGTTCATGATTTGCCAGGTACTCTTCTGCCAACTCAGTGACTGCACGAAGTTTGTGACACTCTCCAAAGGGACAGCCATTAAATCTCTTTCTCTCCACAATTACTGCGCCGGGCTTCTACACTCAATTCTACATTTCTTCATGCTGTCAATGGAATAAAATAAGCCTGCAGGTAAAGTGAAGAGACAGGAGAAGGAATAGCAGGAAGGCCTTACATGAACTCCTCGTCCTTGGTGGTCCGTATGCGGCAGTAGGCGTCGATGACCGCGGGTTTCCGCACCGTCTCACACCGCACGTACTCCTTGCCGTCCTCGTCCCTGAACGTGCGGTAGATCTTCAGGCGCCGGCCCGTGGCAGAGGAATTCAGGCTGGTCACAGAGGCAGTGTCATCATCCTTGTGAGAGTTTGCTGAGGCTGCTGAAGCTGTTGGCACAAGAAAATGCTTTATTTGCTTCTAATATTTTTCCACATTGTAGAAATACCATTGTTTAAATACAGCAGATAGTTTTGGCTTAAAAGCTTCCAAGACACCCACTCAGGAAAACCTAATAGCAGTCTTTCCTTGCTTGTTCATATTCTCTTATGATGACATCAAATCCAGCTGAAAAAAGATACCTAATTATCCACATAGATTACAAAGCCAGAAAGAACAGCTACAGTCAACAAGGAGCCATAGGTACAACCTGCAATGCAATTGCATCTGGCCCTGCAGATGGATTAGTTACGGTGCTTTTCATCATAGGTATGGTTATCTGGCAGAAACTGAGGGTCAAGAATTATCCAGTTTTCCAAGGAGTGCTCCAAAAGTAAGCACAGAATCTTTCCAGCACCATTCATAATTCAGGTTGAAAGGTTTTGTACAAAGTAACACTGGATATCTTTCATGAGGTAATAATCATCAAAAATCTTCCACATTTGCCTTATAAATTATTCCGGTAACTATTTATTAGTGATTTATTCCCAGTTTGAGAATAGGTGGCAACAATAACATTGACTCAGATGCAGAGCTCAGCTTTGCTCACACACATTCTACAAGTAATAGTGGTCATGGGTACCTTCATGAAGTTCATTCACAGGCCAAATGTTTTACCAGCCAGTCAGGGACATGTCAAGTTCTCTGTTGGAATGAACTGAAAACAAGCACATCTCCAGGAGATCCAAATCTGGCAGCTGCCCGATTTACCTCCAAACATCCTGCCACAGCACACAGTGTAACAGACACTGCTATCAGCCTGCAGACTGTGTCTGCTTCACACACAGAGCTGTGTGTACACAGAAGATCCAACTACACAACCGTAAGATGGTTGCAGGAACTATGTGTGAAGACATCTTGAGAAAAATACTGAAAAAAACCAGCTCCCCACTCAAAATAAAAATAAAAAAAAGAAACTTCGGCAGGAAGCAGCAGTGACTATCTAAAGAAATACCAGAGTAAGTTTATAGTTCAAAATAAACAAAAGATATGAGGCAAAGAATACACTTCACATGCACTTTCAGCCACTAAGTGCTCAAGAGAAGGAAGAACCCCCAGAGAGGGAAAAGCCCCAGATAAGCATGTTTATACATTCTCCCTGTAAGGAATCCACACTCTTGAGTGGCCAGATCAGCACACTTTGCAGTCTGATATAAAGTCCTGCATCCCTTCCCAGGCATAATTCTGGTGGTTGCAGTTACTTACACAGCCCCTTTTTGTCTCTCCTGTCCTTTTTGCCCCTGTCTTTGTCATTGTCTTCTCCCAGGAGCATCCTTTGCAATTCCTTCCGTTCCTGCTCTTCTCTCTCCCGAGAGAGCTGAGAACTAGTTTTCTTGTTCTGTAACATATTCTCAATATTCTTTCCCATCTCTTCAAAGTCACTGTCTTCAGCTGAACTGCTATCTGTGTCTGTTGACAGGATCTCAGTGGATTCCAGAACCCTGAAATAGGAAGCATCCTGAAAGTCAGTGAATGTGGCCCTCCCAAATTAAAAAAAAACCTCAGTCTGTTACTTTCCCAGAAATACAAAGGTAAAAATGATGCAAAGATTTGAGAATTAATGATACAAATCACTACTACAACAGGCATATTTCCTTCTCAGTCCTCCTTTTAACCCCTGCTAAAAGAGCAACTGTTTCAAGACAATCTTTTCCAAATAGTTGATCTCTTCTTCATTAACAATACCTTATCCCCTCATCACTCAAGTCTCAGACCAGAACAAGGAGTAATCATGAATTTTGGCAGTTCTAAGAATAGGACATAGAATTGGTACCTGCTACCCAAGAGAGAGATGGCAAATTGTTCATAACAGAACAAGACAGGAATGGAAAGAAGGTCATGAACTACTGATGTGTGGAACTGCAGAACACCTCATGTTGTGACTCTGCAACACATTCTACCTTTCCAAAAGGTCTGTGACAACAAGGGTTTCTGTTATTCTGAGGGTTTCTATTAACAGCCAAAGGCCTCTTTCTTAGTGTTGTATTGCATGAGCCAAACAAGTTGAATGAACACCAACACCACCACATATCAGTGAGCCCCAGACATGCACAGAGCTGGACTTTTAAGGTGGGGACAGGGTGAAGTCCAAGGCTGTGAACATCAGATAAGAACGCACTTATTTTGTAAGTCGAAGATGCGCTGACACTCTTCTTTGTATCTCTCCTGATGCTCTGCCACAGAGAACCGAGAGCCACGGGCAAATTTGCTCATGGGGCCCTCCCCTGAGCGTGCCTGCTCTGTGGACATGGTACGGACCACGTCGATCACCTCCCACCGGGACAGCTTCTTTATCTGCAAACAGGAAGGCAAGGAGTGGTTCTAGAGACACACAGCTGAGGCACCTGGCTGTGGATCTCAATCCTCTCCATGAGGTCAAAGTAGAAATTTATACATCCCTTCCACCATCAGCTGCTAAAGCCTTAGTGAAGCATGCAGCCTGCCCTGGGCTCACACTCACCTCCTCCTCAGGCACTCCAAATTTCCGCAGAAGCTGTTTGGCATTTTTGAGGGAAAGCCGGCGCAGATCCGCGTCTGTGCCAGTCACTGTCTTCTTCACTGGCTGAGGCTCTTTATCGTCCTGTTCAGAGGAAGATTCATTAATCTATTAACATTCATTAATGTTAAAGGAGACTTTCCTAGGCTCATCTGGTATTTTCTCTTCCTGATGTCCCTTATTTAGTTCACTTCTCCCACATGACTTCCCAGCTATTGCTCCTTGGGAACTATACCTTCTGCTGGGTTGGTTTGTTTGGAATCTTGACATAAGAAAATCCTTCCCCACAACCAGTGGGATCTGCAACACCAGTGACTTCTAGGAGGCACTTGCCCTTCATGGCAGCAATGAAGGCTCGTGTGGTGTTCCAGGGAGCTGTGCGCACCTGCCAGAGAGAAAATAAACAATCACAACCCTGTTACAGTCCAAGCTTTTATTTTGCAATTCTTCCAGTCATACTGAGAACTTTTCATCTGACACAATGAGGGTGAGTTCCTCCTCTTGATCCTTCAGCTGCCCTGATAACACTTCAATGAATAATTGAAATGCTAAGGAACTCACAAAAAGGCATTTAAGGTAAAAAAAAGCCTAATCCTGGAAAGGACCTGCAAGAACAATCACCAAAGACAGGCATGAGCTGCCAGCAGAAGTTCCCAAAAAAGCTGTGTGAACATTGAAAACACTGAATCAGACTTTAAATATGTCCTTTAAATACAAGGACCTCATTTTTCTCCTGCCATTCAAATTTATATACTGGTGTACACACTCATGCATCACTCTGATGATACCTCATCATCAATCTTCATTTGGAAATCCTCTTCATTCTCCTCTTCTGGAGCAAAGAAGGATTTCTCCCCATAACCTGCATCCTGCAGAGAAATGTTAGGGAAAAAATGAGGACCTGAAGTGTTAAAAAGGTTACTGCAGACAGATCTTGAAGTCATGAAGACTTGCCATGCTGAACAAACAAACTTACACAGATGGTTGCCTGCAAGATTCACAGTGACCAAGAGTAGCAGAGATGTCAAACTGCCCAGTATTTTGACAAACTCCATATATAACAGTGCATTCAAATTAAAAAAAAATATTCAGTGTCTCTTACAGCCACCTGCTGGTCACTTTCAGCTGTAGAGCGCCAGGTATAAACATAAGCTCTTTCCTGTACTTTCCCTTTGGTACTTTTGAGCTAATTCAATGTTGAGATAATAGGTGGTAAGAATACAATGTTTCTCTCTTTAAAACTTAATTCCCTTTTATGCAGCAGCAAACTTAGCAAGTGACACAACAGTCAGGGACCTACCTTGCCTACTTTATAGCAGAATTAGCTTCAGAGAGGAGGTGTTACCTAGGCTCACCCCTCCCAGGGTGCCAGGAATTTGCCTTGGATTTAGCAGGATTTACCTTGAGCCGCTGCTCGGCTGCAATCATGCTGTAATAGGCACAGCACTGCTCTGGGGACACCATGGCTCTGATCTCTTCCTCTGTTGGCAACCTGAAATCCGGCTTTAAAACCCACCAGTTTGAGTCCATTCCTGAAAAATGCACAGGTCAAACACTGAGTGGTTTCCCACGTGCTGGATGCCATCACAGTCCCAGCTTGCATTTGCATGTATTTGCTTGCAAAACACAACACAACACAGCCACACAGAGAGGGAATGTGTTTGTGTTGTGTCTTTAATGAGTAAAGGGTTATTAAAAATGCCCAAAGGGTTATTAAAAATGTCTAAACTTGTGACCAGTGTCTACTGTCACTATTCTAGTGACTACTAAATGTAGTCACTTCTCACCATCAAGCACACTTGTGTCAAAAGAAAGCGCACATTCTTAAAAACTGGAACAAACAGCACCCCTGTCAGATTACAGTTCTACAAGCTTTCAAGAATGGTTTATCAGGAGATGTTCTCTCTTTGTGCTGTGTTGGGAGCTCCAGGAGCAGCACAGGATGGCTGCCCACCAAAGAAAACCCCTCAGTACCTGTGCGTTTGAAATCGGCGCAGAGCTTCAGGCGCTTGCGGATGCTGCTCTCGGAGTGCGAGGGAAAAGCCTTCTTGATGTCCTCCATGCGGATCCTCCGTGGACGGTCCCTGCTCTTCCAGAAGAGCCTGTAGATAAAAACCTACAAAACAACACCCATTTGTCCAAAGAAACAATAAACCAGCTTGTACAGACAGTACACATGATGTTTCTGGCGTCTGCTCCAGATTTGCTACTTAAAAACCATTGTTTCTCATAAATTTACTCAGTGAAGTTTTCCAAGCTGCGTGTCTGCTTGAGGTTCAGCTGGTTTTGAGAATGAGACGTGGAAAAAGTGTATGTCTTGAAAATTCATTTTATTACATTAGAAACAGTCATGCTTTAGTACAGCATGAATAACCAAAGTGCTAAAGAACTCAAAAAAAAAGGTATTTAAGGTAAAAAATGTCTAATCCTGGAAAGGACCTGCAAGAACAATCATCAAGAACAGGTATGAGCTGCTCTGCAAATACCTTGAGTTATAATTTTGAATTTAATTGACAGTAAATTACCAGAAATTTCTCCAAAATCTGAACTGGGGGATAATTATTGAGTGCTCATAGATCATCCTAAAGCTCAACCACAACAAGACCTATGAAGCAACTATTTCTATGTTTGATAGCACAGTGATAAGCTTCCTTAACTGATTCTTAGTAAAACCCATAAGTGACATTTTACACAGCACAACCACTTCAAAACCCAGTCTAATTTGTTCCATTTGTACACTTACATATAATTTTGTGACCTTTTATTCTGGTAATAAAAAGCCTTTATCATTTACTTATAAGACAGGATGCCATTAAAACAGAAGAGACAGGCTATAAATCTTTGGTTAAATGAAAACCAAAATGGCCTGTCTGGTTAACATCCAATTCTTACAGTGCTATCATCTGACAAGAAAACAAACAAACGAAAAAAGAGAGTCACAGCAGGACAATGAGATCCTCAAATCAAGACTGTCCCACGGTCCAAGCCTATGCCATTGGCTTGCCCCAAAGACCCCCCCAGATCCCCAAATAATCTCCTATCACAAACCTGCAGGAAGTCTCTGATATGTGTGTTAGCTCGCTTAGAGTTGGGCCCAGGTACTTCATAGAGTGGGCACTCCTGCCCAACTACAAAAATATCCACCAGTTCTCGAATGTAGTAACCTTGGCGTGTCCTGATGATCAGGAAATCTGTTTCAGGCATCTTATGTAAATAGATGGGGGCCCTGAAAAGATTGTTTTCAAATGCCTGTTAAGAGAAACAAATCAAAGTTCAGAAGTTTTGATCAAATCTTCTCTGATACAATCTACACAAAAGATCTTAAAGACCAAAACAACACCCCAAGGTTCATTGCAATGGTATGCCATTATTTATATCACAGTATATGTAGATGTGCAGGGACTAGTCAAGGCTGAAGAACAAAAGCTTAAGAAACACTAGAACAAATGCAGAGATTGAAGGGCTCTTTGGACATTTGGAGGTACTTCAGGTCCTTTAAGGAGGCACTTTCAATAAAAGGCAGAAAGAACACATCTGCAAAAGGGTACAATAACCATAGAAACCAGCCAAACACACAATTAGCATTGTTAGTTCTTTGATAACTCTCTAATGTGAACCTTCACCTTACCTTTATCCTGTGGTACAGAATGGAAGAATTATTGCTGCAGCAAGAGCAGCTAGCATTAACTGAAATCCATTTATATTTACATTAATGGATTATTAGCCAGGTGGTCCTTGTAACATTCTTAATTCCTCTCCCCATCTCAAACGTATGTATTTTAACAGCAGAGAGAGGCTCATAAAAGCAGAAGTCTGTACACCTGACTAGTAAGTGTCATCCAAAAACTAGAAGTGTAATTCTCAGAAGGTACACATAAAATCCTGGACTGTGAGAAATCCATGTTTCTATCCCCTCCAACACCTATTTATTGAGCTTCTCAGCATTCAAGCAGCTTTGGTTTTCCCCTCAGTCCTCTCTAACACTATTTCTAATACCATTACTAAGCAAAACAGCAAAGACTCACTTCCTGCAATTCTTGTAACTCCTACAATAACTTTAAAAAGCACGCAACAGAGATTAAAAAAAAAAAAAAAAGAAAGCTAGGAATGGAATTACTAATAGTAATTACTATTATTTACTAGTAAGCAAAGAGATATAAACTGGAATTCAAAAGGAAGTTGGTGGGTTTTTTGGAAGCTGAGCATTATTTGTGATTGAATAAATAGGGCTTGTAAAAGTTACTCTGCCTATTATGCCATGTCCAACTTATCAGTCTTTTAAATGTAAAAACCTCATTTCTCACCTGCAGTAATTGGCCTGGATGCAGAGAACCCAGGAAGGGAGAAGTGTGACAATAAACAGTCTCTCCATATTTACAGTCTGGAGCTCCTGGATCTTTGCCAGGTTTCTGGAAGGTGCAATGGAAGTGCTGTTAGCTCTCAGTGAGAGGCAGAGGGAAATCACTGTCCAAGAGCAGAATCTGATACTCACCCTCTTGTAGTAATTTTTAATCTTTGTTGCCATGCCAACCTGCATCATCAGAGGGGCGTTCTCCTCACTGTACTCAGCCAGGATGAGATCTCCATCCTTGCCAGTGAGGTCCTGGGGTGTGCGCATGAAGAACATCTCCCCCCCGCCGGAGGCCTGGCGCTCCTGCTCCCGCATCTGCGCCGGGGACAGGGGACAGTGTCACCAGAACAGCTCACCCAGCTGCCCAGGAGCCACACAGACAGGAACAACTGGACCTTGGCTTTCTTCTTGATGTGCTTCAGCAGAGGCTGCACAGCGTGGGGCCCGGGCTGGGACAAGGCACCAAAGGAGTATTTCTTCAGGGGAGGCCGATGGAACTGCCGCAGCTTCATGGGACCCATGTGGGTGGGGAAGAATGGCTGGCGCAGCTCCACTGCTGGGATGGAGTGCTGGTACAGAACAAAGCTGTGCTAAGAGACATGCACCACCTCAAAAGTAAAACCATCATCTTATCCTGTTAAACCTTAAATAAGAGAGCCCAGGGATATTTTTAGGTTTCCTAGCAGAAGTACAATTGCATTGAAATTCACTTGTCATCATAAATGTTGACTTTTGACAGAAAAGTCCTTACTTCCATATAAAGATCTTTCCTTTGCATACAGAGATGACTTCAATTTTACCATTTCAAATGGTACCCAATGGTGGGATCTTTTTACTAATCAGGAATTACATGTATAACCATTATTTGGTGGGGAGAAATTCATTTGGAATAACATACAGTTTTCCCATTACAGAAGATGCTGGAGTTAGATGAGGTTTTATAAGTCACTGAATTCCACAAAGAAAGAAGAAAAAAACTATCATCTCCTCACCTAGGCCTAGTGAGCAGTAATTCATATTCACCAGTAACTAAATTAATTTTATAATATTCAGACTAAGACACACAGTAGCAGCAGAAGTACAAACTGCACCACCTCCTCCCCTCCCACTATTGGTTTACAAAGAATACTACATAACAAGACACCAAACAAAAGCATGGTGAGTAGGACACAGGAAGATCAAGCAACTAAACCTCAGTTTGATAGGGCAATCAATAAAAATTAGTTCAAACTCCTAATTTTAATTGAGCATTAAAAATATCTTTCATGAACACTTAACTGACCTGCTGTAATCTAAATTCTGTTTTTCTAAAATCTTCAGTCCTACCCTCAGCTAGAAACCTCCTATCAAGGCACTCAAGCTCTCTCACTCACAGTGAAGACTATTGTGACTACCTGGATGATGTTTCCTCCAAAGGTTCCTCGAAGTCCCTGCTGTTTGGGGTAGTAAAACTCATCATTGGAGAGGTTCCAGGGATCCTTCACCTCTGGCTGAGACATGTTCTAATTCAATTTTAAACACAGAAAGATGTCAAAAAAACCAACAAATCTCACTCCCTCCTCATCATTCCTAACCCTGGAGATGATGCTAAAGCTTATGCTGACCTGCTGTGGTTCTTCCTTGATGACACCTGTTTTTCCCAACAGGATCCGACTCTTCTTTAGAGAAGATTCTTTCTTGTTCTCCTTGGATGGAGAGTTCAAAGTCATCTCTTCCTTTTCATCAGGAATTTCTAAAAGCACAAGTTTACATCCCTACCTTCCCTCTTCAAACCAACATGCATGCAAGTCAAATTAAGACAGTCACTCCTAAAACACATCAAGAGCCAGATTAATCACATTGAATTTAACTTTCAAGGCATTCATTTTTGCTTTCCTGTCAGTGCATTTAACTTGGAAGTTGAATGTGTACACCACACCAATAAAGGTTATTAGCATTGCCATGTTCTGCTTAGGCCTTTGACTTGCAAATTAACTTCAAAACACAGAACAAAGGAAGGCTGTAAGTATTGCCCCAGTCCATTTATTTCCACTACAGTGTGATTATAAACCCTTGCTTCCATTTCTTTGTCTTTTCCCACTCAAGTCAAATTTCTGGATGTCATAAACGTACCTAGAATTATGTTTTCATCATTTGGATCAAGTGTTAAGACAGGGGGATCCAAGTAGGTTTCCATTGCCTGATCATCCCAGATGATATTGTCTTCCCAACGGCCATATACCAACTCTTCATTGTCAATTGGGAAAATGGAGTACCAGGGCTTGTCTTCATCCAGGGAAACTGCAACAAGCATAAAGTAGAACCCTTGAGAATTTTATACACAGAAAACTGTTTCAGCCTTGGCAGAAAACTATTTCAGATCTCATTCCCACATCTTACTCCCTCTACCTTCCCCATCTTTCAGGCTTCCTGAGGGAAGACCTCTGAAAGGCAAAAGAAAACTGATCTTGAAAGCAAAGAGGAAGTAGAGCCCCAAGTTTGAGCTTTACCAACGTGGGGGAAATGGATTTGTAAGGCATTATTAAAACTTGATAGAAAGTTCACACAGACTTGCACATCTGATGGAATGGCACTGAGTTTCACATCTCTTGTGTCTCACTATTCATTGAGACTGATAATGGAATAAAATATTTTAAAACATCTCTCAGTTACCCCATCTCTGTAAAAACTAAGAAAACCAACACCAACGCTCAGAGACATTGGTCTATTGAAACACAGCCTCCAAAAAGTTTTAGAGCAAACAAGTAGCCCTTCTGCCACAGAAATATGTGTCACATGTACCTATTCATGGGCCATTACCTTGCTGTTCAGGGGCCTTTTCCTTGCACTTTGCTATGCCCAGGACTCCTGCCACATTGGGTTTCTGTGCTAGAGGAATTGGTGAGTTGAGCAAAGAGCCACTGCGGTTCAAACCTAGAGAAAAGGAAATCAAAAGCAAGGTCAGCTTGAGTGGGAGGGACAGGGGCACTGCAGTGCCTGAAACCAGGACTGGGGGATTGCATGGAGAGTGACTCTCAGCCTGATGGACCTACTGCTCATATCCCATATGTGTAATTAGAACTGGGAAAAGTTAAAAAGACACACTTCACACAGAGCTGACTGCTGGAATCTGTAGCCTCTTCAAAGAACCTCCAATTCACACACCCAACACCTCAGTGTCTTGTACTCACAGCTAAATACTAAAGAATTGACACTGGTACCCAATAAAGATCTGACATCCCCATTAGTCTTTCCTTGTAAAAGCAGGATAAGATATAACAAACATTCATTCTATGTGAATAATTTCAATTTAAAATGCATCCATGTCTAAAAGAAGTCTGAGGCTTGTAAGAATTGCTACTTCCTAGCTAGAAAAAACAGTATACAATTTTTAGTTGAGGAGAAACTTCTGAAGACTTTTACATAATTCTTCCAATTAAAAATAAAAGTAAACAAAATTCCATTAGCCTATAGAAAGAGGAGATTCTAAGGGCAGCTTTGCTTGATATTAATGTAGATGGATCCAGCATCTGGTATTCCACGTGGGAAGAAGAACGACAGAGCTGGGATAGGGTTTTTTTTAACAGAAGTGACCTACTCTGGTTTTGGAAAGAAACCAAGTCTCAGAATTCTCAGGGGAGCTGTGATTTTTCCAAAAAGCACTCCCTCACAGGAGGAATTATGTTCTACATTTGAGACATGCAACTGTATATGTATAATTTTACTAAGTGCTGCAGTTGAGCATGTAATGAGCCAGCTCACTACAGCAAGTAAAGCTGGTGTCAGAGCCCTGATCACCTTGCTGGGCATTGTAGGCAGTGGCATTTCTGGTCATGCTGGATGGCAGCCAGCCCGCCAAGCTCGCACGCTGCGTCTTAGTCCCTTTGTGCTTGACATCCTCCCCATTCCAGATGACATCATCCTCCCACTGGAGCTGTGTCACCATGAGGAAGTGCTCATCAGCTAGCAGATCATCCTTCTCCTTCGACGATTCTGCATCCTGGAAGGCAGTAACAGGAACTTGGAAGACGTGGAAGCCACATTGGAAGATGTGACTTGAAAGATGTCATTGCAAACGAACAGAGGAAAATTCAACGTCTCATTCTGCACAGTGCACGACAATCCACCAGCCCATCACCGGATTCTCATTGTGCACCAATCCCCACATCCATCCCCACACTTTGCCCCACTCACCCCCTCCTCTGTGTGTCCTTTGGCCTCCTCCTCGTTCTTCTCCTTCAGCTTGAAGCCATAATCGAAGCCACTGCCATCTTCAGGGACGCCCAGCATGTCGTACCAGAGCTGGGCAGGGCCGTAGCGCCACTCGGCCACCTTGGGCTTGGTGTCTGTCACCTTGTCTGTGTCACCAGTTGACTGGGAGAATTTTGACTCCACAGGTGCCATCATGGTAATCTGAAGCACAGCAAAGAGGGAATGGTTACACTGGTGGTTTATCTAAGTGTCAGTAAGAGTCTCTTCCTCCCAAGTTTCCCAGCTTACTCCCATAGAAGAAAAGCATTTCTAAGAAGTTCTTTTCCATACTTACTAGCTGCCTCAAGAATGTTCTGCAATTACACTTCCAAGAACACAGAGATTTCTTCATTGATACAAAGAGGGTAAGCTCTCCTATTGATCCTGTACCACGGATGCAGCCTTCTCAGTAAGAGGTAATCACCTGAAGTCCCTGACTAGTATTTGGAGAAGAGCTGTTGCCCAGCTGGAATACAAGCCAAGTCTGTTCTCCACTTTTCTTTTGAGGGAAAAGCTCCTTCCTCTAAAAGTCACTGTCCAATCTACTACTACCCCTAGCACTAGCTGGTGACCCTCTCTAAGTCTCAGATATCCCACCTCATCATCTGAAAGGCACTGCTCAGGAGGGGGAGGAGCAGCAAACTCATACTCCCAAGGAGATTTTCCTTCCACTCCACTCTCAACCACAACTTCACCCTCCTGTATCTGCACTTCCTGTGCCAGCTCCCGGTGCTTCTTCTTGCGCTTCCTCCGGGCGCTTCGCCAGACCGACGGCACGTTCTTCCCAGGGCCGAAGAGACGCAGGAAACGCAGCACCTGGAACGGGAGAAAACAGGAGGATCAGACTGAAACAGGCACTGTGGAATGCTTGCCCTCACCTGAAGAACACTAATGCAAGAGAGCACTCTGAAATTCAGAAGCTTGGCCTGTGGTACAACCCCAGCTCCCAGTGCAATCAACAACCTCTTGGTTACACTCGAAAAAGAAGTTTCTGATCCTTCTGTTTGATGTATCCTTCCTTTTCAAAAGGATATATTCTTAATTTCAGACACAGAGAAAGTCAGAGGGAAGAAAGACTGCCTTTACATATTGGACATGTGGTTAGACACCACCTGGAAGCAATTGATTTTCATTCTGAACAAGCCACAATCTTCAGAAAGACAGATGGAGGTTGATGAAGAGTTAATAAAATTATCAGCAAAAGAGACAAGCTAAAAGAGAGTTATATAGAGATTTCTTAAGCAAACAGATAGATAATATGGCCCAGAAATAATACACTTATTTTTATTTCCATTATAATGTGGTTCCCCTACACTGCACACCTCCACAACCTGCACTCATGGTAATGATACATTTTCTCTCCTGTTCCTTCTATGGGTATGATTGCTGGTTTCTAAACACTTAAATTTATTATTTTCTTCTAAGAACTCTCTTAAAGAGGTAAAAAAAAATATTTCTAAATTAACTGACATATTTAGGAAGCAAGAATAGGAACCAAAGATTTGCAGATACACCCTATTAATGTACTCTGTTAATCTGTTACACTGATCCCCAAAGGAAATGTTTATATGACCACTCCGTCCACCTCTGCCTATCCATGTAAACCTTCTTTCCAAAACTCCCACAGATTATTTACAAACCCTTTATCCAGTTTCAATGACCTGCTATGAAGAGCAAAGGTCTCAGACATAGTTAAATTGCTAATAGGTTAAATGGACACAAAAATCTGCTTCTGCACATGCTATTTTAGGAGGTTTCATCCAAAAATACAATGTTACATTAACATGCACAGCAACCCATCCTCATAGCAAAATCTACAGGGCTTCAGGCTTTGCCAGCTCTATTGCTCATTAATTAATCATGGCAAGTGCTCAGCATTAATTGCTTGCACTGATTTCTGCACCCACTGGGCACACCCAACACTGAGCCAGTTTCTGATATTACATGCTGAGCATCAAAGGAATGAACACACTGATACACAGGAAATACCAAGTTTGTAAAAGCCTAGAAAACACTGAGAAGGGAAACTTCTGTGCTAGAGCCTTACCTAGATTACCAATAGACACTGTTCAGCTAAATCATTAAAACATGACATAAATTATGCAAATTATTCATCTCCTTACACAAACTCTCTGAGGCACACACAAAACCAAGTTACCCTTATCCACAACTATCTGTTTGGCAACTCTAAGCCCATCTTCATTGTCCTCCTCCTACCTTTTCCTCCCTTCTTGACAGCTCTAAAACTTCCAAAATAATTACTGAAATACATAAACTGCATTTTCTATTTGGGAGCATTTAGGAAAGAATTGTAATGAATTCCCTTTGTGCAAAACCCAACCATTCTTTGAACCAACTTGCTTTGATGTGATTTCTGATTTATGCTCAGAGCAATTTCAGGAGAGAATGAAGTAAAGATACAGATCACAAATTGTTACAGGAAAAGCACACCAAGTTCAGGACAGCACAAAAGGAGGAGCAAGTATTTACCAGAAAAGCCAGGAAGCAGACAGATTAGCACTGATTTTTAATCATCTGGCAAAAGTATCAAATCAACACACCTTTGCTATGGTCAGCAAAACATTCACACCCTGATTTATAGGATGCTTTTTAAAAAATTCCTGCAAATGGCAGGAAAATTATTAGATAAAATCAATCTGGAAACAGCAGCACACAGAAGCTAAAGAAAGTATTGAGTGAGCAAGAATATCTATGTGATTACTGAGCAGATACCCCAGAACACTGTACAATGCATATTTAGAGGGCTTACATGACACACATCTCCTCCACGTAACTCTTACAATACCTTGCCTGGTCGAAATTCTGGGAACAGCTCTGTAACACTTGGCAACTGTTTGGAAGCATCTCGCTGCATGATTCCTGCAAGAGGAAGTGTGAGTTTGCCTTCCTTGGATTCTGCCTGCCTGGCTTCTTGAGGTCCCATCTCTGACTCAGAATCAGAGCTGCTGCTGAAATCCACCTTGTCGGAGGCAGCAGAGGAAGGAGCAATGATGGAGGGCAAAATGATACCGTCTCCATCTTCACATACTACAATAGAACAAGCACCTCATAAACAAACAGGTCCCCTCCCTCTCCCCTAGCATAACCCCATAGTGCCACATTTACTGTTTGTATGAAGTTATGCAAAAATTAAGCCTGTGCAGGCAGTTTAAGTACCATTCTGGTTTAACCTTTCATTTTATCCTAAGCGTTCCAGGTGAATTCCCCAGCCACAACTGAGAGGATGAGATAAAAAAAAAAAAACAGTTTCATTGTCAATACAGGTATTTTAACAGTCACTGGAAATAAAATACTTCCCCCTAGGCTTCAGGCAACCCTGCAACACCACAAATACTCACCTTCAGATGCAGCCTGCAGACAGAGTTTGGGTGACGCATGGTGCCGCAGAACTGCTACACAGAAGCTCTCACTTTCTTCAGACACTCACATTGCCAGAGAGAAGAAGAAAGTCCTCACTCACCAGTGGCAGCTGCATCCTTTTCATCTTCTTTTTTTCCAGGTACTGGAGGGGGTGGTGGTGGTGGCATCAGCTTGGAATCAATGTCCTCACAGTCAGCATCATAATCATCCTCATCTTCATCTAACCATGCAGGAGACAAGATCAAGTGTTAAGCAGATAATAAAACAAAACCAGGCACCCTTTCCATTTATTCTGTCTCAAACCTGATGGCATAGACACCATTCTTATCTTGTAACTAGAAGAAAACTCTTACCAGTTCGGCTTCCTGCACAAACTCACTTGCAAGATGTAAATTTAAAAAATACCAGGAAGGAAGGACAAAGAGAAACTGACAGAAAGATGACTGAAGCACTCAAAATCTATGTGTGTTCATATATTCTGCTATCACATCCTTTCATTCACTCTTTGTAGAACAAATAAAGAAAATGTGGGTTAAAAAGTCCAAATCACCTTCATATCTCACCAACCACAGAAAGTCAGCAGAAAGATTAAGTGTAAGACACCTTTAAAGAATATGCCAGGATGTAGCATTTATACCAGCAGCTACTGAAATGGAAAAGCTGCTTGGTTTTGAAAGCATATTCTAGGCCAGAATACAGACAGAGATACCTGGGACCAACAAAAGAACCAAGGTACCTTTTGCAGAGTCTTAAAAAAAAATCAAGAGTAAAACAGGAGATACTAAGATTGAAGTGACTCCAATAAGGAACTGATTCCTTAAAAGAGGAAGACAGCAAGCAGTGGCTTCATCCAGTGAAAAGAGTTTCACAAAAGCAGTTACTGGGCTCGTGAAGCAAGGAGTGAGAAAGCACAATGTCCCAAAAGAGCTCTGGCAGGCAGAGCTGCAGTGCTGGGCCCCTTTACCTGGCCTTCGAGCTGGCTGCAGGCTGCCCATGGCCTGCTTGTACCGACGGCTCTCATCCTCTGCCACTTCAGTGATGTCTGAGTAATCAACAGCATCCTCTGTGCTCTTAACCCAGCCTAGGAGAAACACAAAACTTTATCCTAATTTATACTAGTTACGTCAGACTCCACTAGGTACTTATGAATCCTTTGCTATGCTTCCTTTATTTAAAAAAACAAAACTATCTGATTAGCATCACCCACCAGATTACTGTTCCCCTCATTCTAATCAAAAGCTCTCATGGCTCTGAATTTCCCCTAAAAGATTGGTAAGCAACCAAATTTAGCACAAGAAGCACTTAGAACTTACTCATGAAAACTGTTCAACAAGTTCAGAAAGAGATATTATACTGTGTGCTAAGTAGGCTTCGTTAATACAAACACAGACTAAACTCATTTATGAAGGGGGAAAGACAAAAGAAAAAGTACTTATAAAAAATTAAAGGGAAAAGGTGCAGAACTGATCAGGAGCTACTGTGGGATTCTGTTTGGCAAGGTGGAGAAGGGAAAGCCTTTGACAGAGAGGCTCTGGCCAGAGACCACCACGATATTCCCTGCAGACCCGGGTGCATTTTGCTCTCTCCGGTAAGAGCGGTGCCCTTGCAGCCCCTCCGCTCCCCAAGCGCAGCCCCCAGCGCCAAACCTTCCTCGTCCAGGTGCGCTCCCTCGCTCTCGGCGCTCTCCTCCTCGCTGGCGGTGATCTCGGTGATGAGGTTGCCCAGCCCCAGCACGCCCAGCCCGGCCAGGTGCTTCTTGGATTCCTGGGGAGACCAGAGCTGGGAGGCTCCGAGCGCCGGGCCGGGCCGAGCCCCGCGGGAGCCTGCGGGGTCCTGCCCCAGAGCCCGCCCCGAGCATCCCCCGGGACATCCCGGGTTGTGCTGGGACACCCCGAGCACCTCCATACACCCCGGGTTAGCCTGGGACACCCGGCTGACCACAGGACACCCCGACCACCTCCATACACCCCGGGTTATGCTGGGACACCCCGAGCACCTCCACACATCCCGGGTTATGCTGGGACACCCCGAGCACCTCCACACATCCCGGGTTATGCTGGGACACCCCGAGCACCTCCATACATCCCGGGTTATCCTGGGACACCCCGAGCACCTCCATACATCCCGGGTTATCCTGGGACACCCCGAGCACCTCCATACATCCCGGTTCACCGCAGCAGAGCCCGGCATACCCCGGTATATCCCGGCACAAGCCGGGTCACCCTGCCCTTCACCCCGGGATAGCCCACAGGGCGCCCCAAGCACCCCGGCTCACCCATCCCTCCGCCCGCCGTGCCCTCCCGGAGCGACACGGCCCTACCTTGTCGAGGACGCTGTCCCCTTCCAGCTGCCCCGCCTCATTGATGTTGCCGAAGAGGAAGCCGGCAAGGGAGAAGGGCTCGGCGCGGCCGCCGTCCGCCTCCTCCTCGCTCTCCGAGTCCGACATCGCTGCCGCGCCACCGAGAGCGAGCGGAAGCGGCGGCGGGAGCGGCCCCGGGAGCGGCGCCCGCCCACAGCGCCCCCGCGCGGCCCCGCCCCGCGGCGCACAAGGAAGCGCAGACGCTCCGGCCTTGCCAAAAATTCCTTTTATTGCCTCAAAGAACCGGGCCTGGCTTTCCACAGGAAAGAGCTGCCTTCAGCACAGGGGCGGTACAAACAGCAGGGCGAGTTAATGCGACAGCCATAGAGGTGAGGAAAGGTTTATTACAATGTCATTATGCATAATTTATAAAATAAAAAAGGAGGAAAAAAAAATCCTTTAAAACTGTTAGATGTAATACAAATTATTTTATAGCATAAAATCAAGTTGCCAGTGTATGTATCAGTACCACGCTTCAGAGTCTTGGGCTCCCATGCTGATGGGTGGTCCTTGCTGCCCACTCTGGGGTTGGGACCCCTCTGAGCTCCATCCACTTCTTGGGTCAGCCCAAGCAGCACCAAGGGTTCTACAGAGTGAGGTTTAGCACCCGGAGACAAAGCACAGGGAGGTTCTTCTGCTTTAAATTTCATAGAAATAGCTACAGCTGTAAACTGAAGAAAGCACTTCCAAATCTAAGCACAGCTCATGGATATCCTTTGGACATACAATTCCTGAACTGCTCAGCTTCAGCTGTATTTAAAAAAAAAAAAAAAAAACCAAGTAGTTCAGAAATCATTTACAAAGCAAAGGTTAAAATCTGTGTCTTCACAGTGAGTGTCTTCTGTGAATTAAGACATACACATTGCATCTCTATTCAGAAACAAACCAAAGGACCTTGAACCGATCAGGAAACCGACACTGAGTTTTCTGACCTCCCAAAACAAGACAAAATCCAGCCATGGGATTATCTGAAGTCTGTATTTTTCAACTGCCCACAGAAGAAAAATAAAGCATGGAAGAAACAGAACTGATAGTAAACTGAAGCACTGGATTACTTACAAAAAAAGGACCAAGGATTCCAGGGGAGGAAAAAAAGGAAAAAGTATCAAGAAGGGAGAATGCCCACTGAAAGGAAAAGCTCTCTGGATTTGTCCTGAACCTCACCCTCATGGAAAGCAGAGGCTGGAGGAAACCAGCTGCTAGCCAGGACTTTTATTCCCATCAGAGGGTGACAGAAATACAAAGCATTTAAATAACCAGGTTCTCCAAAGTGAGTAAAAAGTCTTTGATGGTTCAAAGTTCCCTCTGCTCATTTTTATCACTATCATGTTATTCTCCTCAGCACTGTTGTGCAATCCATTTGCTAAGTAATCTAAGTGGGGATAAGGTGTTCTGGTATAATGTAATCAACAGTGTAACCAAATCAAATAAATTGATTAAGTAGTTGAATTTTATCTCGCTACACTCTCTTCCAGTTCACTCCAGGATGGCTGCTTGAGCCTACAGAAATGGAGGGGTTGTGCAATAATACTTGCTCACAAGATTTCATCTCCACAAAATGCATGTAATTCAGTTAGGAATAACCACAAAAAGGCACAGGATTAAAAGATTTCAGTATGTAAAAAAAGTAAAAAATTTTAAAAACAGTAGTAGCTTCAGTACAAAACTGCAAATACATGTAGCCAAAAAAAAAAAAAAAAAAAAAAAAGGTAGACTTTTAATTTCAGGCACCTCTTAAGACTAGTTCAAACGTATCACAGACTTTTAAAAGTACATTTCTGAATAAAGCAAAGGTTATGGGCTTGCACCGGGGTCACTAGACAGTTGATTTAGGTCTGACCAGCATTAAAACAAACCACGTGCACTGGCTTAAATAAATACATTTTAAACATGATAAAGTCTATTTACTCAGTTACTGAAATTTACCTACAGAAAATAATCTTGAATTACAAGGCACAGAGTTAATTGCTGCCTGCAAGCCCAGCCCACACTACAGGCCTACAGCTAAAGCAAAGGCAGAAGGTGGTGAGTAGAGGTTATCTCAGTGAATTCTCTACACCCTCGCAGCCTTCAGGGCAGGAACCACATCTGGAACAGCACTTCCTCTGCAAGTGCAAGGGACACAAAGCACTCCAGGCAATGGCACTTGGTGAAGAAAAATGTGCAGAGTGTGTAGGCTTCTGCAAACATCCTGCAGAAAGGGTGTTTTGGTACTGCCTGTGCTCAGTTTGGAACTCTGTGTTGGTTCACTGACCACAGGCACCAGTATTTGGATTAACTGCAGTTTGTAATCTGTGGGTTGCAATTGGCTAAAGCAGCACCAAAATGAGCACGTGTCAGATTAAAAAAACTGCAGTTAGCATCAGCATCAGTTACACCAGCTGAAGAAAGGCACATCCTCTTCAAATAGTGGAATAGAGCACAAATACCAACATTTCTATCCAAACAGTGGAATTAGGGCACAAATACCATCATTTCTACCCAAATAGTGGAATTAAGGCACAAATACCAACATTTCCATCCACCTGGTATTTTTGCCAGCATCAGATAAAGCAAGGTCAAATTAACACAAGATCCCTAATACCCTCGTTGATGTATTTTCTGTTATCCTGCTAAAATGAGGCACTTTTTTTTTTTTTCCTGACCAGGGTATACACCAGTGCAGTTTCGCATGTGTGGGAATCACAAGAAAAAAGCAAGTTCTGAATGACCAATTGAGGCTGCAGCCAGACAAAGACAGCACTGTCAACTTCAGACAACAAAGCCCAGTCCAGCACCAGTGGTTTCACACAAAGTATCTTTGAAGCATGCTGCTTTCATACCACGGAGCTGGAAGGTTGAGTCTAAGGAAGGGCTCTGCGCTCACTCCTCAGCTGGTCCCGGAACCACACATAAAGAACAGTGCACATCCTGAAAATAAAAGCCAGCTGCCACTTACTAGAGCTGCTAAAGAAGGTTAAAAAGTATGTAAATAGAAGTTCAGTTAAAAAGAGTTCATAAGAACTGAGCATCCAGGAGAGGAAAAAACCCACCCAGGTAATCCTATCCAGTGACTGGCTAACCATTACAGACTGAACTGAAAACAGGAAGAAGCAGGGGTTCCTGTAAACAGAACCTCTAAATTTTCTGTCAGCCTTCTCACAGAAAAACAACTAAGGAATTTGCCATAAAAATCTGAGATGGTGGCCCCGAGAATGTTAGGAATTGAAGCAATTCATTCCTCAAAAGCAAACAGGCTGCTGTCAAGTCTCTGGGATTCATCAAAGGGATTACACTGAAAATCTCATTTTGAGAAGTGTCATCCCAAATACCTCAGTCAGCCTGAGAAGGCAATTGTTAGAACTTTATTCTCAGGGTGCAAAGTCTCTTTGGACAGTGAAATAAAATCTCAGTTTAGAAGATTACGGAAGACTTGAATCTAAACTACTCTTCCACTTCGCCACCTCAAAACTATGAAAATCACTCATTTGAGTGAGTCATCATTATTCTAAGTTCCTTACATAAGGAGAAATCAGCTCCTGCTTCTATTAATAAATCATTGCAGGTATTCACTTGGTCTTGCTCATTGTATTAACCATGCCTAATGCTAACTCTTCATACAATCAATCACAGTTCACTACAAGGTGAATCTCAGTTCAGGCATTTTTGCAAGTAAACAAATTGTTTTCAAGCTTTAAATTGACAAGACAACTGGACAGCCAGACTTCTGTTTGTATAACAAATTCAATCAGTGAATAAAGGATGGGAAAAGCAGCAGCTACACTTAAAGCAAAGTTATCAGGATTTGTGCTTTTCTGCAAATCTAGTAACTGATGGCTATCTAGTAAAGAAGTGGCTTCAAAGAGGTCTCCTCTTTTATTTTCCTCCACTAAAATAATCAAGTGATCCCTGGAGAAGCTGGAGCCTGGAACTTTAGAAATAGAGTAGGTATTTGACCTCTCAGTTGGAAAAAAAAACCAATCTGTTCCGTTTCAGTTTCCCTGAAGCAGTAAGACTGCAAGAAGATTCATTGTATAAACCATTTCTGCTTAGAGCTGTTAGTGCAAGATGCAAATCTTCAATTTAACTCGTTAAAAAGCCCTCCAAGATTCTAGTCAACTCCCAACATCCATCACCCAAGGCAACTACAATAGGACACATTTCCTTGTGTTCTTCTTTGTCACAGGATACAGAACTGCACGGACAGCTTCAGCAAACACCTCCCGAACACCCTCCTGATTCAACGCTGAGCACTCCAAATATTTGACTGCTCCAATTTGTTTGGCCAGAGAAGTCCCCTGCTGCGGGGTGGTGGGAGCCAAGCTCTGCTCTTTCAACTTTTTAACCGTTTCCAGGTCACTCCTCAAGTCTCTCTTGGTGCCCACCAGGAGGATGGGGACGTTGGGGCAGTGGTGAGAAACCTCAGGGTGCCATTTGTGCCTGACGTTGGCGTAGGACGAGGGGCTGCCGATGGAGAAGCAGATGATGAAGACGTTGGTCTGGGGGTAGGAGAGCGTGCGCAGGCGGTCGTACTCCTCCTGGCCCGCAGTGTCCCAGAGGTTCAGGCTGACTGTCCGGCCATCCACGGTCATCTGGGCACTGTAGTTGTCAAACACGGTGGGGATGTACTCCTCTGGGAAGGCGTTGGTGGTGTAGCTGATGAGCAGACAAGTTTTTCCCACCGCGCCATCTCCGACCACCACGCACTTTATAGTCTGCATCCTTCACCCAGAAACAGAGTCCTGCTCAAAGCAAGAAGAGGGGAGTCAGGCAAAGCACACTCAGTGGTGGGCACTGTAAAGATAAGCTTTAGCAAGTGTTTTTAATATAGCTGAGGATTTTCTTATCACATTCAGTGTCTCAAGCCACTCTGAAGAGCTCGGGGCTACAAAGACAATAGTGAAATGGAGATGCAATGAGTGGAGAGCTAAGTGACAACTGGCTGCATTCCAACCATGTAAGTACAAATTAGCCAAATTCCCACAGTCTTGCCTTACTGCCAGACTGTTTCCCACAGGCAAAAGGACAAGTCCTCAGAGGCACCTGCAAGTGGAAAGGGATTGTGACCCAGTAACAAGATACTCTGTCGTTTGTAGGTTCACACATCCACCTCTGTACAAACACACGCACCAACACTCACACTTGCCTACACAGGCTGCTATCTGAACAGTTTACCACAAAGAAAGGTCCAAAAGTTAGAAATAAAATCAAGATATTAATTTCTGGGCTGCACTGCTACTGTTTACAATAATAATTCACTACACTCAGATCAATCAGTCCTGAATAAACTACATTATTTACAGGACACCAGATAAAAGGTTCAGAAAGCAGCACACTCAAGAAAAGCTGTTCTTTGAAATCTAACTAGCCATAGTAACCCAGATTAGAATCCATAAAGAATTTTTCTAAAGAAGCCAAGAACAGATTACACTCACTAATCACTGACAGAACAAGCAGGATTTAATAGGCTTGAGTTATTTGGTGTCCTCTAAATAATGAGCATGAGAAAAATACATGTCCTAAAAGATCAGCAGTCAAACAGCTTTCCTGGGGAGTTGTTACTCAGGAGATATTTGACACTTTGAGGTTTTCCATATCCCTTTACTGATGTGTGAAAGGTAGGTTTGACAATCAAACTAATACAGTCTAAAACACAATTAATTTTAAACTTTCATCACATGAACAGCAAGAAGTTTGAAAATAGCAGGGAACTAACTACAAGCAGTCATTTGTTGTACATTTCTTGAGTGCTGGAGCTTCCACTGCTAGCCTGAACAAGAAGGAACTTGCATCTGCCTTCTCACCCAAATGCCTTTGAGGTACTATCAGCAATCCTCAGCTTGCAAACAGCAGAAAATACCCTGCTTCAAACAGAAGAGAATAGTGGGAAGAACTTTTTAGCCAGGCCTGTTATGATAGAACATGGGGCAGTGGCTTTAAACTAGGAAAAGATTGATTTAGATTAGATATAAGGCAGAAGTTATTTACAGAGAGGGGTGAAACACTGGCACAGATTGCCCAGAGAAGCTGTGGCTGCCCCATCCCTGGAAAGGCCAGGCTGGATGGGGCCCTGGGCAAGCTGATCTCACTGAAGGTGTCCCTGCTCACTGCAGGGTGGTTGAACCAGATGACTTTCAAAGGTTCCTTCCCACCTAAACTATTTTGATTCCATATTCCAGAAAGTTCTCAGCTCCAACACCATCAGAGTAGCAAAGGCAATGCAGAACATAAGACCATCCAAACAAATCAACAATTCATTCCCATTTAAGCCTCAGCTTTGTCCTTTTAGACAAAACCTTTACCTGCAGCCACATTCTCAATGGGAGCACACGATTCTTCTGAACTAAGTGAAAATGGGCTACCTGCACAAAGCTGCAACTGGAGTGACACTGACTGTTCACTACAACACACAGTGCTGAGGAAGCATCAGTGTACCTGCACAGACCCTGTGGAAACCACACATGGTAGGAGGGAACCTGCACCTTGTGCTGCTACTGCTGCACTTGCATCAAACCCCTGAACTACCAGAACGTGCTGTGCCAGAAACGAGTGCTGACCAACACCACTGCTTCCAGAGCAAAGGTTTTTCCCCAAATGAACTATCTGTGCAACAGACAATTCCTTTTGACCAGTCACTAACAAGTGACATCACGGAGATGGCAGAGCTAAGCCAGCAACAAAAACCAGATGATGCACAAAGCCTTTTATATGCCCAACCCCTGGTTTCCCAAATAAACAAATTACAAATACTTGTAAACAGATCTCCCTTGAAAACCCAAACGGGGACTCACATCTCTTAAATCTCTGTGCACTGGTGTCCAGAGCTCTGCACAGGGTGACAGGGTATCCCCAAACTGCACCCCAAAGCCTGCCCATGGCTGGAGGGACATCACAGTAGCACCCTCAGACAGCACAGCTTCCCAAATGGAAAAACTCCAAAGCCACCAGCAGCAGCTAACACAATCTGATTCAAAATGTCTAATGAAACTGTGTTACTCAAAGATTACTTTGTTGGTGTTTTATTTAAGGCTATTACAGATTTCAACTTGGAAATCAGTAATAAAGTAACAAAAAAAAAAAAAAAGCCTGAAACATGAATGCTCTTTTCAGGGCACTAATACCTTGAATTACCCCACTAAAACTCGGATTTTAGAAGAGCAGCATTTGCAAGGGGAAATAACTCCAGGCAAACCTGCCAAGGCATTGGGCAAAGCATTAACTACACAAACACAGCTAAAGAGCTTGTAGGCTTTTAAGTATGATTCTCTGAAGGGCCCCTTTAAAGGAGGTTGCCTGAGCTGAAAGGAATCGTGTGTGGCATTTGCAATACAGAAAAACAAACACACACCAGGATACACATTCCTTGTATTGAAACACAAAATTTAGATTAATTAATCAAAAAGTAAAGAGTAGAATAAAGCTACTTGACTGTAGAAAATTATGTTGTGAGCAAGGGTAGTTTGGTTAAAGATTTATATATGGAAGACAAAGAGTTTTTTAATTTAAGTCACAACCAAGCAAACTAATATTCCCTCCATCAGGTCTTTTCTATTAAATCCATGTACTTAATAATGTACTTAATAACTCATAATGTATGAAATCTCTATTATTTTTTTAGTAAACAATTTGGCTACAATAAAACTCTCATAAGATAGTAAAAAAGCCTGGGTTCAAATTTGCATGGAAAATCCCTATTTCTTAAGCACCCTTGAAGCTGGCACTGCATGCTATCTAAATATAAATATACATTGAAAAAAAAAATCCCATACTCCAAAAAAAAATTACCAACAAAAATTACCAAGAGTAGGAAAATTGGTTTAGGGTTTGTTTGGGATTTTTTTGGTGACCTACTCAAGAATTTTTGGGGAAATTTTAGAGAGAAAAACTACACATATGACAAGTAACAAGAAAATGAAAGAAAAATACAGATTAACATGTCAATAGATAAAAAACCTCAATTTAGAAACAGAAAGCTGGTCACAAGCTTCAAAGCCAAGTTGAAAGGTTATGCAGCTAAAGAAACAAGTGAACAGAAAATCTAAAGTAGTGAGAGGTAATCTGGGTTCCTTAGTCCTTGCAGGGAAAGGACTTTTATTGCAGCTGAGGTTCTAGCAGTTACAGCAGAATAGGAATAATTTTCAAATTAAGTAATCATTTTTTTAAAAAGCAATCAGAAAAAAAAAAAAAAAAAAGAAAAAAAAAACCACACCAAATCATCCCACTCAGAAATGTTGTGCAAAAATACTTAGATAAGAGTTATTTCTATCTTGTCCATCAATGGCTTTGAATTTGAAAACTGGCATTCCCTGTTTGGGTTAGTTCCCTCCTCAGAAGATGCTGCAAAGTCTGACTTCACTGCCTGCACACCTGGCACTTCCTCTGGAATGTGCAAGATTTCAACATGTCAAGACATCACCTGAAGAGCTGCTCCTGTTCTGACCTAATTAAGCATTTTCTGGTATCATTAACATGGACAGTTTGCTCTCCAGATGAACATTTGCTGGGGAAATTCACTGCTTGGAACACAGACACACAATAACTCCACATTGCATCAGATTTTTTTTTGTGGTAGAGAAACAACTTCTAGATCTTCCCTCAACACTCCTGAGGGGAAGTTCCCGTCTGCTGAGGGAAGGGAGAATACAGTGACAGAAAACAGAGAGAAAACAGGAACCTGATTCCTTTTGTAGTTTTCTAGATTTATGTTTTTTATACTTCCTACACTTTTAAAACCCTTTTGCAGAACTTCTTAGCAGGACACGCCTCTGCCTCTGCTAACATCAGATGCTCTTTGTGAGGTGGATTTTAGCTCTGATATTGCTCTCTGATAAACTCACTCTCACTGAGTTTGTCTGCTCTTCCTTCCTTCTCATACCATTTAGATAGGGCCCCATTCTGGCCAAATCTGAGCAGAAAACTCTCGAATTCAGCTGAAATCTGCTGTACTGAGCTGTGTCATTCTGCTCAGCCATCACTTTCATCAGGCCCTCGCTGTTTTGGAGAACCAGATCCTGCTTTACCAGGGGCAGGCAGGAATTAAGAAATTGAAACAACTTAATTGCTCATCTTTCAGTAACAAAAACTAGATCAGAGACAACTCACTCTGTCTGCCTGAAACATGAAGTCAGGCAGGAACTTTCAACAAAGAACTGGGTGGACAGGGCAGTTCTAAATATATCACGCCATGCAAAGGAGTTAATTCACATGTGCAGCTTACCCACCAGCCCCAGCAGGGAAGAGAAAGGGGCTCTCAGCAATTTAATCAAGACTCTGTTACTATCCCACAACAGCTCAGCTTACTTGCCATTGTTTTAGGCAAGTGCCAAAGGGGTGGAGAAGTGCCAGGCTTTCAGAATGTGCGCCAAGAAAGAGCAGAAAAAGTTAAATAGGAGACCTCATCCCTCATATCCTTCAGCAGTGAGTGACCTACTTGGACTTCTCAGTGCCTCTCAAAGTTTTCACACCACTTTCTGTCCTACCATTCACCTGCAAGAGAAATAAAACTGCAACAGTCTGGGTGGCTGTGAAAGGGGGAAAAACCCACAGGGGAAGGCAGATTTCAGCAGCACAGCAGGAACTGTGCATTTCAGCACCCAGGCTCCATGTGAACAACAGAACCGAGGGAGCTTGCTCTCTTCCAAGCTCTTTGCCTATAAATTCAGCTCCCAAGCACACAACAGGAGTGCAATTCTTGCTGGCTGCTCCTTCAGTGCCAATGCTAGAAAGCCCTTCATGCCTTTTGACACAAAAAGTTGTTTCTAGGAAATAAAAGAACCCCCTCAAAACATTTCAAATAATATTTTTAAAACCTCTGCCTCTGTCAAACAAGGCTGAAATTGGTTTATTGATTAAAAGATTTTTTTTTTTCAGGGATGAAACACACAAAAGCAATATTTCTTAGGAAATTACAGTGAAAATGAAGTCTTCTGCATGAGGTATTTGGGCAACTCACCTACACAAGCATCCTACTACAGGCACTTATACCCCAAACTTTACAGCAGAGCAATGATATTAGTACCAAACATCAAACACGTTCAATTCCATGAATCCAAGATCCTGAATGGATCATTAATATTTCCAAAGGGCATTAGCTCAGGGAGGAGATGCACAGCTGATGCAATAAGACTGTGACAAGGTGCAGCTGCACAGCCCACAGGAACTCAAAGCCAAGACTCCAGCAGATATCTGGATCCCCAGTGAATGAACATGACTGCCATAATCAAAAGCTGCAGAGTATTAAACTTGGATTTCCCTCCTACAAGCACGTGCAGAGTCATGGATTAATCAAGGCAGGGATCCTTCAGAGTTTATTTGAACACAAGTGTCCCTTTGATGGTGAGCAAAGGTGTAAGAACAGGAGCCAGGGCTGCAGGCTGCTGTGCCCACACTCACTAACTCACTCCTAGGCAATGCAAGCAACTTGGTCCTGGGGGTTCACAGTCAGCTCATGAAAAGTTAATAACCATGTCCTTCCCACCTTCCATAGATTCTGACAAGGTTTTAGTCACTACTGTTGGCTAAAAGAAACAAACAGTACCTCAGACATAAAGTTCTGTGGAGAGGCGTTTTAGGCTCGTTGCAGGATGAATGATAAATTCAGTTTAAGCATTCTGGATTCCTGTTTGAGGGGAAAAAGAAAAATAAAAAACTGTTAGTGTGTCTTCCTATCATCTTTTGTCACCTGGCATTTGCTGGCAGTCTCAGTTGTAACAAAGCCACTGTTGTGCATGAAGGGCAACGTTACACCAGGAAAATCTAAGCTGCTTTCTGTGAGAAAAACAGCCCTTCCACACTTTCCATTGGACTGCACCTCTCTGAGTCCTCCTCTTACACCCCCAAATTTCACTGGGGAGATGGGGAGGGCAAGGGAGGGAGATTTAATAACAAATAAAAACACAAACAAGAATAAACAAAGAATAAAACCAAACAAAACCCAACCAAAAACAAAACTGAAACAAAATCAAGCAAAAACAGAAAAACCCAAAACACAAAAACCAAAACAAACAAACAAACACAACCCCCAAACAAAAACAAACAAAAATGCACTTGCTCAATCAATACCAATTTTTTCAAAGAGTTTTGGTATGACTAAGACAGGAGTTAATGCATGCACTCATGTATTTTATCATGGCTTGTGCACTACAATACTGCAACCATTGCCAAGTCTCATTTGCATCAAGCATTGCAATTCGAAAATGTGAGCAAATGTTACCAGAGTCAAGGAGCCTCTCAGCAGTTCATCAGATTTACACAAACTGGCATGTAAAATAAAAAAAACATTCCCTGTAGAGGTACAAATCTTCACGTGGCACCAGATTGTGTGAAAATACTTTGGACCCCAGAAGAATCACAGCCTCATCACATAAACAAATCAAACCACACGTTCAGCTTCCTCCTCCTAACTGCAAACCGCATATTTTGTTGTTTTTCCAGGGTCTCTGTAAAGTTCCTTCCATGAATAATATTTAAAAGTTTTTTTAGATGGAAATAATAATCTAAAATGTATCTCATGATCTTGAATTCCTTGTAGGAAAACCGCTGTGCTGGTGAACAGTGGCAAACTGGCTCCAAAGTATGCCTTCCAGTGATGTATTTTACATCTTACACGGAAGAGCTTTTTAAAAATCAAAAAATGAGCTTGGGGCAAAGAGCAAACGATGCTGCCACAAGAAGCACTGCACCCCAGCCCAGGACACACATTGCAAGCATAAGGTACACATAAAAACTCTTAAATTAAAGCATTTAAAGCTTTTTTTATAACTCAGGGTAATTATGGTGGAAATTGCAAGCATCTATAAAGAATAAACAGATACTGATTACTCACTGCTTCTTGAAAAAAAAAAAGAAAACAAAAAAAAAACCCCAAAACCAAACAAAACCAGAAAACAACACAGGGGAAAAAAACAGAAAGAGAGAAGTTCAGAACAAATAAAAAGCAGCATTGCTTCTCGAGGTTTGAGGTTAAGCAGGAACTCAGCGCAGGTTGCTATAAAACTGAAAGTTCCCAGCGCGCAGAAGAAAACCACTGAGCGACGAAGGGCAGCTCCTGGCAGCTGCTAAATGAGACCATACCTGGCACCCCCTGAGTGTGTTAGGTCACCACCTTGCACTGCCTTTCCTGAGACAGCGCTCTGCCAGCTGCTGGAGAACAAATCCAACCTTCCTATCCTTCCCTATCCTCGCTCCCAGCAGCGAGGCAAGGCACCTTCCCAAAGGCTGCCTCATCTCGTGCCAACGTTTTATGACACTCGCTGGGAGCAGAGGTCGCCTTAAATTTGTCGCGGCGCTCCTGATCGGGATTAGCATCGCGCTGGCATCGAACAGCCCAGCCCAGCCCAGCCCAGCCCGGGCACCCCGCGGCACCGGGGCGAGCGCGACCTGCCCTGCCCTGCCCTGCCCTGCCCCGCACTCCCGAAGCAGATAAAGGCTCGCTCCAAGCCCTTCCCCAGCACCCCCGGGCCCCGGCCGCCACACGCAGCTCCGCCCGCACCGCCCAGCGCGAAGCCGGGCGCGCATCCCTTCCCGAAGCCCTGGGGGCACGCAGGAGCCGGCCCGCCACGCTGCTGCGGCGGAGCAGCCCCGGTACCGCCGGGCTACCTGCCCTGCTCTGCCCTGCCCCGGAGCCGGCCGCGTCCCGCCGGGACAGGTGCGCCCACAGCGTGCCCCGGTTCGGGAGCGGCGGGGCCGGCCGGGCGGAGGCCGCGGGCCGCGCCCCGCTGTCAGCGCGGCCGGGCACGGAGGATGTTCCGGCACGGCCGGGCGGGAACACACGCGGCCACGCGCGGGGCCCGCCGCTCCCCCGCCGGGCCCGCCGCTCCCCCGCCCTTCCCGCGGGCTCTCCGGGCCCCGCCGCTCCTCTCCGCCCGCCCCCGCGCCCCGGCGGTGCCGCCGCCGCCGCCCCGCGCTCACCTCCGGCGCGGCCCCGCGGCCCCGCTGCTCCCCGCGGACCCCGACCCGGCCGCGCCCCGCGCCCGCCGCCGCGCGCACGCGCCCTCCGCGCCGCCGCCGCCCCGGGAGCCGCCAGGGGGCGCGCGCGGCCGGGGCGGGCGGAGCGCGGGGAGCGGCGGCCCCGGAGAGCGGAACGGAGCCGAACGGAACGGAATGGAGCGGAACGGAACGGAACGGAATGGAGCATCCCCCCGGGCCCGGCCCGGGGCTACGGCCTCGCTGGCTGGAGTGCTCCGGTACAGCCCCGCCATCCGCCCCCCTGTGCTCCTGCGGATGCTAAATTCGTTATTTTGTAATTATGCCTTGTCCGAATATATATTATATTATATTATATTATATTATATTATATTATATTATATTATATTATATTATATTATATTATATTATATTATATTATATTATATTATATTATATTATATTATATTATATTATATTACATTATATTACATTATATTACATTATATTACATTATATTACATTATATTACATTATATTACATATTTTCTCTGACTTTGGATGATTTCGCAGTAGATTCACTTCAAACCTCATACGCAGAAATACGCACAGCCACAAACACGTAACATGTATCCTTAATAAGGACAATATATCCTTAATAAAGATAATGCTAGCAAAATGAAAGAATGGCAAAAGTGAGTGTTTGCTTTTGCTTTCTCTACACTGTGCAATTTAGTGGCGCCGTGGCAGAAGATTGCTGGGTTTTTCACAAGGGTGGATGCTCCGGTTCCCGGCGTGCGCCGCCCCCGTTCCCGTTCCCGTTACTGTGCCGCGTTACCCCGCGCAGCTCCCGCGGGCATCCCCCGCCTCCGCCCGGCCCGCGGCGCCTTCCGCATCCCGCCGCTGCCCCGGGCGGTCTCACGCCTCTCAGGGCTGGGCACGAACGCCACGGCTCCGCTTTGGCTGCCGGCGGCGGTGACACTCCCGTGCCCGCGGTCACCGTGTCCCGACCAAGCCGCGGGGCCCGGGCGGGGGACACGGCAAGAGCTCACACTCGGCTCAGCCCTAGGAGCCGCAGGGAAGGCTGTGTCCGCCCCAGAAATGCCAAGCTCAGGGAGGGTGCTGGGATCTGGACACCCCCAGGGACACCGAAGGTGACTCCTCCTGTTGCCCTGCCCCAGGCAGGCACAGAAGAGGAAGTGACACAAGGCAGGGTTTGGCCCGCGGATGTTTCTTAAGCGCCCGTCACGGATTTCAGAGGACAACCTTTGCTCTGGGTGTTTATTAATTGTCCCCTCCGAGCCGGGGAGAGGCCACGCTGCACCTGCACACAGCTCTGGGCCAGGACTGCTCTGCTGGAGCTGGTGCCAAGGTGCCCGGCAGCTCAGGGGACCCAGGAGAGCTGGAGAGGGACTTGGGACAAGGGATGGAGGCACAGGACCCAGGGAATGGCTGAAGCACTCGACCATCAGTTACTCGGTGTTATCAGATCCGGTGTTCCCATCTCCAGCTCTTCTTCATCCTCCTCCTCGGACCAGCTCAAGCTGTCATCAGAGTCCTCATCCTGCACAGCCCCGGGCTCCTCTGTGCTTGCAGCTTCCTTCTCTGGCTCACCACAGGACTGCAGCTTGCTCTGGGGGAGCTCCAGCCTGGCCCAGGAGCCTGGGCTGGCTTTGCAGAGCGTGATCTCCACCTTGGCTGGGACCATGCTCACAAAGCTCCTCTCCACATCAATGGTCTAGGGAGGGGGAAAGGCACAGTGAGCCAGTCAGATAAATGGACTATGGTAAATTTCACCTATGATCCTGCTTCTAATGTGGCCACTGTTCACGTTATCCAACCCATCATTGCACTAGGATTAAATAATGAAAAAACAGTGCTCTACCCTTCAAAAGGGGTGTGGGCACGAAAGGTGAATGAAAGATGGCAAGCAGTAAACTTAGAATCCTGCATTACTAGAGAACAGCTGGGATTCATTTGTGAAAGCAATACTGCTAATGCCCAGTGTGTCTAGACACTGAACTTCGAAATTCATCCAAATTTGCCACTTCGAAATTCATCCATTCATTGACCAGAAAACTGTGCTCCTATATACTGGAAAAGGTTGTGTGTGCCTGAGAACTGCTTGTGCTGCTGTAAAAATTGATTACAACGATGTTATTTTCTCTAGTAGAAACCGCTCTAATTTTTGTATTTGTAATTTTGTTAAGATTATCAGGTGTGATCTTTCGTACTCAGCCCCAGTGACATCCCACCAGTAGATTCAAACCAATTACACAGTAAGTCACAGACTATCACCTACTCAGCCCTGCCAGAGGAGAAATCTCCTCCTGTGCCAGGAGAAGCTGAGCTGCACTGAGCTGAGCTGAGTTTCACATTGCAGGGTCTCAGCAGCACCACAGCGCCGGTTCAGAGCTCAGGAGAGCTCAGCTCGCCTCAGCTGCACTCGCAGCCTCTCCCCAGCAGGAGCTGTGCTGAGACACAGCCGTGCCCACACCTGCCAGCCCTCCGCCGCCTGCAGGCACAGCCAGCGCCAGAAATACCGACCAGAAACGCACATGCAAATTCCTGAGCTCGCTGCTGCTCGCCCCAGCCAGCCAGCAGCTGAAAAATCACTCTCATAGCTCAGACCTGCAGCTCACAGCAGGATCAGGGACCTGCCGGGCCAAAGAGCATTTGGGGCAGCCTGGGAGCAAACCCAGAACACCTTTGGGGATGGTAGGGACCTCCAGCTCTGACCCTGGATAAATCAGTGCAGCCACCTCAGCCTCCTCACAGCCCCTAAGGCATTTCCCAGCAGAGGTGGCCATAAATGCCTGTATCTGGGCAACCCAGCCCGGGATGAAAAGCTCAGGCTGCCTCCCAGAGCTGCAGCCCAGCCTCATGCAGGCTGCTGGAACAGGGAAATCAAAGCAAACAGGGTCTTACCCCCCAGAGCTCCAGTTCTGCCTGGAAAATCTTATTCCCTTCAAAGATGACATGAGCCTCGAGCTGAAAGATCAACAGAAAATTATCTGAGAGGGCAGCACAGCACTGCCAGAGCTCTTCCCCAGACAGTGCAGCTGCCTTTCAGCACCATAGTGCATCCACACCCTGGCTCCAGTGTAATGGCCTGGTGATGCCCTCAGCACCTGGCAACATTCCACCCCTTTCAGAGCATGACAGGTTCACCTCTGCCACAGGTCAAGGCACCCAAAGCCAGCAAATCCACCCCCTGAAGCTGAAAGCCAGAGCTGCTGGGCAGATGCAGCAGTGGGGCCGCCAGGCTCTCAGCTCAGGGATGGCGGGTTGGCAGTGCCAACGGGCCAAACAGGTGTCTGGCTGGACACCAAAGAGCACCAGGTGGCTCCTGCAAACGCAGGTGGGCGTGCAGAGCCCACCCCACTCACCACGGTGCGGTTCGCCTTGACGCTGCTGAGGGCGGGCAGGGGGTTCTTGGCGTACACTGTCACCACCACCTGGCTGCCGGTCTGGTGCCAGTCCTGCCGGCACAGCACCGCCTTCTTGTCCTGCCCAGGAGGAGAGCAGCCCGTCAGGGCAGGCACGGCTCAGGCACTGCCCCAGCAGAGGGCACGGCTGAGCCTCGCGATGCTCCCTGCACATCTTTGTGCCGGTAGCTCAGGAGAACAAACCCTGCCTCTTGTGCAGGTTTTTGAGGGGAGATGGTTTGTGCAAAGGTGGGCAGTCCCTGCCATGCTGTCCATCCCATGTAACATGGGACATCTGTGCTGTGCTCGGGGTTCCTTCAGGGCACTCTGAGATCAGAGACACCTCTCCTAGCTCCAGAGTCACTCTGCTGTGCCCAAGCCCCTAAGTGCTGTGCACAGCCAGGAATCTCAGCCTGGAGGGCAGTGCAGGGCTGTTATTGGGCATGGATCATGCACCATGCTGCATTTGGAAGTCAGGTGAGCCCCAGATGAAACCCCCACGTTTCACCTTTGTCCACCTTGTCAGCACCATGGGCACTGACAGGCCTGTGTCCCCACCAGCTCATTTCTGAGCAGCACAAGGAGGCAGACCCCTGCAGCCCTCCACACTGCCAGCCACAGAAATGCTCCATGAGAGCCCTGGCCCCAGATCCTGGCCCTCAGGTGACAATTAGCACCAAACACCTGAATCACAGCATCACAGTTCCCTCTCTGCAGCCTCCTTTACATTCAGGGTATGTTTTCTGCTCCAGGACAAAGAGGAGATTGGGCTCAGAGAGGGTTGCTGGGAGCAGTGCTGACTCAGAGGAACACAGTGCACTTTCTGGGTTATCCTGGGCTGCTTTGGTAGAACTTTCCCAGCTCAAGCTTGTTTCCAGTCAAGAACTTTCCTGGGGAAACTTACAGACACAGTATTGGGAATTGGGATCTGGTCCCCACTGCCTGCCACAACACCATGTTGGGGTGTGGATGAGATCCCTCCTGAGAGGCAGCTGCAGAGGGAAAGCTTCATTAAAGCCAAATTCAGTTACCTGCAATCATCTGCCAATGCCTTTGGGGGTTTTTTAGGACTTTTCCTGTGCTCAGCCACCTGTCTCAGTGTGGCAGCCTGCAATGCTGGCTATGCTGTGTCCAGGGCCAGGTCCTGCCTTGTTCAGATTTATACTGCACATCTGCCCATTGGGGGTGAGAGCTGACACATCTTGTGAAGGCAGAGCAGCACCTCAAAGGGCAGATGGGTGAAGATTGGCCACTCAAACCTGTGCACCCATCTGCCAGCAATTACAGATATTATGACAATAAAATGCAGAAACCTGTGTGAATACAGAGCATGGAAGGAGCACCCTCAAATGCCAATAATGCCAATGGCTCACACGAGTTGCCTGTGCTGAGAGCCCCTCACCTTCTTTTCTGTCCAGCAGTGACGCCCACGGCTGCAGCCTGGCTGCTCCATGAAGGCACTGAAATCTGTAGTTTTGATTCCACAGCAGCTCCAGTACTTCATCCTGAGGAGAGCAGGGTGGCCTGAGTGGGGTCAGGAGCAGGAGAGGGACCACAGCAGGGTGGGGAGGAGGCAGAGGGGCTCACAAGCAGGAGCTGCCCCTGTCCCCTTGCAGGGTGTCACCCACAGTGGCAGTGCCCGTGCTGCTGGGGCCACCTCCTTGCCATGGCAGGGTCAGTTTGCTCTGGGAAAAGGTTTTCTCTTACCCCTCGTGGAAGACAGGAACGCCAGGATGAAACGTACAAACCTCTGTGTTACTCTCTGGGCCCTGGTAGATCTGTGGAGAAAGAAGCAGAGGAAAGTTCTGTCTGTGTCTCTGGCATAGGGTAATGGGGCACAGGTGTCCACTCATCAATGCCCAACATCACCCTTTTTCCAGGCCTAGCATTGTGAGGATTCCCTCTGGGACCATGCCCAGGCAGCAGCCCAGCACCCATCGCTGCTCCCTGATGGCACAGGGCAGCCACCCCGACCTTGCCAGGGCCACAGCGTCACCCTGCCACCCTGCCAGCAGCCCTTCTGCACCCTTCTCCCACACACAGCCTGCTGCCAGCCCAGGGCCTGGCAACACAAGCACAGTGGGCACATTTAGACACCACAGAAACTCACTCTGAGGTGCAGGGGGTGATTTGTCATTGCTGTCCTCTCCTCTCCTTTCCAGAGGCTATGCCAGCCTTATGGCCCCATCTGCCTCCTGCCTTTTGCTCCCCACTCCCTCACTGCAGCTTTCCAAGCATCCCATCCCTGCCACAGCTGCACCCTCCCACTCATCCTGAGGCAGGCAGTGCTCCACAAGGCAGCCTCGGGTGGGAGCGAAATTGGGCTGAGCTGCATCAGCTCAAGGCAGGTGGGAATTGCTCCATGTGCATTTTGCCTACGTGCCCAACCCTGAATATGTGCTGTATTTCACTGCAAGCAGCACTGAAATATAAATCCACCACCAATGTGGAAGCCTCTTGCAGGAAAGTGCGTGGGAGGTGACAGAGGTGGCTGCTGCCAGGGTGGGATGAGAATATGGAGCAGGTGGGCACTGCCACCTTCCACCTGCCTGGTACCTGCCCTGAACCGGGACCTGTGATGCTCCTGGAGGGTCACGGGAGGGTGAAGGCACAGAGGGGGTGAAGGCACAGGGGGGTGAAGGCACAGGGGGGTGAAGGCACAGGAGGGTAAGGGCACAGGGGGGTGAAGGCACAGAGGAGATAAAGGCACAGGAGGGTGAAGGCACAGAGGGGATAAAGGCACAGGAGGGTGAAGCTGGGTCCCTGCAGGTACTCACCGCCTTGCAGGCTGCGTTCTTGCACGTGGTGCCAGCTCTCACCTGGGCAGCCTCCTCACCTGTGAGACCAACACAACCTCACCCAGGACACACACACTGCCCATGCCTGCCCCAAATCCTCAGCCAACCCTCTGCCAGCTCCCCAGCTGAGCACAGACCATCCCAATGAGCCTCCAAGATGCACTTTTGTAGTTTTGCAGTTTTGCAGGTAGCTGAACATGCAGCACTCACTGACTGCCCTGAGCCTGCCATGCAAACCCCCTGCTGAATTTGCCATGTGCACCCCCAGTGCCATCCATCAGCTTGTCCTTACCTGTACAAGAGCTCTCGAGTGTCCTGTCCTCAGAGGACACGTTCAGTTTCTCCAGTGCCTGCTCCAGAGACCTGGATACTTTAATTGGCAGCAGTTGTCTTGGCTCATCAGAGCTGGGAAACAGCAGCAGCAAAGGCCAAGTGGGTTTTTCTGTGATTTAAGTGTCACTGCCTCTCCTGAGAGAGCAGCAGGGCAGGGCACACACAGAAGTGACACAGCAGGGCAGGACTTGGCTGAGCCTTTCTCACCTTGGTCTTTCCCGCAGCATCTTCTCAGCTGATTTTGGTCCTTGGACAATGATCTCCTTCACTGGCTTGGCCTTTGGTTCATCTGAGCTCTTCTCTTGGTTGGAGGGCTCAGGGGGCTTCTCCTTGCTGTGAAACCCCTTTGTGCATCCCTGAGCAGCAGAGACAAGCCCCGTGACTGCTTTGTCCTCCTCAGCCTGGTGGCTGTCCCCAAACCCCGTGAGTTGCTGTGATGAGGTGGCAGAGATGGGCTCTGACCTTGCTTGGAACGTCCTTGGAAGCAGATGCAAATCCCTGGCTGGCAGGGGACAAGGGACATCCCTGACACAGGACAGGGTGGGACAGCACTGGGCAGGGGCCAGAAGGAAAGGATGAAAGATGGAGGAGCAGCATTTGGACTGGCAGGTCACTCACCTTTATGGAGAGGAACTCAGAGAAGTCTGTCGTGCGTTTCTTGCAGCAAGACCAGCCCTAGACAGCAGGACACGACAGGCTGGTCAGCTGTGGGCAGTCCTGCTGGGGACAAGGGCACTCCCCACAGCTGCTGCCCCACTCACCTTCAGGGCATCGTGGAAAATGGGGACACCGGGGTGATACAGGCAGGAATCTGGAAAGGGAAAACAGGGCAGGAGCTTTCAGGAGCAGCAATCCTGCCCATGAGCCACCGGAGACAGCCAGCAGCTCCAGAGGCAGCTCCAGAGGCAGCTCCTGCCATTTGGGTGCCTGTGCCGGGCTGGGCACACCCCAGGAAAGCAGCACACAATAATTGCCATTATTCCCTCGGTGGCAGGCACACGAATTCACTCACCCTCGGCGTTGTGCTCGGGGTCAAACCTCTGCCCGCAGCCCTTGTTGTAGCACAGCAGGGCCATGGCTCAGGCGGGTTGGCAGCGTCCTTCAGCCCTTCCTTCCTCAGAAATGCCATCGGCCCCAGCCCTGCCGGACCCCCCTGCGCTGCCCGGGGGCCGGGCTGGCCGTGCCTGCCTTTGGAGGCGGCCGGTAACCCGAGACAGGGCTAAAGATGGACAGGGCAGCTGGGGGGGCCTCTGGTATCTGCACAGGCATTCCTGGGCTGGCCCTGAGCCCAGCACAGGGAATGGGCACTGCAGGATGGCCCCAGGCCCGGGGTGTGCAGAGATCCTGTCCCAGTGCCTCCATCCTGCCCGGCACAGCATCCTCCATCCTGCCCTGCACAGATCCTGTCCCAGTGCCTCCATCCTGCCCAGCACAGCATCCTCCATCCTGCCCTGCACAGATCCTGTCCCACTGCCTCCATCCTGCCAGCCACAGATCCTGTCCCACTGCCTCCATCCTGCTGGGCACAGGTCCTGTCCCAGTGCCTCCATCCTGCCCGGCACAGGTCCTGTCCCAGTGCCTCCATCCTGCCAGGCACAGGTCCTGTCCCAGTGCCTCCATCCTGCCAGGCACAGGTCCTGTCCCCCCTCCATCCTGCCAGGCACAGGTCCTGTCCCCCCTCCATCCTGCCAGGCACAGGTCCTGTCCCCCCTCCATCCTGCTGGGCACAGATCCTGTCCCAGTGCCTCCATCCTGCTGGGCACAGCATCGCCCCAGCGCTCAGCCCTGAGAGTGAAGGGAAGACAATTCCCAGAGTCACAGGGGAAAACTGGCTGGTACTGATCTCTCCCAGCCCCACAGGGCACAAGCACCTGCCAAACAGAGGCACCAGCAGACCAAGGCTGTGCATGTGGCCAAGACATCTCCTAATGCTGGTTTTGTGCAGCCCAGGAGCAACAGAGCGGTCAAGGGAAGGTTCTTGGCCAGTGAGAAGCAGGAGACAGTGATTACAGGGGTAATTATGATTTATGGCTTATACAGTTTTTAAATGCAGTATCTAAACAACAACTCTACCATCTATTACAAAATGTGGTATATATAGGAATGATCCCTCTCACTGAGCCACAAGCTTCAGTGAAACTCACTCACTTTCTAAACTTCACAGAGAAATCTCACTGTGGCTCAGACCAAACCTCAGATTTGGCTACAGTATTTGTCTAAAGGATTATAATATTCAGGTTTGGCTAGAAATATGCAGATTTACAGTCTTTGACCTTGCAGAATTCACAATTACAAAGCTATAAGGCAACTTTGGGGCTGCTTTAGAATTTTATCTCTATATTTGACCAGATCTTACAGTTTTTCACTACTCCTCCAAAAGTGAGTATTCCAGTATTCTGTGTGTTCCTTGCATTCTGCTGGGCATGCCCTGCAGGTGTCCCCAGGAGGGGCAGGGGTGACAAACACCACCCAGAAGCTGCCTGTGACCTTGGGAGAGCAGTTTGCATGGCTGGCCCAGACTCCAGCAGCATTTCATACCCTTTTGCAGGTCGATGTGCACCACAGTCAATCACAAACAGCTCAGCTCCCCCATCCCTGGAACACATTAATCATGCAAGCAGTCAGTGAGTTCCTCCTGCAGAACCTGCCTGCTGCTTTCATCTTATCTTAGGACAGCCCACATTGCCCGGCAGAGATTGTGCAAAGGGAGAAGGAAGGATGCACAGACAGACTCAGACCTGACTATCCTCCCTTGTCATCACATCAGGGATGAAAATTGCTCCCTGGAAGATCATTTTAACCATGGAAGAACACAAAATGCTACTTGGGTCCCCTGTACACAGAAGGGGTTTGCTCAGACCTGAGCATTCCCCCTGCTCCCCTTCTGGGACCCAAGAGTTTTCCTCTACAAACAGGAAACCTTCCTGAGATCAAAGGTTTTACTTAGTTCCTCTTAGTGTCTAAACCAAATATTTTCTTTGTGCTGCTCCTGTTTGCAGGGACAGCTCTTTCCTGGGTGCTGTCCTGACCTGCAGGAGCACACAGCACCTGGGCACCATTTCTGTTCAGAACTGGGGCTGATATAAATCCTTGGCACTATGAGTACAAAGAACAAGTCCTGCAGGCAGAAGATGCCCAGGGAGTCTGCTCAGGAGCTGAGCCCACAGGGGCTGCCATGGCTGATGCAATTCTAACCCTGTCCTACAATGTTTGTTTAACCTACTTAATCCCTCTACAAAGCCTGAAGAATTTTCTGTCATTCCAAGGGTATCTCCAGAGTTCAGAGTTAGGGTGAACTGTTGCCAGGATTCTGGAGCTTATCAGGGAGAAGACTCCAGATTATTTCTCACTGTCCTGCTGCTTTATCTGCAGCTCAGTTCTGCCACCCCCATGTCAGGGCCCAGGACATCCCTCTGGCTGTCCTGAGCAGCCAAGACCCCTGGCAGGGGTCTCAGAGACCCTGGCACAGAGCCCAGAACACCTGTGGGTTTGATTATGACCCATGGAGCAAGTTACCAGCCTTATATGAAGATCAACAAGCCGTGATAAATTAAGTAGAATGATAGTGAATTTATCACAAGGTAAAAGAGTAGATTTGGGGGTTTTTAGAATGGGGATTCAGGGGGGCAAGATGGAGGGATCTGGGTGTGTCCAGCCTTTCTCCTTCTTCTTCTTGGCCTCCATCTTCTGCTGTGATGCTGGCACTTTTGGATTGGTTTAGAGTAGAAGCTCACTGTCTAACATAGGTGATAGGTGTTGGGAAGTTATTGTAAATATTGTACAGGCTGTTTTTAGTATAAAGACATAACACTGCACTGGGGCAGGCAGAGTGCCTGGAACTGTCCTGCTGGATGGACCTCGGCAGGGCAGGAGAAGGAATTTTATAGATAAGATATAATAAACAACCTTGAGACCGAGAAATGAAGAGCCCTGACTCTTTCTTCAAGCTAGGAAAAGAGACTTTCCAACTTTTCTCAGGGTCACTCTGACCAGCTGAGACCCCGACACCCCCACCTTGAGGTGCCCCAGCCAGCAGCAACACCAGCACACAGCCAGCAGCTTCTCCTTGTGAGCTCCTGAGCAGGGGAGGACATGCATCACTGTCACACCTCTTTGTGCCTGTGTACAAACCCACACCCACCCAAAAGCTGGGAGGGGAACAGGAGAGCAGGGGGGAGCTTGTCACACCCACATGGTCCACATGGCTCCAAAGCACTGCCCCAGGTCACAACTGACACAACAGGCCCAAAGGTGGGTAAAAAAAAAAATCCTGCTGGCATCCAGAGCCTCTGCTGAGGTGAGAAAGATCACTGGGGACCCAGGGAATGGGCAGAGGCCTGTGATGGGGGGGTTTGCCATCCTGGGGGCTGAGCAGAGCTATAGAGTTTCAGATCTCCCTGTTCTTTCCACGAGCTGTCACCAGGGCTGCAGCTGTCACCAAGCCTGTGCCAGTGGGAATGTGGAGCTCAGGTTACCCTGCACACCTCAGAGGAAACACCAGCAGGCTGATGTGGCTGACACATCACAGAGATAAACAGCAGGTACCCCAGGGGCTGGGGAAACTCTGAACGCCCGAGGCAGGAATAGAGTCCCAATTAAAAATAGAGCCTGTTTGCTTTATGTACACTTAATTCCATGTACAACAGGTCAAAAAAGGAAGTAGAAAAAACTGAATAAATTATTCTCAAACCCAGCTGAAAGTGTTTGCCCTTGAACAATCAGGGTCAGTGTAAAACAGCCCTGCAAGGTCCTGGGGAGAACATGCTGGATACCTGCAGGGAAACCAACCCAGCTCACCCCTGACCCTTCAGTCGCTCAGGATGCCCTGTGGAACCAGGGGAGCAGCAAGACACTGCATTTCTAGAGCACAGAGTAATTCCTCCATACAAAAGGCTTGTTAGGTGAAGGGATATCCCTGAAAAAACATGTTACTGTTATGTATGCAGCAGGCAGGATTAATGTTTTATTTATTTGGGCAATAAAATCTTTCTCAAAAGAACACATGTTGAGCAACTCTGCCTGGCCACTCTTCAGATAGTACTGCTAAGGGATTATGTACCACCTGTCCAAGGGGTCTGCACTGCTTGTACTCAACAGTTCAGAGAATAGGTTTGAAAAAAAAACAGAAAACTACCAGAAATGGGGGTATGGGCAACCTCTCCATTCAAGACCACTGCTCTTCTGCAGCTTGGGTTATTACAGGACTAATGCTGCATCTCTTCAGTCTCATTGGAGAATTACAATCTCAACCTGGAACCAGCTACCCAGCTGATAAGGATTTTCTCCCTGTAGTTCAGCCAGTGTCGTGCTCCAGAGGTAATTCCTTGGAGCTGAGTTACTCCTTTAGGAGTTGGTTCACTGTAGTGCTCACTCTGAAGGCACATGCAATATTCCTCATCAAAAAGTGCTCTTTAGTCCTCAGTTGGAGCCAGAAGAGTTCAGTCTACTCCTAAGACTCAATTTTATATCATTATCTGGCATCCTGAATCAAAATCTGCTGGCTGAAATACCCTGAACTGGCACTGAGCGTGGGGTTTTAGCACTTCTCCTTTTGAGGGTCCTGTTGCCTTTACAGCAAGGTCCCTGTGAGCTTATTTAGAGCAGAGTAGCCAAACTGAAGTGAAGTGCCCCAAAACCATGCTGTGCCTGGCTGAGCTCCTTGCTTTCTCACTCTCTTTTTACTTACATCTGGCACTAGGTACCCAAATCACGACCAAAAGAGAGAATGATGGCTCCTTTCAGCAAGGCCACAGAAAATCACATCTTCCTTCTTCCAGCCCCCAAAGGTAGCTCCCTGGAGAAGTAGTTCAGCACATGCCATCACTTGCAGCTTTCTGTGATAAATTAGAGGCACTAATTAGAGGCACTGTGCCAGGAAAAAAAATGAAATGTTTGTCTATTGCTTTGGTATGACAGAATTATCCACATACCAGCTGGATTTTTCATTTATCTTTGATTCTTGCAAATGCACTCACTACTTAACTGCATAAAGCACAAGTTGTAACTTCTGAAGTCCACAAATGATGGGGGTTTAAAGTTAAGAGCAAAGTGGTGAAACCAAATTGCTCATCAGTCCTTGGTGTGATACAAACTGATACTGGAGAACTGCATCTTAAACCAGCTGATCAAATATGAGAGCAAAAGGCATCAGTTTATCCTCAGAAGAGTAAAAATATTTCATCAGTGTGCAATTACCAGCACTCTGGAAAGGCATGCAGAGGGAAGCATTCCCTCCTGCACAGGGCTGAGCCTCAGCACAGCAGGGCTGTGAACAGCCCAGCCTCAGGAGATGCACTCCTTGCCTGAAACAGGCAGTGCAAGCACCAACACCAAACCCAAAGGGCTTCAGCAGGGCAAGGAACTGCTCTGGAGTGAGGCAGCCTTGCCTGCTCCTGTGCCCAGCTGTAAATGCCTCTGCACTGCAGCCAGCCTGTCCCTGACATGACTCTGAAAATCTTAGTGAAGGTTTGCTTTACCATTTCCTTACTCAGTTACAGGTTTTCAGTCTCCTCCTTTAAAGCAAATTAAGAACAGTTACCTATAGGATCCATACCAGAATTTAGTTTTCTTTCATTGCTGCCACTGGATCTTTAGATATTTAGATATTTGATATCTTTATATATATAAAGATCTTTATTTATATAAAGATCTTTAGATCTTTAAATATTTGAAATCTTGTTAGATGGGCTTTGAGCAGTGCTAAATGATTTCACACACCCTTTTCTCCCAGGGAAAGGCAGTAACCAGACCCATCCTTACCTTACACTTGCTCAGGACTGTTCAGCAGCAGAGTGATGCTGAAAATGTGAGCTCTGCTGTTCCACTAGGACAGCAACTCCTCCTTGGGCTGCCCAGTAACACACAGCAACTGAGCAACTGGCAGGTGAAGGAGGTAATACAGATACCTGGATGCAACTTCATAGCTTCTTCTCCTCATATTTCACACTTCAGAATTAAACACTGCACTTACCCAACAGCCATGGCACTAGTGAATGTCTGCCAACCTCTTTCCAGACAAGCTACAAGAACTGCTCCATCTTCCACACAGCAATAGAAAAGCTAATTAGCATTCTCACTTGAGATTTTGCAACAGTGAGCTGTTCTAGCAAATAAGGCAGATGAAAAACATCACCAAACTCTTCATGCTTCACAATCAAGCTGATAACCACCATTAGATACCATATCATCTCAGCAAACCAGCTGCTGATGCTTTCAAATATGGAAAACAAATTAAGAAAAAGAAACAAAGAGCATTGGCTGCAGCCTCTCTTCCATACATCTTATCACCCCATTCCAGGTTAACTAAAACCAATTCAAAGTCAGGAGTAAACTAATTAAGGCCCCAGAGTGATTATTTCATCTTCCCCTGCATTTAAAGAGTACCTACAGGACCAAACTAAAGGTTCTTGCTGTGGCAAGATTAGTCATCTCAAAATGTTTTTATCTTCCCCATGATTTCACAATTTTTCAAGGCACTTTCTTATGCTTTCAGGCTGAAACACTTTCTCCCTCCTCCCTTTCCCACCTAAATTTATTTCTAAGCTTCTCCTTTGCAGTCTCAACTCTAGAGACCCAATGTGAGAGCATAAGCCACAGAAGGCTCCTGACCCTACAGATTCCCCCAGGTATTACCCCAGATAAAGCATTACCCTTGCCAACAGCGAGTCCTCTCCTTCCCACCCCAGCACAGGAGCTCTGGAAAGTCCCAGCCAGAGGCAACTGCAGCACAGAGCACAGACAGACTGCACTCTGCACCTGAGAAAGGAATTGAGCTCCAGGACACACTGACAAGTCTTCAACCACAGCAGACACATCCCAGGTATGTCAGCAGTTCCCGTTCCGCATTCTGACCTGCTGAAGCTGAAGGTCACATTCCAACCCACAAATAAAACTCGTTCTGTGAGAAGGAAAACTGCTACAAAATCCTCAGGGGTTGAACACTCTCTTTTACAGGGATATGCAAGAACAACTTTCACACCATAATCTGAAGTTTCATTCAATTCAATTCAAATGTAGACATTAGTACAAAACAAAAGAAGAAACAAGACACCAGATAAAAAAGGCTTAATCCATTTTAATAATGCATTCCTGTAACATTCCTCAGACAAACTCGAACTTTTTAGTGGGACAATTACAGTTTGTGTTCAAACAGTTTACACTAAATGAAAAATCTTGTAGTACTTCTACACAAAAGACAGGCAAGGTTAGGATTATACAAACATTTGTTTCAGTTAAATCTTCAGCATGAGATACAGTATCTTTATCCAATAGATTGTACTTTACTACCAGTAAAAATAAAGAGATACAACACATTATCAAAAAAATCCATCCAAACAAGAACCTCCCAGCCCTTCAGGCTGCACGACTGTCAACTACTTCAACGAAACAAATGGTCCAGGTAAAAAGAGTAACTAACAAGTTAGGAGGGAAAAAAAAAAGAAAAAGAAACAAACAAAACCTCCTCCAATTCACTACATGACGGATCATTTGGAGCTATATAAATTTACAAAATCATGGGAGCTGCAAAGTACCCAAATGCTGCCCTAGTTCTCCAGAGACCCCCCCCCAGTGCTCTTAAGCAAGGTACACTACACTAAAAAAATGCCAAGACATACTGAAATTTTATCCAATTTAGCCTCATGATTTCAGCTGCATACAGGAAACCTGGAATGGTCAAGGCATTAGGGTCCTTGCAAGATTTTACTGTTACTGAACCAGGGCAGCCTCCCAGAATTCATTTTTCACTTTGAAATTAGGAATGCACCACATGAAATTTTCCAAAACCTTTACCAGTCAGACTGCACTCCCCTTGTCCTAGAGTGGCTTTACCAAAACAGGCCCTAATTAACTATCTTTAAAACGTCCCCCCTCCCCCCCAGGTTGAACCCTGTGTGTGGCCTGCCGAGATTTCCTCCTTTGGGGCGTGTCCAGGGGATGGCTGAACCCTGCTCAGTATCTGCGGCGCTTGTTGGGGCCGAAATCCCCGCCCGGGTTTCCGCGGTTGAAGGCGGGCGGGTTCCCCCCCATGGCCCCGAGGCCTTCCATGGCTCCACCCTGGCCAAAGCGGTCTGGAGGCGGTGGTGGGGTCTGGGGACGAGCACACGTGCAGAAGATGCAGGAAGAAAAACAAGGAAGAACAAAGGGCAGTTAAAAGCAGTTTGAGTTGATTGCAATTCTACCAATATTCCACAATTCCAGCTGACCTCACTGCAAGCATTCACCCCACCAAAAACATCCCCACATCCCAAACCTTTGTAGAACAAAGCTCCTTTCCCCACACAACCTGCAGTCAGGCATACTGGGACTGTGTGCAGCAGCTGAGCCATCTGAACTCATCTTCCCTTTCCACACCTGGCTTCACCTTCCCCCTTAATTTCCCTGTGTAGTGCACATTCCCTTAACCTCAGCTGCTTTGCTGTCCCTACCACTTAGGTGGTTTTTAGACAAATAAAACTGTTTTTTATGGGAAAAAAAAAAATCTGTATCACAGCAGTCACAACAGAGCAAGCAGTCTGAGTATAGGAATGTTTGCAGGAAAACTGTTTATTAGACCAGTTCATAGAAACCACTGAAGGAAGATGAACTTTCAGGACAAACTTTACTATGACTGCTGCTGTTTCTGCTGGTGACTGAAGTCCTGACGCTGTGGGAGGGCCAATCCTCTGTGTGACAGAGATGGATAACAAATGCCACAAAAGCCAGCATCTATTGCAAAACCCTGCAGTAAAGTTCAAAACTAAATCTAATACAAAAAAAATTAAAAAGTCAAACAAATAAGCATGAACACCACTGATTCTTTGCTTTTGACCTCCTAAGCAAATTGGCTGAACTCATTCTGGCATATGAGAAGAGGAGATAACCCTTTTCTGGTTATGGAACTGGTGATGAACAGAACACTCCTGAAAGCTTGGCTTTATGCCTACAAGAATCTACTCTCAAAAACCTCTCAATTTCACAGAGTGCTTCCCACTAGGTCATTTAAAAACAACCATATATTACTCCTAAGAGCTTTCTAACAAGCATTTTAGCACTAGCTCTCTTGGAAGTAAATGAAGCCATTATTACACTTGGCTCAATCTCCTGAAAATTATCAGCTAGTACCAAGGCAAGATTAACTTAGCAGGAGTGAAGCAACAGGTCTGAGTAGATAAATAAGCCTCAACTTCAGCAGCTAGTGCTTAATACTGGAAACAATACAATCTGCATTTCAGAGGTGTGCACAAAAAGCAGATGGAGATACACTACCATTCCCATGGCTCCATCAGGGATCATAGCTCCAGGACCAGCAGCAGGAGGTGCAGGAGCTGGGACATTGGTACCACCCATAGCTCCTCTATTGTTCATGCCAATGGTACCTGGAAAAGAAAACTGAGGAATAGTCCTGGCACACACACACAGTGACTGGGGTCTGCTCATCATCCCAGAGCCACAAATCATTGCTCCATGCAGGGATAGAGTCCAGTCTATTAACCAGCTTTGCACTATCAGGTCACAATCAGTTGATCTTGCTTTACAGCATGTTGTGTTTCCTGTCACATGAATACTTCCTCTTACTAGCCTGGGAGATTACTTTGACTGAGTTTCTAAATAAGAAGCCAATAAAATGAGATCACTAAAAAAAGGGGGTAGATTTTGTAAGGAAATGAACACGCACAGGAACAAAGAAAACTCTTACCTCCCATACCCATTTGTCCCATTCGCATGTCTGGTGGCTCCCTCTGGAAAGACAGACACTCATCTCAACTGATAATCAGGCTTTTAAAAATGAAATTATACAAATTTAAAGAGTTCTGAGGATTTACTACTGAATAATGTATAGAAAAGTAATTCCCAGGGTAAATGTCAAAGAAAGGCAGGAGCAACCTTCACGTGACAATTGCTGAATGAATAGGTTTTATTTTAAATATCTCATTATAAAAGGTAGTTTTTCAAAATTATAATAAAACATCCAGCAGCAAAGCTGCACATGCAGACTTTAACAAAGACATCTTGATGGAAAGATGTGCTGAGCAGTAGTAACACATTAGACAGAATTACTTTTGCTACTCTCTCAGCACAGCTAAGAAGCTTTTCCTGTTGAAAGGAATGCAAGCTTACATAAAGACACAGTACTGGGTCACTTGCATTAAAATACCATTTAGTGAGCTCAATTTCTCTTTTATTAACCAAGCATCAGAAACACCTATCAAAGATTTTTCTCACTGCAAAATCAGGAGCACTTCAGTGAGAGCACTACTTTTTTAACAGTGGTAAGTGAAGACAACTTTCATTTCATCTGTAGTTTCAGTGCCATTATCCATCATACGAAGGCAATATTATTTGTAGGAATCAGGATATCTGCTGCACAAAGAAAATATTCCAGCTTTTGGCTCAGCCATGCTCTTGGCCCTTTGGTTTGACACACATTTACCTATTTTGCCTAGGGGCCAAGTTCACTAGTAAGCATTGAACACTTACCCCCAGCTGCATCAAAGCCATTACACCACCTGAGCAGCCCTACAGCTGCCTCCACAACAGAAACTGCCTGGGACTGGAAACAAATTGTAAGGCATTTCTCTATAGAACTAGAGATACTGTTATTAAAAGGCAGGTTACCACCAGGTTACACTACAAAAAAATACTTGACCAACTGACTTTAAAGTACAAGCATATACCATGCCTGCAGCAATGCCCTCAGTTGGGATCATTTTATTATGACTAAGAAAGACTGCAAGCTAGGGATATTGCCAGTCATATAATCATAACAGCCTTCTGCTGCAGTGCTTCAGGACAGTGTGTGTTGCTGTTAGAATAGAATTAGTCAGCACACATTTTTCTGAACAGTAAGACAGCTACAGAGGGCTCTATGTGAAGAGCAGTGGAACAGAACTGGGAGATTTACAGTTTCCAGGCTAAACTGTATTAAGATTGGAGGGAGTCAATAATTTAGGGTAGACTGCACTACTGATGTACAGTCCTCCAACCAAGCTGAAAATTCACAGAAAGCTGTGCTGTGGAAGGGAAAAATCTACAGTGAGTGTGGAGATGTAATGGAAATGTAGAGGCACTCGTACCGCATCAGCAAAATTCCCTTTGAAGCCTTCCTGCTGGCGTCTCATCATCTCCTCCTGCTGCCTTCTCATCTCCTCCTCACGGCGCCTGCGCTCCTCCTCTTGCCTGCAAACCAAGCCCAAGATGCTCAGCACAACAAACACCAACCACCTGCATCACTGGGCTGCAGTGCTGCCTCATGGATCTTCATTGGAAACTTCACACTTCAAACTTTCAGTTTTGAGAGCTCATTTGAAAAAAAAAAAACAAACCACTTGTGTGTGTGTGTGTGTGTGTGTGTGTGTCATGAGGAGCAGCTGAAGGAGGCAGAGGGGCTCAGCCTGGAGAAAAGGAGGCTCAAGGGGGACACCACCACCCTCTACAACTGCCTGACAGGAGGGTGGAGCCAGGTGGGAGTCAGTCTCTTCTCCCAGGTAACAAGTGACAGGACAAGAGGAAACTGCCTCAAGTCACACCAGGGAAAATTCAGATTTGACATCAGGAAAATTTCTTCAAAACAGTTACAAAGCATTGGCACAGGCTGCCCAGAAATTGGTGGAGTCACCATTCCTAAAAGGATTTAAAGGATGTGTAGATGTGGTGGGCTTGGCACTGACAGATTTACAGCTGAACTCATGATCTTAGAAGTGTTTTCCAACCCTATGTACACAGCAGCTCCCAAATGCATGCAGCCTACATGCAATATCATGCATCAAGCCTGACAGCTCTCAAGCCCCTTCTATTACAAATAGTCTGGTAATCTTCCTGGAGCTTCTCAAAACAACCCCAAGACAAGGAAGTGCTACAATGGAGAGAGAAATCTCTGAGACCAAGTTACCCTCAAATGAAAACAGAGATGCTGGAATGGGATTTCCCAATCTGCAGCACTGAAGCCACTAAATCACAGCAGAGATTCTGATTTTTCTATCTGCCTCATTTAAAGGAGCTTAACTGAGACACAGAAATGTGAAGAAGCACATACTAATCAATGGAAGAAACTCCTAACTCTTCCATCTTAAACCAAATGTACACTCTTTCCTATGAACAAAAAAAGCCCAAAGTACAGGCACACTTGAGGTAGTAATTAAATTGTCACAATGAACAACTAGGCACAGTGAAGAGGTGTTTTATTCTGCTCTGGATTCACAGCATTTCACAACCTGCCCCCTTACCTGAGTTCCAACTGTTTACGTTTTTGTACTTCTTGGTTATGCAATTCCTCCATTCTCCTCAGCTCCTCCTGGCGCCTCATTAAATCTGTGTAAGACAACAGTAAAAAACACAATCAGACTCATCTCCCATGCCACCTCTCATGAATTCCTGAAGTAGAACTATAATATAGAAGAGAAAAAGGTAACAGAGTCTTTACCAATACAGTAGCATCTCTCCATGTTAGGTCTAACAAGATTCAGTGCCAGGCCCTGTCCTGGGGCACACCAAGCCCTGCAGCTCCAGGCTGGGCAGAGGGGCTGGAAAGGGCCTGGTGGGAAAGGCCCTGGGGGTGCTGCTCACCAGCAGCTCAACAGGAGCCAGGTGTGCCCAGGTGGGCAAGAGGCCAAGGGCACCTGGCCTGTCCCAGCCATGGTGGGGCCAGCAGGACCAGGACAGTGACTGTCCCCTGCCTGGGCACTGCTGAGGCCACTCCTCAAATCCTGTGTCCAGCTCTGGGCTCCTCACAACAAAACAGACACTGAGGGGCTGGAGCATGTCCAGAGAAGGGAACAGAGCTGGGGAAGGGTTTGGAACACAATTCTGATGGGGAGCAGCTGAGAGAGCTGGGAAAGGGGCTCAGCCTGGAGAAAAGACTTGAGGAGACTTTATTGCTCTACAAGTACCTGAAAGGAGGTTAATGGTTGGACTTGCTGATCTTTTCCACCTAAACAATGCTACGATTCCATTTATTTGCACCACAGCTCCCCTTGAGTGGTCTCTAGCCAGTCCATTGAGCCACCCACTCCAGGACAGCACAGGGCCCTGCTCCCACCCTGGATTTACCCATCTGGCTGTACCTTGTCGCATGAGCATCACTTGGTGCTCGTGGCGAGCTGCTTCCATCTCCATCTCCAGCTTCTCTCGAGCTTCCTTGATGTTGCGATCTACTTGTTCCTGCTGCTGCTTCTCCATCTCTATCAAAGCCTTCCAACGCATGGCATATTCATACTCAAAGCTGCCAGGCTGTGCAAACCGAGGAGGCTGCTCACGCTCCCTGGCACACAATGAACAGCTAGTGAATGCTTCAGGAGAGCAAGGAGGAACCAAGCAAACTCCATTTGTGTGTCAAATGCAATAGCAGGCCCCACTTAACTGTGCCTAAGACACCAGTTTGTTTGCTCCTCAGGCATCATCTTATTCCTGCATGGAAGTTGTCCTCCTCCATAACAAGAAATGACACTGCTTTCATAAGAGATTCTGGGTAAAGAGATTTAGAAATCCCCTTGAAAGCAAGGGGGCAAGCCTTTGCTCCTGCTGCACATCTTATGGACAGATGCACTCCAGAAACAAACATTGCCCAAGTGTGCATGTTATTTTCACTCTGCACCTGTAGAACAGGACTATTCCTAATTCTACCTCCTGAAGCTCTCATCTTCCTTACTTGAAAAATTCATGAGCTCACATGGTTTGCCAGTGACAACTGCTCAGATCACAGGATTCCTACTTATACTGGGAAGTCTTCTAAGACTCTGGTCTTATACCTGGATAGCTCTACAATCTCCTAATGCCACTCATATAATTCCCCAAATTTCTATTGTGGATTCAAGTGTTTCCTACAAAGGCTTTCTGTAATACTTCCCAGGGAATCTCATGCCATCTGTGTTGTATCAAATTGACCTAATTTTTTATTCCAACAACTGAAATGGACTTATAGAAAATATGCAAAGGCAGCCAGTCTTATTCAGTAGTGTGGATTCAAAATCACTGTTTTCTTTCAGCCAATCATGGCAAGAGAAGAGTGAATGCAATTCTCCTTCTAAAGTCAGGTCACATTTATGGAAAAAAAAGGAGGACCTGATGAGCCACCCTTCTAAGACAGACACTGGCCCACAGGCACTCTCCTGCTGCATGCCAGGCACATACTTGTGATACTGCTGGTTTTTGATGACTAGTTTCTCTGGTAGACCCTCCTCATCATCATACTGATCCATGGGCTCCACAGTGACAGGGCGAGGGAATCTGTAAAGATAAAATGAGGTGCTTTGACAAAAAATCAAGAACAAGCTTGCAGTTGTGGAAAGCACAACTTATACTGCTTTTAGCACTGCTCAAAGAAACTCAGGGCAGCTGGGGATCTCAACCAAAGTGAAACCAGGAATCACTTTGAACTTTATTTTTCTAGAATAGAAGTATAACTGTAAATCAAAATCCTTGTTTAATCCAAACCAAAATTGTACTGGAAGAATAGTATTTGCAGTTACTTGTAAGTTACAGCTTAATTGGAATCCTGACACACTCCAGTAAGATCTACTCAGCATGAAGTCTTGTCTCTAGAGTGGCACAAGCCATCTGTGCCTTTTTATGGCTATCTAAAGCAAAGAGTCACCACACACTCCTCACTGGAGGCTGCAGGCTGTACCATCCAGTCATCCTGTGCTGGTGAGGCCACCATGTGCTACTGTTGCTTGGCAACATTGCTCTAGGAAAGCCCACTGGGCCCTTGTCTGAATTTCCACCCCCCAGGGAATGCACTGGTGCACTTCAGAGCAGACACTGCAGATGTGTGCTCCTCTCTCCCTGGCTTCTGCATGCAGAACAAAGTATTGACCTGGTCTCTGAATCAGCTCTCCAGCACAGCACTGACACTGCTCATCCTCAGCACAAAGCAGCACCCCAGCTTCCCATGAGCTCTCAGTCCCATGTGCCAGGGCTGGGGAAATGAAGACAGATGATCCTGTTGTGCCAAGTTGGCAATGGGTACCCAGGCTCCAGCAGGAAGGCAGGATATGGAGGGCTAAAATCCATTTCCTCAGCTCAAGATCCATAATACAGCTTTGCACTTTGATGTGACATATTCCATTATTAATAATCTTATTTTCTAATATGAACAGATTTCAAACAGTTTATCTAGATTTCCTGTCTTGAACTAGGACAAACCAGAACAAGTTTAATCAAAACCAAACCATAACTAGAAAAGAATAACAGACTTATTTGTAGTCTTAGATACCAAAACCCAATGTACTGATAGCTATAAAGAGACTGAATGTTAACCTTAGCTATGCATTGATAGTGATTAGGTTTAAAAATCACTTTTAAAAGTCTGTTTTCATTGTTCTTTCAGGTATAGACTTCTGAACCAGCAAAAGCTCCCTAACAATAATCCTCCTGGTAGAGCACTACTCACTATGCTGGTTATCCTTAAGAAGCATCAGGGAGAAAAATAGCTATTAAAAAAGAAATAAAACCTGCTTTTTGAAACTGAATGTGCTTGTGTATAGCTGTGCCACTGCAGAGCCACAGGAAGTGAGAAGCACAAAACTTTTAAAAATTGCTTCAAAAATGAGCAATATATTGAGCTCAATTTCAGAAAGCGTTCTAGTCACAAATTCTAGGAGCATAATACAAGAGAGTAATTTTTTTCTAAGAGATAAGAAATGGCTCCCTCTTAACAGAGCAACAAGATGCTTTGTGGAATGCAACTGGAATTGGTCATTTGCTTGAGCTACTTCATATAATTATGAGAACATGATTTTCTCCCTTATTACATTCAAGTACAGGGAAAGCAGTTTATAATGGTGAAAACTCCACACAATGCAATCTATGTGAGCAGCCTCTCCAACAGATCCCATGCCCACAGTGGCATTCCACCCTGTGGAGAAGACTTTCCCCTTTAGTGACCCAGAGTGTACAATTAAAACACTTGCACTTTGTTTCCAAACAAGTTATATGGATGGTCTCTGAAACAGGCTCTGTTCTTAAAGGCTGCTTTAATTGCCCTAAGGTTGTTTTATGGAGAAAAGCTTTATTGGGAAGTTTTATGCACTTACCCCACCTAGCAGCTTCCCAGAAGAAAGCTTTCAGACCTGAGCTTCAGCACAGACTGTCTCTTGTTGGAACAAAGCTAAATAAAGTTCCCCCCAGGCCAATCCCCCACCACCTCATGCCCCACCTGTCCCACTGAGGTGTCAGAACCAGGGTGCACCAGCCATGCAGAGCACCTGTGCCAGGCACACTTACGTAGTCAGCAGGAAAGACCCATCACTACATCTATCCAGCGCCTTCCTAGCAGCAGGCTTCCCTGAGAACTCCACAATGCCTTTCCCAGAGGATCGTCCTCTGTCATCCACAATAACCACAGCCCTTTCCACCTGGCCAAACACTGAGAAGGCTTCCTCCAGGAGCTCGTTGGACACAAACTGAGGCAGGTTCCTGACTGTCAGCGAGGCGCTGTGGCAGGCAAAGCGCACGCGGAGCTGCTTCCCACGCAGAGGCATGTTGTCCAGCTCCACCTTGGCAATCTCTGCCAGGGTGCGAGTTTCCTGCAGATAAAACAGCCTGCATTAAAGCTCCCACAAAGGCACGGGACTAAACACAAACTTATTTCTCCACAGCAAGTACTTCTGAGAGAAATAAATGATTCTCGTGCTAAAAAGCACAGCTATTCCTTATCGTGAATGACTGAACAGCCAGGGTTTGGGGGTGGGGAGGGTGAGAAATATATAACAAATATCTAAGTTTAGTCCAACAGCTAGTATGAACTAAGCAAACAGTGACATTCTCATTATGACACATAATTATATTAAGGCTACAAAGCACCTTAAAAACAAAAAAACAAAAAAACAAAAAAACCCCAAATTTTAAAGAAACAACCAAGATTCATCTATGAACCAAGTCTGATAAGGAAATGCTGACAGTATGACAATCTGTGAAAGACCTTCTATGCCACTTTCACACCTTTCCACTCACTTAAGTAACTACTAAGCCCCTGCACTACATAAAAGTGGCCCAGATATGGCTGTGGGAACCTCATCCACTCCCCTCAAGGCTTTCACAAAGGTGGTGCATGAGCCACAGAAATCTAAGAACCACTCTATGGTGGTAGCTACTTCCCTTTCAGACACACTTCAACGTGATCATCTAGAGATCCCCTAGCCCAAGAGCATTAATCATGCCAGAAATGCTGCATGACAAACTATGCCCATAGGAATTCCATATTCCAGAAATAGAAAAGTTCACTTTGTCTATAATAGCATCACATTCATGTGAGTTTTTTTCTGCTTTCTACCAGCTGATTTCAGAATAAATTTATCAGATCTCTCATAACTCCTGCCACAAGCTGCCTAAATTCACATCTCTCTTAAAAGCAAGCTCTAGACCAACCACTTGGAAGCTAATCCCATATTCCAGGTTACTGAGATCATCAGCAGGTGTAATCAGCAAGACATCAGACCATCTACAGCTTTCAATTAGCAACAGTGCTCCATTGAGAGCCATCACCACAAAACTCCCCAAAGTGCAAAGTCACTCACCAGCCTGATAAAACCAAAGCCTTTGTCCTTGTGTATGAAGACTTCCCCTGCCTTGCCATACTTCTCAAACAACTTTCTCATCTCTTCCTCTGTAATATCAGGGGGCAGATTCCCCACAAAGAGGCGGCTCCTTTGGGTGAAGGTCTTTTCCCCGGGTTTCCGGAAATTCTTCAGGTCAATGGTCAGGCCTTCATCTGAGGGGAATAAGGTACACAGCTGCTCTACAGTTGGGGGGATAAATTTTATTAGGTTTCATCACAGTGACCACAGAGACACAGGATAATACAGGTAACACACTCATTCATTTTGGTCTTAAACCTCTCCAGCCATCTCTCCAGCAAAAAAGGGAGTTTGATGTTTTATTTCAGACTGGTCCCATAGCTTTTTTAAAGAAAACTGAACCTCAGTGCTCATTAACACCAGTGAATTGGAGGAAACAAACACACTGCAGCTTGAAATAACATCAAATATTTCACTCCAACTTTTTGAGACCTGGTCAAGGTAACTGGCCCACAAAAAAAACAACCGCAGTCACAACACAGGATTTTGCTATTACAACACAAATAATTACAGAAAAGCCACAGTTTAGCCAGAAAACAGATTTTTACTCAAAAACACACAAAACCAACTCCAGATATCTAGAAAAATATGAAAATAAGAGGAAATTTTGTTCAGACAGTTAACATTTAAGATAGCTGTCATTCTGTGAGATGGGTTCCAGAGTATGGGTTTCCAAGCTGAAGAGAAGGCTGGAATAGTTAAAACAGTGGGGGAAAACACCAACCCAAAATTTAAAAAAAACCCTGCCATATAAATGAGCCCTCAGAAAAATTACAAGATTAATTACAAGAAAAAAATCCCTATTCAGTAAGTTCTGCTAGAAGGGATTTTTAAAGTTGGAAAAGACCTCTGAGATCAAGTCCAAGGTTAAAATATTTTCTGAGCTGTCCAACAGAAATAAACACAAACAGTAACATTCTCAAATCCCCACAGGCATATACAATCTTTAACCCTTAATTCAGCAAGAGTCCAGCATGAGCCTGAAAGCTCTGTTTGTGCCAGACACAGGGGTGGATTTAGCATCACTTTATCACCCTGTGCCCCATTTTCTTAAACACACATGGAACTTAACCACACAGGACTACAGGGCACAGAAAGCAACTCCTTTGCTTTGCAGAGGAGGACACAAGTCATGGTCACACATATGAAATAAACTGTGAACATCAATGGCTTGACTGCAGTTACAAAACAGGGCAATAAATGAGAAAGATTGTCCATGAAAAGACAATGCAAGGACAATTCTTTGATAGGAGTAAGCACGTCTCCATGGCCAACACTAAATAACCAGACAGAGTGTGCCCAGAGAAGAGCAGTAGGAGTAAGTTATCTACTTCACACAGCAAAGGTGCAGGAGTGAAATGTTTTGCCTTGTTCACAGCATGAGTGTTTGGGGATGAATCTGAAGGGCTGTGGATACAACACGAGGTACTTGCACAGAGTTACACTCAGGGGTACACAGAGTACCTCTGTTCTGCCTCAGGAGATCCATGCAAAGGAGTGAGACTCACTCACTCACTCCAAGCTGATTCCCCAGGGAATTCCCCAGTACAGCTGCACTGTTACTGTTTTCAACCCGACTGGAACCGGCTGCTCTGCCACTCTGCTCTGTTATTGTCTGGGAACTGATAAAGAGCCTGTTCAACTCTGCCACTTAACAAAAACATGCCGGATTTTTACCAGCCCGGTATCCTTGACACAGAAAAACCCCACTATGAGGAATCACACAAAGCACACAGGTGACTTCCACACATTTTTGTTTTGAACAGCCAAAGTGTCCAAACTTAAAAAAAAAAATCCACATCTAATAAAACTAAAGCACTCTTTCCCTCCCCAAAAATGCTAACGGAGATGTCTCGCCACTTCTAAACCATCAGGTTAGATGGGTTCAGGCCCCTGAAGCCATTAACGCGTTCTGTCCCCGCTCCGGAGCACACTCCACACTGACCAGGAAAACCCGGACACCCGCTGGAGCAGAACGGCTTCGGCAATGTCCACTGGCATTAAATACTGAGTAAAGCTGGGCATCTCCCGGTTCCTCGTTATAAACAAAGAAAAATCAGTCTGAAGAGGCGCCTGCAGATCGCTGCAACAACGTTCTCACTACAACATAATCTTCACCGATTCTTACTTCTGTATAATCTAGTAACTGCTCTAGCAATCAAGCTTCTTAACTTTCTAACTTCCTAAGAAAACCTGTATTGAGAAGCCATCTGTTATGCCCGGGGAAAAAAACAGGAACCAGACAATGAAAGACAGAGCTCGTTATATTCGCGACGCTTACAGACACACTGTCAAGAACGCACTGACTTTCTAACTGTAAGCGATCTTTCCCTGGGATTTGCGGACAAAGACAGAACCTCTATATCGCTTTCCCTGGTTTTGGGAACGCAAGAAACTTACGAACACAAGAAACTTCCCAACAAACGCCACAGGACTCCCGCGCACCCACGAGCGGACTTAAAACCAAAAGAAAACGCACAAATACAACCCAGGCGCAATTAAAACCGCAGCCTCCAACAACGGGAATAAACTGATTTAGCAGGAGATGCTGCAGCCTGCTTGAGAACCTAAGGATTTATTATTTAAACTTAGAAAACCGGGTTCCTTTTGTTCCTGCCGAGACCTGTTGCACGCCCGAGGGCCGCAGCTAACCCGAGGTTTCCCGCTGCACCGAAGCGGTCGCTCAGCGCCTACCCAGAGCGGGGCCGGGCGGGCCCCCGCGGCGGGCCCGGGACTCACTCTGGCTGTTGGCCTGCTGCCCGTTCGCGGGGATGGACGGCGGCGGGTGCTGCTGGTGCTGCTTGCGCGGAGCGTGGTTCTGCTTCTCCATGTTGAAGCCCTTGTTGCCCTGCATCTTCCCCACCTAAAAGCAACACGCGCACGGTCGGGAGGCGGCCCGGAGCTCGGTCCCGGCTGGCTCCCGCCGGCCCCGCGTGCAGGGGCGGGGCGGGCCGCGCAGGCCGCGCCGGGCCCCGGCGGCGACGGAGCGGGGCCGAGCCGCGACCCTACCGCCCCCGCGAGCTCACCTGGCGGCAACACCGGACAGGGACACGGACACCGGGACGGGCACCGGCCCCGGACACGGACACCGGGACGGACACGGGCACCGGGACCGCGGCGGCCCTGAGCGGAGAGCGCGCGGCCGGAACTCGCGCAGCCTAACACGGCGCCCCTCTCCCTGAGCTCCTATTGGCCACCTGGCGACCGCCGCCGCGCCGCTAACTGGCCAAGCCCGCCGTCACTCACAGCGGCCGCCGTAGTGGGGCGGGACCAGCTGGCCGTGCGCGGACCCCATTGGTCAAGGGAGCGGCAGCGCGCGCTGCCAATCACGGCGGCGGGCATCAAGCTTGGGTGAGAGGCGAGCGGGGGACAAAGGGAGCGCCGCGAGCCGCCCCGCGCGCGGCGCGCAGGCGCGGTGCGGGCGCGCGGGGGCCGCGCGCTTTTAAAGGGCCAGCGGCGGCGCCGAGCGCGTGCCGCCCCGCCGCGCCCCCCGACGGCTCCGGGGCGGGTCCGGCCTTGGCTTCCCCACCCCGGCCAGTGAGCACCGGAGCCCGGCAGCGCCGGGGGGCCGGCCTGTGCCGATCCGGTCTCCTCTAGGTGTTCTCCATCCCCGTGCCCGCTCCTTGCCGCCTTCAGCCGCGGGCTCCCCCTCGTCGCCCGGAGCCCGTTCCCGTCGCTGTGCGGAGGAAGGCGGCTCCTGCCCCTGGGAGCGCACCGGGCGCTCTGGGAGCGCGGTCGTGTCGTGCCTCGGGCGGGTTTCACTTCACCGCCTTGCCATAAACCCCGCCGCTCCCGCCGCCTCACCGGCGCAGGTGCCGCGCGCCCGCGGCCAGCCCGCTCCCGGGCACGGGACCCCGGGCGGCTCACAGCCCTTGCGGAGCGCCCGCGGCTTTCCCGCAGCTCCGCCGCCCGCTCCCGGTGTGCCCCCGGCTCCCAGCCCACGCTCAGCCCCGGCACCCCCGTGTGCCCGCAGGCCGGGAAACCGCAGGCTCCCGGGGGCGGGAGCGATGGGAGAGCCCCCCGGTGGAGCGGGGCGGCCGAGAGCTGGATCCTGCCCCGCTGAGCCGGAGGGGGCTCGGGTCCCGCCGGCGGGGGACCCCGGGGGAGGGTGGGACAAGCCCAGTGGGGCGGAGCAGCGCGGGGGGCACGGATGGAGGCAGGCGGGAAGGGGGAGCCGCGGGCGGCGAGGCCAGGTGGGCGCTGTCATGGCTGGGGAAAGGCACGCCGGGCTCTGCGGGCGGTGCGGGAGCGCAGCACGGGCACGGGAGGGGGATCCCGGGCGAGGCGGTGCCGGGAATGGGGGGCGCCGGCCCGGGCGGTCCCTCCCGGGGGCGGTGCCGCGTCCCGGGCCCCCGCGGAAGCCCCGCCCGGCCGCGCTGTCACTCACCGCCCCGGGGAGACGCTCCAGCTTCGGGGAGGCGGTGGCGGCGCCCGGGCTCGGCCGGGTGGGTCCCCCCGCGTGCAGGTAGAGGCCGTGGCGGTGCGGCCGGACCGGACCCCCCGGGACGACAGCGGGGCTGGGGCCGGGAGAGGCGGCAGCGAGAGGGTTAAGGGGGGGGGCGGGGAGCGGGGTGGCGAGCCCATTCCGTGCGATCCGCTCCGCGCTTTGCGGGCGGCCGCGTGGGCACCGGCGGGAACCGGGGCGCCCCGTTCTGGCCCGCCCCTCCCATCGTGCTCCCCCCCCCGCACCCCGCCGTGCCCCGCCAAACCGCGGCCGTCGCCCACGCCCGGCTCCGTGCCGCCCGCCCGCCGGGACCCGCTCCGCCAGGTGGATCCGCCCCAGGTTTTCCAGCCGCCCGTGGCGATCCGGGCTGTCGCGCCGATCCCGAGCTCGGGGCTCCGCTCCGCGTTTCCGCGGCAGCCGCTCGTGAGCGAGTCTCGCGAGCCTAGGCCCCACCGCGGCCTATGAGAGCGCGTCCCTCGCTCCGCGCAGCCAATAGGGCGCCGCCGCCGCCCCCCCGTCGGCTGGCAGCGCGTTGAGGGCTCCGAGCGGCGCCTCCATTTAAAGGGGCCGCGACCCGAATCCGGGTTCTGGGTAGAGCGGACGGCGCAGCACCGGGAGAGCCAGGTACGAGCGGTGGCGGCCGCGGGCGTGCCCCGGCGGTGTCTCGGGAGGTGCGGATGGGGCCACGGGCCGGTCTTGGGGCCCCGCGAAGAGGAGGCGGGGCGGGCGCGTGCGGCGCGGGTACCAGGGTGGGGGGGTTGGGTGAGCCCCCCGGGGAGGGGGGGGGGTGCGCGCGCCTTGCGGGAGGGGGCGTGGCCGGAGCCCCTCGAGGGGGCGTGGCCGGTGCCGCTCGCCCCCTCCCCGGGGCGGCCGCTTGGGGGCGCCCTGCGGCGGGTCCCGGAGGGGGGGGCGCTGTGCGACCCTCGCCCCTTATGGGGGATCTGGGCTGTGGGCTCCCTCGCGATGGATGGGGAGCCCCAGCCTGACCCCCACCCCTTGCAGCTCCAGTCCAATGCGAATTGCTCTGCAGTGCGGGGGAGGCGGTGGTCTCTGCACCCCTCCCGGTATTGCTGGGGAATGCACTTGCCTGGCCCCCATCCCCGCCTCGGTTCCATGGAGACCCCCCGTGGGTCCTCGCTCTGGAGAGGGGTGGTCTCTGGAGTCCCCCGGAATGGATGGGGAGCCCCCATGTGAGCCCCATCCCCGACCTGGTGCAGAGTTCACCCCGTGCCCCCTGCAGTGGGGGGTCGTGCGACCCTTTTGCCTTTTGAGGAGGGGTCTGGGCCCTGGGTGCCCTCGCTGTGGCTGGGGAACCCCCCCAGCCTGACCCATGATTCCCAGCCCGCTTCCATGGAGACCCCAGCGAGATCCCTGCCCTGTTGTGGGAGGCGGTCTCTGGGTCCCCCTGCGGTGGATGGGGAGCCCCAGCCTGGCCCATCCCCGGTGTGGGCTGGCATGGGGAGGTGTGGGGGGCAGCTCTCATGGGGGACAGGGCTGGCTGTGCCCCCCAGCCTGGGCCCAGGGTTCATGGCTCCCGCAGGCCCTGAGCGCTCAGCCCAGCGGGGCCTGTCCTTGCTGAGGGGCTGTGCTGAGCAGGGACAGCAAACAGCCCTGGCAGCTCTGCCCTGGCGCTCGGCTCTCCCCGTGTCCCCAGGGGCTCTGCCTTTATGGTGCTGTCACCACACGCAGGAACAAAGTCTGTGGGGTTCACAGCTGCTGCTCTGTGAACTGGATAACCTCTCTGACAGCCTTCCCTGTGTGTGGGGGAGTCTGCAGCCTCCTCAAGGCCTGGAGGGGCTGTGTGTCCCTGGGCACCCTGTGCTGCTCTCGAGGATCTGGCCCCAGGGGCTGGAGCTGCCCTGGGCTCTGCTGTAGCCTCCCCATGTGGGCAGGGTGGCTGTGGGCAGCCAGGTGCCCTGGGGAGCATCAAGCACCTCCTGTGTGGTTGGCAGAGGTGGAGGCAGGCCTGGCAAGGCAGGGAGCTGGCTGTGCTGTGTGCCCAGCACGGGAAAAGGCCCTGGCATCAGAAACGCTGTGTGGGCAGAGGCAGTGCTGGACGTGTCAGGTGATGGTGGGGGGTAGGATTTTCAACTGAGTGCTGAGGGATGGTTCCTGGAGTCTCTTTTGATGAGCATGAGAGCTGCTTCATTTGTGCTCTCCTCTGCTCCTGCTGTGCTTCCAGGTATGGCTTTTGTTCTAGGCTGTAGCTTCTGTCCTTTTCATTGCAGCTGCAATCCCCAAGAAAACTTTTAATCTGCATTTTCTCACCTAACCCTGCCTAGACTGGGATCAAAGCTGGTGATAAGAGCATAGCCCTGTTGTTATTGTGAGCTCAACCTTATGAAAGGAATATCCACAGCCTACAGAGCTGTAATGACTAACCTGAGCCTCACAGCTCCATAGTGCATATTTGCACAACCTCTTTTTCTCTCTGCACCTGCTCACATCCCTCTCCCTGTGAGTGCCCTTGCTTTGGAGGATGACAGTGAGTAACACCAGATTTTCCCACATCTCTGGCAGCCAGAGGAAGGGCCCAGGCTGAGCCCATGGCCTCACTTTGGGGGCAAAGCCCCTTGTATGGTATCTCTGTGGATGTCTGTGATCAGTGATGCGGGGAGGCACAACTGTGATGGACACAGATGTGCTGGCAGAAGCCTTGCTGCAGAAGGGTTGTGGTCAAAGCCATGGAATAGGCTACAGCTGTGACAATGCATTTGTTACTTTAGCAAAGGCAATGCTAAGGGTTTGACTGAATTTTAGTCTCAGCAGTGTTTTATTAACTTCCCTCTCTGCTGATGGTACAGGTCAGGGAATGGCAGTGTCTGAGAGCATCCTCACCAGCCCTGCTGGCCATGGGCTCTGGTGCTGTCTCCTCTCCCCTTGCTGTGAGCCTGCTCTGCTGGCCCAGCGCTGGGCAGCCCAAGGGGTGAGTGTTGGTCTCTAGATGGGCTGAGATATTGCTCTGCTCAGCACAGCCTTACCAGGGCCACTCTGAAGAGCTGCGTGGGAGCTGAGGCCTCCCAGCACTGAGGTCCCTTTCCAGCACCTTGCAGAGGGATCTGGGACTGTCAGTGAGGCAGAGGAGACAGCTCTCACTGTGTTTCCAGTATTTTGGCTATGCAGGGCTCTTAAGGAAAATTTCATGTTTTGCTTTCAAAGATACATCGTCTCAGAAACTCTACCCTTTTGTTTTCTCTCTTTTCCCTGGGCAGTAAGGTTTTTTTCAGAGAACTACAGACAGACTTGGGTTGTAAGGGGTCTCTAGAAGTGTCTGGTCCTTCTGATCTGCTCAAAACAAAGCTGACTTGAGGCCTTGTTGTTCAGGGCTTTGTCCAGTTGTGTTTTGAGGGCCTCCAGGCAGTGTGTGGCCTGTCCCAGGCTGCAGCACTCCTCTGGAGAGTCACCTGCTGCCCCTGCAGCTGTCCTCTCCAGCTGCTTGTGGGATGTGCCAGAACACTTTGTCAGGTGCTCTGATGCCTTCCTGCAGCATTTGGGCAACAGGTACACAGACCTGATGACCATCTAGTTTTTACCATTTCCAGGTCTCCTGTTTTTTTTTTTAATAATTGTCTTGATACCCTTAAGGCATTTTGGACACACTGCTCAAGCATGCTGTACCTCCAAGCCTTTTTTGTTGTGCTTCTGATAGTACTTCCAAGGCTTTTTTACCCACTCACCCCCTTCCCCTGCATTTAACACTATTTTGGCTGTACAAACACCAGGAGAATTTTCTCTTGGACTTGATGGCTGAGTGGAGTTGGTTCTTGAAGCTGAGTTGCTCTCCAGATAGCATTGCTGCTAAGAGTGTACTTGGACTTGTTACTCTTTTCTCTGTTGCAAAGCCTTGACACTCAGTGCTTTGGGAGATCCTGGTCTTAGGAGGTGTGAGGGGATCCAAGGCATTTCAAACTGCTGCCAGGATGGCATTCTGGATGGATGAGGATGCTCCTGTTGCCTGTCCTAGCATTTACTGCTATGGTTAGCATTAGATAATGCTGAGATTGAGGAATGTTGTCAGTTATATTTGAAATGTTGCAGGGAGTCTCCTGGTAAATCTAATTCCAGGCAATTCTGTGAGATTTCTGAAATTTGTCCTTCTTGCACTTTATTGAAACTGAAGTTTCTGGAATGCAAACTGAAAATCCAGTTTGGTCATTCCTGCCATTGAGGAATTTACAGGAGACTCGTGGCTGTGTGTTGCAGCACCAGCTGGAGGATTTTCTGGGTTCAGGGTGGCTGTGATACTTCATTTGAGGCCTGCAGCCCTGAGCTGAGGCTCCTGCTGTAAGAAAATCTAGTGGTGATCTGCTTTCCTGGCTTTGGGAGTATAAAAAAACAATTGCTGGAGTCTCAGTGCTGCTGGTGAAATTCTGGAAAGGCCCTTTTTCCCCTGTGTGCCAGTTACTGTTGTGTGGAGAGTCCCAGTCACACTGGAGACTGGCCTGGAGGGGATGTGGTGAAAGCTGCTGCACTTTGCACTGATTGGGAGCCAATCATACATTTGGAGGTGGGACAGTGTTTGCCAAACCCTGCCTGCAAAGCACAAGGACTTGACCAGTGGCATCTGCAGGAGCTGTGGCTGACTTGGAGTGAGTCACTGCATGTAAAACCTCCAAGTCCCAGAGGGTTTACAGATCCCATGGTCAGTTGTTTAATCATGTGTTTATGGGCTTTGATTTGCAGCGTTTTGCATCCTTGAGTGCATCTCTCTGTATCTCCACGGAGTTGTCTGCTGTAGATCTTCTTACTTTGGGATTTTTTGAGATGGATCACATCTCCCTGTTTCTTTTCAGGGAACAAAATAGGTTTAGCACTGAAGGGTGTTCTTTAAACCATGGCTGATTAATAAAGCACTGGGATTCTTGTGTTACTGTGTCAGATTTTTTTTAAATTTGAAATATCTCAACTCTTCCAATAACTGTTAACAATTGTAGACAGTAGTCAAGAATGAGACAGTGATGGTCTAAGAGGGCACAGTGTGCAAGTAGCACTGTACTGAATGTCACCAAGGGGGCTTTGTGCATTTGAGTTTGCAGCTCAGAGAGCTGCCTCTCCACAAACACAAGTAAGTAACAAAAAACTTTCTGCTCCTTTCTGGAGAATTTTGACTGGACTGGAACATGGTCCACAGTAGTGTGCTTAATTAACTGGTGATTCTTTCTAAATTCATTTGGGTTGAAGTGAGTTAGCCAATATGTAATAAAGGTTTGCAGTGCTTGAATCTAGAATGCTGTCAGCTGTCCAGATAAACTCAGATAAGTCACAGCAGTGAAGTTGGCTTCTGCTGTACTCACCACTCAAAGTATAATATTGTTGATGAAGATATGTTGACTAAAACCATGCTGGTAGGACATGATATTACTTTCTTAATGTTTTATTCATTGAACTGTGTATTGACACTATTTTTGTTGAGAAATACTAGGTGGAGTGTTACTGTTGGTTCAAAAATTTGGCACAAAAAAATAGAAGCTTCTTCCAGAGATCTGCTTAGGTCTTACAGACCTTGTAGATGGGAAGTGACTGAAATGTTCATTTAAGTGTCTTTTGTAGTTAGTAGTTAATTATTTTCATATTTCAAATTATCTCTAATAGTGAAAAAGATAATCCTTCAGCCTTCAAAAGTATTGAAAATCTGAATACACATCCATGAACAAAAGTCCAGGACAGATACCCAGGCAGTTCCTGTTCCTTTGCTAGAGGACAGCAGTAACTGTATGGCTATGGGATTTTTTGTGGGCTGTAAAGACTTCTGAGATGTTCTCTTCATCAGGAGGGAGTAACAACAGCATTTTTTTTTGCTGTCTGTTTTTAATTAAATGTTTGATGGTAGATCCTCATTTCTGTAGGTAGGCCACATATTCCCCTGCTAATGGTTACCTGAGTTATAGCACCACTGATATCTTTAATAACCTGAATAAAGTCCCAGGTAGTCACTGGGATATACTTAAGTGCCCTGGCAGAGATGTTGCACTTTGAGCTTCCAGACCTGAGAGAAGATCCCAAGTGCCCGTCTTTGGCAGGTCTGGTGGTCACAGGTACTGGGTTTGGCCACCAGTGTTGTGTTCTGTGCCAGTCCTGCCCTCCTGGGGAGGACCCCCAGCTGTCCCATCACTCCTTTGGAAATGCTTAGTGCTGCCTGAGAAGCATTCTGCTGCAGGCTGCTGTGCAGGGGACTTTGCTCCTTCAACTTCCCAAGAATATATCTCTTACTGAATACTCCAGGGAGTAATACTTACTCCTAAGTGAGGAGTTCCCAAATTGAGCAGTTCTATGTGCTGCTAGGTGCAGGATTTCAGCACACTGCCTCCTCTTGGTTTGTTGCACTGTACTCTCCTTGCTGCCCGTTATGTGGCTGGAAAAGAATACGATTTTGAGCAAACCAGTGACCAAACCCCAGTGACTGAGCTGTGCATTAGCTGGTCCTGGAATAAGAGAGGTGATGACTTGTGGTGGATCATTTCAGCACCTGCCAGAAACAATAAGCTATTCTGTTTCTGTTGTGGAAAGTGAGAAAAGACTTTCCCAGAGATAAAGAGCACGCTCTGTTTGCAGCTTAACTCACTGTGAAGCTCAACAGAAGGCCCAGACAAATCTGTCTGCCTGGGGCACACAGAAGTAGAGCTTCTTACCTTGCTGCAGCAGAGCAGCTCTAATTTCTTCAGGTTGAGTTTGATTTCAGAGCAACCCACAGAACTGGAAAATACCATTCTTTCCTATTTTGAGAGCCTCCTTCCTCATTCTTATCAGCTGGTAGTTGAAAGCCACTATAAAGAATTCATTGTCAGGGACATTCTGTGCTTTCCCACTCACACTGTTTGTCAGCATCACCTTGGGTCCAGCCTCAACTCTTAACTCCATCAGCTTTTCCAGATTCTTTTAAATATATCAAGAGTTGGAATTCATCTGCCCTGTATCACCTCAGAGCTCTGCTGCACCAGGTTGAAAATAAACAAAAGGAAAATACTTCTAAAACCTGAATGTTAAACTGCAGTACTTAAAACCCACTGGAATTTTAGGAAGTCCAAAGTGTAAATTGGTTCAAAGGGGGATTAGGCAGATTCACAGAGGATTTGCCCAGTACAGATCTTAACAGGGACATTGTCAGTGCAGCTCAAGCCAAGTGAGATTCTTCAGCAGCTGAGTCCTTGACTGGGGGATGTGCTGAAGAGGAACATCCTGTTAGTTGTGTTTCTTACACTCTCTCCCCAGGTATTCACATTCCTGGTGTGAATAGGAACAGGATATTCAAGCACATGGCCCTTTCATTGGCCTGACTGCAGCAGTCCTTAGCTTTGCACATCCTAAGAGATTTTGGTTCCCTCTCCAGAATGTGTGAGTTGTTCTGCTGGGAGGATTCAGACAGAGCTGATGAGAGGGGACAGGGCCTGGAGCTGAGGGTTGTGCTTCCAAACAGAGCATGTGGGTGAGTCAGTGCTCTTACTGCAGCCTTGCCTCTGCAGAGAGGTCTGTTCCAGCCACATCCTGATACTTTGGAGCTGCCTTAATCTGCAGAATGCTTCTTCTCTTTCAGACTTTTCTGTTGGTCTAGCACATTGCCATTAAGCAGAGTTTTGTCTTGCATTGTATCACCCAAAGTTTGAAAGCAGGGTTAAGGTGTACACTGTTAACCCAGATGCCTTTGGTCCACTTGTAACATGAGTTACAGGACAAGTTTGTGGATTGTTGCTTGCATTATGCTCTGGGAGGGAATGCCCAGATGGATTTCTTATGCTCCAAATGTTTCCAGGGTCTGTTTCTACCAAGCAAAGACTAGGCAGCTGAAAGTGGGAGTTACTTTAGGACCTTAGTGGTTCATTGCAAACTTGTGCAAAGTGGCTGAGGTCATTCTGAGGGGTTTGTTAGCTCTGTTAAGTATACCTATAAATAAATTTACCTTCTTCATCAGGATGCCTTGAGGTTTTTTTTTACTGATAACTGTTGGTTCTGCTGTCTGTCTGTGAAACTGGGTGGGGGATATCTTTGAGCAGGAGACATTGCTCATATTCTGAACAGCATCTTGTTTATCATCTTGGAAGGATTCTCATCTTCAAACCCTTAGGACCTTTCTTTCAGATATCTTTGTTTCTATTTCACTTTTTTCTTATTTCTGTCAGCCAACCTAAAACATGTATTAGATCCTGCATTGCTCTGGAATTGGCTTATTCTAAAAGTTCTGTCTCGTAACTAAAAGTGAACAGAAACACCAAAATCTTTGGGGGTGAAACTTGCTGTGCATTTCTAAAGATTACATTTGCTTTAGTTTCTGATTGGGATTGTAGGAACAGTGCTTTATCTACCACCACAGAAAGCATTACTGTGTATTTAGATAAAATAAAGAGGTGGTGGCTTTGAAATCCAGTTGTTGGGTATGATTTCCTTAAATTCCTGCTTGTCTAAGTTTCAGAAGCTGGATGCCTTCTCTGTCCAAGTATGTTCTGTTTAGTTCTGAGCAAACCATTTGTGAGTGAAATTTTGCTTGTCCATTCAGAGGGAAGGATATGAAAAAAGAGTTAAACAGCCATCATCAGTGAAATTAAATCAGGCTTCCTCCTTCATTGATAGAGATGAGTAAGCCCAAATAAACAAAAGTACTGGTTTTTTTTCATTCAGGGCCTAAAACAGTGCTAAATTTAGAACTGGAATTACTCTGATAGGAAGGGCTAGGTTGTTGCCACGTCATTTGATTCTAGTGCCTTTTTTGTAGTGCCTACTGAGAGCCTGTTTGGGGACATGATGTTATTTCAAGTCTTGCACTGCCTTCCCACTTGCAGACTCCAGCTCTTTCTCTCTTTCCCTCTTCAGGTTTGTCAACCATTATCTCCTTTTGGGGGTTAATTCAGTTTTAGACCATATTACTTGCCTCATCTCTAAGTCTTGACCTTTCTGTCTTACGATGATGTCAGCCATGAGGAGTTGGGCTGTAACTTGCCCTCTGAGGTTGGCAGTCTGCATCACACCTTCCTGTTCAAGTCACTGTTGGTGCCCTGCAAAGTCACACTGATCTTTTTTCCTAACTCTGCATTGCCTGCTTGTGTCTATCTTGCTACTTGTTCTTCTTATGACTGCTTTTAACATCAGAGCTTTACCACCTTTCTTCTTGTCACCCTCCAGAACTCTTCCTAGTTCTAACTTAAGCTTTTCCAGCTGTTCCATGTCTGAATATTAGCCTATGTAATTTTGGGGCTATGCAGCAGCTGTAGTTATAGTGTAATATTGTTAATATCTGTCCTCTGACCAGATTAATGCGTGTTGTCATCCTGTGTCTTGTTAAGACTCACACTTCAGGGCTTGAAAGGAGTTATTTCTACCTCTCTGTTTAAGAGAAAAAAGGTATTTTAAAAATTAAAAATGTGTTAGCTCCATAAGAACAGATCAGGAGAGAGGACAGACCAGATTATTTGGATGGAGAAGAAGGCAGGGCTGGGGATATTACCACAGAACATTGGTGTGGAGCCTCCTGAATTGGTGCTGTGATACCCCAGTGTGTCATTTAGCACAAGCAAGTTTCTTTGCTGTGCTGTGGTGAGACGTGTGAGAGCTGTAGAGTTCTCAAAGGTCTGAAATACCAAACTACTGCATCCTGCTGCTGACTTTTGTACCCTCACAAGCAGAGGTGATTCACCTGCTGGTGTCTGGTGTCCTGGTTATGGCCTGGCAGCATTCCTGGGCCTTGGTTTACTCCAGCAGTGTTCAGTAGAGTGCACAGTTCATGTTCTGTGTTAGACTGCTTTTCATTAACTTGCAAGTCTCTCTCTCATTTCCAGTTGCCATCTTCTAAATGGATTCCAGTGAATTTTCAGGATCTCTGGACCCCCTGTCCCTGCCTGACAAACCCCTCATTGGTGATCTCCCTGCTGACATGGAGTTTGGTGAAGATCTCCTGGGCTCCCAGACAGCTTCTACCCAGGAAGTTTCAGTTCTTCAGCCCCCTGGCTGGGATCAATCCAAGCAGATGACTGCAGATGAGGACTTGGACCTTGTAGTGAAAGCAGACAACGTGCCTGAACTAAATAAATCAAATGACTGTGTTCTAGATAAACCTGGTGTCTTGGATGTGCTGGAGAAATCTGGTGTCAGGGATGATTTGGGTAAAACCTCTGACTTGGTGGATAAACCAGAGGGTCTGGATGGGCTGTGTAAGGAACAACCTTCCCAGGACGTGGAGGGTGGACCAGCAGAGTCCTCTGCCCTGTCTAGAGAAGCTGTTGGTCCAGAAACAGGGAAAGAAGGGGAGGATGCACCAAAAAATTGTTCTGGGGATGTAAAGGAAGATGGTGCTGCTGCTATTCCTGCACTGTCTGGTGACAATGCCCCTAAATCACCCCAACAACCTGTCCCTGACTCCAGGGACCTCAGCAGTGCCCCAGCCAAGGAAGAAACCACAGCACAGTCCTCAAGTCCCACAGTGCCCCCACCCCAAATCAGTCTGAAACAAACAAAGAAGATGAAGTTGAAGGCACCAAGGAAAAGCTCACCTTTGCAGAGGGAAGGGCTGGCAGGGGAAGCAGAGGTGCAGCTGAGCCCAGACAGCAGAACTGCAGCTTTGCCCCCTGAGCCTGTGGAGAAAAAGCGGGCAGAGGAAGGGGATGGTAATGGGAAGAACTCACTTAAAGGAAACAGTGCACTCAAAGCACAGGAAGCCTTACCACCTGCAGGTAAGTTGTTGGCTCAGCAGAACCTGGCTTCCTCTTGCTCAAGTCATCCAGCTAAACATTGCTGAGGCTGGAGTCTGCTCTGCACTCCAGCTCATCCCCTGCTATGGAAATAGCCAACCCTTCTGATGTCTAGATTTGGGCAAAGCCTCTTGTGTAAAGGGAATAATGTTCTGGTGTGCACAAGCTCCTGCTCTGGCTTTCATGGCTTTAATTGATTTTTGGTGCTTGTGGAAGCAAGGAGCTTCCCCAGTAAAGCTATGGCTGCACATCAGCCACAGCTTTTTTAATTTGAAACATCTCAACTCTTCCAATAACTGTTAGCAATTGTAGACAGTAGTCAAGAATGAGACAGTGATGGTCTAAGATGGCACAGTGTGCAAGTAGCACTGTACTGAATGTCACCAAGGGGGCTTTGTGCTCTTTGAGTTTGCAGCTCAGAGAGCTCACGCTCTCCATTGCTGGAGTCTTTGCTGGAACTTAGGGTCAGCACCCGCTGTTTCCAATAGGCAAAGTTCCTCTGCCCAGGCTGGCCATCCCCAGGAGATGCTCAGTCTTGTCAGAAGCAGCCCACCCAGCCTGCCTCCCCCATGCAGGGAGGTCTCCCCCTTGCAGGGCTTCTCCCTGTCTGTGTTTGGATCTGCAACTACAGCTGGTGGATTTAGGAACCTTCCACCACCAGAACTGTACTTGGTAGCCAGGACAGGCTGGGGCTTCATGTCCTGACTGACCCAAAGGGTGGCTGCATTTGGAGAACACCTGTGCTCTTCTGTTAGAATAAAGCAAGATGTTAGATGCAAGCTTGTTCTGTGCTTCTGTTCCAGGAGAAAGCCTGTCTAGGAAGGGAAGCGAGCTGCCAGCTGAGAAGGTGAGGAGCATGCAGTCAAGTATGTATGGTGCAGGAGCACAGAGTGGGGCTGGCTGTTGTCAGACTGACTCTGTGAGGGACACTGGCTGTCTCATCAGCCCTCTGGAAAGGAGTTTGCATGACTCCTGTGACAGAATGATCCCTGTGCACTGCCACTATGCTGTAATGTGGCTTCAGTGTGTCCCTGCTGCCCTCAGCTGAAATGTCATTCTCATAAGCCTACTCCCCTCTCTCCTCCGTCTTGCCAGCTCTGATCAGGTATCCATGGAGTTTTATCCATTTTCAGCCTAGGTATTGGGCAACCAAATCCCAGAAGTTGGAACTTCACCATAATCTGGGATATTTATCCATGGTTGCCCTAGCTGCTAGTTAGCCTAACTACTTTCTGAATGTCTTCTAGGAGCAGAAAAGAAGTGAACGACCCAGAAGATCAGAAACTGTCAGGCCTGAGACTGTGAACTCCTCAGAGAGCAGTGAGTAACTGGGGTTGGTCAATCCCTGTTTCCAGCCAGAGAGGATGGTCCAGATCCATTGTGGGCAGGTAGTTCATGGTGTGAGTACAGTGGGAACTCTGGAACTTCCGTGCAGGCTTCCCTTCTACACAGGACAGGTCCACAAGTCTCCATCCTGGGGTACTTGCCTTGCTTTCTCAGGGCACTTAGGTCAAAACAGGGAGTGTTGTAGTATTTTTACAGTGGTGTGTGGGCACCAAGCACTAAGTTACAGGATGAGATTGGGGGGGTGTTCCCAGGAAATCCATTTTCCATCTCCTCATCCAGGAACTTTCTTCCATTCTCTCTATGAGAGCAGGCTGTCTGAAGAAAGGTTGTATTTTGGAGATTTTCCTGGAGTGTTCTTTTCCTGTTATTTGAGATACTGAATGTCACCCTGCCATTCCCTAGTATTTGTGTGTTGTTCCTTTATTGCCTGCCTGTGCTAGAATCTGGTGATTAACACATTCCCTTTCCAGTCTAACAGTTCTTACAGGGTAGATGTTCACACTTCAGGCTTCTGCTCAACCTTGGTGTATCATGACTTCCTAGACAGGAATTGTATTTAAGCCTGGTTTGTTTAAACACCTCTTGATTCATCTCCAGTTACAACAGAATTTCTTTTAAGGATCCCTTTATCATTCCACCCAGACAGGAACAAAGTACATAGAGGGACTCTAGAAAGGTGACTCAGAAAATCCCAGCATGTGTCTCACGGCTGAGTTTCTCACTTCCTAACGAGGGGTTTCTGATCTTCCTGTGCTGCTCTGCAGTTCCAGTGTCTGATGAGGACTCTGATGCGATGGTGGATGATCCCAACGATGAGGATTTTGTCCCGTTCCGGACGCGGCGCTCCACGCGGATGTCGCTGCGCGCTCAGATGGCGCAGCGCGCCGCCCGCTCCTCCTTCACCAAGATGACGTGTGCCAACTGCCGGACCCCGCTGCAGAAGGGTCAGACTGCCTACCAGAGAAAAGGCCTTCCTCAGCTCTTCTGCTCCAGCTCCTGTCTCACCACCTTCTCAAAAAAGCCACCTGGCAAGAAGATATGCACCTTCTGCAAAAAGTGTGTGTTCGTTCCCCCATCCTCAGTGCTCCTGTGCTTGTGACCCACTCAAATGCTCCACTGCTCTCCTGCCAGTCCCCTTCCTATGGCCCTCATTCAGCCACATCACTCCTGCCCACTGCCAGCTGCTGCCCTGTATATTCTTTCACACACTGCCTGCCCCATGCTCCCTACACCCCTTTCACATTCTTGCTTCCCCTGCCTGTCCCCAGACTTAGAGCCCCATATTCCAGTCTCCCCTCAAAACAACCTCCTGCATGCTCTGTCTTCAGACACCTCTTCCCTGGGCCAGGACAGAAGCTGCTGTGAGACAGTTCTTGCCAACTTTTTGGGACACCAGAAAGTCCTGTACATTGCAGTGAGCCATCCTATCCCTTTGTGGCAGGACACACATGTCCCTGCACTAACGCATCCCTCCTGATCCCCAGGGAGATCTGGAACACCAAGGACTCTGTGGTTGCCCAGATTGGTTCAGGTGGCTCTTTCCATGAGTTCTGCACCTCTGTCTGCCTTTCCCTCTACGAGGCCCAGCAGCACAGACCAGCACCTCAGTCTGCAGATGCCTCGGACACCGGCCGCTGCAGTGTTTGCCACAAACCTGGCGAGGTAAACAAATCCCTTGTCCTTCCCAAGTCCTGGAGAAAGTGCTTAGGACTCACAGCACTTAGTCTTCATCAAGACCAGGGCATTTGCCAGGTTTTCCTGTAGTGTGAGGCCTCAGCCACTGAGCTGGCTTAGGCTCACTCTCAAGCTTTTCCTTGCCTGAGGCTCACTGCTTCCTGCCACTCTGCTCTCCCTGTTCCTCTGACTTTTGGTAAGGGAGGCCACCCTGAGTCCACACCAGCTTCCAGTATGGCAATTCCCAGAGTTTTAGTGCCTGTTATCCCAAGGGCTGTGCTTGTAGTGGTACAGCTGCCCTGGAAGGAGGCCTGTGGTGGTTTGGGAGTGACAGCAGTGATGTCTCTGCAGATCCAGCACGAGGTCAGCAATGGGAACGTCGTTCACCGCATCTGCAGCGACGCCTGCTTCACCAAGTTCCGGGCCACCAAGGGGCTGAAAACGAACTGCTGTGACTACTGTGGACTTTATATCTACAACAAGGGCTTGCCCCTGGAGTACCTCTTCCATGAAGGCCAGCAAAAACGCTTTTGCAACTCTGCATGTCTCAACAGTTACAAGAAGGTGGGTGTGGGCAGCTGCCTGGGGTGGGGGGTTCTCTGTGGGCACACAGCAACTTTGCTTGGTGTGGCACAGGGCATTTTATTAAATTGCAGATGACTGGAATCCCCTTGGTCTTTGATTGCTGACAAAGCAGTTAACAGATTGCTGTGGGGAAACTCTGAAGCAGGCAAACAGAATTGATTTTATCAGCATGGGGCCCACTATGGACCCAAACATGGGTCAGAAAGTCAGTGAACTGGTGGTAAAGTGACACTGGTATATGCAGTTATCATGGACTGGCTTCTGGATGTCTCTCTAAAGCTGGGCTGGGTATGTTCCTCTGTCACCTGAGCAGTCTTCCCTTAACTGTCTTAGAAAGGATGGCCAAAATCTGTATTCCTGCCAGGTTGCCCTTGAAATGAGAAGTTGAAGTGCCAAAGGCAACTTTTTTTGCTACTGCCACTTGAATCTGTGGTCTGTAAGCCTCAGGTGGTCACTGCAGGAGAGCAGTTCTAGAGTGGATACAGCAGTGGGGTGGGATGTGGTAGCTGGACCTTGCCAGCTGTGATGGTCTCTTGGAAGCTCTGTTCTCTCTGTGTTTGCAGAAGAACACTCGGGTGTACCCCTGCATGTGGTGCAAGACACTGTGCAAGAACTTTGACATGCTGCCCAACGTGGATCGCAGTGGCAAGATGGGCCTGTTCTGCTCCATTTGCTGCACTACCTCCCACAAAGTGAAGCAGTCAGGCTTAGTTGGTAAGAGCACCTGTGTAGAGGGAATCATCACCTCTCCACTTAACTCCTTCCTTGGTATTGTTTGTTGCTTGTGGATGGGACTGAAAAGATGTTAGAGCCTGGGGGGAGAGTCCAGTGAAACAAGTGGAAGTGCAGAGGGAGGAGCCCTTGCAGCATGTGGACATCTTAATAGAGGGTAGTGTACATTGCTGTTCTTGGGAATGAATTCAGGGAGCAGGTGTAGTGCTGGATGGTGCTGGCATTGCTGTTCTTGTCCCTTGCTTTTTGGTAATAGCTTGACAGACTGAGGATGAGTGAGTAGCTTGCATGCCCTCCTCAGAATCCAGTCCCACATCCTGTGCTGCTGCCCTCACCAATTCCTATCTGTTTCATCAGGTCCCCCTAGACCCTGCAGCTTCTGCAGAAAGAGTTTATCTGAACCCTGCTATTACAACAAGACAGACCGGGTTGTCTACCAGTTCTGCAGCCCCAGCTGCTGGACCAAATTCCAGGTACTGAAATATCCTTCATGCTGGGCTGGGCCATGGAGCTCATGCCTCCTTTCACACAAAGCAGAGGCTCCACCTTCCTTGAGCTCCTCAGGGGGGTGCTCCTAAGAAAGAAGAAAGTCTCTTCTGGTGCACAAATCCCAGTCTTGGCCCTATCTCCCCCACCCTCCACTGGGATAAAGTGGGCTGTAATTCACTCCTATTTATCAGGTTATGCCCAGCAGGAGGGCAGTGCAGAGCTGTGCTGTTTGAGATAGAGTGGCCTATGAGAGCACAAGCAAGTGCACAAGTAAGCCAGCAAAGCACAAGTGCACACCTCATAGCTGGGTGGAAAGAGCAGAGCTGCCCTCTCAGCCAGGTGTCACTGAGAAACAGAAGTCTTCAGGATGTACTATCTAAAAATTTACAAGTAGCAGGCCTGGATACCTCTTGTTTAATAATCTTTAAAAGCTTGACTGGTGATTTTTAATCTTCTGATGTTAAGTTTCAGCAAACGTGAGATGTCTGTGGTATTCATAGGCAATTTCAAGAATATTAGTTTTGCACAGTTGTCAAAGAACAAAGTAACAGCCAGGAGGACCTGAGAAACTCAGGCCAGGACATGTCTTGGGCAACTGAGAAAACATAGAAAATCTAGAGGTAAGAGTTAGCTATCAGCAGTTGCAGCATTTCATTTTCAGATTTGATTTGTTTGGGGCTTTTTTTTGGTGGGAGGGGTAGAGACATTTGGTTGTTTGGAGTTTTTTGGTGGGTTTCTTTTTGTTTCTTTCTGTTTGTTTGTTTGGGTTTTATTAAAAAATCCTTGATTGTAATCCTTCACTAAGGTCACAAACAGTGTGAGTAGTGTAGTTCTAGAGCTTTTAGTGTTGTAGACTTTATAAAACTAGAATCATAGAACAGTTTGGGTTGAAAGGGACCTTTAGATGTCATCTGGGCCAGCCTCCCCTGCAGCAAGCAGGGACATCTTCAATTAGATCAGGTTGCTCAGAGCTCTGTCCAATCTAATCTTGAATATTTCCAGGGTCAGGGCACCTACCTGTGCCAGTGTTTCACCACCCACATTGTAAAAAAAAAAAAAAAATAGATAATCTCAATATGCTCTTTTAGGTTAAAACTATTAGCCCTTGTCCTATTGCAGCGGGCCCTGCTAAATTGTGTATCCCCATCTTGCTTACAAGCCCCCTTTTAAGTATTCAAAGGCCACAATAAGGTGTCCCCAGAGCCTTCTCCAAGCTGAATAATCCCAACTCTCAGTCTTTCTTGACAGGAGAACTCTTCCAAAGCTCTGGTCATTTTTATGGCCCTCCTCTGGACTTGCTCCAGAGCAGCTCCATGTCCTTCTTGTGCTGGGGAGCCCAGAGCTGGAGGCAGCACTGCAGGTGGGGTCTGACCAGAGTGGAGCAGAGGGACAGAATCCCCTCCCTCTATTGAGGAGACAACTAGGTTGGTCAGGCAGGAGTGCCCTTGGTGCCCTGTGCTGGCTGTGTTGGCACCTCATGTGCTCCATGTGCCTCAGCACAGCTTCTAGAAGGATCTGTTCATGATCTTCACAGGCACTGCACTGTTCAGTTGTTTCCAGGGTCCTCCTTTCTACCCATTTTAGAAATGGTTGCAACTTTTCCCAACTGGGACTTCATTAATTCATCTAACTTGAATTATTTCCATATAAAATCAGCATTGTAAACATATGAGTAAACCCATGCATCACCTGGGTTAGGAACTGTTTTGCTGGCAGATCTCAGAACACACTTGTCAAAGAAAAAGCACTGAAGAGAGTGTTTCAAAATGGCTTCTTGGGGATCAGCGTTAAGTCCAAGGACTTCAACATTTTCTTGATCATTTGTCAGTAAAGTCAAAGTAAGCATGATGAAATTTAGCAGATGAAACAAAAACTAGTGAGGTGTTAGCCCATGTTGCATTCAGGGTAGTCATGGAAAGCAAAGCAATTGGATTGATTGACTGTTTCCTTCTAATGTTTGCTTAAATGCAGTTTCAGTACAAGATCCTCTGTCAGCTTTACTCAGGTAGTGTGGAAATCCTTGAAAGTAAGGATTTTGAAAAGGCTGTGGAATTACAGCAGGTAAACTATTCAGTATGAGCATCTCAATTTACATCCACACAGGGAAGGATTCATTTATTGCAAGTACAAGCAGGCAAACACAGAGTTAATGTTTGAAGGCCAGGGAGCAAAAGAGCTGCCTAGAATGATGCACATATAGGAAGGATGTTCTCCACTGTCCATTTCAATGCTGAAGAGAAATTGAAAGTATTCTGAAGAAAAGCCCAAAAATTAAATTTGGGCTTGAAAAACGCTTGTACTGAGGCACTTGCAGAATGTCTTATCTGAGGTTATCAGAAAGAAAACCAGGAATTACTTTATTAATAAATATATCCTTGTGGATAAGACATTAAATACTAAATGCATTGTGGACAGGACACCAAATGCTGATTAATCTAGCAGATTAGTCTAGCAGAAAAAGGGATGAGAGGCTGCTTGAATTCTTAAGTTGCATTATCTTGAAAATAGAAATCAGGCACCTCTGCTTCAAGAACTTTTAGAGAAATCCTCAGAAGAGGTAGGAGAGCCCTCATCATTTAAGTTTTTAAATCCAGTGGTGTGGCAGCTTGCAAGCTTGCCTTCCTGAGAAGAGCTGGACCCAGCATACTGGAAACAAAGTGAAATTGCTCTCAGGAATCATCTGTCCAGGAGCTTGGGACATGATGAGATGGACTGAGCGAGTCCCCACAGTGGCAGCAGGTGCGAGGGGCCAGGCAGGCTGCAGGCCCTGGAGGAGGTGGCAGTGGTGGCAGTGTGAGCAGGTGCCTGCTGCCCTCCAGCTGCCCTCTCCCCATGAGCTGTCTCTGTCTCCTGCAGCGCACCAGCCCCGAAGGTGGGATCCACCTCAACTGCCATTACTGTCACAATCTGTTCAGCGGGAAGCCGGAGATCCTGGACTGGCAGGTGAGGGTTTCACCTGGGGGGATGTTGAGGTGGAGGCCAGCACTGCTGAGAACCTCTGGGGTACTTCCTCTTCCTACTGTAAGCAGAGCTCCTCCTCTGCCAGTCCTCTGAATGCCTTAGCTGCAGAGATGTGCCTGGAGACCGAGTGCTGCACTCCTGATCAGCAGGATGTCAGAAGGGCAGCAGGAGACCACTCCTGCCAAATCCTGTGCCAGGAGAGCTGAGGACTTAACTCAGCCCTGTAGTCTTTCTCTTGCTTCCCTGAGAAGCGTGGGAACCTGCTGCCAGGCTGGCTGACCTGGCTGTGGTCTCTTGGCAGGACAAGGTGTATCAGTTCTGCTGCAAGGACTGCTGCGAGGACTTCAAGCGGCTGCGTGGGGTGGTGTCTCAGTGTGAGCACTGCAAGCAGGAGAAGCTGCTGCATGAGAAGATCCGTTTCTCTGGAGTGGAGAAGAACTTCTGCAGTGAAGGTACTTGGGGAAGGCATGGGAGAGGCAGAGCCCCCATGCCAGCCCATGCTGGGGGAGGAGAAGAGAGCATGGAGAGGAACAGAGGGGAGATTGTCTTAGCCAGGCCCTGGGGCAAGAGCCTTGCCATGAAGTGAAGGGAGGACTGTTGTGGGGATGGCTTGCTGTCCAGCCAGGCCCTAGGGCAAGATCTTTACCGTTCATTGTGTCCTTGGGGAGGGCCTTCTCACAGCTTTTCTCTCTCTGGGGGCTGGGGAGACAGCAGGTGGCAGCTCCGCTCCTCCTGTCATCATGCACTTCTACGCTCTTGCGTCTGGGCTGGCCTGACCTGGCCTTGCCCTGCCTGCTGGGTTCCTGCACACAGGAGGTTGGAGTCAGACTCTTCCTAGAAGCATGGAGGTGAGAGATGGCAAGTCCCCGTGAGGTCCCATCTTATCCCAGCCCTAGGGGCCAGTGCTGGATTGTTCCCTACAGTGTGTTGCGTGTGCTCTGTTGTCTCCGCAGACCTGGATTCTGGTCATGTTTGGGTCAGGGAGGCCCCCAGTTCATCCTGGGAAGGTTTCACTCCTATTGTTTCTCCGCAGGGTGTGTGCTTCTTTACAAACAGGATTTCACCAAGAACCTGGGCCTGTGCTGCATCACCTGCACCTACTGTTCTCAGACCTGCCAGCGGGCGGTCACCGAGCAGCTGGAGGGCAGCACCTGGGACTTCTGTAGTGAAGACTGCAAAAGCAAATACTTGCTCTGGTACTTCAAGGTCAGTATTGGCACTGGCAGCTTGTGCTAAGTGCTGTGGTGGGCACGGCACCCAGATAAGTGGGCATTGCACTGAGGAAGTTCACACTGCTGGAGTCTGGCTGGCACTGCTGCGGAGAACCTGGCACTGCTGGAGTCCTGCCTGGCAATGACGGGACACTGCTACGGGGAAGCTCACGTAGCTGGAGTCCCCAGCTGATCCTGCCAGACAGAGCACTGCCCTGAGGAAGCTCACAGTGCTGGATCCGCGGCCAGTGCTGCTGGGAGAAGTTCGCACCGCTGGAGTCCCCGGCTGGCACTGGCAGGGCACTGCTGTGGGGAAGCTCACTGCACCTTGCGATGTGCACCTTTCACTGGAGAGTTGTGTTGCACTCGGAGGGGGTGTGGTTAGTTACTCGTTGTTTCTCTCCTGCTGATGCGGGCTTTAGGCAGCTCGGTGCCATGCCTGCAAGCGTCAGGGGAAGCTGCTGGAAACCATCCACTGGCGGGGGCAAATCAAACACTTCTGCAACCAGCAGTGTCTGCTGCGATTTTACAATCAACAGAACCAGCCCAACCTGGACACGCAGAAGGGGCCCGAGAGCCTGCTGAACAGTGAGTAGGAGGGAGGGAGGGAACCTGCATAGCTCAGTCTGAGAGACACAGGGAAGACTCAACAGCAGGGGGTGGAAGCTGCCTGCCTGGGACTGGAGGAGACGCTAGGGAACAATCCTGCACTGGCCCCTGGGGGGGAAAGGACGGAGTGGGACCTAATGGGCTTCTCCATCTCTAACATCTATGGTTCTATGACACACAGGGCCCAGACGGGAGGAGCCGGTGCCAGCGTGCTGCCTGTAGCTCACACTCTTAGCGAGGATACTCAGGGATTTAACATCCTCAAGTTGCCAGCGGAGAGCTCGATTTACAGGGTTAGGGGACAGCGTGGTTTGGCATGACAATCCACCTGCAGCCTCACACCACCTCCGAGCTGTGACCTTCTCAGATCTCATAAACTAATCTGGATTGGGCCAGGTCAGTGCTTGGATGGGAAACATTCAAGGACAAAGAAGGGTGCTGCAGGAAGTGGTGCTGGTGATGCTGTAGGTGGGCTCTCCTTCAGCCAGAGCTGAACCTAGAACGGTCTTGAGGGAGCGCTGAGCTGCTGGAGGCACTGTGTCTTGCGATGTTAGGTTGGAGTCCTACCACTTACCCAAAGTTCACTGCAGCTTTGGGGAGTTGCCAACCCTGTGTCCCAGATAACCCCATTCTGCATCCATGGAGAACCAGCTGGAGAGGAGATTTTCACTGCCTGTTGCCCCATTTCCTATCATTAACTCAAGCCAGTTCCTTATGGAAGATTGCAAAGTGCTTTGGGATCCCTCAGGATGGAAGGTGCTCCTAGTGACAGTGACAAGACACCGCTTGGCCCTCGGACACCTGCAGTCTCATTCTGCTTGGTCTTTCTTAGGCCACGATCTCCTGGGTGACCTGGGGATATAGTTAAAGTGCTTGCAGCTTACAGTGGGACTTGCTGCAGTGCATCAAGCTTCAACACATACCTGCATCACAGGTTCAGGGCTTTGCTGGCCTCCCTGGGATTTCATGATGTGTAAAACCCTGGCTAGGGTGTGCCAAGGAGAGGAAACCAAGACAAGGAGCTTCTCATGAGAGACTCATCCTCCATCTCCTGACTCTTGAGGTTCCTCCCCTGACTGTAGAGCACTGATCACAGGACAGGGGAAGCTCTGGATGTCGTTGCTGCTTAGGCAGCAAAGCAGAGCTGCCCTGCCAGAAGCAGCACGTTCCCCCAGCTGGGGGAAGCCCAACCTGCCTTCCAAGAGCCACGCTCCATAACAGGCTGTGTGAGGTGACAGCTTAAGTGGCAGCACACTGGACTGACCTGGAGAAGGAACTGTTGGTCTCTGCTGGCACAGGGGTGCCCATGGGAATTCTGCTTGATTTACAGTGCTCTGCTCCCAAGGGAGGAAGACATGCTGGTTCCTGTAGCTCACCAAGTGATTGCACAGCCCTAGCCATGCTGTTCCATTTGTCCTCTACTGTCAAAGCGTGTTGCTTTTGAGAGATCTGTAACATGGCTTTTGGACAGGCACAGTGGCAAGCTCTGCCTGCTGAGGGAAGATGTTTCACACTGTTCAGCCCTTGTCTCCTTGGAACCATGGACCACAAGACTGAGAAGTACCTTCACCACCAGCACCAACCACGAGAGTCAAGCCTCGTCCACCACATCTCTGGAGGCCCCCCAGAACTCTGCTGCTCAGTATGTGGGGCATCACTCTTCACTGTGCCACAGCTGCATCTCCATGCAACCTGTAAGGACTAAAGGGAGCCAAGGAAAAGCCTGTCATCAGTTGTGAGTGCTCAGCTGAGCACGAGTTCCAGGCTGCCCCAGCAGTTGCTGTGCTTAGTGGATGCTGCTGGTTGCACTGCACCCTCTGTATGCTCTGGCACACCAGTCCCCTGCCAGATGTGGGACAGCTGTGGACATCCTTGCCCCAGGACTGTGAGATACTGCTGAGTTTGCAAAGGAAAGATGCTGAAGCCAGGACCCACTTACACAAAGAGCTTTCCAGCTGTGCTGTGCTGTGCAGGGGATTTTAGGAGGACCAGCTTCTGCATGGTCTCCTGTGGACCTGACAGCTTTGTTCCCAGCTTGCAAGGGACTACCTGGATTTCAGGCTCATCTTGGACAGAGCTGCTTATTCTTGCTTATTCTCTTGCAGCCAGTGATTGCCTAAAACCATCAATTCCTGTGATCCAGTGGCTGCAACCAGTCTGGTGATCCTGACAGTTCTTGTAGCTGATCATACAAGCAGACATTGCCTTGCTGGGAACAGTTCATGTAGTGTGGAACTGAGGAATTTTGCTTCAAAACTGTGCCCAAAGGCTTCCAAAGGAGCTGGCTCTGCACTGGGCTGTCCAGCTGGAGAGGGTAGGAGTCACAGTTGTGGCAGGCAGTGCCTTGACAGCTCCTTGTTGGTGTTGGGATGAGAAAAAGAACAAGCTGCAACTTTCCTGGAAGCCTGGACACATAGCATATGACAGGAGAATCTTGTTTTCTTTAGTCCTAAATCATTGACCAGTGGGGCAATCGTGTTTGCTTTAGATTCTGCTGCAGCAGAAATTCTGCTCATAAGCCACAGTTTGTCTTTCCTCATTCAGGCCATTGGTGTTTCCTGCCTGAACCTGCTGCCCATCCACTTTGGGTTGTCAGGGTGAGTTCTTGGCCCCTGAGACTGCTGCAGATCCTGTGGCTGAATGCTCAGCTGCAGATTAGGGAGCTTCCTCCAGCTGGGGTTTATCTGTTGCCCCCTGTGGTGGTCAGCAGGTGGAGCCTGATGGGCCTCAAATTGTACAAGAATTATTCTTCATTTCCTCAGGTCAGAGGAAGTCTTCACAGTGTGAATGTCCCTGTGTTGCACCTTTAGGAATCTGGGTCTTTCCTGAAGGACCTGTCTGTGTACAGGAGCTGTGAATGGACCCGCCACTGCTTTTGGGTGCTGGGACCTGCTGCTGTCCTTGCAGGGTCTCCTTCATGCATGGCCCACCAGTGGAAGGCAATTCTTTCAATTCTTTCTGCCAGTCACGTGGGTAACCAGGGATCACTGACGACTGCGATGAAGGTGCTCTGGTAGCCCACCAGCCTCTGAGGTGGGTGCAGGTTTTCTGCAGAGCACATGAGCTGGATTCTCATGCAGGGCAGGGTGATGGTGTCAGAACCTGAGACCAGCGTCTGCCACACATGCCTCTCACCTGCAGGTGATCCTCTCTTTCCTTAGGGGAATGGACTGCATCCCTAGGGCTGGGCAAAGCTGTCTCTCTGCTTTCTGGGATTTCTCACAATGCTGCTGCTAGCTCTGTCACCTTCTTCCTCGGGATCTCGAAGCACTTTGCCAAGATATTTGCTGCAGGGATATGGAGGCACAGGGAGGGGCCATGGCTCGGTACAGCAAGCCAATAGGCAGAGCTGGGATTAGAGCCCTGGATTCCTCTCTCTACAAGGGGCTGGGATTTCTCCTGACCTGCTGTCATGGGGAAGGGGTGGACTCTAAGGGAACACAAAATCACATGGGAATAACTTGATTTTGGAGTTGTAGTGTCTTCTGAGGTGTTAGGGCTAGAGATTATGGAAACATTAACTGTTCCTGGAGTGGCCAGGGGCAGTTTCTGGAGAGCCTGTCCCTGCTCTCTGGCTGCTTGCACCTCCAGTCCCAGCAGTGGGACATGTTGGCCCAGGAGCTCTTGAACTTAAGAGTTGTTGCTTTCTCTTACAGGTCAGACTTCAGAGCCAAAACCAGCTGTCCCTTCCACACAGAAGGCAGAAACTAACATGGTAAGACCCATTGGTGGTAGGAGTTGGCAAAACAAAGGGGCTGTCCCCAAAGAGAAGACAGTTCTGCCATTGCTCAGGGAGATTTCATTCTTACAAAACAATGCATTTTATGATGTCTGGGTAGTGGGAAATGAAAAGAACTCCTAGGAAGGCAGCATCAACATATCTCCTGCAAGGGGGAAGAATAACTGTTCCCCAGGAATCAATGATGAATATTCTGACACTGTTTCACTGGCTCCTTTTTGCCCAGTGCTTTCCTGTGCCTGGGTATAGTTGCTGTCCCACTGTGCCCCTCTACCCTGTGGGACAGGAGCCACCACTGCTGGACTCCTGGCAGAGCAGAGGCAGCACGCAGGCTTGCTGCCTGCCAGGAACAGCTTGGCTGTCCTTCATCAGAGCCTGACCGTGGGAGAGTCCACGTGTTAGGGACCGCCAGGCTCCAGGAGGTGCTTTGGGAGTCATTCTGTCTGCACCTGTAGTAGGGAAGAGATCGTGCTGCCTTAGGTGGACACCAACCTCCTCCTTTCTGCATTTCCCAGCTGTCAGCAAAGGCCTCCTCAGCCCAAACCTCTCCAGCTGTGCCGCCTCCTGCCCCACCTCTGGTTCCAGCCACCCCTCGGAAAAACAAAGCTGCCATGTGTAAACCCCTGATGCAGAACCGGGGTGTCTCCTGCAAGCTTGAAATGAAGTCCAAAGGATGTCAGACAGGTAGGAAAGAAAGACTTCACTGTAGGATTACAGGGGCATTGTGGAAATGCAAGTGACAAGTGACATGTCCCTGCTCCACACTGTGAATCCAGCCTGAAATGCTGCACAGAGCAGGCTGGGTGTTTGGCACTGTGCTGAGAAGTCTCTGGGCACACATAGGTAGAGGGCACACATGGCAGGGCTGTTGATAGGGAACCCATTTCCATCACAGCAAAAGGAGAGATGTAGAGAGCTCTGTAGTATGATCCTACCTCTTGTGGGGCAGCTCCTGTTCCTCTGGAGATCATTAGCTTGTCTGAGGACTGTCTGCTAAACCAGTTCCACTCTAGTTCCTGCTGTGTGGTCTGCAGCATATGCAAGGCAACTAGACCTCTTAGCAGGGCTATGTAAGAGCAGGATTTGTAGTTCTGGCTAAGGCAAGCCTCTCTTGTTGCTGACTTTGACTTGCTGCTGTTGCAGCTCTGCCCCTGAGTCCAGGAGCTGGTGGCTGGAAGGGCCGTGGTGCTGGATGGCTGGGGGCATGGCAGCATGCAGCAGAGCTGGGTGGAGGAACTTCAGGGATTAATGTCACTGATGTATTTTTGCTCTTGTCAGAGGCTGACTGGAAGCCCCAGCTGGTTGTGTTGCCAATCCCTGTCCCGATCTTCGTGCCTGTGCCTATGCATATGTACTGCCAGAAAGTACCTGTGCCTTTCTCCATGCCTGTCCCGGTAAGCACCACGCTTCACCTGCTTGTGTTCTCCTGCTCTTGTCATCCTGCCTTGCTCAAATCTCCCTGCTTCTCTGTTCATGCTCTTCTCCTTCCTCTGCTTTTGTGTCAGTCTACTGAGTGTCACTTTTCTGCCTGGTGTGCTGCTGTCCACAGGTGCCTGTGCCAATGTTCCTGCCCACCACGCTGGAGAGCACAGAGAAGATTGTGGAGACCATTGAGGAACTGAAGGTGAAGATCCCCTCCAATCCCCTAGAGGCTGACATCCTGGCCATGGCTGAGATGATTGCAGAGGCTGAGGAACTGGACAAAGCCTCCTCAGACCTGTGTGGTAGGTTCTGCCAGGGCTTGGTCTGGTCCAGCAGCTGGGATCAAGGGGGATTTTCCAGCTCTTGGAGCTAAAGCACCTGCTGGGATTGTGGCTCTCCCAAAGCCTTTGGAGAGGAAGCAGGGAAGACCAAGTCCTTAACTTCTACTGAGGAGGTACCAGAAGGGAAGAGCTGCAGCAGGGATCAGTGTCTGCCACTGTCCCTTTTGGGGGTGCCAGTCTCGTGGCATATGTGCAGCTCTCTCAGTTTATTCAGGTGGCTGTAGAGATTCTTCCCTAAAGCGGCTTCCATGCTACAAAAGGTAGCTGCATACAGCCCTGGTCTTGTAGGTTTTTTTACCTAGGGGCTGCATTCCTGTAAATGGCAGTGATAGGGATTGTGGCTGGGGTGACAACAACCTTCCAATGTTTTTCTGTCCAGGGAAAGCTGGACAGCTCAGGTGTCGTGGGGCTGCTCTGATCACAGGGATCCTGACTTCGTTTTTCAGTTATCACAGGGAAAACAGACAAAAGATTTTCAAGAAAGTTTCGTTTCTGATGAACTTTTTTCTTTCAGACCTGGTGAGTAACCAGAGTGCAGAAGGTCTCCTGGAGGACTGTGATCTGTTTGGACCAGCCCGGGACGATGTGTTGGCCATGGCTGTCAAGATGGCAAATGTCCTTGATGAGCCGGGCCAGGACCTGGAGGCTGACTTCCCTAAGAGTAAGAGCTGGGTGACACAGGGCTACTGAGGGGGCTCCCACTGCCCTCAGCTGTGTGCTCTCACCTCCCTGTGCCCTCTGACTGACGTGGTGTGAGAGCCCTGCGGTGACTGCAGCAGGGCTGGGGAGACCACCACTTCTGAAAGAGTGTTTGTTTGTCCAGACTAAACTTACCTGCTGTGAACTTAAGACCCAGAGAGGGGGGGGATGAGAAGCTGATTTGAACAGCACAAAGAGCAGGGCAGCAGCACTGGTGTGTTTATGAGTGATGATTCCAGAGGACCCAGCTAGATGAGAAACCTGGACAAGACATGGCATCCTGAGAAATGGCAGAATTGCTGAGTGTCTGTTAACAGAAGGTGGAAGAAGAGGCAGGGACTTGCAGGAGCATAGCAATGCAGCAAACAACAGAATTGAGCTGCCTGTGCCAGGCTGTCCACAGTACTGGCCTGACAGCAGGGAACAAGGAATGTTCCTCAATTTTAAAAAATAAACAAAAAACTGTCCGAGATGAAAATGTGGGGTTCTGGTTATTCTCAGAAATTTTAGCATTCTCTGCCAGAGCCTTATTTCCTTAGTTGGGCTGTGGCTGAAAGTTCATTCCAGGCAGTGGTAGAGGATGTGAAGTGTTCCCTCTTCATTTTGCTGTAAAAATCAGGCCAGCACAGAGGGCAGGATGAGAAGTCTCAGCTGAGCCCTTCTGCCTGTGTTTCCTTTCAGACCCTCTGGACATAAACCCCAGTGTGGATTTCCTCTTTGACTGTGGGCTGGTGGGACCAGATGAGGTGTCCACAGAGCAGGACCTGCCTCGAGCTGTGCGGAAGGTGAGGAGTTCTCTGTGGGTACTGCCTGCTTAAAGCCCTTTGGGTTTGCAGTGGGAGCTGCCACCTGGGCTGTAGGAGCTGAAGTGTACCAGAGTCTTTGGTGTGCTGGGGAGGTTGTGCCCTCTCCTTTCAGGGCATGGTTGGCCTGCAGGCCACTCCTTGAATGAAAATACTTGCTTGTCACTTTGGAGGAGCTTTGAATGCTACAAATCATGTGACAGCTAGCTGGTCTCTTTCTTGCCTGTGACCCTTGTAACTAATGAGCTTTGTTGGCTTGGCTGCCAGCAGAGTGGTGCCTGGTGCAATGGCACACTGTAGGGACCTGGCAGTCAGCAGGTGTGAGGGTGGCCAGGAGTCCTGCACCTGTGCCAGGCGGGTGCCCAGTCTCACAAACACCTCTCTGCAGGGGCAGAAGCGCCTGGTGCTCTCTGAGAGCTGTTCCCGGGACTCGATGAGCAGCCAGCCCAGCTGTACAGTGCTCAACTACTCCTATGGTGTGAATGCCTGGAAATCCTGGGTACAAGCCAAGTACGCAGGGGGAGAAAGCAGCAAGGGAGAGGAGCTACGCTTCGGCCGTAAGTGCCCTGTCTGATGCAGTGCAGAGGCAGAAACCTCCCAGAAGCTGCACCTTGGGGTGCTGAGGTGTTCCTGACCTTGTAGGCTGTTGTCTGAGACTGCTGTGCTTGTCTCTGCAGCCAAGCCCATGAGGATCAAGGAAGACATCTTAGCCTGCTCAGCAGCTGAGCTCAACTACGGCCTGGCACAGTTTGTCAAGGAGATAACGCGGCCCAACGGGGAGCGCTATGAACCAGACAGCATCTATTACCTCTGCCTTGGCATCCAGCAGGTGAGGGGGGCCTGCTGCCCTCATCCTCTACAGCCAGACTGGGCTCAGATCTGGTGAGGGAAGCCTGTACCCTTCATTCTGCCTTCTGGGGACCCAGAGAGGCTGGCTGGATTCTCCTTTAGTGCCTCAGCCCAGGACAGCATCCCACCTGGTTTCGTCTTTGTTCCCAAGCTCAAGAGTAGGGTGGCATCTATTCCCCAGCCTTGCACCCTTTTTGCACATCTCTGAGGAGCACTGGGGGATCTCCCCAAACTCAGGCCCTTCTTCAGCCCTAAGTCTGCTTTGTCATGCCCCAGGGTTTTCTTTGCAGCTCTCTGTGTCTGCCCAGCAGCTCTGGTGGTGCAGGGAGGGGTGCTCTGCATATGTGCCCTGTGCTCTCTGGGGAGGGTTTGCATTCCAGGTGCTGCTGTGTTTCTCTTGACTGTGTGTTCTGTCCTTTCTAGTACCTGCTCGAGAACAATCGTATGGTGAATATATTTACAGACCTTTACTACCTGACCTTCGTGCAGGAGCTGAACAAATCCCTGAGTGGCTGGCAACCCACAATCTTACCAAATAGTATGTGTCTTCAGAGTACCTTCAGTCCCCATAAATCCAGTTTGTGCTTGTAGTCTGATTGTGCTCCCCCAGCTTCAACCTTGGCATGGGCAGCACAGTTCTGCTGTGTGTTGAGGTCACACTGACCCAAACCAACTGCAGAGCCAGCATGGTTTGTGCTTCAGCTGCTTCTGTTGCCCACGGTCAGGGTAGCTGAGAGCAGAGCACCTGTACTTTGTATCTTGGGACAATTTGAATCTACAACACTTCACAGTGATGTCTCCACCCTTTGGTGCTTGTGCTTATGTTCTCAGCACATGGATGAGCCCTGCACATGGTGCTAAGCCTTGGCCAAGGTTGCTGTGCTGCTGCCTTGTGAATGGACTAACCTAGAGCTCTGCAGAGGCTTTTCTTGTTGCTGTGATCTGGGCTGCCTTCCCTGCTGTGTCTTGTCAGTAGTTATTTCACAGATCCAGCCTCATCTCTGCAGACTGGCTATCCCAGGCAGAGCCATTTGACTCCAGACCTGTGTATCTAGGCAGGAGCTGGCCAGATTTCTCCTGCCTGCTGCTTTTCCCTAATCTCTCACTGAGTGTGGTGGAGCACCGACCTGGAGTTCACTTTTTGGCCATCTGTAGTGATGAGCACTTAGGATTGATTTGGGTTCTCACCTGTGGTTTGGCTGTGATCTGGGGAGGCTTATGGCTGGGCAGAGCTCTAGCTGAGGAGAAAAACCTTGTGGAAAAAGAGATGCTGTGAAGCATCAGTCTTTTGCAGAGGCAGGGTGAAGGGATTGCCACAAAGCCACTGCTGATGTGACCTTTTTCTCCCTCTGTGTGTTGCAGACACAGTTTTCTCCCGTGTCGAGGAGGAGCACCTCTGGGAGTGCAAACAGCTGGGTGTATACTCACCCTTTGTGCTTCTCAACACCCTCATGTTCTTCAACACCAAGTTCTTTGGGCTGCAGACAGCAGAGGAGCACATGCAGCTCTCCTTCACCAACGTGGTGCGCCAGTCCCGCAAGTGCACCACAGCCCGTGGCATGACCAAGGTGGTGAGCATCCGCTACTACGCTCCTGCCAAGCAGAAGAAAAGCCGAGGTGGGTCTGGGGGAACATCTCTGTTCCTCCCCCTGCATTCCCCACCAGGACCCAGCCATGATCCAGCTCTCTCCCTCTCTGCAGATGGCGGCTCTGGAAAACGGAAGCGTGAGGAGGAGGTTCCGATGCTGGAGCAGCGGGAGAACAGGATGAATCCCCTCCGATGCCCAGTCAAGTTTTATGAGTTTTATCTCTCCAAATGGTGAGGCTTTCTCTGGAGAAGAGGCATGTGCCATTTTGGGGCCACTTCTTAGTTTTGATGGAACCTGGTGTGACTGCTGCTCTCCATACGTTTGTACAGAGCATGCAGTCTTGCCCAGGCTCTGTGCTGCTTCACTAGCCCAAGTTTGAGGGAATGCTTCTCTCTGGCCTTTTGCACTTCCTGCCCTTCTCCAGACTGGCAGGAATGTGCAGTAAAGAGTCCAGTGCTTGGGTGGTTGGGGGTTTTGGCCTTGAACAAGGAGCTGTAGGCTGAGTTTGTGTCCTTATCCTACTGAATGATGAGAGGCTGTGATGAGCTGTGGACACCCCTTGCTAAACACAGGCCAGGCTGTCTGAGCCCCTGCAGGGAGCTGCAGCCCAGGTCTCACCCTGCTGTCTCTCCACAGTCCCGAGAGCCTGCGGAACCGCAGCGACGTGTTCTACCTGCAGCCCGAGCGCTCGTGCATCGCCGAGTCCCCGCTATGGTACTCGGTGATCCCCATGGACCGCAGCATGCTGGAGAGCATGCTGAACCGCATCCTGGCCGTCAGGGAGATCTACGAGGAGCACAGCCGCCTCAGCAGCCTGGAGGACGACGTGGACTAAGGCAGAGGTGCTGCTGGACTGGCTGCACTCCAGCCCTGGACACCTCATCTTGCTGCTTCCCATTGCAGGGCAGGGGCCGTGCAGCATAGGAAGGGATGGTGCTGCAGCAGTGCTGTCCCTGCATCATTACCAGACTTGGACCTCCCATCCTGCTCGTTACAGGCATCCCCTACGTGCGTGGCCCCCACACTCAGCTCTGTCTCCAGTTCTGGCTGCTGGGTGAGCCATCTTCCCCAGGGTCTGTTCCCATGGCACAGGAGTGGCAGAGTCCCTGGTGCAGCTCCCCTTGCCCAGCCCTGTCCCTCCCCTACCCCCAGCCCTGCCACTGCCCCTCTCTCCCTGTGCCCCAGGGCAGGAATTGCACAAAACACATTGCCCCGTTGGACCAGTGGCTCCCAAAGCTTTTACTTCCCACTTCCTTTAGCATTCCCTCACAAGGCTGGAGGCGTCAAGGCAGGAACAGTAGCTCTGCTGCTGGGGCAGGATTGTCTTTTCAAGCCAGTGGGCATGGGCCCCAGGCAGCCTGACAGCTGTTGGGTCAGGGGGAGAACTTTTGTCCCAGGGCGAGAGAGATTTGGGTTGGTTGCAGGGAGTGGATGGGGCTAACACTGGAATTTGTGGGCAGAGATCTGGCCTTGCCACAGGGATACCTCCCTTGTGTGCAACCAGAATGCCTCCCTCTCTTTGGTCAGTGTTTTCTGAGTCTGCTGAAAACTGATGGAGATGGGTCTGTACTAGTGCTGCCCCTCTATCCCCAGTGTTCCCTGTCTTGGTGTAAGGACCCTCCCCTGTGCAAGGTGCCATCAGTGGAAACCTCTGCTCCAGCCAGGGGCCCAGGCATTTGCTTGCAGAAGCAGGGAGCCCTGCCTGGCCTCCCCCTCCCTCCCACAGCCACAGGCTGCCACCACCCTGCCCAGGGCAAATCTGGCTCCAGCTGTGCCACTCCATGCTGCCTCCTGCCCCTTCTCGTGTTCTGGTCGGTTTTCTTGAGCTGTACACGGGTCTCCTGTTGAGCCTGTATATATTGTTCTGGGCCCTGGCCTGGGGCCATCTGTTCTCTGTGTCCATGTGGAGAGTGAGCTGCTCACCAGTCTTGTTGTAGTGATGCCAGGGCAGTAGGACTAACCCTGTGTCTCTGGAAACCATTCATTTCAAATAAAGATGTGGAAAACTTTGGCAGCCCCTGGTTTTTCCCCCTGGGCAGGGTGAGCATTGTGGAAGAACAGGGCCAGTGTCCCTGTGTTGCAGTGCACCTTGCTCCTGTCCATCCCAGCCTGAACTCCCTGCACTTCCTACCTTGCCTGGGCCCTGCTGTCCTGCCAGCTCTGCAATGTGATGATGGCCTCTGCCCCAGTGCCCACTGGTGCCAGCATGGCATGCCCTGCCTGTCCCTGCCCTGGGCCCATAGTGTGCAGCCCCACCCAAGCCAGCGGTGGCCCTGCCCTGGCCATGCAGTGTGACCGTAGATGGAGCAGCTGGAGAGCAATGCCGCAGAGCAGGAGTCAACTGAGGTGCAGCAAGTGTTTATTTTCTCCCCCTTCCAAGCTCTACTCTCAGCCCTGCTGCTCCCAGGAGTGCCAGGAGCAGCTGAGCAGTGTCCCCAGGACTGTTCCCAGCTCTCCATGCTTGGGCCTGGCAGAGACTGGAGACACAATCACCACAGTGACCACCCACACATTGCCCATCCCTGACCATCCCAGCAGGCCACATTTACACTGCCAGGTCTGCTGTTCTCACATCCCTGTGGGACCCACCAGCCACCCCTAACCATGCACCTGCCTTCTTCAGCGGTGCCAGGCCATGGCGGGGGCTGCCACCCCTGGGCAGAGTGACATAGGTGCTGCCAGGCCCTACAGGCCCGCCAGGAGCGGTCAGGATGCGGGACTTGGGGCCTGGCCCCCGACGGCACTTGGTGAGACCCAGGTGGTAGATCTCCACCAGGTTGAGCAGCAGGGACACGCAGGCCACCCCCAGCATGAAGAGGATGAAGATGGTCTTCTCAGTGGGCCGGGAGATGTAGCAGTTGACCGTGTTGGGGCAGGGCCAGCGGCTGCAGGTGTAGAGGGGCTTCAGCTGGAACCCATACAAGGCGTACTGGCCCACAATGAAGCCCACTTCCAGCAGAGCCTTGAAGACGATGTTGCAGATGTAGGTCCTCAGGATGGCCCCCCGCATGCACACCCGTGCCCTGGTGTTCCCTGCAGGGAGCTGGGGCTGCCTGGGGCGCTGCCGCCTGGCCCCGCTGGCGGCCCGCGCTGCCGCTTGCTGCTGTGCCTTCTCCTCCAGATGCACCAGGTGCAGGATGTGCCCCAGATACACAAGGCTGGGGGTGGAGACAAAGATGATCTGCAGGACCCAGAAGCGGAGGTGGGAGATGGGGAAGGTGCTGTCATAGCAGGCATTTTGGCAGCCGGGCTGCTGCGTGTCACAGGAGAAGCCAGACAGCTCGTCACCCCAGACCCGCTCCGCGGCTGCCCCCAGCACCAGGATGCGGAAGACGAAGAGGACGGTGAGCCAGACCTTCCCCACCACCGTGGAGTGCTCCTGGGCATTCTCCAGCAGCCGGCCCAGCAGGCTCCAGTCCCCCATTGCACGTGCTGTGGTGCCCTGCAAGACAGCCACCCTCCAGACACAGCCGCCCCACAACCCACCAAAACACCGCCCCACTCCCTGGCCAAGCAGGTGTGCACAGACCCAACCCAAGGCCGTCCCTGGAGTGTCCCCATCCTGCATCCCAGGGACCCCCTAACCTGTCACAAGGAGAGCAGGGGGAGCAAAGGCCTCCAGCAGAGAGCTGGGAACAGCCACGGTGGCAGCATGGGGACCTCTCACCGTAGAGGGTGCGTGGGGCAGAGCCCGGTGCTCCCGCGCTGTCCCCTCCTGTCACAGGGGTGTTGGGGGATGCTGTGAGGCCCCTTCCCAGCCGGTCCCCAGCTCCTCTGTGGGGTGCAGACCAGTCTGCCTGCTCCGTCTGTCCGCTCACCCAACAGCAGGCATGGGGTTATTGGGGCATGAGGCAGCTGCGTGCCCCATTGGCTTTCATTGTGACTGGCACATCAAACAGCCACTGGGGAAACTTTTTCCCTCTATTTTTGGTCTGGGCACTTTTCTAATTATATTCGGGGCTGCAGGGGCTGGTGCTGGGGGAGCGCAAGCCCTTGGACACTGATCAATGCCACCCAGGGGTCACTGGCCGCTGCCGGCTGCCAGGGCAACACAGCCACAGGCCCAGCTCAGCCCTGGCACTGCAGCCCCCACAGCCCCTCGTGGCATCTACCAGGGCTTGGGTGCAGGGATCGACACCCCACACTGGCACCCCAGCTCCCAGCATATCACGGCCAGAGCAGAAAGGAGGGAGGCAGCACCTGAGAATGGAGATTTAATGGCCCAAGATGCCCTCCTGGCCATTGAGGAGAGCCAAACTCACGCCTGAGGGATGCTATCCATGGGACAGGGACAGTAACAGGCCCATGGGGCGACTGTGGGGCCAGTGGCCCCTGCCCCTAGCAGGCAGAGCAGCGGTCACCCTTCTCCTGCAGCCCAGAGTTGCGGCGCAGCATGTCCTTGAGGGAACCGTCCTGCTCTGTCAGCAGCTGGTTGATCTCGTTCTGCTTGTACTCAGAGGAATGCTTGTGCCCATAGAAGGAGCCCTTCCCCGACGAGGGGTTGGAGTGGTGCTGACTTCGGCGGGCACAGGCCCGCACCACCAGGTAGACCAGCTCTGCCATGTTGAGGATGATGCAGACGCTGGAGGTGACCAGCATGAAGACAGTGAAGATGGTCTTCTCAGTGGGCCGGGAGATGAAGCAGTCGACAGTGTTGGGGCAGGGGTAAGCCTCGCACTTTACCAGCCGCATCATCTGGTAGCCGGGGTAGAGCATGTAGAAGATGTACATGAACACGGCCTCGAAGAGCAGCCTGAAGACCACGCTGCAGACATAGGTCCACCACAGCGATCCCGCTATGCGCATCTTGTGCTTCTTGACCTCTTCCATGTGCTTGGCATCCGCGTGCCCGGTCATCACCAGCAGCTTCTTCTCCTGGTGCTGCTGGTAGGCCACGTGCATGGCCACGAGAAGGGCTGGCGTGGTGACGAGGATGAGCTGCAGCGCCCACAGACGGATGTGGGAGATGGGGAAGAAGTGGTCATAGCAGACGCTGTTGCAGCCAGGCTGCTGGGTGTTGCAGGTGAAGGCGGATTTCTCATCCCCCCAGACGCTCTCGGCTGCCACCACTAACACCATTATCCGGAAGATGAAGATGACGGAGAGCCAGATGCGCCCGATGGCGGTGGAGTGGCGGTTCACCCCGCTCAGCACCGTGTACAGCCCAGCCCAATTCATGGTTTCTCACTCTGCAGGAGAGAGCGGTGAGGGATGGTGTTAGCAGCAGGAAGGACCCCTGGCTGAGAGCCAGCAGGGCCGGGCTCCGGTGGCAGCAGCCCCAGGAGGGACATGGGAGCAATTGGGTGGCAGCCCTGGTGGGTGGAGAGTAGGATCGACAGACAGGAGGATGGCAGCATGGCTCCTGCTCCTGATACGGCTCCAGGCAGCATTTTGGCCAGAGCAGGCGGGAGACTGGCTGCCGCAGCAGTGCCAGATTCTCCACTCCTGCCACCCCATGCTGGCACAGGGATCCTAACCCACAGCTGCCACAGAGAATGGGGATGAAGCTCCCACACCTTCTCTGGGACCCCCAGTACCCAGTGCTGAGCTCTTTGGCTAGGAATGGTCCCAAGGAGCTTCATGGGCTCCACTGCACCAGTGCCTCCCTTTGTCCTCCCATTATCTGCAGGAGCATGGCCACGGAGCCCTGAGCTGGGGGATCCCCCCGTGCAGCCCTGCACTGCCACCCTCCCAGGGCCATCCTTGTCCGGGGAACACAGGGCCACCCCACCCCCAGGCACGGACCCCTGCCCCACCAGAGCCACCCACGGGCACTGAGCACCCCGGGAGCTGCTTCCCACCCCTGCAGGAGTCTGGGCGGCCGGGACCAGCCACCCCCAGTGCGGAGGATCCTGGCGACGCGTACCTGCCGGTGAGGAAGGGTCCTCGCAAGCTGCCCCCAGTGGCCCCTCTAAGGTCTCATGCCTCCCGCAGGAGAGCTCTGCTCCGCCTGCCCTCGTCTCTCTCTGCCACTGCCCTGCACTGGAAGTCATATGCTGCTTTATAAACTATTTACATACAATGGGGCCTTTATTGGCCCATGAACAACACACTTTAGCATTCAGATCTAACGCCCTGACTTCCGCCCACCCTGGCCAAACAAAGTGCCTGTGTGCTGCATTCCCGCTGCTCGGCCCTGCACCCACTCCCACCTCCCCACCACGCCCCGCACCGACCCCGGACACGGCCCCGCCACCCGCGGGCTGCTCGTGGCTCTGCCCGGCGGGACCCACCCCGCAGACAGACATCGCCGTGCCGGACGGGCCACACAGCGTGTCCGGAGGTCCCTTCCCAGGAAGCATGGCCATCCCGCATGGACAGCACGGGGCGCTGGAGCAGGGGTCAGCACTGAGCTGCCGCGGGGCTGGGTGGCACTGGGTGTGAGCCCTGCCATCCCCTCAAGGCTCTGGTGCCAGCAGCAGTGTCTGTGAGGGCACCCGAGCTGCCCCGCGTGTGCCGTGGGAGAAAGGCGGCCGAGTGATGCTGCTGTGCTGGGGCTGCGCTCCTCCCGCGAGAGGGACTCACCGACGGTGTCCTACAGCTCGGACATGCGGCTGGGACAGCAATCCCTGTGCTCGCACAGCCCCCGTGCCCCCCAGGCTGGGGTCACAGCCACACCGCCACACTGTGCTCCGTCCCTGCAGGGATGGCACCGTGTCCCTTGGGTTTTGTCCCCAGCCTCAGGTGGGGAGCAGCATACCCAGTAAACCCTCCCAGCTGGGTGCCTGCAGGCTGGCAGGGCAGTCAATGCCATCCCAAATGCCACCTCCTGCCCTTAGCCCAAGGTGCGAGCAGCCGGAGCTGTGCAAGCGGTGGCGGCCAAAGACCGTCCAGTAAAGCTGTGAGGATGCCGCTTGTGCCCTCAGTGCCCCTCTGCCCACTCCCGCCATGAGGGCCAGCGCTGCCGGCTCTCCCCTCCCCTCCCAGGGTCGAGCCCTGCCTGTGGCCCCCATTGTAGCCCCCTGGTGCTCCCCAGCTGGGGGACACGCGGCCACCCCCGGAGCGGCGCTGTGCCCGCCAGCTTCTCACCTCCACAGCAGGACAATCAATCAATGCTCGTCGGGATTGCAGCAATCAGTCGGCACCGCACCACCCCCCTGGACTTTATACTGCCCTGCAGGCACGTCCCCCGCCCCCTCCCAAACAGCCTTGCTCCTTCCACGACTGCCAAGTAAACACCGCAGGTGTGTCCGGCCCTGCTCACACCCACCCGACCCACCAGGCGGCTGAGCATCCCCCGGGGCCAGCTCCCGGGCTACTGCAGCACCGGGGCCCGGCCAACCCCCAGGGTGATCCCCGGGGACGTTTCTGGTCCCCGCGGCCCCACTCCCCTGCTGTGAGCATCCTCCCCGCTGCATTCCTTGCCAGCCAGGCACATACACCGTGGCGGAGCCCTGCTCTCCACCTGGGGGATGATTCTGAGCACCCCCGGCTCTCGGAGCACCTTGATCTGGTGCTTCAGGCTGCCGGCTGGCCCCTGGGGAGCCACCAATACCCCGATTTAATGTGTAAAAGTCCAGCTGGGAAAAGACAAACAGCCGGTCAACGATTAACTCGGCTGGCCCGCTTCAAGGTCCCGCCGCCCAGCACCCCGTGTGGGACACGGCGACCCTGCCGCTCGTCCTGGGCCCCTGACCGGGCTGCAGGAGCCCGTACACGCCGTCCCTTGCAGGAGGGTGACGTTAGTGCCGGTGTCCCCGCATGGGGACGGCAGGGTGGCACTGTGCAGCGGCTGGGGCCGCTCGGGGTGCCCCCGCAGCTGGACGGGGATCGGTGGGCAGCGAGATACCGGCGGTGGGCGGCGGTGCAGGGCTGGCTGGGGCCATCGAGGCCACAATCTCGGTCTCCGATAATCCGCCACACCTGAGTCAGCAGCGCCGGCGAGGAGCGATAGCGCGGCGGCACCGCCCAGTCCCGCACCCTGGACGGGCTCCGGGGTTTAGCGGAGGGCAAAGTGGGGCAGCAAGGGGGTAATGGGGCCCGGCTGCAGAGATCGGGCTGGGGGGGCCACTGGGGGCCACCAAGAGGAGGGCAGACTGCTGAGAGCTGGGCTGGGCTGAGCTAAACGGGACTAAGCACAATGGGAGGCTGGCATGGGGAGAGGGGTCCTTGGGAGCCAGGGTAGGGGTGGCTGGGGGGCACTGGGAGCCAGGGTAGGGGTGACTGAGGGGCACTGGGAGAGAGGATAGAGGTGGCTGGGGATTATTGGGAGCCAGGATAGGGGTGGCTGGGGGACACTGAGAGCCAGGCAAGGCGTGACTGGGGATTACTGGGAGCCGGTTGAGGAGTGGCTGGGTATTACTGGTAGCCAGTTGAGGGGTGACTGCGCCAGGCGAGGGGTGAATGGGGATTACTGGGAGCCGGTTGAGGGGTGCCTGGGGATTACTGGGAGCCGGTTGAGGGGTGACTGCGCCAGGCGAGGGGTGAATGGGGATTACTGGGAGCCGGTTGAGGGGTGCCTGGGGATTACTGGGAGCCGGTTGAGGGGTCGCCGGGGGCTCGGGCCGTGCGGCGGGGGTGTCGCCAGGTGGCGCTGCGGGGCCGGGCCGGGGGCGGCGGGGCCGCACCTGCCCGCGGCAGCACCGGCGGGGCTCAGCGTGGGAATCCCTCTGAAATGTAGTAAAAATGGAGAAAAAAACAACCGGAAAGAGGAGGAGGAACCCGGGGCGTTGCTGCTCAGCCCGGTGCCCGCCCGCTGTCCTTGCAGAGAGGTGGCTGGGAGGGGCAGAGGTCCCGGAGCGCGGGCAGCCCCCTCGCTGCTGGCCCCAGGCTGAAGTGCAGGAGCCATCGGTGAAGGACAGGCTGTGCTGAACAGCGGCCGGCGCTGCCTCCCGTACCCAGAAAAGTGCCCCACCCGCGGCCACGCTGCCAGAAATGCGCTCCTTGTTAATGACGCTAATTGTGGAGGTAATTGGTGTCTAAAGTTGCAGCGGAAGAGTTCAAAGACGTGGGCACGTCTAACGCAGATAAACTGATGAGATGGGCAGGACTGAGTCAGCATGAGGATGGTGGGACTGGGGTGACGCAGCTGCTGGCATTCTCCTAGGGTCAGAGAACTTGCAGCCCAGCAGTCTGTATGGGTACGATGGACGAAATCAGGATTGAGCCATCACTGAAACATCTCCACTGCCGGGAGGACTGCAGAGGAGGCTTCCAGAGTCCCCTTTCCCCGGCCATTGTGCTCCAGGCGGGGCTGGCCCTGTGGAGGGCTCAGCCTCGTCACTGGATGGGCGCTGCAGTGCTGGGGCTGCTGGCTTCCAGGCCAGGACTGGCAGCAGGACAGGCATCCCTGGACCCAGGCTGCTGTTCTCAGAGACACAAAACCCTCTGCTCTGAGTCAACTGCCAGGAAGGTCACTGGCAGTGGGTGAGCACAGAAATCCTTTGTGCTGCTGCAGCACAGGGCAGAGGGGGTTGCCGCCTAAGACTCAACAGCTTGTTCTGCCTGCCTGTGAGTCTGCTCTCCTGTGTCCTGGGTGCATCAGAGATGTGGGGAACAGCACCAGGGCACTATTCCAGTGATGCTACTGTGAAGATGTCCTGGTTTAAGAAAAAGTGAGTTTTTTGGGATGCTGTGGTCAACTGAGGTTTCAAGTGTGTTTCCAGGGGAAAGCCTATGCTACAAGAGGGACTCCTCCCTCCTTGATGAACTGAGAATTGATTATCTAAAGGGTGGTGATGGACTGAGAGTTGGTGATCTGAGGGGTGGATGTATTGGAAATTTGGTGGGGGGGAGGAGGAATGTTTTTGGGAAGGTTTTCATTCCAAGTTCTGTGTTTATATATAGTTGCAGGTTAATAAAGTTTTTTCTTCTTTATTCCCAGGTTGGAGCCTGCTTTGCTCTATTCCTGGTCACATCTCACAGCAGACACCAGAGAGCATATATTTTCATGGGGGCACTGGCATTGTGCCAGCGTCAGACTGTGACAGAAGAGCAGCATCCCTGCCCTCCTGCTGGCTGTGGATCCTGAGGATCAGCCAGAGGCCAGCCACAGGTCACTCCCTCCCTCCCTCCCTCCCTCCCTCCCATGCCAGGGACACCTTTGCAATTGAGTTCCCTTATGGTTCTCCTTGCCAGCAGCCCTAAACATGTCCCCTGAAGCAGAGGATGTGCCACAGTTGTCACGCAGATGTAAACTGTTCATACCCTCTGGGATACAGTGTCCCTTGAGCTTTGCCAGGTCTCCAAAGGAAAACTGTTGATGGTCAAGGACACTCTGGACAGATGGCAGCCTCAGGAGTTTGCAAAGGCAGTAGCACAATAGCACTGGCTTGTCTGTCACCAGCTTGCCTCGGGGTCCTAGCTTGAGTTGGCCTCGCTGGCACATGTGGCAGCACGCAGCTGGGGCTGTGCAAGGATGAGGAGAGGGGACAGAGGGCAGGGCAATCCCCTAATCTGGGGCAGAAAGGCATCACCCCCTCAAGAGGGCACTGGGCACCCTGTGGGATGCCACAATGGGCAGCACCAGGGCTTTTAGGGGGGTCCAGCACAGGGTCAGGAGCACTGTGCTGGACAGGCTGACATGTGCCCGTGGTCCTGGAGCTGCGAATGTGCCCGGGGGGAGGAGGGCAGAGCCCCACACTCGGCTTCCTCACAGCCTGTGCCCCTGCCTGCCCCGGCTCCCCTGGCTCGGGGCCTCGGCCCTGGCTCCAGTGTCTGCGGCTGCCTGGAGGCAATTCAGCCCCCCCCTCCGCTCCTGGTATCCATGGCAACTCCAGCTGAAATTACATTAAAAAGAAATGAAACCAGCAGCTTTTCTCTTTGGCAAATAGGGGGAGGGGAGCTCAGCTGGGAAAGGCTGGGGAAGGGGTTTGAAGTTCGGAGGGAGGGGGCTGTGGGACAGATGCATTCCCATGTGGGGTCCCGGTGCTGGGGGCAGCAGGGCCGGGGGGATTTGGGGACATGGTGGCACACGGTGTTGGCAGTCCTGGATACTGTGGTGCCAGCGTGCATGTGGGGGTGCAGCACCCTGACATGGGGGGTGATCCCAGGGTCCTCCTGCTGCCTCTGTAGGGGGTACCAGCAACATGAGGACCAGCACAGGGCACCCCACCCACCCAGCCCGGCAGTCCCCGCATGCTCCAAGAAGAGGCGAGACACACCGCTATTAAAAATATCACTTCTGTTTTATTTGGAATTTGTTACTCTGCGCGGGTGACAGGGTATAAATACATTCTGCAACGAGCATCCTCACCCTGAGCCCTGCGCGGGGCGGGGGCCGGGCGGGGTGCGGGGCCCTCGTTGTTGCAGGGCCAGCAGGGCCATCGATGCGCTGGCCCCGGGCAGCAGGGCCAGCCGGCACCGGAGCGTCACGGCCGCCAGCACGGGCAGCGTCTGCCAGCCGGACCGTCTTGCACAGGGACAAGACTGGTGTCCCCACAAGGACCTGTCCCTTTCTCCTGCCTCCCCAGGCCCCAGGTGCTAGTGCTCACCTCGGGGGGCTGAGACTGGGGTACCCCACGTGGGATCCCCTGCAGCTCCTTCTCCATGCCCGACCACACCAAAGCCACTTGCCTAGAGCCACGTGTGGCTCGGTGGCCACAGCAGATGCCCCAGCCCCAGCACAGGTTGGCTCCCAGACCCACACGGGCTGCATCACCCCCAGAGTCCCTACACAGGCATCTGTTCCAGCTGCACATCCTGGATGCAGGAGCTGGGGTCACCCCACGATGGGGTAAAGGCCCCAGTGGAAGCAGCCTGGGAGGCAGAGTGGATGCTGGTGAGCAGCTCACCCCGCTCCTGCCGCAGGCTGCAAACCACCGGCTCTGCTTTCGGGCAACAAGCACGGGCAGGGAGGGCACAGCACAGCCCCGGGGCAGTGGTGAAGGGATGTGGGATGCTCCTGGGGGAGCAGGGCAGGGTGGGGAGCATGAGGGGCTGTCCTGGGTTCATGGGAGTGAACAGACAGTGCTCGGAGCAGGTGATGCCCACAGGGGCGGTGGGTGGCACTGGCCAGTGGTGGCGGTGAGGGACCGGGGCGGGGGTGCTCGCAGGCAGGCCGTTGGATAGGCTTTTTGGCTGAGATACGTGGGCACGGGTGACAGAGGAGGGAGAATATCAAAAAATACAAAAGAGCGCAGCCCCACAGTGCAGGAGGCACTGCCCTGCCTGGTGCCCACCCGCGGCAGGCGGGCGCCATGGGGGGCCGGCACCGTGCGCACACGCTGGCTTCTAACTGGCTTTTTATTTTATATCAAGAACACTTGGTTTTAAAATCTTTACAAAGGACAAAACGCGGCGACTCCGTTAGTGTGTAAAGAACTAAAGATCTGCTTAAAAAACGTCTCTGCAAAGAGAAATGACTGACACAAAAGAGATTCTCTGCAGCGCAAAGAGGGGCAGAGGTGCCAAGTCTCCAGCCCAGGGCCCCCTCCCAGGGTCCCTGAGCCCCAGCACCAGCCCCAGCGCCCGCATCCAGCACAAGGCCAGGTCCCTGGACTCTGCCCATTCCCTCTGCCTATAGCACCATGGCCCGGGGCCACTTCTCAGCACAGTGAAGGAGCCTTTTCCAGGGCTGCCAAGATGCCTGGGCACCGGCTGAGAGGGATGCCCAGTCCCGCTCCTCGTCAGTCCCAGGGTGCTCGGTGGGCTCAGCACTGGGGATGTGATCGCCCCACTGGGAGGCACAGCCACGGCACCGGGAACCCCGTGGCCACTGACAGCGGGGTACCCCTGCCCACCTGCACGGGTGGGTTGTGCAGGACTACACCATGTCCCTCCTGCACCCCACTGGCGTCCCGGGGCAACCCACGGGGCCCTGAGGCCAGGAGAGTCAAAGCACTTCTCAAAAGTTAGATAGGAACAAAAGAAAGCGCCGGGGCCGCTCTGGGACCCCCACAGGTCTCTGGGCTGGGAGCTGCACCGTCCGTGGGCGCTGCCCCTCTGTCTGGGGACTCCGTGGCCCCGCCGGTCCCTCTGCCAGTGTCTGCTGCGTGTGTGTGCGTGCGTGCATGCGTGTGCGCCGGCGGCGGGCAGCTATACCCTGGTGGTGGAGTGTGAGTGCGGAAGCCCCGTGCTGTTGAAGCCGGCGGTGAAGGTGTTGTAGGGGTGCAGGGTCTGCAGCCCCACCAGCGAGTTGGGGATCATGGTGATGGTGTTGGGGGTCATAAGCGGGATGTCGTCCGGAGAGCGGCGCAAGGTGAGGGTGTAGTCGGGCAGAGCGGCCAGGCGCAGGGTGTCGTGGGATGGCACAGCTTCGCACTCGTGGTGCCCCTGGCTCACCTGCAAGGAGGGCATCTCCTCATCAGGGGCGTGGGCGATGTCGTTGGAGGCGCCGCGCTGCGGGCTGGGCTGCCGGTGCGTGTCCTGCCGGCGCTTGTCCTTGCGGTAGTAGAGGGCGGCGAAGGCCAGCACGTTGAGGAAGAGGAGGGAGGCGCCCACGGCGATGGTGACGCTCAGTTCGGTGGAGTAGTCACGGGGGCTCTCGAGCAGCGTGCCCGCCTCTTGCTCCGGGCTCCACTTCTCCTTCCCGTTCTCGCTGTTGTAGGCGGGCGAGATGGCGGGGCGCTTGGTGGTCCAGATCTTGCTGTTGGGCCGGCGGGTGATGTGGGAGTTCTGTGTGGTGTCAGGTGGTGGCACTTTGGTGGTGGTGGAGGTGTAGTGGAACATATCGTGCAGGTTGTACAGGTGGGGAACCAGGTGCTTCCAGAAAGCCACCTTGGTGGCCCGGTAGTGGTCGCGTACCCGCGGCTTCAGCCCAATGTGCAGGTACAGCTGGTCACGGGGGTTGTACTTGGACCAGGCCACCTCCTCAAACCGGTTGGCCTTGGTGTGGATGAACTTGGTGTCCTGGGGGACAGGCTTGTTGGGGTCCCTGTGAAACACAGGCAGAACAGAACTAGCAATGGGAAAAGCCAAAGAAACAAAGAGGGAGAGCTGCATGCAGAGACAGAAACTGAGGGGACCTTTGCCAGTGGTGGCACAGGGTGGGCTGGGAACAGGTCTTGAATGACTGGGCAGCACCCAAGTCTCACCCAAGATAACCAGGGGCAACAAGCCTCCCCACCCATGTGGCTTGGTCCCAGGGGCTGGTAATGATCTAAGCTTCTTGCTTTGTGGCTGGCCCCAGTGAAGGTGCAGCACACAGGAACCTCTGGGCACAGGGAGCTCAGTGTCCCACACTGGGCATGATTACCCCCCCCCAACAGCACAGCCCCAGGGAGTGCAGCTGCAGTGAGTGCAGACCCCCGCGGCACGGCACCCATCCCCACTCACCCTGTCTTGGCAAAGTTGGTCCAGTAGGTCATGACCACGGCGCTGAGCATGACGTCGTTCTTGGAGAAGTTGCAGGGAAAGAGGTCTGTGGGGCCAATCATGGGGATCCCAAACACATAAGGCACCTCATCCCCGTGGGCTGCGTCGGACCATGCAGGCTTCATCAGGCTCTGGCAGTGGTGGTAGAAGGCGTAGAAGTAGGTGGGGGAGCCGTAGCGGGCGTGCAGGTCGGCTGTCACCACCGAGGGCTCTACCCACTGGTGGTCAGTGAAGAGGGCCACCAGAGTCTTGCGCCGCGTCTCGGGGTTGTCCCGGTCGGCCCAGTCCGTGTACATGAACTTGATGGTCTCCCTCAAGGTGTCCTTGCCCTCAGGGTAGCCGTACAGGTTGTCTACAAAGTTGGAGACTGAGTAGTCAAAGTCACTGCCTGAGACGCCGTCCTCGGGGTCCACCACACCCTCCACAAACTTCAGCCCTTCACCCTGGTTGACCCCCAGCATGATATCATAGTTGAGGAACTCGCCCTGCTCCATCAGGATCTCTGGGTCATCCGGGATCACGTCCCCATCAATGACTGGCCCAAAGGCCACGTGGTAGCGGGCTGGCTGGATGTCCTGCTCTACCAGCTCCTTGGCACTCTTCTGCCGCAGGCAGTCCACCATGTCCACGGTGTCCAGCACGTTGCAGCCCACCTTGTCAGCCAGCATGCTGGTGTACTTCACAGGCTGGTAATTCACTGCCCAGCTGGAGAGCGCGGAGCCGCTCTGAATGATGGCTCTCTGGAAGAGACCTGCAACACAGGCACGGAGTGGAGGAAGCTCTCAGCAGGGTTCCAACATGCAGGATGCAGCATGGAGAAGGCATTGATGCTCTTGTACCCCTGCAAGGAGCCAGCACGGCAGCCCACACCGTGTCCCTGAGCTGTGCTGCCTGCTGAGCTGGGCTCACACAGGGGGCTCAGCTCTGGGCTGCTGTGGGGATGGCAGGATGGCAGCTGCGAATGCAGGTGGGTGCTCCTGGAAGCAACCAAGGGCTGCTGTGCTCCCTGAGGATCCCATTGCAGGGGTGACCCAGCATCCCTGTCCTGGTGTGGGGAGAAGAGGGGCCATGGTTGCACCACAGCCTGGCCTTGCCAAGCAGCCTGTGCCACCCCAGCCACCCCAAGGATGTCTTACCTGGGCTCAGCACCATCCTCCAGCCCAGGTTGGCACCTGCCTCGCTGAGGAGCCAGGCTGTGGGCTGGCAGCAGTGGGAGGGTTAATGCCTGCTTGGGGACACTTAACCCTGCCTGTCCCACCCCACGGCTTTGTCAGAGTCCCCCTCCGCCCCCTCCCTGCTGCTTCCTGCCCAGCTGGGGCTGCTCAGTGCCAATCCGGCCCTGCAGGAGCACGCTGCCAGATGCACAAAGAGGGCCTTTCTGCCACCAGGAACACAGAGGGAGTGGACTTTCGCCCTGGAAAACGAGGCCACAAAGGCCCTGGCCCAGGCAGAGAAATGCGTGGCTTCGCTCCAGTCCCATGTCAATGGTGCTTGTGCTCAGAATACAAAGGGTGGTGAGGAAGCAGAGCCTCTGGGCCGTGAAAGGCAGCCAGTCCGGGGTGCACCCAGGGGTCCCTGCTCTCTGACCAGCCCTCTTTGCACCCCAAGTGCTGCCTGCACCCCTGCCAGACCCCAGCACTTGCTTTCCATGAGGGGCTGTTCCAGGTGACCCCTGAACTGGCACAGCAGTGTGGTGCCCATGGGGCTGCCCCTGGCACCCTGAAATGCAGAGAACCCCTGTGCAACCAGGGCTGTGCCACTCTGCAGGGAAGCAGAGCAGCACCTTCCTGCAACAGAAGCGTTCAGAGGCTCCTGGCTCCCAGCCACCATGTCCATAGCTCTTGTCTGCACGCACAGTCCTCGCTCTGCCAAGTACCTGACGTACAGTCCCATGCACTGGGACAAAGAGAAGTCACAAGCTCTGTTTGTCACCTCCTGGTGCCCTAGAAAGCCATACCCAGCCTACAGGCTGGAGACTGGCCATGGCTTTGCTTGCTCTGCGCCACCATCCACGTGCCAAGGAGGCAGGATGGGGTTTCCTGGCTCCCTGGAGATGCTGTCCCAGCAGCAGCCATTGCACTCTGCCAGCAGCATCACTTCCCAGACAGACCCACCAGGCTGGGCTCTGGCCCTGCCCACCACTGCCAGGGCAGCTGATGTCACTGTCAGCTGGTCCTGTCCCTGCTGGAGCCCCTCTGCCCTGTCTCTGCATGGCCACAGCCTGACCCAGGGCTCTGTGAGAGCCTGGACCTGTTGTGTCCTCCTGCTCCGTGCCAGCTCCTGAGTGAAGCCTGACCAGCACCCCAGGGAGGCAGCAGCACCCAGCACTCCACACTGCACCTCTGCAGCCTGCTGAGGCCAGACAGAAGGGGAATTTCTGCCTTTCCTTCCTGCTCCCCTCCCTGGTGAGCGTCCCAACACACCCAGCCTCCTGCAGGACTGGCTGCCACAGCATGGTGGAGTCAATGGTGGGGCCAGGGCTCTGCCAGAGGGTGGCTGGAACTGCACACTGCCACCAGCTGCTGCCAGCTCCTCAATTCCTCTTTGCTTTGCCCAGTAGCTGAGACTGAAAACACTTCAGGGGGCGTCTGGGCCAAGCCCTGCTCAGAGCAGGGTGCTGGGTGCCTTGTCCAGCTGAGATCTGGAGGGATGGCAGCAAAGGGCAGAAGCCCCCATGGAGAAGGAGATGGGGCAAAGCTTAAAAGCTTGCCTGGCACAGACTGCTCCTGCCCTGGTATGGCTGGCTGGGCAGAAAAACAGCACTTTGGTCACTGATAGGAATCAGAGTGACCCTACAGGGCCTGAGGCTGGCAGGGAGCTGTGGATTTCCCCAGCAGCCAGACCCAACATGTGCTGTACCAAGCCTCCAGTGTCTGCCGCTTGCAGCACCTGGCAGAGCAGGCACAAATCAGCAGCTTCATTAATAGCTTGTGATCACTAGATGTTTTATTTTGATGCAGTAAAAACAAACCCACCTATTCTGCAGGCTGCAACTTAGCACTGCTCCCACACCGTGCTCCAGAGCCAGCTACCCATCCCTGGGGATGTGGGTGCTCTGGTACAGGGAATTTTTGGAGGTTTTTGTATGGCTATTTGGCTTTATGGGACACTGGCTGCAGCACTGGGCACTCCCCTCCTGCCCCACAGAATTTACAGCCAGCAGCAGCTCCCCTGCCCCAGCAGTGAGTGCAGGGGGCACACCAGGGGCACTGGGGCTGCAAGGGGCAGCACAGGATGCAGCACATGCAGGGCGTAGTGGCATTAACTGCAGCATCACCTGAGAAGTGCACATACTGGCAGGACTATTTCTCATGGCTGGAAAGTCACAAGGAGGAGCAGCCCCTCCAATCCACCCTCAGCCTCTCTCCATGCTGCTCCAGCCTGGACCCCTGCAAGAGGCTGGGGCCACCTGGGCAGCCAAGCACACACACTCCTGCACTCCTGTGATGGAAGGGAGTACCCTTAGAAGCACTGAGAATGCATCACACATAGTGTTCCCTCTGCAGCCTTTCACACTCAATATGGGCAGAGAAAACACTTTTTCTTTCTGCAGGAGCTTTCAGCCTGTAAAAGACTCCCCATCATCAGCCATCAGCCCTGCTGAGGTTCTGGAGGTCTCCATTGCTGGGTGATTCCCAGGCTGTTGAGCAGGGCAGCAGCTCTTCAGCTTCGAGTGCAATTTGCTGTGTGCCTCTGAAGGGCAGACTCACACCCGTGTCTGCTGCTCACACATGTCCTTTTCTCCTCAGCACCACACTGGGGACACAGCAAGATGGCTGCACCCTCATATAAAGATCATGAGCAGGTCCCTGGCAGGCTGCTCCCCTGTGAGCCATATCCAGTTCAGGCTTTGCTCCTAGAATTTCCTTTAGGAAATTCATCAAAAACACCTCCAGTCTCACAGTTAATTTTTCTCCCCCTCAGTGCTTGATGTAAATGTCTTTGCAGGTGGTTTACATGCATTTGCTCTTATTCCAGCACAGACTTTTAGCATAAATAATTCCCTTCTTTATTTAGAGTAAACACTCTGCTATATTTACAGATATTAATCATATTACTTCCACCTGTGTTTGGCTAGGTGCAGCACTTCCAGCTCTGCCAGTCTCCCAACACAGGGCTCTCCACCCCTCCCAGGCTCAGGAGGGATGTCTGGGGTGCTCTGTCTTTCCCTCTATTCCAGTATAAATACCTTTCCTTCCCCTCTATTCCAGTATAAATACATTTCCTTCCCCTCTATTCCAGTATAAATACCTCCCCTAGCACTGAGATCCCTGTTCCCAGTGCCCTGCATGATGCCCTGCACCCCCTCCACACTGCACTAGGAACTCCTGAGCACCAGGGCAGGACCCCTCCTGCCCCTGGAAGCAACCGAGGGCTGCTGTGCTCTCTGAGGATCCCATTGCAGGGGATGGCCCAGCATCCCTGTCCTGGTGTGGGGTCCCCACCTCTCCCCATGCCAAGGGGCTGGCCCTGGGTGCAGCTTTGTGCACAGGGAGCACCCACTCCATCCCTGTCTCCCACATGCTCTGCCACTGGCCTCTTTCTGCCCTGGATGAGAAGGTTTTGCCTCCCAGTCCTGGTCCAGGCTCTCACCAGTGATCAGAAAGCAGCCCTGGCTTTGTTGGGCTGGGCAGCAGGACCTGGGTGGGCTCCCCTCCCTGGGTTAGCACCAGCAGGGCGAAGGCTGAGCAGAAGCTTAGGTGGAGGTAGGACATAAAGAAAGTTACAGGGTGGGAGCTGTAATTTGTTGAGCTGAAATCAACAGTCTTAGTTAGACTAACTTTTTGTTATTCTGCTCATTCTAATCCGCCTTGAATTCATTCGTACACCAGTCCTAAGTTAAGGAGGAGGGTAAGTGAGGAGGTTCAGGTTAGGGTGGTGGTAGGAAATGGTAGTTGGGTGGCTCATGGTAGCAGGAGGAGTAGGGCGATTTCTAAGTCGAGCAGGAGGAAGAGAATGGCTACTGGGAAGAAGCAGATTGAGCAGATCCCAGGGGGTCGAATCCGCATTCCTATGGGGACGGTTTTTCTGAGTCAGGTTTTATTTGGGCGAGTCAAAAGTTTAGTGCAGTTAGGAGGATGCTTAGGGTCAGTGATAGGGCCAGTATGAATAGGATTATGTTTATTACTCTTTTCTGGGTTTAAACCAGAATCTGCAGCTGCAGCAACCTCAGGCAGGGCTGACACCTACCCTCCGAGTGGTGGGACAGGGTGAGCAGGGTGACAGGGTGAGCAGGCTGACAGGGTGACAGGGTGACACCTACCTTCCGAGTGGTGGGACAGGGTGAGCAGGCTGACAGGACAGGGTGACAGGGTGACACCTACCCTCCAAGTGGTGGGACAGGGTGAGCAGGGTGACAGGGTGACAGGGTGACACCTACCCTCCGAGTGGTGGGACAGGGTCAGCAGGGTGACAGGGTGAGCAGGGTGGCACCTACCTTCCGAGTGGTGGGACAGGGTGAGCAGGCTGACAGGACAGGGTGACAGGGTGACACCTACCTTCCGAGTGGTGGGACAGGGTGAGCAGGCTGACGCAGGAGGCGCCGATGCCCGAGCCGAACACGGTGATGCGCAGCGGGTCCCCCCCGAAGAAGGCGATGTTCTCGCTGACCCAGCGCAGCGCCTGGATCTGGTCCAGCAGCCCGTAATTGCCCTTGGCAGCCTGGTCCCCCGTGCTCAGGAACCCTGAGGGCCAAGGGGAGCCCGGTTAAGGATGAGGAAACTGGGAAAGTCCTGGTTTCCCACCCCCTTTCCCCAGACCCAGGGCAGGGGACCCTGTGTTCTCTGGGACCCTATCCCACCATGAGAGTTTCGTGAGTTCTGAGCTGGAGCAGGGACACCACTGAGCTCCCCCCAGCCTCTGCAGAGCACAGAGAGGTGAAAGGCTGAGAGAGCAGCTGCGGACCTCGGGGAGCCTCTTTGGCCAACAACCAGCAGGGACAGGGTAAAGAGAACAAAGCTCTGTCCTACCCACACCACCACCCGAGCTAGAACAGCTCCAGACATCTCACACCAGCCCCAAGGAAAGCTCAGAAAGCATCAGTGGCTGCAGGGAGGGCTAGTGTGAGCACAGCCAGTGCTTCCCATGGACCACTGTGGTCTGGGGGAGGCTCTGTAAGTGTCAGGTGCGCTGGGCAGAGAGGAACCAACTTCAGCTTAAAACACAAAGGCTCTCAGTGGGGAAAAAGGCGAGAAATGCTTTCAATAGCACAGGAAACACCCAAGATAAGTTATCACTCTTTCGTTTGCTTTGACTTTAAGCAGGAAGCCAAAACCTGAGAGGCCCGAGGTAAAATCCAGGCAGGTAACCCCAGCACGCAGGGAGTGGCCCCAAGGGTGTGCTGGCACCTGGAGGGGGTCTGGCTGGGTGTGGTGCATCACCTCAATGGAAATGATGAAGGCACCACTTGAGTCTAATGTCATATTGTGATTCATGTGTCTTATCTTTGCACCTATCCATTTTAGGACTTTTAACATTAAAAGGTTTTGAATAGGTTAACTATCATCTTCCACATGAAACTGTGGGCTCTGGAGGCCATGAGAGGAATGTGCTGCCCCAGGTACCAGGCAGGGTGGTGGCAGGAGCCCAAGAGAGAGCATCATGCTAGGCTGGATGGCCAGGAAGAGAGCCAGCAGCCTGGCTTGGAAAGGAGCTGTCCCCAAAGCTCTACACCCCTTGTTCTCACGCTGGCAAGGGAAGTGGCAGTGGTGTTCCACACAAACCTCCTGTGTCTCAGCCCCTGGGGGTTTCTGCTGCTTCAGCCAGGGGACTGCACTGCCTTTTGACCCTCTGTCCTCATTTTGCATCTCAAGTCACCAGTGCTTTTGGACACAGCACTGCCACCCTCCCCTGCATGGCACCTGGCGCCTTCTGTGGTGCCCACTGCAGCCAGCCATGCCACCCCATGACGGGGTACCAGCAGCACAAGCGGCTGCCTGTGCCCAGGGAGGGAGAGCTGCCAGGTCCCCGGGACAGCCCGGCAGCACCCGCTGGCACCTCACCCGTCTGAGCCCTCTCAGGAGGAGATGCTGGGTAAACACATTTATTATTCATTTAACCACAAACCAATATTTGCTTTCAGTTGCGCCAGTTTGTGTACATGAGCCGGGGGGCAGCCGGTGCCAGGCCGCGGGCTGGGCTGTGCCCGTGTGCTGGGGCTGTGCCACGTGGCACTGGGCACTGCCAGGGCAGGGGCAGGGGCAGTGCCCGCAGCGCATCCCCGCCGCCCCTCCGCCGCCGTCCGGGCAGGCACCGGGGCTGTCCCTCCGCCAGCTCGTACCGAGCACTCCGACGCGGTAGTTGAGGGTGATGACGATCACGTTGCCGTAGCTGGCCAGGATGCTGCCGTCTATCATGTTCCCCGTGCCCTCCATGTAGGAGCCCCCGTGGATGTAGACCATCACCGGCTTGGCGCCGCTGTCCCGGATGTCTGCAAGGAGAGCAGGTTACACACAGCCCGCAGCCACGGCCGCAGCACCCTGCCCGACAGGCAGACCAAGGACAAGGGCAATGCCAGCTGCCAGGACCACGGAGGGGGCTTGGGAGCCAAAGGCAGAGCTCTCCTGGGGGCCACAGCATGGAGCTCCAAAGGCAAACACCACTGAACCAACCCTGCCGGCCGCTGTTGCTGCTCTGTCCCCGCACCGCTGTCCCCTCAGGGGTCTGAGCAGGTGAGGGAGGGATGCTGGCTGGACCCTGCTGCTCTTCCCTGGAGCTGGGCTGGGAGCCAGGTCAGCTCTGCTGTGGGTGGGAGCTGCAGAGTCCAGCCCCAGGATGCAGCCCCGTGTCCTGTCTTTGGCTGGACCCGAGCACTCCGTGGCTCCTGGAAGCTGGCATTGCGGAGGGGGGCAGGGATGGGGGTGTGCAGGACCTAGAGGGGGGCCACTGATGTGTGCTCCAGTGTCTCACTCTCCCACTGCCCCTTCCCATTCCCCTGGGAAGGCAGGGACCTGTCTGGTTGTAACCCCGGCACCCCAGTGCCCAGACACAGACATGGTGATGAGGCAGACAGTGGATGCACGTGTGTGTGTCAGGGAGGTGAGCATGGAGTCTGGACGAGGACAGGGCATGAGGCATGGAGTGAGGATGGGCAATGGGACCCCGAGGGCCGGGGAGGAAGGACGGTGGGAGCCTGGGGGACTGGGAGCAGCCACGCTCCCTCTCTTGACCTCTCCTGCCCAGGGGACATCCTGCCCCACTGGCTGGTGATCCCTCAGGGAGCCATGGCCACAGGGAATAACCTCCTGGAGCATGCTGCCCATGTCACACGGACAGGCAGTTGCACCCGCCCTGGAGACATGGCCAGGTCCCACATGCCTGCACTGCCCAGCCCTGTCCTGGGCTGGCCACCCAGACCCATGGACTTTGTCCTGCCTTGTGCTCACTCACACCCAGCACCTTGCCCAGGTGGGCTGGCAGTGCCTGCCTGGCCTCAGCTGCCCCAGGCAGCTGCTGCTCCCTGCCTGCCTCCCTGAGCGGTGCAGCACAGCCCTGTCCCACCAGGACTGGGACCCGTGGGGCACAGCCACACCAATGCCAGTGCCCACTGGGCTGTTTGTGCTCCCTCACACCCACTGAGCCCCTGCACATGTCCAATCCTCCCTAGCCCATTGCAGTGGGCTGCAGGCCAGGCTGACGGGTACCTGTGGCCATTGTCACCTCCAGCCGTGGCCCACAGCATGGCTAAAGGTGGCCTTCCATACAGAAAACCTCTTCCCTCCAGGAGAATGAGGCTATGCCAAACCTGAAACCTGTGCTGGCTCTTCTCCTATTGCCAGAATGTAGTCAGACAAATGCACAAACCAAGGGAGCAAAAAGTGCTTGCAGCTCCTCCAGGACAGACACTGCCTGTGTGGCACAGCTACACCAGGACAATTTTTCCCAGGACCACCTACTTGAAATGTGAGGGGCAGGAACATCAGTGCCCGTGTCTTCTCTCCATCCTGCACCCACTCCCTGACATACAAAGGGCCCTCCTCACAGCAGAATGGCAGCAATGTGCAGAGATTACCAGGAAATAAACAGCTCTGAACTGCTGCAGCACATTTTGGTGTGTGTGGATTGAGCACAGGGGAGTCCCTTAGGCTGAACGCCAGTTTACGCCCCGGTACAAGAGATCATGGGGCACAGGTTAGCTGGAGTAAACAACAGGGGTTTGGTACTGCCAAGGAAAAAGTTTTTCATCTATTTCCCAGATCCTAAATGCCATCTGCCAGGTCTTGTTCGAGCTGCCCAGGGCCTTCTGCACACCATGAGGCTTTACTGTCCTCAGCACATGAGGGCTGTACCCTGGCCAACCCTTCCTCCTACCTCCTCATCACATCTCTGCAGCCAAACACGCTGACTCCATAACCTGCAGACAAACCACCCTGTTTTACTAAAAATAGCCTATTCTGCAGCTTGCTTAGTTCTGGCATATGTCTAGAATCACATCTGCTTGAAAGGCCACTTGCTCTGTCTTGGCTGGTGCTCACTTTCACAGGGTGAGGAAGGAGAGAAGTTGACAGAAACCAAGTGGACCCTGGGTCTCCTGTGCATGGCCAGATGCCCTTTGGGTGCCAAGTGTTCAGGCTGCTGGCACAGCCACAGCAGGGCCAGGCAGGGGTGGATGGGGAGGCTGCTCAGATGCATGTCACTGACTCTGGAGGGATGAGGCTGGAGGTGGGATGTGACCTGTGGGCTCAGGGTGAAATGGGCCCAGGTGCCCGAGGGCTTCTCTCCTCCCAAGCTGCCATGCTTCCTCCCTGCCCTGGCTCCAACTGAGCAGGAGCAAACTCCTCCTAAAGCGGAAAAACCCCTTGAGCTTCCCCCCGTCAGGAGGAGGGGAAGGTGCTGGGTGCCCTGCACAGCCGGCCAGCCTGCCCCCCACCCCGCGCCGCTGCCTGGCACGGCAGACAGACACACACAGGGCTCCCTGGGGGTGGCAGCGGATGGCGGCACACGGAGCTGCTGTGCTTTGCTTTGCGTGTCATGCAGTGGCAGCCTCGAGCACAGAAATACCTTCGTCTTCATCACCGTCATTATCCGCTAAGTCCTCGCCCTGTTTCTTAGCGCTGGCTCCTAGGGACCAAACACGAGGAGACAGAACAAAAAGGAAAACGAAAAGGAAATAAAAACAAAACAACAAAAAAAAAAAAAAAAGAAAGAAAGAAAGAAGAAAAGAACACAAAAAAAAAAAAAAAAAAGAGAATTCAAAAATAGCATGATAGCAGAGACAGTGAGGCCACACCTGTGCCCCACAGCACTGCTGGCTACTCACACTGCACCTCTCCCAGAGCCAGGGCAGTGCTGGGCACGGGCAGCGCTGCCCCAGGAGTGTGCCAGGATGCTGCTTCACCCAGGCCCCTTCCCAGATCCTCCCTGGGGAGGGCTGGGGTGGAGGGAAGGCGCGAGTGGGGCTGTGACAGCATCAGCGCTGGTGGTGGATGAGTCTCTCAAAGCACTTGTTGGTCCTCCTGCACCCCAGCCTGGCCCCACCTGCTCATGCACCCTCAGCTGCAGCAAGGCTCCCTCTGCTAGCACCCAGCCCTGCTCCCAGCCCTGCTGCCCCTGGGGACAGCTGTCCTGTGCAGGGCTCACACCAAGGGCTGCCCTGCATGGCCACTGACCCCCAGGCAGGTCCCTGCCCATCACCCCCACACGTGTGTGGCTCCTTGTTGTGCCACAAACCACTGGCACCACTGCATGAGACCCCACAGCACGCAGGGATCCCTCATGACAGCTGCTCCCCTGAGCTGCCTGGCTCCATCCTGCACCAACTCCCTCCTTACAAGACATGTTCCATGTTTCACTGAGGATTTCAAAGGCACCAGTCAGCTTGACCTGACCAAGGCAGAATGCTAAACATATGAGTTTCTGTAACATCCTGAATGCCTTACAGATGTTCTGTGTCCCTTCACCACCCTGCAGAGCTGGGGCATGGGCCAGCCCAGCAGCCCCATGTGGATTGCTGCTGTGGATGGCTTGCAGTGAGCCTGGCACTCCCCACACTGCAGAGAGGTGGCCTGTGGGCTGGCAGGGAGCAGGGGTGCTGAAAAACCTGTGCCAAAACCCCACTCCTGCAAAGGACTGCATGCCTGTGTAGACACAAAGGCAAGTGGTGCCACCCCTGTGCTCTGGAGCTCTGAATCTCAGTAACAGGCTGGGTGTTCTCATCCTCTTAGAACTGCAGATCAATACCTGCGAGTCCTCTGCTCCCTAATGCCTGCTACAAAAGGTTCCCCAGGTGATGGTGACCTCTGGGGACACAGCAGGGCTTCCCCCAGGCAGGACTCACCCACACAGAGCCTGCACTGCCCAGGGACCTTCCCCTGAGACAAGGGGCTCTGACACCCTGCCAGGCACCCGGCTGACCCCAGGGTCCTGCTGCCACCACCAACAGCTCCCATTGCCCCAGCAAGGGCTTTCACAGCCCCCAGCAAAGCTCCCACCTGCAAGGGGCAGGCCTGTGGCTGCAGGGAACTACAGGACTAAATGCACAAAACTGGTCAGAAAGACAAAAGTGGGGAGCCATGCTCACTGTCAGTCTGGGAGTGGCATTCTGCAGGTGACACGGGAGGTGGATAACAGAGGTAGCAGCATGGAGTGGGACAGGATTTGAATTTACAAGGCATCTGTGATGGGGGAAGAAGAGATCTGAAATGGCTGTGAGGCAGCTCCATCAGGGTGAGAGGCTTGTAGAATGCCTTTAGCAGCCATGACCTGCTGGAGAAAGCCTGGAGGAGCAGCAACCAGAAACCTCAAAAAACCCAGCAGGCACGAAAAGTTCACAGAAGGCTGGGTCACATGAATGCTGGGAGCAGAGGCACGATGGGAGCTGCAGCAGCATCCCAACACATGAAAGAACACTGTGAGGTGGAACAACAAGTCCCTCTCAGGCAGCCCTGGGGCTACAGGAGGCAGGATGAGAAGGAAACCTTTCTGGCAGAAAGGGCAGAGAAGCACTGGAAGAGGTGGCCTGGGGAGGTGTTTAAGACCAGGTGGAACACACTGCCAGAAAGAGGTGAGGGAGAGCTGCTCCTGCCAAGGGCAGGGATGGATCAGCTGTCTCACGTGCTGTTCTGATTTTCCCCACCATGCTCCAGTCTCACCCCTTCCCCTCCTGCTTCACCACCCAGCCATCCTCTGAGCATCTCACATCCTTCTCTTTCCACCATGCCTGTCATCTCCTGCCCCAGCACCTCAGCCCCAGCATCTCCCCCTTCCTGCTGCCTCCTCCCCACACTGCCTGCCCAGCCCAGCCCAGCACAGCCCAGCCCAGCCCAGCCCAGCCACACACTTGGCTGGGCATGTGCAGCCACTCAGGCTCTTTGCAGGAGCTGCAAGCTTGACCTGCTGTGTCTTCATTAGGAAGAGCTGCAAGCCCAGAAAGCACTTAAATGACAAAGTGCTCATGCAGTATTTGCTAACCAGTGCTGTGCACCAACCTCTTGGTACTTCTAAGGGATGGGGATTTTTCTCTAATGAAGACAACAGCCAGTGATGTGATCCACACTGTGCTTCAGAGTTGAGAAGCAGACCACAGGCAGCTGGAGATAATTTTCCACTGCCAAAGGCCCTGGTGCTGTTAAAGCCCTGGGACTGGCCAGGCTGCAGCCCTCCAGCCTGGTCTCCTTCAGGGACAGAAGTCTCTGTGCAGATGAGAATGGAGGAATCAGCTATGAGGACTGGTCAGGCTGTAAAAGAGGGCAGTGGACAACATCTCTGTGACCTGAGCAACTGTCCTAGCTGAGCAGGGAGGGATCCAGCTGGAGACTGCTGCTGCAGAGCTTTGGGATGGCTGGGACAAGCCTCCAGCAACCTGAGCTTCAGGCACCTTGGAAGAGATGGCAGAAAGCAGCACTTGGAAGCTGAGCAAAGCAGGAGTGCAGTGATGCAGGCCAGGGAAGGGGAACAGCAGTGGCATGTGCGTGTGGCAGATGCAAAGCACAAGCCTCCCCCATCAGCAGGAAGGCGCCAGGGTGGTTATGGCCAACACCCACTGTTGTGACCAAGTGTGACCAAGGGGCTTTTTGCCCCTTGCTGCAGTGCTCACCTCCAGCACCACCCACCAATGCCCCTCAGCTCGTGAGAGCAATCACAGCTTCACTTCCCCCAGCCAGTAACACTCTCCACTGCTCCTGCCATGTTCAGGGACACCCAGCCCAGGAGATCTTCCTCTGCTCTAAGAAAAGCCACCACACAGAGCCCTGCAGCACCCACTCTCATGAGGATGGGTTTAAGGCTGTGGATTCACAGCTGGAAAGGGCTCATGGCTCTTCTTCTCCTTACTCATCAAAAACACCCTCCACTAACCCAGGAAGTGAATGTCTGTTGTCTGCCACTTCACTTTAAGCTGACTGCAAAGTGACATTTTCCAGGCAGATAGGAAGGATGCAGAGCTCTTATCTGAGCCACTAGGAAGATTTAAGTTCAACTTAAAAAAAAATCACTTTGCCTGAAACAGGGGCATCCATGCTGGATTTATTCTATCTTAAGTAAACCATACCAGCAGCACGGACACCAGTGCAAACAGAGATAAAGCAGGGTAAGGAGCCTCAGTTCTCAGAGCCCTCATTCTCAGCATGGTGTGGATAAGAGAAGAGCAGGAGCCTGAGATGACACCTTTGCAGTTCCAAATGTCTGTTCAGGGCACCCACAGACAGCTCCAGCACCCTCTCCTCAGTGGGATCTCCGTGGGGCACCCACTGCTGCAAAGCAGCCACGCTGCTGCAGGGAGCAGAGCCTCTGATGGCTGCAAGCACCCAAAGGGACACCTGCTGCCAGCCACAGCATCTCTGGGAGTGACAAGGGACAGGGCCAGGAACGGTGCAGCTCTTGAACCTGCTGCTGCACAACCCCACAGCTCAGCTGGGACCTGTGCCATCAGCCCTTGCTCCAGGACTGACTGCAGCACACCTCGGTGCTGCCCTGCCCCTCCCTGCCCTGACTGGTGCAGAGGAGCTCTCTCCGTCCCCGGGTGGACTCAGTAAAAGCACTGCATCTCCTCACGCTCTGCTGCCCCCGCAGCACAAACAGCGACCCTCACCTTGGCAAATCGCTCCTGCCGGGGTGGAACAGAGCCCCAGGGCGGTGGTCTGCCCACAGCCAGCCCTGCAGAGCAGCAGCTCCGAGGGGGCTGGGAAGAAGCTTCCAGCAAGGAAGCACTGCAGAATTCGTGCAGCTGGAGGGAAGCCTCAGCTGGTACTTAGGCAAGTCAGCTTCTTGGAGAGCAGCAGAGAAGCTGCCAAAGAGCTTCCTGAGCCCAGGAGCTGCTGGGAGCTCCAGCCACCCTCACACAGCACAGGAAGAGGCCGGACCTGCACATTTGTCTCTGCAATGTCACAGACTCTCCGCATCCCAGCCAGAGAGATTTGGGCATTTGCTAATGAGAACCAGGAAGAGCTGCAAAGTGCAGGGCAACAACATTTTTCCCCTCCAAAAATGACATCCACCTCCTCATGCCCTGCAGCAAGGATTGCCCAGGCTGGTGAGGAAGGGAAGGAAAAATCATCTTGGCATCTTCCACAGCCAAAAAAAGGCTGGAAGTGTTGGCAGCACAAAGCATGGGGCAGAGCTGCATTTTGCACATAGGTACTGTGCTCCCAGGGTGTGTGTCTGTGTGTCTGTGTACATGGTCTTTGGGTGGGCAGCACTATTTTTGCAGCAAAATCTGAGCCCCAAATGAGCCTCAGTGCTGTCAGCTCCCCTGGCACCATGCATGGCTAGCTGCTCTCAGAGCACTGCTGCCCTGTACTGCTACCAGAGAAGGGACCAATGTGTATGGAGGAGACTGGCATTTAGAAAATTTCCATAGAGGAAATGACTGTGGACAACTGGGCAGGGAAACAGGGATGTTTTTCTGTCCCAGAGATAAACAAGCATGACTGATAAATTCTCAGTCCTTTGTCTGTTCTGAAATACACAGAGCTTAGGGGTGGCAGAAGTCATGAAAACTCCAGGAAGGTGGGAGCTGAGGCATTTTCAGCCACCAAAATACTGTTCTGTGACAGGAGAGCTTATCACTGCTCGTCTGTGGCCTTAGAAATAGTAATCATGATTATTCCAGAATGAGTCAACGTTCAAATGTTCAACCTGAGGAAATCAGCACTGCAGGTACATTACCCTCTCCCCAAGCATTACTAACCCAGGATACACAATGAGGAGTGTGGGAGCTTCTGTGTTTCATCACAAGTGACTCAATTAATTCAAGCCAACAGCTACCAGAGCCTGGCCAGAGCTGGAGGGAAGTGCCAGTGTCTGGGCGCTTTAATTCTGGCACTGGGCATCTGCTGGTCCATGAGTCCACAGAGGCCAGTGGGGGCAAGGGGAATGTCCCCCACCAGCTCCCTGGGACGTGACCAGAGGCAACAACCGCAGACGGGCTGCAGAGGAACCCTGCCGGTGAGCAGAGCCCGCGGGGAGGGAAACCCGGGAGAGGAGCACGGCCAAGGTGCTCTGCCGTGCCTTGTACCACCCCTTGCCTGGCAGTAACCTGGAGCCCGCTCCCCTGGTGCAGGGCTGGGGGCGGCGGGGGCTGGCAGCCGGTGGGAGGGCCGGGAGAGGAAGCGCTTTGAAGTGGCTGGTGATCACTGGCACAGCCGGCTCCGGAGGCAGCGTGCACAGACTCCCTAATGCGCCAGCCCTTTCAGGGGCAGCCTTGGCACTCAGAGAGATGCCGTGTGAATAGCCAGGACAGCAACAGGAAAAGCAAAGCAAAGAAACCAAACAACAGAACTGGGGGAAACGGCTGGAAGGAAAGCGCTCCCCAAACCTCCAAGCCCAGCTGCACTGGCCCCGCCAAACCCAGGGGTGCAGGGAGACAGAGGCTGGGATGCAGGGATGCTGCTGCTGCTGCTGCTGCTGCTGCAGGACACCCAGGACAGCAGCCTGTGCTGGGCAGGAGCCCTGTACTGAGCCTTTCAGAAGAGCTTGGCTGCCTGACTGTCCACACGTTCATCTTGGGATGCACAGAGCCCTCAGCTCTCCCTGCCTGCACGGGGCTGTGTGGAGGGGTGGGTGAGGCATTGTGTCTGACACGGGGCTGAGCCAGATATCATTTCTATGTCTCTACTCCCTTGTGCATGTCACTGGTTGGGAATACAGGATCATTTAGGGGCAATGGGGGAAGGTCAGTGGAGGCAAGGCAAAGCAGACATGTCTGAACTGGAGGTGCTTGGCTCCCCGTGGGGCAGCTAGGGCTGCTGTGGGCTCAGGGAGGCTGCTGTGCCATGGGCTGGAGACCAAATCCTCACTGGCAGGACTGGCACTGGCATGGGGATGTGAGCAGTGGGGAGCAGCCTTGGCAGGCACAAGGCTCAGGGCAGAATCTGCAGCATTTACACAGCCAGGACAGGCTTTATGCTTTTAACCAGGGAGCTCTGGATGCAAAATGATCAGGGATTCAATGGGGGAAAAGCTCAGCCCAGGATGGACTGCAGTGCCCCATCACACAGGTCCTTCCCTGAGCAGGTCCCTACACCCCCCAATGGGGTAACCCAACCTGAGGGATGTATTTCAGTGCTGCCTGCCATCAGAGGCTACCCCTCATGGCCAGGGACAGGGAGGCTGTCAGTGCCAGTGGGATGAAGGCGGCAGTGCAGGCTCAGCCCAGGAGAAGCTGTTCTGAAAGGCCTGGAGCACCATGAGCATCCTCATGACCTGACCCCAGCTGGCTGGAGCATCCATGGGGCTGTTCCCAGTGGGAAGCAGGGAGTGGCAGGGGGGCTGCTTGGAGGGTCCACAGTCCGGGTGGCAGCACAGAGAGGTGCTGGAGGAGTGCTGCAGGCCGGGGGCCAGCCAGGCACCCTCTCACTCTCTCACTCTCTCTCTCTTTCCTCTCTGTGCCTCTCTGCCGGTCGGCTTGCTACATACCTCCTTTCCTACATATTTTCTTGTTGGGCTTTCGGGTGCATTCCTTGGAAATCCGTTTTACTGTAAAATGAATAAAAGACTACAAAATAACAGGAGGCTCCACTGATGGGAGTGGGCATGCAATCACAACCACGCTGCCACCCTCCCACCGCCCCCGGGACCGCGGGAGGTGGGGAGGGAGCGTCGCCATGGGAGGAAAACTCTGGGCCAGCCGTGCTGGGCGAGAAGGAAGGCACGATGCATCCCGTGGGCCCCAGAGACAGAGGAGCGGAGCCAGGCAGCCTGGGAGAAGCCACCGACCCGCCAGGCTGCTCTGCTGTGTGCAGCAGACCCACTGTGGGTCCCTTCTGGCCCGCTGAAAATCCCCGGGGGCTCCTGTTGCGGTGAGGCTGGACGGGCGTGCGGGCAGGCGCTGCCTCCTCTGCCCTCTACTTACAGTTCAGCCGGGATCCCCTACAAAGGAAAAGGTTAGACGAGGAGGCACCCAGCGCCGCTCAGCCGCACCCCAACAGGAGCGTGCCCCGTGCGTCCCCAGCACGCCAGGCTCATCGCTCTGCCGCCGGCCCACCGCGCACGGAGGAGCAGCCAAGCGATGTGTCTGCCGGTGCACCCCGACCTCCCATCCGTACCAGGGCCCAGAAAAGGGCTCTGTGGCCCCTTTCTTGCCGGAGCATCTTCCCAGGGAGAGGCAGAGAGTGTTCCTCCCAGCCGCAGCCCACGCCCACAACTAGCGCATGGACCTGGGGAGGGTGGGAAGCAGGGAGGAAGGACGAACTCGAACCAACTCAAGACAGAACCTGGCACTCGGCGCCTGTGGGGAGCACAAATCAGCTTGTCACTCTGTGGATCTGCGGTCAGAGAGTCGGATTCAGATTTAGCAATACAAGAGAGGAGGAACCCGTGACGATGCCATGGAGGTGGAGGGGTGGGACCGGGAGGCGTGGAGGAGCAGGAGCACGCGACACAGAGATGGCAGCTGAGGGCAAGAGGGCAAGCTGCGTGGCCAGAGAAAGCTTTCCACAAACAGACAGCATGCTGCGGGGTCCACAACCACATGCTTCAAACACAACACCCAGGTGAGACCAACCACTGCTGGGGAGGGGTGGAGTGACCCCCCCCTCGCTCTCCTGCGGTCACCCCAGTGGGGACTCACCATCCTCCGTGGGGATGTAGATGTTGAGGTACAGACAGTCCTCGTTGGGGTCCTGGATGTACGTGGCCACGATATCCAAATTGGAGGTAAACCAGATGGGCAGCATGATCTCGGGAACGGCGTTGTGGATGTTCTGGGGGCAGACTGGTGAGAAGTGGGTAGCGTTCCTGATGCCCGACCAGGATGGTGGTGGCTCGGGGGGCATGAATCTCTTCTCCCCGACAGGGGGAGCGGCATAAGGAACCCCCAGGTACTGGTCCACGGGCCCCAGGATCTCACTGGGCAGCGGCACGCGCACTCCTCGTAACTTCCCGTAGTGCGTGTTGACGGTGGGCGAGTAGACCTGGCCCTCCATCTGCACAACCATCGAGGCAAAGCTCAGCACCCAGAGGGTGAGACGCAGGTCCCAGCTGGCCACCAGCTCAGGCACTTGGAGAACAGGGGGGAAGAGAGGGCTTCTCCAGAGTATCAGCCACATTGTCCGGGAGAAACAGCACCAACATCCAGGCCTGAAGCTCCTGGGGCAAGGTCTCAGAGCAGCCCCATCACACCAAGGCTCTGATTTGCCCACCAGGAACGGACGGAGCAGAAGAGACGGCAGTCAGGGGTGCCCAGCCACACCTTGTGCTAGGTGAGTCGGACGCAGGGAGAGGTGGCACCAGCTCCTCACAGCCTCCCAGCTGCCTGCTGCTGCCTGCCTGCCAGCGGCCCAGCCCGGAGGTGACTGCTGATACTGTGGAGAGATGGAGGGAATTAACAGCAGACTTGCTCTGGAAGAGTTGAAGCCGTGCAGTGCAGAAGGAGCCAGGATCTCTGGCTGAGCCTCCCACCCATGGGTGCTCATTGGCTCTGCCAGCAGCCAGGCAGGTGGCTCTGGGAGCAGGCAAAAGGGGGCAGAACAAGCAGAGCATGTGCAGGCACACACACACGGTCTGCCCATGCCTGCAGAGCCTGTCCCCAGTGCTCAGGGGCTGCCCAGAGTGTGGGTGCCAAGACAAGCAGACAGTGCTGTGTCCCTCCCCATAAGGAGCTCTTTGGACACCACTGGTGCCAAGCACAGCCCCTGCACAAGATTCCCCTGGCACCTCTCCTCCCCTGGCTGAGCTGGAGCTGCCTGTGCTCCGTGCTTGGCCTTCAGCACAGCACTGCTCCCCTGTTGGGGCAGCCTACACTGGCAAACCGCACCCACACGTCCTGGCCAGGCTCTCATCTCACCCACCAGCACAGTCCCATCAGCTTCCCCCTCCACTGGGCAAAGCAGGGAGAGCCCAGGAGGACACGGGTGCTGGGCGGGCAGGAGGGGAACAGACAGAGCACTTGTGGGCATCATCTGCCTCCCTCCCAGCTGCTTGTGGGCATCTGCCCTCCTTCTCACCCTCTTGTGGGCATCTGCCCTCCCTCCTTCCCACCCACTTGTGGGCATCTGCCCTCCCTGCCACCTGTTTGTGGACATCTGCCCTTCTTCCCATCCTCTTGTGGGCACTGCCCTCCCTACCACCCGCCTGTGGGCACTGCCCTCCCTCCTTCCCACCCGCTTGTGGGCACTGCCCTCAGTCCCAGCCGCTCCGTGCCCGGCAGGCCCGGAGTCAGAGCTGCGCTCCCGGTCCCGGCCGGGCTGGCAGCACCAGGAGGAGCAGCTGTGGCAGCCCCGGGGGAAGGGAGGGCACCGCAGATGGGGAGCCGCGGATGTGTCAGCGAGCCGAGCTCCTGTGCCAGGGAGCCCTCGCTGGAGGCTCTGTGGATCCTCAGCGCTCTGCCCTTCGCCTCCCAGCACGGCCTGGCGCATTTCGGGCTTATGTAAGCGCAGTGAGCGCCCCCCGCCCGGGCTGCCCCCGCCGCCCCGCCGCTCCCGGGGGAGCCGGGCACGGGGAGCCCGCACGGCGCTCCCATCACCGCAGCATCAGCCCCGGCAGTGCCGCTCCCCGGCGGGCGGATCCGCGGCCGGGTCCCCGCGGGAAGGGTGGCTCGGGGGATGCTCACCGCTCCCGTCTCAGCCACATGTGCTCACGCTGGGAGACGCGGCGGCGGCGGTGAGTGAGTGAGGCACCTCCGCTCTGCCCCAGGGCATCCTGACATGCCCACCCGGCAGAGCTCTCCCAGGCTCAGAGGGGAGCAGAGTTGCCTAGAAATTATTGGAGCACAAAATAAGGGCTGTATGCAGATGGGAGTTTGCAGCTCTGGTGGAGGTTCAGTTGGGCAGGGATTCCACAAATAGAGAACACCTCATCCAATGAGGAAAATCCGCAGGAAAAACACCCCATCACCACCCAAAAAAAGAAACCAACCAAACCCCCCACCCCCAAATCTCCCAGACGGACAAACAGAAACCCACAAAAACCCCCATGCAAACAAAGCAAACAAAACACAACCAAAACCCCCCACAGAAGGTGTCTCAAATCTGTACTGCACATGTGCAGGCAACTCACTGCTGGTCATTAAGGGAATGGGCCCATGCTGTGCCTGCCCTCCTGATACACCCAAATATCTTGGCAGCCTCAGAAATCAGGGTAACACAGTAAACAGAAACACTCATCTCAGGAAATCATATTTACTGCATTCAGCCCACCCAAGCAGCAAGGCCTGGCAGGGCTGGGCATGCAGGCACCTCTCCAGAGCCTGCCAAGGGAATGCAGGTGATGCCAGACAAGGAGGGCACTACAACTTTGCACATCACTCCCCTTCACCCCCTCCTGCCCCACCAGGCAGCGACAGAAACTCCCCAGCAGGGGCACGACACTGCTGCGTTATCCTCCAAACAGGTGCCAAAGCCTGAGAAGTAAAAGCTGAGTCAAGGGGCAGAAAAACAGCTGAGGCACCCAGAGACCCCAGCTCAGCTCTGCCCACCCCTGCTGGAGCTGCCTCTGCAGCACAGCCTTGGCTGCCCTGCTCTGCCTGCAGCTCTGGAAGAAAACCATCATTCATCTCACATTCCCTGCTGCAATGCTCCTCCTTCAGCAGGGAGCTGACCTTGGCCTGGCAGCCCCATCCCAGGGGAGCAGGGCTGGCCTGGGACCCCCCCAGAGCTGTGCTCCCAAGCAGGGTCTCAGAGGTGCCTCAGACCCATCACTGACATTGCTGGAAGGCAAACTGCCCAGTGTAAATCTTCTGCTTAGGTTCCTTCAGGTACCACAGGTTAGGATAGAGCTAATTATTAATGACTGTCATATCTAATTTGTATGACTGGAAGCTACAGGCAGCTTCCAGTCTTTATGACAGTGCATCCAGTGCTCCCTGCAGAGCCATTTCAACTGATCTGTCATCATTTTCTGTCTGCAGGAGCACCACAGCCCTGCCAGGGGTGGCTCACCAGCTGATTTCCCAGCTCCAGAGCTTCCTCATGGCTGCAGCCACATGCTGCCATGGGCACTGCTGCTGCACCAGCTCCTCCAGGAAAGCAATTTCATGGCACCAGGGAGTGCCACCACACAGCTGCCCAGCTGGGCTGTGCACACCAGGCACAGGGCTGAATTCACAGCCCACTTTGCATCCGTGGAGCTTCCGCACGCCCACTGTAACCATCCTGTCCTGACACAATGAGGAATCTCTCTTTGCAAAGCACAGCCAAAAAACTGCTTCTTGCTACAGCTCCTCAGAATTATGCTATGATGATATTCCTCTGGGTTTTTGTTTAATCCTCATCCAGATCTGAAAAAACAAGGAAATCTGAAGACAAAAGAACCCCTAAGCTAAGATAGAATTAAATACACATTCTTAACTTAAACAAAATGATGCTACAGGACTAAAAACTGTCTCCAATTATGAGCTTTACAAATATGAGGCACAGAGGTGAGTTGCAGAAGTGATAGCCAAATATGTCCAGATATGGAGATGCACAGTCAAGGCCCAGCAGCCCTAATGTTACTCTGGAGAGCCACAAAGCCTTAACACTCAAATACAGCTCACGGTGTTTTAACATTTGTAATTCCACATTTGGTTCCATCATTTTTTAAAGACCCTTTGCCTCCATCTGCACATATCCCCACAGCACAGAATAAAGGCACCCAAACAATCTCAGTGACATGCTTCTAAGCCTTTCTATGTTAGTATTTTTTTTCAATTACAAACCCAAAAGATGATGCAAACCCTATATCTGAAATTCCCTGGGTTTCAAATGCCTGATTTGGGATAATTACAATACCCCTGTAACACATCTGATACCCTCATATTGCTGCTCTGTGCTCTGTGCTTTCTGATGTAACTTCATGTTAACATAACATTTAGGATGGGAATTTACCCTTAATTTAATGCTGACAGACTGCCATAAAAGCCCAAGCTGAATCCCTTCCACTGTGGGCTGCTGCATGTGCCTTGCATTGCTGCCTGCTGCCTCAACAGCTCTTGAGCTTCTTGCTCATCCAAAGCACGAGAAAGAACTGAGAGACCAGAGAAAGGACACTTGGTTCAGGGAAGCAATTCCCTTCACATCCCATGGGAGGTGGGAGCAAAACTTTCCCGGTTTTGCCGCCTCCAGCGCTGTCACTGCTGCCTCCAGCAGGGAAGCCAAACGTGTCCCCCGGCGAGGACGGGCTGCTGCCTGCCAGGAGCTGAGCCTGCCAACCAGAAATGAAACCAGAAATGAAACCAGGCTGGGCTGGGCGGGCTCAGCCAAACTGGGAATGCTCACACGGGCGCTCAGTGAGAAACTGGGAGCACAAAGACGCCGCAGGCATCCCAGGTCGCTGTGCCAGGCCGCGGGTGGGTGAGCAGAGGAAGTGAGGCTGCTAGCTCGTGGGGATGGTATTCATGTGCTCTGCAAAACAAATGCTCCATAGGTATTTCCACGGCCACACTGTCTGCCAGACGCTTCCTCCTCAACAAAGAGACGCTCTCCATGGAAACCTGGGCGGGTGGGATCCTCTGGAAGCCTCTCTGGCAGATGCATATTCAGGCATCTCACACCAGCCAGACAAGCCGGATCCACACCTCCCCTGGCAGGCGGCCGAGGAGCTGCCAGCAGCCAGCCTGCTCCGTGTTGGACCCTTCACGGGGCCCAGCCTCCTGCCCTGGGGCACCGAGCCCCAGCTCAGCACACTCATGCTGTGGCTCTGTGTCCCACGAGGTTCAGAGCCAGGACAGATGGAGACCTCAAAGCACCCAGCTGGCACGGATGGATGATTTCCTTCCAGCAGCCAGCAGACAGGATGTCCCATTGCAGCCTCCAGCCTTGTGCAGCTCTGCTCACCATCTGACCCCACTGTACTTTGCTGAGAGCCAGCCCATGCACCCCAGAACAAACATGTACCCAGCAAGCAGCATGAGAAACTTCTGCCTTCCTTTCTCCAGCTGAGCTCCAAACCTTTCCAGCAGCTCAGGCTGGTGCTCAGCTCTCAGGCAGCAGCACCTGCCAGACCCACCCCTCACCTGGCATCTTCTCAGCTGGGCAGTAACCCCAGCTCTCACCCGGCCCCATCCCACCACTGCAGAAAGCCACAGGAAACCCTGGGGAGCAGAGAAGCTGCAGCACAACTGGACTGATGTGCTTGTGCGGCCCCTCAAGAGCATCCCCAAGCCTGCAGGTCCCACCACAGGTTACCCTTGCAGGGCACAGGCAGAGGTTTCCAGGTCCCACAGCACTGTGGGGCACTTCCCAGGTCCATCACAGAGCTGGTGAACAGTGATAGATAGCTCACAGTTACACTGAGATGGACATGTAGGGTTTCACAAAGGTCTGCCCTGCTGCTGCTGCTGCTCTGCTTTTCCATGAATGACCTAAATGACAGAGCAGAGTACGTTTCAAAATCTGCACGTGGCACCCCAGCACTTCAGAGGCCAGGATGGGAGCTTGACATGCTCCTGACAGACTGGGAAAAGGGTTAGGAGATGATGGGCAGGACTGTAAGGCATTGGGAGGCAAAAAAACTGCACAAAGAGGCCACAGAAGAAGAGACAGCAGCAGTTCTGCCACAAGGGTCACGAGGGCTACAGGTGAGTACAAACTGAACGTGAGCCAGCATATCATTGCCACAAAAAAAGGCAACTACAGCAGGATGTGTGAAAGGCCAGCTTACACACGAAGTAATTACTCCCCTTTCAGCTCATAAAGACACACCAAGTAATTTTACTGTTGTCCAGAGAACCAGTTCATTCCCCAAAAGGTTTGGGCCAACTGAGAGAGGCCATGGGAGATCAGCAAGATCATCAAAAAGCTTTGGAGAAACGTCTGGAAGATTGGGATTAGTCTAGACAAGAAAAGTCACAGGGCACAGTTTTATAACATGCAAAGGCCACTGCAAAAAAGTTCAGAACACTCTGCCCTTTTGTGCTAGGTAGGAGACACATCCATATTGAGAAAGAAAAGTTAAGGGTACACCAGCAAAAATTAAAGCACGCCATGGCTATCTGCAAAGGGCAGATGGATGGGCCAAGTGATTCCCAGCAGCTCCCCCAGCCCAGTCTCCCACATTTCTCATTGCCCTGCTGGCAGCTCTGCCCCTGCCCTCATTCATTCAGCATTTGTCACCAGCTGGGCACACACAGCCACCCTGGCCACGAACCCTTCAGCATTCAGGCTGCAGAGCAGGGCACTCAGGAGCACCATGGAGCCCAGAGCATCCATTCTCCACTCTGCAGGGGCCTCTCCCAGAGTCCAGGGCTGCCCAGCTCACTCTCCTCCTCAGGCACATCTGCAGCCCCCATATGGAGACACCAGAGTCACCCCAACGGGACAGGAGGAAAAGTTACAGACCTCACCCTCATTTGCATCAAGATCTGTCCCTATGCCTGTCCCAGCTCCTACCCACAGCAGCACCAATATTTTAAGCTGAGCATCAGCAGCCTGGGAGACACTCCAGTGCACATCCTTTGCCCTGGGGAGAGGATGAGGCACCACGTGAGAAGTGTCAGCTCAGTTCCCCAACGCTGCGAGAACATATGTGGGACAGAAGCTCTTTGACAACTCCCAGACACATGCCAAGATCCTCGAGAGCTTCCATTCATAACAGAAGAATGTTACTCCAAATCCCTAGAAACAGACAATTTCAAGAGCCACTTCTGCCGTGGTGCCAAAGGCCTCCTGCTGCAGTATGGCTGTCACCATTGGCTCCAGAGCCTTTCATGAGTTCTCCATGAAGGAGCCAAGCCAGCCTTGGGAAGGACACCAGGGGCAAAGCAGAGCTTTCCCTTGCCCACATCTCAGCCTTTCCAGACACTCCTGGTGTTGAATGTCAGCACACTGCTCCATGCCTGGCTCCAGCAGGTGAGACAAACTGGATCACTTCCAACTCTTGTTTAGCATCAAGAGCTCCAAAAATGCAGGAGGTTTCTCGGTGTCACTGAGCTGTGACTGCTGGTGCTGCTGAAGGACAGCCTGTGAGCACTGCAGCAGGGACAGTGTTGGGGTCAGCACCCAATACTGCTGATGCAAGAAGAAGGTGACCACTGTAGAGAGCCCAAGGACAACTGTGCTGGGAAGCCTGGAGTTTTTTGGAGTGGGCTACACGCTCACCTTGAGTTAGCACAGATTTTGAATGACCTTCCCACTCACTGCTTCCCGGGAGCCTGGTGGAAAGCTGAGCAGCCAGGGCCACATGGCACAGCCCACAGCTGCTGTGTGAGCAGCAGGCTCTGCCAGGACAGGGACAGGGCAGTGGCAGCAGCCTCTCGCTGCACTGGCGGGTTCCCACACGGCTCAGGGATAGCTGCTGGCAGCAGGCTATTTATTGCCACGTTCTGCATAGAAATAATCTGGATTAGCTCACATTATGGCTTTCCTGAACCCAGCATGAAGGCACAGTGGCAGTTTTTCTCTCCCTTACCTTGCTGCTCGCAGTTTCAATGTACAAACACTCACTCACCTGCAGGGGCAGAGCTTAGGGAGAAGCACGGGTGAAGCCCTGATGGTGAGGGCAGCGCCTGGTCAGCCCAGAGGAGCCCCAGGCCCGGCAGCCCCGGGCTGTGGCACCGCTCCGTGCCGGTGAGCGGGGCCGGGCGGCGGCACCGGGGCCGTTCCCGGAGCCCCGAGCGCGGCCGGAGCCGCCCGCAGCCCCGGGAGCTGTCCCGTCAGCACCGCCCGGGCCCGGCACCGCGGAGGGGACACTCGAGGCTCCCGAGAGCTGCCCGGGGTGCGGAGGGAGTGCCGAGCTCTCCTCCCGGTGCCCAGCGACAGCACATGAGGGATCGGCTCAAAGCCGTGCCGGGGAAGGCTTGCACTGGGCCTCAGGAAGCATTTGTTCAGCCAGAGGGTGGTCAAACACGGGAACAGCCCACCTAGAGAGGTGCTCGGTGCCTCAAGCATGTCGGTGTTTAAGAGGCATTTGGACAACGCCCATAACCTCATGCTTTAATTTTGGGTCAGCCCTGAGTGGGCCAGGCAGTTGGCTGGATGATCATTGTAGGAGGCCCCCTCCAACTGATTCTATTCTATTCTATTCTATTCTATTCTATTCTATTCTATTCTGTTCTATTCTATTCTATTCTATTCTATTCTATTCTATTCCATTCCATTCCATCCCATCCCATCCCATCCCATCCCATTCCATTCCATTCCATTCCATTCCATTCCATTCCATTCCATCCCAAGCAGTGCTTCACAAATAAATATTAGGATTGCTGCACCTCTGGCTTTGTGCTGGCAGGTGGCTGACAATGCAAAAGTGCATCCACAGAGCCCTGGAATTTCCAGACGAGTACTCAGGAGTGAGCTGACAGACAATCTGCTTTCAGCAAGCCCTTGGCACCAGCACAGAGTTCATGCCAAGACAACTTGCTCACTCTCCCACACATCACAAACAAGCATCAGGCACCTACTCCAAGGCAATATAATCTCCCTCAAATCTGTGATCAACACTCCACAGCTAACAGCCCAAGTGCAAATCTCACCCAGCGAAGAGAGAGCTGACTCCAGCAGCAGCATTCCCCTCATTTCCTTCTCCAGCTTCAGGAAGCCACACACTGACATTATCCCACCTGCTCAGCACCATCCCCCTCACATCTGCCAGAGTGATGCTTCCTCTCCTAAATAATTGCCCTGGAAACTACCATGGCTAACAGGGGCCATTTTTAAAGTTAACAGGGGTCATCATGACTGAACTGTGTTAGGGAACAATTACATAAGCCCAAGGCTCTTTATCAATAAGCTTCTGAAAGTCCAAGTCCAAACACAATCATATTTCTTAGGTTAGCAAAAGCAGGTTCGAAGTCTAATAAAGAAAGGAGACTTTGGTGACCCAAAGAGACTGGCTCAGTGACACCCCCATTTCTGAAATGCCTGAAACTGAGGCAAGTATGAAACCAAGCTGCTGAGGCCATGTCCTTGCCCAAAACTCTCTCACACCCACCTCTCGGGCTCCTTCTGGGCACCCAGCCACACAAAGGACAGGCAGGAATGGGCCATGGGCAACGTGCACCAAGCTCTGTCCTACCCATAGCTGGGCTAGAACAGCTCCAGACACCTCAGACCAGCCCCAAGGAAGGCTCAGGAAGCATCAGTGGCTGCAGGCAGGGCGAGTGTGAGCACAGCCAATGCTTTCCATGGACTAGTGTGGGCTGGGGGAGGCTCTATAAATGTAAGGAGGTGGGCTGGGCAGAGAGGAACTGACTGCAGCTTAAAATACATGGACTTCCTGCAAATGTGATTAGGGAGGGTGGGCAACAAGATCCAAGAGTGTTCTGAATGGGAACAGCTTCATCTAAAATAAGTTGTCAATGTTTCATTTCTACTGACTGAAAGCAGGAAGCCAAATGCATTAATCAAGGACTGAAATCCACACAGTGGCTTTGGAGCCTCTGGTTTCAGCAGCAGAGCCAGTAAAGGACTGTTTCTTTTACCAACATCTGCCCCAGCCAACCATTTCTGCCTAACGTCACTTTTTATCAGCTCAGAAAGGTTTTGCAGGACAGAATTGTGAAACAGGTCATGGAAGCAATCTGGAATAAAGGTAATAAAACTCAGGACAAAGAACAAAGATGAAGGAAATAGCTGGAGACAAGCAGGAACTAACTTTTGCACAGAAGCTGAAACATGACATAATAAGTTTTCTAGGGAAGAGACAAGGTTACAAGTTATCTGGCAGTGTACATCTTTGTGCATGATGTGTCAGCACCACCTTGTCCTGTACCATGAAACACCAAGTCTGTGGAGCAGGATGAGTCAGTGGGGAGGGCCTGTCCTGTGCCAGGGGTGGTGTGGGCCATCCCAACAGAGTCACCCACGAGGTCACAGTGCAGGCAGCAGAGCCTCGTGTGCCCCCTCAGGGTGCAGGAAAGGTCAGGCATTGCAGCCCAGCACCAAATTGTTTCCTCGCTGCAGGCTCTTTGCCCAGGAAAGCCATCCCAGATGTTTGAGCTCATTGTCCACACCACCTCCACCTTGTTACGACAGTCCCACTGCCAGGTGGACACCAGAGAGGCTCAGCACAGACACGGGAGCCCAGAGGCTGGGATGCAGGGCTGTGCCACCCCCGAGATTCCCACAGCTGGGAGAGCTGCAGGCCCTGTCCTGTGCCAGAGGCGCCCCAGCTGAACTCCAACCCATCACCTGCTGTGTGCCCCAGCACATCCCACTGGACTCTAGAGATGCTGAGTTTTGTGATAGTGTGAGTGGCCCTGACAAAGGCCAAAGGTGATTTTCTGGCCATATTGCAAACATCCCTTTGAGCCTACTGGCACCAGCAGTGACCCAGAGCTCCATGACACTGCAGCTTGCCCGGGGGCACAGTTAGTCCCAGCTCTCTGTGGCTGGCCTGGGAGACCAGGATGATCCCCTCCTCACAGGATTGGACTCTTATCTACAACAGAGGGCTGCTCTGTGGGAAGCAGGGAGGGGGATACCCAGCCCTGGGACAGGAGATGGGGAGCAGTGACCACTGGTCCCAAAGCACAGGCAGGACAGAGCACGGGTCAGTGCAAGCTGCATCTGCCAGTGCTGCAATGCACGTTCCCTCTGCTCCCACCAGCAAGCAGCATTCACTGGAAACATCAGAAAGATCCAGATGTGGGGGCGGGAAAACGCCATTGCTGCTGGAAGCACCATGGACTCCTCCATCCTCAGCATCACCCTGCAAACTGGCCCTGGCAGGGGCCACCAGGTCCCTTTCCCTCCCAGCGAGCCCCCACAGGGCAGGGGACACCATCCAGGGTAGATGACACCATCCCGGGGCAGGGGACACCATCGCAGCACAGGGGACAGCATCCTGGGACAGGGGACACAATCACAGGGGAGGGGACAGCATCCCAAGGCAGGGGACACCATTCCAGGGCAGGGGACACCATCCTGGCACAGGGCACAGCATCCTGGGACAGGGGACACAATCGCAGGGCAGGGGACATTATCCCAAGGCAGGGGACACCATCCCAGCACAGGGGACACCATTCTGGGGCAGGGGAAAGCATCTCAACATAGGGGACACACCATGCCGGGGCAGAGGACACCATTACAGGGCAGGGGACACCATTACAGGGCAGGGGACAGCATCCTGGCACAGGGGACACCATCCTGGGACAGGGGACAGCATCCCAGCGCAGGGGACACCATCCCGGGGCAGGGGACACCATCCCGGGGCAGGGGACAGCATCGCAGCACAGGGGACACCATCCTGGGGCAGGGGACACCATCCCGGGGCAGGGGACACCATCCCAAGGCAGGGGACACCGTCCCGGGGCAGGGGACACCGTCCCGGGGCAGCAGCTGCTGGCAGCGCTCCTGCGGAGCCGGGGCCGCACGCCCGAGCCAGGATGACACAGCTGAGGGCGGCACATCCTGCAGCAGCCACCGCTGCTCCGGGCTGACGTCAGCCTCCGCAAGAGCTGGCAGGCAGGACACGCCGAGCATGCGGGCCCGACACCGCCCGGCTCCGGCACACGCCGGGCCCTGCGCTCCCACCGGCCACCATTCACCGACACATTGAGTTTCACGCTCCAGAGGAAGGCACGGGTGCTGGAGGAGCCCCCTGCCCTCTGCACACCTGCCCTGCCGCCCGCCCCACCGCGGGGCTGGGCACGGCCGGGGCTCCGGAGCGGCTCCTGGGCACGGCACCCGCGGCAGCATCGGCTCAGCAGGGCAGCCCCGGCACAAGGGACAGCCCCGTGTGCTGCTGGCACACGCGGCGTCCAAACCCGCCCATCTGCAGCTGAACCAGAGAAAAGCCCATCCCGGAGTTATTGGTTTCCCCAGAAACCCTCCAGGCTTTCCCAGGAATTCTGGAAACGCACAGATTTGGTATGGGCTCCAGCGAGCACCTAAGGAGTTTATACAGCTGTCACAGCCAGGGACCACCGCCAGCACGGGCTGTGGGCACAGCTGGCAGCACGGACAGATGTGGTGTCTGTCACCCCGGAGGGACCTCAGAGAGCCCGGGGGTAGGTGCAGCCCATGGCGCAGCCCAGGCCCACGAGAGCCTCTACCCTCCTGAAGCAGGGGAGCCTGCTCTCAACAAGGCCCTCAGCTGCTCATGTTCCCAAACCAAACCCAAAGCTGGCGTGACTAAGCAGAAGACCATGGAAGCACCCTGGACTGGAGCCTGCAGCTCCACAAAGTCCTGCTCATGCAGCCAGGGCTCACTAGAGACTGACTGTAGGTCAGGCAAGCCAGCAGCTAGAAAGGAAACCCATTCAAATTTAATCCAAAATGTATTTTCTATTTTCCCTTGTAAATTTATCCTCCCATATTTTCTATCTTCGAGCACAAAAAAGCAGAAAGCCTAAAACCTCTGGCAAAAATCCTTTAATGTGTTTTACTGCAAATACCACCTCGTGTTAAGGAATAAGCTGGACCGGAGCAAATCAGGCAGCCTGGGGATGCCCTGTCTCTCCAGAGGGAGCAGACCAGAATGAAGCAGGACAGACAGGCGTGCTGCAAGCACCAACAATGCCAAGGAAAGTCAAGTCCAAGTGCCAAGAGAGCTCTCGTGCTCCCTGCTGCTCCTCAGAGTCCCTGAGCACAGCTCTGCCCAGCAGATGCCCACTTGGAAGCATCACTCCCGGCGGACACAGGAGGAGTTTTTGGTTACAAAGAGTAGGAAACCAATTGGCTTCTCTTACAGCAGCTCCCTGCCCAAATCTGCAACCTCAGATTCTCATCCAGAGACGCCAATGGCAACAGAGACCAAAAAGACAGGATAGGAACAGAGATTGTTTCTTTCTTGAGGCACAGGACATCTGCTATCCAAGAGAAATTTTGGTTTGTGGTTGCAAGGACACCTTTGTGCTGCTGGCTGGACACTTCCCTCAGTGCTCCTGGAATTAATAAGGATGAGAAACAGTATCCTCTTGATAAGCAACACCCTCACTTGACCTCACACTGCTGCCTGCCAGCCAAACCCCACAGGGGACTGCTGGACCCCCTGCTCATCCCTGCACCCCCCTCTCCGAGCCCACTTCTCCCACAAGAAGACAACTGCTCCCAAGCCAAGGCTCCATCTCCCTGTTGTCCTTGCATGCCTCTGGACTGCTCAGGAGCTGGGGAGCAGCCCTCTGACATCCCAGACTCCCCAGGGTAAGGCTGAACTGGACCCTCATGCGTAGCAGGACACGAGTCTTTTCTCATCTGAGGATAAAACCAGGAACAAAACTGACACTGATGTGTATGAGAACAGGCAGAGGCAGGGGATTGGAGGAGGGGGAGATGAAGATCAGATCCCTGGTGATCCCACAGTGCCTATCATGTGCAGCAAGTACCAGGGAACTGGGACAGCTCTGAGACTCCAGCCCTGCTGCCAGCGTGTCCCTGTGCCCAGGGAAGCAGAGGAAGCAGAGCTGTCAGGGAACACGGCAGGAAGGGATATTGCCGTTCATTTCCAAACCAGCTGAATTAGCACCTATCAGTGGACAAAAGCCTGTTGGAGGTCTCCAGCAAAGGGCCCTGTGAAGCCAAGGCTGGGTGCTTAGCACAGGTCCTGTATCCCCCAGCAAGTGCACCTCCACCACGTGGGGAAAGCATCCCATGCTCCCAGAGAGGAAGCAGGACTGAGCATCCATCACCCTGTGCCAACAGAACTGGGTGGGGATAATCCCATCCTTCTTCACAAAGCCCAGTGCTCCCTCCTGGCTCCACACTCTCTGGGGGACAGAATGTTATGAAAATAACAGAGCAGACCAAAAGCCCACCTTGCTCTGTGCACTTGCAAGCAGTCAGAAGCACAAGCAGTTCACAGCTCAGCAGCTGCCCAAGCCATAGGTGGATCTCAGTATATTTATTAGTTCTGAGGGAACCTCTTGTCCTTCTTGATATCATCCCATTTCTCCTGAAACTAATGCAAGCTTTTGCTCTTCATGACACCTTCTCCTGAGGACTTTTGTGATTTGATAACACATCTGCAAGAGGCAATGCCTCTCCTCCTGTTTGGCACCTCCTGAGAGCTTAATTTGATGTGACCTTGTACTTGTATGAAAATAAACAATGCACAGTTAACCTCTATCGCTTCTCTCCTGGCCTGCTGCAGACACATCTTATCCATCTTCTGTTGTTTCCTTTCCAGCCTGAAGAACCCTGCCTTATTTAGCCATTTTTTTTGCACAGAGGCCACCAGACCTCTGACCAACTCTGCTGCAACTTCCAGGCATTTGACTCTACAATGATCTCAACACCCACACATCTCTCCTGAGCTCCCCGTGGGCAGCTCTAGAGACAGAGACACAGAGCAACCCCTGTCCCCTTCCCCTCCATCACTGTCCCACGAGTCCTCAGGTTGCTCAGTGGTGCCTGGAGTTGTGTGAGGGCAGAAAAAAGACACAAAGGCAGCTGGGCTCACACATTCACCTTCACAGCTCCTGTAGCACTGGAGGCCAGCACTGGACACGGACAGGAACACCTCCCCAGGGAGTGCCACACAGACATTTTGGCCACGTTACAGACTTGGGAGTCTTCTCACACTCCTTTAGAGCAGCACCAATGCTGAATGAAGGCCAAGTCCCTGCAGCCCCTGATCATCAAAAGGGCATTCTCAGCAGTCCCCTCCCCAAGCCCACCTCAGAAGCCTCCTTGCCAAGCTTTTCCCAGTCATCCTTGCCCGAGCAGCCCAGGCCCAGACCCAAACAAGGCTCATGCACTGTACAAGCCCTGTAACATGCTCTCTCTGCAACCTTTCCCAAACTTTGCCACCTGTTCTGCTGGCAAGGCCAGAGCATCTGGCCACCAGGCAAAGTTTCAACTCTGCTTGCCAGGCACCTTACAGGATATGCTTGCACTGAGGTGCAGCTTGAAAATAACAGATGTTACTCCTCTCTTCTGCGTTTTGCAGTGTCAGGAACCAGGCTTCTGTACCAACAACCCTCTGAGCTCCTTGCCAAGGTGGTCTCACCCCAAACAGCACTCCCAGCACAAAATCCTGCCCACAGACAGCCCCTGCCACGTGCTGTCCCTGCTGCCAGGCAGACAGCACGGCAAAAGGAACGCACTGCGGGAGCAGAGCTTCCACACACAACTTCAACACTTAGCAGGAGCACAGGTTTCACCATGGACTGCAGTGCCACATGACTACTGAGCCCAGACAAGCCTCCAAACTGCACATCACCTCCCAGCCAGGGAAAACTTCCAGGAGCTACACAAACCAGACAGGACCCGGCAGCTGCAGCCAGAAGCACCCATGTCTGTGCACTGCTCCCTCTTCATCCCCATTTCCTCTCAGTCAGACTCGCTCCAGGGTCTGAATGATGTGGGTTCAAACTGGCAGCTCTGGCAATTGCAGGACCATTTATTCATTCCCCTCACACCCACAGCAGAATCCTGCTGAGGCCAGCAGCACACAGTGCTGGTCACAGCCTGCTCCCTGCCCCCAGCTCTGGGGAGTACCATGCTAGGAGACCACCAGAGCACTCAGCCCCCCATCCAGCACCTCCCAGCTCAGAGCCAGCTCTCCCTGAGGGCCCTGGTACCAGGATCCAGCCTGAATCCAACCTGCCTCCTGCTGCTGAGGGGCCCTGTGCTGCCTGTGACCACCTCCCCTCCACAACGCCCTTGGCTGCCTTTCAAAGCACTGTCAGTGGCAGCCAATAACCACAGACCACCAGCAGAGCAATCCTGTCTGGGATCCACAGGGAGCCGGCAGTTCCAAGGACAGAGCCAAGGAGCCTGCCCCATCCCTCTGCACTCGGTGCACAGCCCCAGGGTGGCAGACACACAGCCCCTCTCTGCTCCGAGATCCCACTGGCTCCTCTGCAGCTCCACAACTTGTTGCACAGACACACGCTCTATGTCCCCATCCCTGCCACTGCCCACCATCCTTCCACCCTGCTACTGTTACTGGATCCCTCCAGCTGCCCCCAGTGCAGCAGGGACACCTCCACACTGCCCTGGCTGAGGCCACAGTAGCTCCTGGACAGCCAAGAGAGCTTCCTTCTCCCCTGCCTGCTGCAAAGAAATAGCTTCTAGAAGGAAGGATGCAGGAAGATGGCAGCAAATTGCCTGGGAGGCAGCAGACTCGCTGTGGCTGGGGGGTTTAGGAGCTGGCTGAGCTGATGCTGTTTGGGAATTGCTTAGGTGGAGCTTACAGACTTCATGACCTCAAGGTCCCTTTCTTATCAGCTATCCTAAAATACCTCCTCCCTTGACACAAAGGCCAACGTGGACATGCCAGAGGATTTTGGCAGTCACCATCTCCTTGCTTTTGCACGCGGACGTGATCCTGATCAAAAGACACCTGGAACAAATCCCCGTCTGTGCTGGATGAGAGCACCCAGAGCAGCCCCCACAGAGCGCCAGGACAGACACAGCCACCACATCTGGAGCCTCAGCACAGTGCCCTGCCAATTCTCACGCTGCCTCCTGAGGCTTTGGCAGGGCCCCGTGCCTGGGCAGCTGCTCAGGAGCTCCACTCATGGCTCCCTGGTTCTGGCTGCCCTCACCACCCTGCTCTCGAGCACCTTCCCTCCAGCCCTTTGGGACAAAAGCCTCTACACGGGCTCTGGGAAAGAAACAGCCCCAGATGAAAAGGGCAGGGCAACCCCTTTGGCACGGGCTCAATCCTCCTCTCTGACAAGGCTGCCCTAGATGCTCGCTGCTGTTGAGTGTGGGCACTTGGAGGCTGTGCAAGGCAGCACCAAGCAGACCCTGCCAAGACGGGCTCTGCAGCTCCCATTCCCTCAGCACAGAGCTGTGCAGGCCCTCACACCCCTGTCCAAGGGCTGCCCTGCACCTTGGCAGCTTCTGCTGGTGCTCGGGAGGTTGGGAGCTGCGTGTTTGCAGGTGTCCAACCAAACTCCACATCCCGACTGCACACGTAACCATGGCAACTGCACATGCGAGTGGCAAAGCCTCGAGCCCGGCTAACTGCAAATGCAAATGAAGCAAACACATGCACAGTGCTAAAAGTGTGACCTCTAAATGTCAGCCTTTAACCATTTTGCAGACACCAGCTCTGGTGGCGGCCACCTGCAGCCTGCAGAGCAGGCAGGGCTCCGGTTCCAGCAGGGAGCTCTGGGTGCCCAGCCCTGCAGCAGGTGCTGCCATGGGTGCTGGGGTGCACGCCTGGCACGGGCATTTCCCAGAGCTGAGAGTGACTCCTGCCTCGTCAAGCAGCAGCTCCCTCTCTGAGGACACGTCCATCCTTGCCCAGCTAGCAGATGCTCCCAGTTCCACAGAGGAGCCTGGTTTGCTGAGGAAGGAGGGTCCCAGCAGGCTGACACAAAGCGTGGCCAGCACAGGGGCTTGTGGGGAGCTGGCTCTGCTATCACCTGGGGCTGAGCCAACAGCAGCATCAGATGAGGCACTCTCAAAGGATGGAAGGAAAATCCCAGCCTTTCAGGGATGTCATGTCAGAGCCACCTCCCTAAGGGAGGTCTGTGGCCTTGGGAAAGGCTGCTGGCAGAGGCATAAGGAGGTGTCACCATTTGGGAGAGTGTGGTCCACAAACTGACTGGCTGGACAAAGGTCTCAGGTCCCTCACCATTTCTCTCCCTTGCTGCTGACAGCACTGGATGCACATCGACCCCAGAAGTGACCAGCACTCACCACCCTGTCCTGCTGCATGGCTTTGAGCACGAGGGAGTCAAGCTCAGGTGAGCGGTGCCAACTCCAGCCACAGCCCCTGCAGCCAGCACCCCGCTCAGGGACGGGTGGGTGGATGGATGGACGGACATCTGGCCTGCTGCCCCGCTCGGGGATGAGTATGGCCAGCTGTTTGACAGCAAGCCTGCCTCCAGTGAGGTCCCTGGCCCAAGAGGAAAACAGGGAATGTCCTTTCACTCCAGGAGCCCAATGGCTAATGTAATTCCTAATGCTATGCCAAATAAACTGAGCCAAGGGGATCTCCTGCCTGCCCTTGACCCAGGGATGCTCACACCAGCAGCCTCATGCCTGTCAGCACCAGGAGCATCCTTGCACCCCAAATAACCCATCCCCAGTACCCAGAGCGCACCACGGACACCCCAGAGCCCCGGGGAGGATCCCAATTCCCTGGAGCGAGGCGCTCCAGCCCGGCGAGCCGCGCTGCCCGCTCGGTGCCGGGAGTGGCGGGCCGGGCCGAGCGGTGCCCGGCGGATGCGGGGCGGGGGCCGGGATGCGGGCCGCGCAGCTGAGGCGGGCGCACAATCCCCCTTTCAGCACGTCGCCATGGCAACCCGCCGGCTCGCCGCGGCCGCTCATCCGGCCCCGTTAACCCTCGCCGTTACCGCCGCCGCCGCGCTCGGCCCCACCCGTTAACCCCTGCCCCGCCGCGCCCCGCTCCGACGCCCGGCTCCGGGGCCGCGACCCGACTCGGGACCACCCCGCGCCCCGAGAGCCCCGCGGCCGGAGCGGCGGCCGCCCCCAGCCCCGCGCCTCGGGGCCGGTCCGGTCCCGTCCGGCCGCCCTCCCCGTCGCGAGCGGCCGCGGGCCGTGCCGTGCCGGTCCGTGCGGGGCGGGGCGGGGCGGGCGCACTCACCGTCGGGGGCGGCGGCGCGGCTGGGCCATGCCGGTGGCGGCGGCGGCTGCCCGCGCTCCGCTCAGTCCGGCCCGACCCCGCACCGGGAGCGCGCGGCGCGTGCACGGCGGAGGCGGGCTGGGGAGGGGCCGCTCCGCTGCACCCCTTCATTGCCGCCGCGCTGCCCGGCACCGCCGCCCGAAACCGGCACCGGCACCGCGACCGCCCCGATCGGACATCCCGCGGCCCCGCCGGCCGGGCCCGGTACCGCACGGCCCGGCACCCGCACCGCCCGGTCCCCGCGCCGAGGAGATGCCGCGCCCGCCGAGCGCCGCGCAGTCCGGTACCGCGCCCTCCGGGTACCGGCAGCGGCCGCACCTGCACCCCGGTGTCCCCCAGGCCCCCCAGACCTGCCCTGCTCACGGCACCGGCACCGCCCTGCCATCGGCCCTGGGCGGAGGGGGTGACCCCCACATTCCCGACCGGGACACCCGCACAGCCCGGGGCACCCCGCACCGCCCCACTGAACGACCCTGTCTGTGGGGGCATCCCGGCACGGCCCCGGGCATCCTGCACTGTCCTGTGCACACAGAACCTGCCCCACTGCAGCCCGTGCGTGCCCCAGCCACGCTGCCAGGGTCCCTCTGCACCCCGGCCGTGCTGCCCCGGCACTCCCCAGGCAGCCGGAGCGCCCTCCAGCCCCGGCACATTCCCCACAGCCGGGGGAGCGGTCCCCGCCTCCGGTACTGCCCCGCAGTGCCCAGCGGGTCTGGGGAGCGTTCAGCAGGTGCTCGCTGTGGGGTGCCCCATCCCAGCCTCAGCCTTGGGCCCGGCCCAGCCCTGCCACGCACCGGGCTCCAGTCTCAGCAGCCACGCAAAGGCTCCCAGCAGCACCGCGCAGCGAGACCCAGCACCTCTGTCATTCCCCTCCCTGCATGGGGGTATTTTCTCCTCCCACTCATGGCCTCCTGGCAGGAGCCGCCTCTCCTACAGCCCGCCGCTGCCCATAGCAATGTTTCAGTCTTGCCTGATGGGATTACAGAAATCATTTGAAGCAGGGCATGGATTTGGGTCTTGATGGATGTATCTGATTGCTGCCTCCCTCTGCCATTGCCAAGGTAGCATCAGCTGCGATGCCTCCACAGAGCAGGCACCGTTTCCTGTTTAAGATGTTTGCATGGCAGAATCTGAAGGGCAGCAATTAATTTCAACTCTCCCACACACCTCTGCCACCTGCACTGAATCTGTGAACGTGCAGTGGCAGAGAGATTCCTGCACCCCAGTGCAGGCTGGGCTTCACCTGCCCCAGCTGCTGCTGCAGAGCAGGGCAGAGCTTTCCTGCTTCTCCTGCCCTGCTACCTCTCCCAGGGACTGCTTATGGGTGGTCAGGAGCTTGACTGATTTTATTGCTGGCCTGTTACACACAAGATGTATATAGGGCATACCAATATAGCTCACCCTATTATATATATATATATATATATATAAAATGCATAGAGGGTGAGCTGCAAGCTGCCACCCACTATGCTGTTGAACAGGCAACACTGCCTGGGATGGCTGCACAACCCTGCCCTGTGATTACCAGGGGCTCATTGGCTCTGAGCAGCATCTTGAAGGGGGCCCTGGACCGATGCTGAGCTGCCCTGCAGCAGGCAGGGTATCAGGCATAGCTCACTGTGTCCTGCTCCCCAACAAAACCAGTCCAGGATGGGGTGATGGAGCACGGCTGCAGTGGTGCCTGCAGGAGTGCTGGGTACTCGCACAGCTGCTCCACGCCCAGCTTCAGTTGCTTGACTGAGCAGTGATCGATTTTCTTGCACAACACCAGTTCTGACAGTGCCTGACAAGCCACCTTTGCCCAGGCTATGGTCCGTGGGGACCCTCCATGCCAGGCTGCTGGGTGGGTGTGCAGGGCAGAGCCTCTTCAGCCCATCCATCCCCCACAATGCATCAAGATCTGTTTCAGTCTCGGGTTTTTCTCCTCAGCTGCTGGGCACAGCCCGTGTGGATCGCCCTGAGGGAGCCCAGCATCAAGCAGGCACACCCCGCACCGCGCCCTCCCTGCTCTGGTGGCCGCAGCAGGGCAGCTGTGTGCGCTGCTCAATGGGCAGCGTGTATGAAAATGCCCCCGGTTGCCTCTGGCTCTGTCACAAGCAGCGTTTAGCCACGACTCGGAGAAGGAGCAGAAGGGCTGGAAGCTGTCAGCCCTGCTTAAAACGGCCGCGGCTCAGTGCTAATGTGCAGCGCAGCAGCTGCGAGGCACGCAGCCAGGCCGGGCACAGCTCAGCTCCCCACACAGCCCTGTGTGCTGTGACCAGCTCCTGCACCGGTCCCCACGTCCCCCCGGAACCTCCTGCACCCACTGGGAACCTCTGGGCAGCCACCGAGGGTTGCGTGGGGTCTTGGACACTGTGTCAGCCCGGCGTCTGTCACCACAGCAGAGCTCTGGAGCGCTGCTCATCCCGCTCAGGCCGGGCCTGCCAAGCAGCTGGCACAGCTGGCGAAGCCTTTTGCCAGCAGAACAGCAGAGCCAGCCCTGGTGCTGGGCCGTGCAATAAAGGGTCCCGTGACAGCAGGCGCTTGGCCACAGGAAGGGACAAGTCATCCCCTCTCTCCCCGGTGGCTCCTGGGGCGCTTTCCCCAGATCCCCCCATCAGAGCTCACAGCAGGTCAGCACCGGACTCGGTGCTCTGGCACCGCAGCACTGCCGTGTCACCGCAGGTGCCGTGCAGGGCCGCCCACCCCCCGCAGCCCTGTGCGGCCCCCAGGCCGTGCTGCTCCCGGCCCGCTCCGGCTGCTGCAGAGCCGCCCCCTCCCACCTCCGGCGCGGCAGCGATGCAGAAGGAGCATCCAAGATGCCGCTTGGCGCAGGCTCAGCTGCCGCCCAGGGCCGGCAGAGGAGGGGGCTGTCGGCCATGACCGTGCACACCAGGAATTGGGGCACGATGTGGGCAGGGACAGTGCCCCGTGTCCCGGGCAGCGTGAGGGGAACAGAGCGCTCCTGCCGCGGCCACGGCTCCCTCCGGGCAGGGGCGACCTGACACAGCCTCCAGCTCGGGGGCACCCAGCACGGGCTGCCGGCAAGCAGAACCCCTGGCCAGGGTAGCCTGGGGGCAGGGGGAATGCAACAGCCGGCTCAGGCTGATGGCATGGAAGGGGACAAGCAGGGATGCACAGAGGCAGCAAGCCCCCATCCTCATGAACAACAGTTCCCACCTTCCAATGGTCCTGCAGCCACACGGCAAGAACCTGGCATAGGTGCAGGTGTTTGGGGACAAGCAGGGCAGAGAGGGTGTAGGGACAAGCAAGCCCCAGACAGCAGAGAGCAGCTTCACCTGTGCTCTCACTGAGGATAGGGAAAGTTCTTGGGACAGCAGACACCAGCCCATCAACAAGGACAAGGGGCACTGCCAGCCCTCATAGTTCCCAGAGCTGGCCTTCATGCAGTGGCTCATCCTCCAGAACTATTTGCCCTCAGTTGAAGATCAGGTGCAGCTCCTTGTTGAGTCCTTGTGGCCTCATCCTATCCCACACAGAGGGGACAGAAGGATGAGGCTGGTCAAGCAAAGCTACTGCAGAACCACAGGTCCAGCTGCCGAGGAAGAATCTAGAGAGAAGAGAGGTGCTGGTGGCTTCCAGCTAAAACAGACAGCAGGAGTAGCAAGCACCAAGATCAGAGCTCATGCCAGCAGGCTGCACTAAGCAGGGCACAAGTTCAGAATGCACATTTCCCATGCAGAGAAAGCACCCTGGCTGTGAGGAAGGAGCTAACAAAGGAGCCTTGGTGCTTATCAGCCAAACCTTGCTGTGGTGAGAAGCACGAAGCAGCACTGTGAGTGCACTCAGTCTGCAGCTCCTCCTAGACTGCAGAGGTAAGGAGCTTGAGCATCTCTGTAAGTGCTGTGGTGAGGGAAGCTGGGCTGGTTAGAGCTCAGAATTACCCTGCAACAGAAGTCCCTCTTTGCTTTATACCAGAGTCCTGGAGGAACATGCAACAGGACTACCAGCAAAGCCCTTAATCAACATAAAAATCCTACAAAGCTTGCACAAACCTTTGCAAGTGTGTGAACACCAGCTTATGAAATAAACAGGGAAGAGCTTTCCTTCCCAAACGAAATTGTTTAGCCTTCACAAAAGCTAAAAATGCAGACATTAGATCTATTGAGGAAGAGATGAAGCCCATGTGTGGAGGGTGCTGCTGGGCTGTACTGGGAGGAGTGCTGAGGAGGAAAGGCAGGCTCTGAATACACACTCAGTTTGCAAAGTAAGCTCTCTGTATTCATCCGAGAATGTCTGCAGTATGGAGTTCATCTGGTATAAATAAAGTACAAAATTTTACAATGTCTTAATCATTATTTTAACAAAAATACTAAAAACTGAGTAAAAACTGAAACCAAAGTGGGAAGGGAGACTATCAGCCACAAGGGATCTCCATAAACATTTGTAGAAATTGGATAGTAAAAACACTTTCTCTGTACAATAAAATGTTCCTCCTGGCATCTCCCTGTGGGACAGACAGCAGCAGCACTGGGGGACACAAGGACACAGGGTGGGGGCTGCCCCAGGGAGTGGGCCAGGCTGAAGAGGCTGTATCCATCCACAGTGATGTCTCCCTCCTGCATCAGGCTCAAGTGCCACAGGTCAGTAGCGTCCAAATGGGTTGTTGTTCTGCTGTGTCTGTGTATCTGTTGAGGCCAAGACAGAGTTAAAACAGTCACAAGGTCTAGTTCAGAAAAGAGATTCCCCTCCCCACATCACCAGGGTAGTATGAGGAGTGTCACAGGCCATATAGAAGGAAAATATAACCAGTATAAAATCTAACCAGTGTGGTACTCCCTGTGCTGCAGATCTGCCTGAGCCTTTGAGCAGCAGCACAGCCAGGATCCCACATTCTTTCAGGAAGAGAGAGATATATTCTAGTCCTGATCCTGAAGTTTCCAGGGAAAAATCTCTTCATCCCTCATGGAAGACCATAACAAAGCCCTGAAAGGTGGCAAGCAGCTGGGAAGATGAGTTTATGGATTCATTATTTCTGATTTTGAAAGAAAGTCAGCTCTATAAAATTAGACAATTTCTGCTGCTGAGCTAGCTAGTGTCACTCATCCTAAAGCACTTCCAGAAACCAAAGGTTTCAGAGAAAATATCCCTGGCTTCCTGTCAGTATCTCCATGCAGGCCCAAAGGATTTCCAGATGGCACAAAGGCAGAAAACATGGTAAAGATACATGGTAAAGAACTTCCAAACTGCTGGGACTGCTGTTCTGTGATTTAAAGTGCTCACAGTATTGAGTATTGTCCGATACATAAAATTATGTTGTTCTTTCTCCTGAACATAAACATCAGCATGTGTGGCCCTAAGCCACTGAAGTAAAAGGAGCTGAGTGTAACCTGGTTGGCCTGCTGCCTTCTCAACTCTTCTGGACATTCAGGGACACCCTGGAGCCTCCTAAGGCATATCCTGGGTCCAGAACACCCTTGTCCCCTTCCTGTGCAGGCTGGTCTTGGTTTACCCTCCTGCTTTCCACTCCATCTCTGACACTACAGATGAGAACTCCAGAGGCTTCCAGGGGGAGGTGATGCAAAGCCAAGGAGGCAGCATGGAAGCTGAATGCTGACACAAGGCTGCATGGGACCCACACGTCTAGTGCAGATACAACAGCTCCATTTGCTGTACAGAAAGGCTACAAAAGTATGGCTCTTTTGCTGTATTCAGATTCTTATACAAGGTCTTCCTATATTTGAATGTCCCAGCTGAGATCCTTTGGCACAGACTTATCATTTGTGAATCAGGCTAGTGGGAAGCTCAGCACATTAAAACCTGGTTTGGGGAGGTTTTTGGCCACAAGGACTAAGAATTTTCCATCAGGGAACAAGTATAAGCACAGTTTCCAAGTCCCCCACTCCACACATTACCAGATCTGGCACAGTCTCACTCTCAGTGCAAAATAAAACAAAAAAACTATCAACTGTGCTGTCCATTTCTGAGCATTTTCACAGCATTTCTGCCATTTTTACAGCAGAAAAGCCAGTAAGGTAACAGAAGACAATGACAGAAGGTAATTCAGAAGGGAACAGCATAGAACCTGAATTCTGTATTGTGATCCTCCAGCCAGTAATTCAATACAGATTATAGGAATACAGTGCCAGACTGAAACACATCTATGCCATTACCCTGCTGTGACCACCACAAACACAGCAAGTGTGAAGCTACACTTTCTAGAGCACTCCTCCTGCCTCCAAGAAGTCTTGTCTGGCTCACAACACGACCACAGTGTCTCTGGGTCATCCACCAAGTGACTGCTCCAGGATTACAGCCTCCCTATGCCCCTCGGAGGTCACCTGCAGCAGAGAAAATGCCCTCAGATGATTTTAAAGCTGCACACTGGATCCCTTCAGGAAAGCTGTGTGGCAATCCCTACAAAGGCTCAGCTCCCTTGTCCCTCTGCAGGCAGCAGGAGGAAGGTCTGGAAGGTTGCTCACAACCTGGCAAGCACTGCCCTCCCTGCTGCTGTGCCCCCTTGGGCTGGTAGCTCTAAGTCCTGATGCCACTTCCCTGCCAGCATAATTTATGTCCTCAGACAGACAGTCTGGCTCAGCCTCGCTTCTCTACACTTGAGTACCTGCAATAGAAAACAGCAGGGAGGAGACTAGCAACAGGATCAAGAACACTCAGGCTTACTGGAAAGCTGCTGCTGAAGCTGTCGAACCAGAGCAGCTGTTTGCTGCTGCTGCTGTGTCTGCTGAAGGCCCTGGCGCTGGAACTGCAAAGAGAGAAACACAGTTATAGGCACAGCCCCTGGCTGGCAGGCTCAGCACTCACACAGGCCCTGGCAAGCTCAGGGAGGGAGAAGGGGGGTGCAGGTGGAGCAGTGCTGGATGTGTGTGGACTGTCCCGGCCCTGTGCCTCAGGGAACACTCACAATGGGCTGCTGGGGGGGCAGAGCCTGCATCCCCAGCCCCGGGGGCTGGCCCTGCGCCTGGGGCTGAGGCACTGTGGACACCTGGGGCTGCTGCTGGGGCTGGGGCTGCGCTGCCTGGGGCTGCTGCTGCTGCTGCTGCTGCTGCTGCTGTTGTTGCTGCTGCTGTTGCTGCTGCTGCTGTGAAGACAAAAGAGAAGGGACTGTCAGGGCAACACACACGGCACCGGGGCACAGCAAGGGCTTAAGGAGGAAATGTTCCATGTGTTCCATGGAGTGAAACACCTCATGCACCATTTTCCTTACAGGTACCTAAATTACTCGAATTTCACCAGGACTCCACCCCAGCCTGAGAAATGGCAAGAAATAAAAGGACAAAGTTTCAGATTACAATAGATTACAATATTGACAGATGACCGGAAGAGAACTCCAAGTCCACTGGTCATTACTAGGAGCAAACCAGGTGCAAAAATAGAAAACTAAGGACTCAAAAAGCTGGCTGCTTCATCTTTTGCCTCCTGGTTAAGATCAGCCATAATGAATAATGAGCATTTGCCTGACTCATTCTCAGATTCTCTTCAGAGGTAGCAACAGAGCTCCTATAATCTCCTTACACAATCCACTCCAGGTCAGCTCCTACTACTGGAGTTTTCCCTAATCTCTACCCTGAATTTCACATGTTGTGTTTTAAGGCCATTTCTGGTCCTACAGGCTAGAGATAAAAAGAGATAAGGTTTTTTTTTATTTATTTTTAAGATAAAAAATATGGAGACGTATCTCTCCGGTCGTCTTTGTCTCTCCAATGCACCACATCCAGCTATTTCAGATTTTCCTTCTCAGTCATGTCCCCCAACTCTTCAATCTATCTTGCTGTCCTTCCCTGCCACTCATGACAGCTGGTGTTACACTTCAATAAAAGGATGTGGATAAAACTGGATTCAGTGCTCAAAACCAAATGTTTACAGAATTAGTTATGCTGAGAAGAATATTCAGTGTGTTGGAGTCAGAACATACCCAGAAATCTCAAGGTTTTTCATTTCTCCTAATTTCCAGACAATTCTCCCATCTGTCAAAGCAGTTTTTAACTCTCTAGATAAAAAAAAAATATTCCTAGCAGAAATAAAAAAATATTTATGTTATCATAAGAAACCCAACGTGGTGATGGTAGGTACAGCTCCAGTCACTGGCTCAAAAGGACAAGGTTCAAACCTTGAGCAGATTCAGAGAACAAACAAAAACACAATCAGGAGAAGGAACAGTGTCTTATGAAAGAAGGTTAGAAAACCCTGACCTTTGGAAGCTGCAAGTGCTCCCTAGGAATGTACATTGGGCAAATAACAGTGAGAAAGAACAGCCAGTAAACAGGACACAGTGGACAATAATAATTCATACAAGAACCAGTCACAAACACATTGGATCAAGAATTCAATGGATCAAGGATTCAAATTCAAAGGGAGTGAGTTTCTAGAACAGCCTTCCAACTTATATCAATTTGGTCACAGGTTCCTGACATGGATGCTGCAACCTGGATACACAAGAAAGCAGATGACTGACTAAATTGGCCAGGATACCAATTTCATGTCCTACCTTCATGCAGCAGCTGTCTACCAACCTACATAAAACAAATCAAAAGGCCACCCATCCTTTCCACAGGCCACTGCATGATGGAAGTCAGCTCCAGCACCAGGCACACCTCAGGTAACAAAACAGGAGTCCCAGTCAAGGGATAGCTTGGGCACTCCACCTTTGTGGGTTTTTTAAGCAACCAAGCAAAGTCAGCTAAAAGCTGAAGGTATACATGAAGTTACTGAGCTAGGAGAAATGTTAGCAATTTGTCTGAGGCACATTCTTCTAAATATGAGTGATGGAGAATGCTAAAAGAAACTCAAAGTGAATAGTCAGGGGGTGCTACTTATCAAAAGGACTAAAAGCTGCTGACCATGCCAGAGGCAGTTCCCTTGTCCAGTGCAAGGCAGCAATTCCCAGATACTGCTGACTGCAGCTCTCTGCAGGAACCACTGTCTCACTCAGGCCACTCTCTGAACAAAAAGACTCAGCACTCTGTGCCATGTAAAGTCTCCCCATATTCCACAGGTTTGCTAGGCCTTGTCATAAGGCATTGGATTCACCAATTAAACTATCTGTGTTTCTCTGACTATAATTTCTATAATTCTATCATTCCTAGAAATGTATCTTTATTTCATGTAAGAATTTAATGTTCTTAAGATCATAATGCAAATCCATGGAATACTCATGTCTGTTGACTCATGCTTTGTGATCTTCTTTGAACCTAGAGAGCTGGGTCTAACAGTTGGCTTTGGATCAGTTTTTCACCATCTGCTGTAAAAAATGGAGTACATGAACTGATTCATGCCAGATTTTTTGCCAATGGAAACTAACCAATGCTTATTTTGATCTTGAGAAATGCAGACATGCCCCTAAAGATGATCTTGAACAACTTTCCTGCTCTTTCATGGACAGGGGGCTTTTCACTTTGTTTCCAGCTCTTGCCACACTTGTACAACAGCTAACTTTCTGCACAATCTACTGGCTCAGCTGGAGCAGGAAGAGGTGGGACACAGGCCAGAGGACTGAACAGACTTTTAGCTCATGCTGGGTGGCTGGCACACGGCAGTGCAGCAGGAATCCCCATCAGGAGTGGCCAGCTCTAAGGAAGGGAGAACTGCCTAGCAAATTACCACAGACAGCCTCCAACAGAGTGACATCCTTCCTGACACAGAAGGGCAGAGGTAAGCAGCACTGAGCAAGCCTCCTCCAGCTCCAGCAGCTTTCCTCCTGTCAGCAACCACTCACCCTCAGCATCTGTTGTTGCTGCTGCTGCCTCAGGTACTGCTGCTGCTGTTGGTCAGGAAGGATCTGGCTGGGTCGAATTCCTGAGGGGACTCCCTGGGGACCCAAATGGTTCATCCCACTCATCATGGGGGTCTGCTGTATTGACTGATGAGGAAACCTGCAGGAGGAAAGGACAAGCTCATGGAGTAAAGGATTCACAGGCAGCCAGCTTTCTTTAATCCAAACACAACTTCTGACATCAACAGACAGCCCAAAGAGCCCCCTGCAATCCATGCTGTCTCTGCAGAAAGGTGAGGGACACAAGGGCCTCCCAAGGGTTTAATACAACCTGTTTTTCCAGAAGCCCTAAGTAACATCATCCCACTGCTCTGCATGGCTTTCCTGCTGCATTTATGTCGCTCAGGAACAATGAAAATCTCAGATTTAGCCCTTTGGTGATATGCTGGTTAGATTTAAAACCAAAACGATGACTTTCCCAGGTAACTTTTCCTCATATTTTTCTATGCCATCTTTCTCTGGCTAGTAACACAGTCTCCTGTCTACAACCAGCATTTCCAAATTTCATCCCATCTCTCTGTTTATTCCCTGGACAGAAAGCTAGATAAAGATGTTTCTCTGAGGAAGCAAAGTACAGAATGGAGAACAGGGTTTTCACAGTTTGCTGTTAGAGTTGTGCAAGCAGAGCAGGGAAACATTTAACAAAACAGAGATAATTAACATCCCGTAGGGCAGGAGGTACCTCTGTGTGTTGCCCAAGGTGTGTCCATAGCCAGGGGCCTGCTGGTGCACGTAGCCACTTGGTCTCTGCTGCATCTGTCTAACAGGATCCACTAGAGCAGGATTAGAGCTGGGGTGGGAATTCTGATAGGGCTGACCAGAATAGGTAGGAGGTACCATTGTGCCTGACTGGGAGGGGTGCTGCTGAAGGCCTATGTGGGAGACATAAGGAGTGTAACCCTGGAATGAAACAAAAAGGCCTTTTTTAGTCACGGGGTGAAAAGGAATACAGAACACAGGAGATCAGCCTCCTGTAAATACTGTCATAGGGAAACTCATTAGGAAGAAGAGCCAAGAGCTTTCAGGCCTTAGCAGCAAGAACAAAGCTGCTGCCCTGTGCTGGAGCCAGACTCCAGCCCTACCTGCAGTCACTGCCACTTACCTGGGAGGGCTGCAGTGCTCCATAAGACGGGGTTGGAGCCATTTGGCGCACGGGCTGCTGGCCCATAATGCCCTGGCCCTGCTGGAAGGCAAGAGAAAAGTGCTTTTTCCAACATCTGCAAAGGGCAGGAACACTGCTGCTCTCTTCTCAGCAGCTCCCACTAAACCAGACAAAAGGTTTCACTGCTTAACCTATGAGATTGCTGCACAGCAGGCACATGCTCATGACTTCTGTCACTAAAAAACCTGCCACCCCCAGGCAGAACATGCCCCTCTCATTCCCCAGAGGCCACTCTATGACAACCTCTTTCAACTGTTAGTGAAACAGGCCCACAGAGCAGGCACAAGAAACAACATATTTCTAGAGCAGACACAGAGTTGGGCAGTTCTGGCTAAAAGGGACAGCACCAAACAGCTTGGCCATGCTGTACTGTGGAGTCAGCAACAGCAAGTTCACAGCTCTGACTTACCAACTTTGCTTGCAGCTGCTGCCTCAGGATCTGTCCTTGGGACACTGGAGGCTGCTGCCTGTACACTGCTGGCTTGTAGGAGGGGTCAATGCCCATCATGCTGCCCATCCCTGGAGGCAGCACACCACTGTAGGGAGGGCGACTCTGAACCAGTTTTCCCAGTGGCATGCGTACTGGTCTGTAGGATGTGTCCAGGCGAGGGCCACCTGCACGAGGAAGAGAAACAGGCAGAGCAGTCACAGCTGCTGCTGCACCTCACAGCTCCAGAATGACTGCTCATCACTGTACCTACACATGCCAGGCAAAAGGAGAAAGTGCAGGGACCTGCATAGGACCATCTTACAAAAAAAGGTTCCCAAAGGGGTGAAATATTTTTGGCTCTCTGGTGCTCCTACCTGCTGGAAGAGGCTGATTCTGGGCATAGAGACCCACTGGAGATTGCCCATATGCCAGCCTTGACATGGTGCTTCCTGACTGGTGATGCAAGAGATCAGTAGGCATGCCAACTCCATATGAAACCCCTCGGCTAGGGCCCAACACAAAGTCCTGCAAAGACAAAGCAGTAAGAAAGATCAATGTGCACTGGGAATTCATGCATGGAGGAAGACTATTAAAAGGTTGAAAAGTCCACAGGAGGAAGCCAAGGATGTTATCTGAGCTGGGCAGACTCCTTTCCTCCCATCAGGGATTAAGAAAGTATTTGCCTTGCCCCAAGCTACAGAGAGCAGGATAAAGCTCCAGTACTCCCAGCTGAGAGGAAACACATCACATCTTCACCATAACACCATGCTCAGGTTCCTCAGGAAGCCTCTAGGGAGTGCTCTGTGACTAGGAGTGGTGGACATAGGACATCCAGAGCTGCTGGACACTCCATTACCTCAGTTTTGCTGGCAGATTGGTTGCGTTTCTTGGTTTTGCTCTGTTTTTTCTTGCGTTCCTCAGTGGAGGCAGCAGGATTGGAGCTTGTTTTATCAGCCTTGGCTGGTTCTGCACTTTTCTTCTCTGGCTCTAAAGCCACAGGAGTAGGAGGCTCTTCCTCTTCGGGAGGCAGTGGCAAAGGCTCCAGGTAGTAACTGCGGGGTTTGGGTTTCAGGTGTGTGTGATACAGGAGGAGCCTCTGCTGCTCCTCAAACCTGGACACCTTGCGATCCACCCGCACTGTCCCAAACCATCCCCAGGAGAGAGGGGCCGAGTGCTTCAAACCCTCAAAAAGATCCCAAGGAGAAATCTTCTGCTTTGTAGAGACTTGCAAACCCTTTAAAGCAAAAGAGATAAGAACCTTCAAGTCCCTGTTGTTGCTCCTATGAGGGTATGAGTAACTGTATCCTTTCTCCAGGCTGTAATCCAGATCTCTCAGTAAACAGTCTGAGCCCTTGCTAATGGTCCCTGCTCCTCCAGGTGGCAAAGCAGTCATTTCTAAAAGCCTTCATCAACAACTGTCTAGTCTCCTTCATTCCATCTCTGCCAGACTCCTGCACACTGGCTCTGCCATTAACTTATGTGACAGGGATTATGTGTTTCTCTTTACACTTCATATAACCATAAATACAAACCCTAAATTTAGTTAACATCTCAGGTCACAGCAGCACGCTATCACCAAGCATTAACACCCCAGCTTTGCCCTTTTTGGACATGGTTATGTGCCAGCTTGTCTGCGTGCAGCCAGCCACTTCAGGCTCGTCAGGGAATGAGGCACTGCATACAGATGCCTCCCAAGCTGTGCAGACTCAAGGCATCAGAGGACAAGGTGACACCTGCACTCAGGAGCTGTGATACAGACAAAAATGCTTCACTTACCTCCTTCTTGAAGATGGAATCAAAGCCAGCTATTTTATTGCCCTTAGTGTCAATGAGGGATCCCTGAGGTTCACAGGTGATGACATCTCGGGTCTGCTTGGGAAGTGGCAGTAGCTGTCTCACCTTCTCCAGGCTGTCAGACTGACGGTCCCCCAGCTCCTTCTGCACAAGTGGAACAAAGAGGACTTGAAGAATTTTTCAGGAAAAAACATCCAAAGCCCACCTATGCCTCTTCTGGTTTTGGTCTCCATCCCTGCATTACTTCTCACCATTGCACCCTTCAGGCCCACAGAGTCACAGGAGTCACCCTCACTACTTCATCTAAACAGCAGAAACAAGACAGGCACTGTCCATGAGACACAGGTAAATCTGCATAGCTGAACAACCACAACACAGCACACTCTGGTCCCCATACAGGGCCTGGTGTCCCTCACCCTGAGTTTCTTGACCAGATTCATGTATGCCCGCTTGTTCTCCTCCATGCTGCCCTGAGAGATGCTGGACATATCAGCAGCCAGGGTGCCATTGATGAGAACACTCAGCATGTCCAGCACGGTGGTGAAGAGCTCACTGTAGGGCAGAGCAGAAAGGTCAGTCGCCTGAAAAACTGATAAACAGCTTCTGCCATCATTGCAACACCAAACACTATTAAATTGTCAAGACTTCCCCCACATTC